>NC_137770.1:154111889-155311889 GCF_963455305.1 Plecotus auritus
TGAAATGCTGTCAGGCGGAGTGGCTGTGTTTCTTTCCTCTAAGAGTCTGTTGATCCGTGTCCTTCCGGTGCAGCGATGTCTCAGAGGCAGCTTTGGGTTTTTATTTATTCATGTGTGCGTTCTCAGAGCCTGTGCCATTGCCAAAGGTTTATGGCCTCTTAAAGTTTTGGAGCCTCTGCTTTTATGGCCACTGTTTGTTGAAGAGAAGTGCTGTCTGGGGAAAAGATCGGTTTGCCTTCCGCCTGGATGATGGATGGAGGCTTAGCGGCTCCTCTTTTGTTCAGAGCTCTAGCAGCCTGGGCACACACTGGGCAGCACCCCCGGCTCCCCGAATGCTTGTTCTTTCCTGCGTCCATGCTTGCTCTCCACAGGGGTCTCCTCTGTGCCAGTCCAGGGCCAGGCGTGTGCTAATGTCGTGCTGCATCCTGTGTCTCGGAAGTTCTGATGCAAGTGCAATCCAAACGTATGCGTCCTCCAAGCACAGGGCACGCGCTCCGGAGCCCGGCCTCTCGAAGGAGGGTTAGACTGGAACCGGTCTGTGGACAGCAGCTGCCGTGAGCATCAGGGTAACCATTGGCGGGTGAAGGGAGCTCAGGGACGCTCCATCCTGGCCGCCGAGCTTCACGTGAGCTGTGGTGACACGGAGCAGGAGCGACGGGGGAAGCAGGCACCACTGGGACAGAGGCTGGGCTGGGTTCCGCAGGGGACGTTTCCCTGCAGCCACAAACTGAAAGCATAGGATTTTATCGCCTCCCACCCCGTGCCTCGTGCAGGAGACCAACGCAGAGCACACCCAGGAGGCTTGATACAAGGAGAGCAGAGCAGGGAACCGGGCTTGGCAGCAACCCTGACCCACAGAGGGCCGAGCAGGGAGCCGGGATCCAACAAACAGGGAGTCCACCCACGCATGCAGCCGGTGGGAGCGCCTCAGCGTCCTTCTCCCTAGAAGGCTGGTGGACAGAGCATCGCTGTGGCTGCCTCCTGTTACTCTGCCAATCCCTTATCTCCTTGGTAGTGAAGTGGGAAGTTCAGCTCTGGTCCCTCCAAAGTAGGCCAGATGGGACATGAATTAAAGCTAACAACACACTTTACATTCGGCCCTCAAACCCCATGCCCAGCTCCATGCCCGACCTGCCTTTCCAGAGAGACACCATGACTGCTTGAAGCCCAGATACAAGGTCCCCAAAGTGCCCCAAGCAGTCGGAACCCGTCTCAGGGTTGTTTTACCAGGGAGACTAAAGGCCCCACAAATCAGTCACCTGTCTCAGTTATTAACTGATCCTCTCTCGTCCTTCTTTCTCCGCCTGGGACACGGGGTGGGCCCTGCGAGCATTTCTCCTTTGCTGCTGGAGGAAGGGCAGGCTTCATGCACAGAGGGCAACAGAGGGTCCCGCGAGGACAGAGCATCAGGAAGAAACCTCCCTTCGGGCTGTGCCCTGCACTACTGTTTTCTTCAGCGAGGGCCAGGCCAGCGGCCCCTCCCGCAAGCTCCAGTGTCCCAGCCTGTGCCCGCAGCCTTGGTGTTTCTGGAGAGGTCAGAATGGCCTTGGGTGCCGTGGCCTCTCTGCTAGTCCTATGTCAGTCTCCCTCAGCCGAGAAGTAGCCATGCCCATTGCACGTGCCGCTCCGGACCCCTGCCAGTCCTCTCTCACCCCCTCTACCAGTTCATTAAACAGTTCTCTACATTAAACCTCCCCAGTTCCAATGACCACATTATCAGTTTCTTCTGACCAGATCTTGATTCATGCTTACTCCTCCCTTTACTGCAGGAAAATGAAAGTCCAAAATTAATCCCTCTTTTAAAGAAATTAAACCCTCAAAGAAACTACAGGCCCCCCAACTTCTCCCTGACCTCACATTGGGGTGTTTGGAGTATGATGGTGATTTAGGCCACAGGGAGGGAACAGAAAACAGGGTCTTTCTGCTGGGCTTCTGAGCTGGGAGCCCTCAGGCCTGGGCTGGAGGCTGGTCACCCTGTCTGTCCAGTGGAAGCTGAGGCAGAACGGGGCCATCAGACACAGTGGCACAAGGATGGAGAGCCCTCATGTACCATTTCAGCCCACCATTCAGCTGAGCACCCTTCTTCAACTTCAGTGACATGAGCCAGTAAATTCCTTCTCCTTCCTTCTTTCCTTCCTTCCTTCTTTCCTTCCTTCCTTCCCCCCTTCCTTCCTTCCTTCCTTCCTTCCTTCCTTCCTTCCTTCCTTCCTTCCGCTTCTCTCAATTGCTTGTTTTAAAATTGAGGTAAAATTCACACACCGTTTTAAAGTGAACAATGCAGGGCATTTAGAACATTCACAGCGTGTGCAACCACTACAGCTATCTAGTTCCAAAACATTTCCATCACCCCAAAAGGAAACCTTGTACCTATTGAGCAGTTACTGTCCATTCTCCCCTCCCACAAGCCCCTGACAACTAAACAACCTTCTGGATTTGCCTATCCTGGATATTTCGAATGAATGCAATCATATAATATGTGATGTTTTGTGTCTGGATTCTTTTCACTTGAAAACAATATTTTCAAGTTTCATCCACCTTGTAGCATATGTCAGTGCTTCATTCCTTTTTATAGATGAACTAGAGGCCCAGTGCACAAAATTCATGCACTTGGGGTTGGGGCAGTCCCCCAGCCTGGCCTCTGCCCTTTCACAGTGCGGGAGCCCCGTGATCGATGGCCCCAAAGAGGTAGGCCCTGCCCACCTATCCAGGGCTCCTCAATGGATTGCCCCAGAGAGGTAGGCCAGAGCTGGGGGTCCTGCCTCCACGCTGCTCAGAGCCGCTGGATCCTCAGCCTCGCCGCATGGAGTCACGGGACCCCCTGGCCTTGCCGCGCAGAGCCGCGGGCCCTGCCTCCCCACCGTGCATGCAGCGTCAAGCCCCCACCCACCCGCGTGCGCACACAGCCCCACCCACCCACATGTGCCTGCTGCTCATGCATTCTCCTGGTGATCGTTCATTGCGGCATGGGGGCATCATGGTGTGAGGGCGTAAAGACACATAGGCTTTTATTAATTATAGAGGAATCATATCCATTGTATGTATATATCACATTTTGCTTATTCATTCATCTGTTGATGGGCGCTTAGGTTGTTTTCACTTTTTGTCAGTAATGCTGCTATGAACATGTGTGTACATGTATTTGTTTTTAATTATTTTTGGTAACATGCCTAGGAGTGGAACTCTTGGGTCATATGGAAACTCTGTATTTAACACTTTGAGGAATTCCCATACTGTTTTTCACAATGGAGTTGGATTTTCATAGCTTTAAATCAAAGAGTACCTACAAAAGCAGCATATGGTGTGTTTTGGTCTTTGTGTCTTAGTCCATTGGGGCTGCTATAACAAAATGCCAGAGACCAGGTGGCTTACTAGTATTTCTCACAGCTCTGAAGGCTGAAAGTCCAAGATCAAGGTGCCAGCATGGTTGGTTGAGGACTCTCTTCCAAGTCACAGACTCCCTGCTGTGTCCTCACGTGGTGGAAGGGGTGAGAGAGCTTCCTGGGCCTCTTTATAAGGGCACTAATCCATTCATTAGGGCTCCAGCCTCATGACTAATCACCTCCCAAAGGCCCCACCTCCTAGGTAGCATCACCTTGGGGGAAAGAATTTCATAATTATGACTTTGGGGGGACACATTCATACCATTGCCACCTGAGGGCCATGGACCACCTGAGGATTTTAAGTAGAGGAGTGATGAGGTCAGATTTATGCTGTGAACCATGACTCTGGCTACAGGGAGGCCGGTGTAGCCATTCTTGGAGTGAGCGAGGCAGAGCGTGTCCACTTACCCCACATCTGTGCTGGGGGAGTACAACCCTCAGATTCTGGACCTGAAGCTGCTCTGCTGTGAAGCCTCACAGGGTGGCCATTAAAATGGGCAGGCCCTGTCTTCGGCCAGGGGTGCACCACAGCCCAGTATTTACCAACCTTGCGACTTTGGGTCATTCAGAATTGCTTTAGGTCTTCGTTGGTGTAGCTGTTAATTAGGGGTAATAGGATAACCTGCCCGCATACAAATGAGAGAATGTATGTAAAGTACTCAGCACAATGTAGAAGGCAGAAGGGCCTCGCCCCCAAAGCTGTCCACATCCTAATCCCTGGAACCTGCTGTATAATGGTGTTCTATTACAAGGCCAAAGAATTTGCAGATATAGTTAAGATTATAGACTTTAAAATGGGGACATTATCCTGGATTATCTGGGCGGGGCCAATGTAACCACATGAGTCCTATTCTGGGCTGAATTGTGTCCCCTCAAAATTCAAATGTTGAAGTCCTAACCCCTCAGAATGTGGCTGTATTTGGAGACAGGGTCTTTAAGATGCAATTAGGGTTAAATGAGGTCAGTAGGATAGGCCCTAATCCAGTACCACTTTCTGAGAAGGGGAGATTAGGGCACAGACACACACGGAGGGAAGACCATGTGAAGACACAAGGAGAAGACGGCCTTCTGCTAGCCAAGCAGAGGCCTAGGAGAACTCAACCCTGACTACACCTTCATCTCAGACTTCCGGCCTCCAGAGCACTGGGAAAATGAATGTCTGTGGTTTAAAGCACCCCGTGTCCATTTGGTATGGCAGTGCTAGAGACTAATTCACCCCTAGTCCTCTTCTCTATTTTGAAAAACAAAAAAGAAACGAAAGACTAGAATCAACATTGCCCATGGACCTACCTGCGCTGGCAGTCCCTTGCTTTCATTATCTCAGCAGCTGTGTGGAGGGAAAGTAGGCCATGGCCGCCACATGTGGAAGCTGGAAGAGCTCTGCCCTTCAAACAGGGCCTCCTGCAGCCCCTGGGGGGCACGCTTTCCTCTCACACACATGGCGCACCAGAATCAGAATCAAAAATGCCTTTGCGAGGGGCCTCTGCGGACCCCAGAAAGGAATGCTCTTCCACCCAGGACAGTTCCCGCCAGCTCAGTTTGACCTCACTAAGCAGGTCCCCAGTAGAGGTCTGAACTCAGGGCCCTGGCCAGTGCCGTGACCTGCCCTGTCCATAGGTACTGATTCCACAGGCTGGTGCCTGTGCCAACACCCCTCTGCCTGCAAAAGCATCTTAGACAGAGACACCACACATCAGATCTTGTCATGTCACTCAGAGGAAGTGGTTGTGTTTGGGGTGCCTTCCTGGTCAAGAGACACCGATGAAGCTCAGTGTAAGAAGTCAGTAAGTGGGATTAATAATAACCAAGGCTGCCCCTACCAGAGGTTATATTATCAGAAACCATAATAGATGGGTGTGATTTGCTACATAAATTCCAGGTCTTTTTTACCCCTTTTTCCTTAAAGCTCTGAAATTGGTCCTGAATAAGCTGCTGGGACCAGGTGATGTTGAGGATTTCTTCAAAATAATGCACTCAGGCCCATTCAAACGTATTCTCCTTGTAGAGAGCGTCTGCTTGCCTGTGGTGCTGCTGCAGGGGCGGCTGGGTGGCCAGCCATGCCTGCCCTTTAACAGGAAAAGTAAACGTTTGGGTGTTCTGAACCTACTTTCGTTTAGGTCTCATTGGCCAGAAGTGGGTCATAGGCCACCTTTAGTTGCAAGAGAAGTTGGGAAATAAAAAAACAGGACTGTTATGGTTCATTATCTGGTGCTGGGCACGTAGCCACCATGGTAAAGAGGAAGAAAATGGAGAATGGATGCTGTAGCTTCGTTGGAATTTATTTTTTGAGAGTCCCATCTCCATGCAGAGTATTTTAGCTTAAGATTAGCTTGTGATATCATCTTTAGAGCAGACAGGTCCTTTCACCAGCTGTCTTATGTAGACAAAGTTGTTTCTACAAGTGATAACACCAACATCCCAGCCCAGCAGCCCTGCGGTGTGACCTCGCTGTGGAATCATTTATATCCCACAGCTGGCGCATTTGAAAAGGAGAGAAAGCAGATTGGTCTGAGGTGTCAGGATGGAGTTGAAGGTATTGAGGAGGGAGGTCCTTCTTTAACAAAGAAAATCTTCTCTATCTCAGTGTAGTGTTTGAGACAAGGCCTGAGAGAGGGAGGGACAAGCGGTGGTTGCCCATGGTAACCAAGGTGAACCTTATTCCTGATTGGGTAGCTGGTCATGAGGAGGGCATGGCACCTGGCTGCTTCCATGTGGGTTTTATTTCTAATTACACAAATGGAGAGACATCAAGGGATAGAGGACAAGAGCCCACTGCAGAGGGGCTGTTGGTTTTCTCTCAGGAAAGGGACTTTGAGAGCCTCCAGCAAAGTTCTGCTAATTATTATTTAAGAAGACCTCTTTCCTGTAAGGCTAATATGGAGTGAACATTGCTCCTATATTTCTAACTCTAAAATAATTGGAAAGATTTCAACCCCAAATAAAGTTAGGTGGTGGTTTATAGGTAGAGTTTTAAGGGAGTGGACACCACATTGTTCTTATAAATATAACCTATGGTAAGTTTAAAATTATATATATATGTTTATTTATTTATAGTGAAAAAAAATAAAAAGAACCCACTAGTTCCTGGGTTTACTGGTTCAGCTTTTCTGGGGGAAACCCCCACAGGTGCCCTAGTGGCCGCCGCATGAATCACGGTGTCCCAGGGAAGTAGGGTGCCCCCCTCCCCCCAGGCGGTCCCGGACAAGTCCGGCTCTCTTTTGGTACCAGAAAGGCACGTGGCTGATTCACGCCTGGGGTTCTGAGTTTTGTTTTTCTGGTTCCATCCTCCTAACTCGAGCCGACGTTGATCTGCGCCCTCCTTCGCTTCGCGGGCAGAGTGCAAGGTCTCTCCCTGCGGCGGAGGGAAGGGCGGCCGCCGGGGGCGGGCACCTGCAGCGCCGCGAAGCACCGCTCGGAAGCCCCAGGGGGCGCGATGGGACCGCACGGGCGAGAAAAGCCCAGGAGCTGCAGAGGGCGGCTTGTAAAATGCTGGGGTTGACCGAGTCAGCCCCCTCCCGCCGCCCCCCTGTCCTCCCCCCCTGAAAGGGCCAGGGGCGGGATCACACGTAGCTATTTGGGACGAGAGGAGCTGGTCCCGCCAGCGGTTCAGTTCAAGGTGGTGGCGCTGTGGTTTCGCGAGCCTGAACTGGTCTTATTTCATGGAGACTGAATTTTCCCACCGGTTAATGTGAATCGGTTGTATCTGAGGACGGCCTCAAAGTGACAGGACGCAGTCCCTGTGTCCACTGGCTGCTGGTTGGCCCGTTGTTGCTGCCGGCGCCACGGGACGCTGGTTGTGTGATCCTGTGTTTGCTGACCCCTCCCGACAGAGGCTGGCCGTAAAGGTGTGTGTAAATAAATATACTTCTATCTAAAATTTACTTGTATGTGTAAGAAGGAATGAGAAACCGAACATGGCAGATGCAGAGGACAAAAGAGGAGCGGGGTTTCCCTGCCAGGGCTGCCGGGCCGCCTCCGCCAGCCTTCCTCTGGGCGCCGAGTCCCAAGGGCCACTAACCTTGAGCTGACGGCGCCCTCCTTTCCGGACCGGATCGCGGGGCGCTGGCATTTCCTGCGGCAGGGCCCCAGCCCACGTGGAGGGCCCCATCTCTCGGCCCCTCGCGGGTGGGAAGTGTGAGGAAGGGAAGAGAAGGGGGGGAGGGCAGGCTCTCCCACACCCTTACGTTCCAGGGGAGAACTCTGAGGAGCCCAGGATTCTAAACTGGAATCTCACGTCCAGGTCCAGGTGAAGAAGGACTTGTCTAAGAGCAGGATAGGACCTGTAATATTTAAGAGTTTGCTGGCTTTTATAACTTTAAAATACATGTATATGTGGGACATGGCCCCTCTCTGTAACCTTGTCCCAGGGCCCACAACTGCTTAGGGCAGTCCACTAAATTGACCTTGTTTTGTATATTTGACTTTAAAACCGTATATTTTATGTAGCTATGAAATAAATTTAAATTTTAAGAAGTAGCTCCTGTTGAAAACAAAATGAAACAAGTGAACTGAACTGGGTATTGAGCCGGTATCATAACTACCCAGAGAGATACAATGTCAAGTGACTATAAACTTTTTTTTAAAATATATTTTATTGATATTTTACAGAGAGGAAGGGAGAGGGATAGAGAGCCAGAAACATCGATGAGAGAGAAACATCGATCAGCCGCCTCCTGCACACCTCCCACCGGGGATGTGCCCGTAACCAATGTACATGCCCTTGACTGGAATCAAACCCGGGACCCTTCAGTCCGCAGGCCGACGCTCTATGCACTGAGCCAAACCGGTTTGGGCTCAAGTGACTATAAAATGCAGTAATTTAACTCAACATCTTGAGTTAAGCTGCATTCTGAGGTCAAAAAGAACAGTAAAACATGTTTTAAAACTGTATTCACTAATACTATTGTTTGTGGTGGTATCAGGCATTTTTGTGTTTGTTAATCCTCACCTGAGGATATTTTTTCCATTACTTTTTTAAAAGAGAGAATAGAAGGGAGGGAGGAAGTGAAGGGGAGAGACAGGATGAGAGAAAGAGAAAGAGAGAGAGAGAGAGAGAGAGAGAGAGAGAGAGAGAGAGAGAAACATTGATGTGAGAGAGACACATTGATTGGTTGCTTCCCACATGTGTCCCAACTGAGGCCAGGAATCGAACCTGCAACCCAGGTATGTGCCCTTGACCAGGAATCGAACCCCGACCTGTCAGTGTGCAAGCCAACACTCTAACCACTGAGCTTCACCAGCCAGGGCAAGCATTTTTATTCTAAAACTATTGTGTGTACATTGTGGAATTAAGCCAATGAGTTCTTTTGTTGGTGTCACGGAAGGCTGTAACACAGCACATGGAGTGAAGGAAGTACAGATGTTAAATAAAACCTTACAGTTCTGGATTTGAGGTGGAGGTTTTAGTAGGAACTCTTGTATTTTTTCTTTAAAATGAAAGTGTTTTATGGTTTTGTCCAATTTAAGAGGCTTGGAGACAGTGAACACTCCCAACACCCAATCAGCGTGTCTAAGTATCTGAAACTGTTTCCCGCCAGAGAAGCAGGGCTCTTCCCAGTTTGGGATGGGATATGTTCACGCTGAACCCAGGCTGTCTGGTACCACAGAGCAGGGGGTTCCTAAGATGCTGATGTCATGCCAAAGGGCCGCAATGAAGCTCCCCCTGCTGCCGGCTGGGCATCTGAGGGCTACTTCAGGGAATGAATGATAGAAAATTGACTTCACTTCTCTGAACCCCAGTTTCCTCACCTATAAAAGGTGATGCAGATCGTGGCCCCTCACAGGCTGCTGTGAGAACTAAAGGAATTATACCTGCCTTGTGCCCATCAGCCCTTGATGGCTGTGGTATGTGTGTGTCTTTAAGACCAGAAATGCCTCCTCGAGGATGTGCAGCTAAACATTCCTTCCCTAGACATTTGATTTGAAGAGCTTGATTTGGAAGACAGAGTAAAACAAAGCTGTGGCTCTTAGCCATGTATTAATAACATCCATAAATGGGAGAAGGTGTGGACTCTGTCAGAGTGAGTTCCCCCTTCCGCCCTCCCCCCACACCCCTCAAACTTTCAGTCTGTTTCTGGTTCATTCCATGGTGTAGAGTCTATTCAAAAATCTCTCCTGGACACAGTCCTTCAGCTTGCCCTGGGTCTTTTTTTTTTTTTTTTTAATATATTTTTATTGATTTCAGAGAGGAAGGGAGAGGGAGAGAGAGATAGAAACACCAATGAGAGAGAATCATTGATTGGCTGTCTCTTGCATGTCCCTGCTGGGGTCAAGCCTGTAACCCAGGCATGTGCCCTTGACCAGAATCAAACCCGGGACCCTTCATACTGCGGGCCGACGCTCTACCCACTGAGCAAACCAGCTAGGGCAAGGTCTCCTCTTATGTAACAGTTTCCATTGCCAAAGCCTCTTCTAATTTTCACAGTGACATTCCTGAAACATCGGAAATGTTAAATCTGAGTGGAAGGCAATGCCTTTCATCTGATTGCTTGCAGACTGGAGGCTGTGGCCCGGCTGCGCAGTCTCCGTAGGCAGCCTTGGAGCAGGGCCCTGAGCTCGCAGGGCACACTGCTGCTGGGGCCGGAGGCAGCTGGCTTTGCCACTTGCTTGGTCCATTTCTATTGTAGGCACAGGCAGAGTGGCCTTCCCTCACCAGAGCTGGCCTCCCATCTCTGCTTGCAAACTTACTTTGCTAAATGCATCCAGGAACAGCCAAACGCAACAATGTTGTGAATGTTTTGGAATTATTTTTGCTAGAACACCGTGTTGTGCCAGAAAGCATTGAGTTTATATGAAGATTTCAGCCAAGGATCCCCTGAAATGAGTGACAGCAAGCCATTCACTGCAAGTAAGGGAAGGTTACACAGATTCAGGGGTAGTTTTGGAATGAAAAATATGAAAATGATTAGAGGGAGAAAATCACATTCACATAACTTTTATTGCAGTTTATTGCCATAATTGTTCTATTTTATTGTAAGTTATTGTTAATCTCTTACATGCTTAATTTATAAATTAAACTTTCCCAAAGATACGTATGTAGAGGAAGCATCATAGTATAGGGTTTGGTTCTATCCTGGATTTTAAGCATCCCTTGGGGGATCTTGGAATGTATGCCCTGCAGCTAAAGGGGGATAGCTGTATATTCATACACATACATACACACATATACACACATGCATGCAAACACATGCATATACATGTGCATACATATATGCCTCACACACACATAGGCATTGACAAAGGCTGGAGGATTCTACACCACAGTGGCAACAAATCTCATTTAATCTTTTAGGTGTGAAATTATAGACAACTTACTCCATCTGTCTACTTTTCTGTAATCTGCAAGTGTCTACGATTATTTATTCCTTTTGTATTATGGTAATAATAACCATGAAATGCCTTCATTGTGCTTTTATGATGATGTTTAAAACCATCTGCTCAGCGCCACTCAGAAGAAGGCTCGGCACAGGCCCACGGAGGTGGCGGCGGGGAGGATGCCTCGCAGGTCAGGTTTCCTGATGGGGCAGCGCCTACCCGTGTCAGCAGGGAAGGTCCTCTGACCCACTAATGGGCTGCGTCCCGATTTGGCAGGGCCCGCTCTCCTTTCAAGGGTCACACTGGTGTTCTCTCTGCGGTGCAGCCCTGACCCTCTCTGACAATTATTACTTCATGTCAAAAGGCCGCCACGCTGAACTGTGCAAATCTGACAGGAGAAGTTAGAGGGGCCCCCATCAAACTCTGGGCCATGAGGCTCCAGTGCAGGGTTGAAGGTTCTGGAGTTTTCTGTGTAAAGACATAGCAGCCTCTTTCCCATGCTCCCTCCTGGCTCTCACCAGCCCATAGCCCACAGCGTTGGAGCAGAGGCCTCAGACAATGGCACCATCTTGGGGCCTACAGGGTGACAAGAAAGATGGCCCTGGGCTGCTGGCTTGCCCTCTTCAGGACAAGTAATCTGAACCTCCTAGGTCAGTGGTCGGCAAACTCATTAGTCAACAGAGCCAAATATCAACAGTACAACGATTGAAATTTCTTTTGAGAGCCAAATTTTCTAAACTTAAACTTCTTCTAACGCCACTTCTTCAAAATAGACTCGCCCAGGCCGTGGTATTTTGTGGAAGAGACACACTCAAGGGGCCAAAGAGCCGCATGTGGCTCGCGAGCCGCGGTTTTCTGACCACTGTCCTAGGATATGTTCAAGGAGGAAGTGCAAAGGGCTCCTCTCTCCCTATAAGGGAAAGTGACCAATCTACACCCCAGCTTTTCTTTAGGCATAGCACCTGGGGATCAAGGAGGGCCGTGGTTTCATGCCTTAGCCGCTTCATTCGCTGATGTTCAAGAGTATTGACAGCCCTGACCAGTGGCTTGGTTGGAGCATCGTCCCGCAACAAAAGGTTGTGGGTTTGATTCCCTGTCAGGGCACGTACCTAGGCTGCAGGTTCATCCCCCTTTGGGGCTCATACAGGAGGCAACTGATCAATGTTTCTCACTCACATCCATGTTCCTGTTTCTCTCTCCCTCTCTCTCCCCCCAATCCTTCCTCTCTCCAAAAAGTCAAAAACATATCCTTGGGTGAGGATTTTAAAAAAAGAGAGAGAGAGAGCTGAGAGCATGCTCTGTGCTGCACTGGGCCTTCTGGAAAGGATAGCTCATCTATGAGGAAAACAGAGGCCCCTGAGGAAGATAGGAGGTGACAGAAGGCAGCGACCAGGGCATCCCACCAGTTGTGTATCTAGAAAAATGTTGCCAATGTGGCAGGGACCAGCCTGGCTCCAGGAAGCGCCTCCCCAGGCAGAAGCTGGTAGAACTTCCGGTTAACTTGCGAGCTCAAAAGCATTAGCGATGTTTCACTCCAACTCGTGGCTTCTGCTGCCTCACTCAGCGTGTGCACATGGGGCAGTGAGGAAATGGAGCCACTTGCTGGCAGTGCTAAGACCTGCTCTCTTTAGTGTGTTATATTCCTACAGATGGTTTAGGATAAAGATGGAAAATCACAACAATGGCTAATACTTTCAGAAAGCTTACTATGTGCTCAAAAGAAGTACTTTAATGAATTATTTCATGCAAATCATTCTTTCAATGCACATTTAAATAGCTCTTATATGCTGGCAAGGTTCTATATGTTGCAGTACAGGAGTGGACAGAATAGACAAAGTCACATAAGGAAATAAAATTTGGCCTATACAAAAATGGAATAGTATACAGCCATAAAATGAAATTCTGACTCATATCATAACATGGATAAACCTTGAGGACATTATGTTAAGTAAACCATCAAAAAAAGACAAATATTGTATGAGTCCACCTATATGAGGACCCTACAGTACTCAAATCCATAGAGTTGGAAAGCAGAATGGGGGTGTCAAGGGTTGAAGGGAGGGAGAATGGGGAGTGATTGTTTAATGGGTGCAGAGTTTCAGTTTACGAAGATGAGAAAGTTCTATGCTGGGTGGTGTTGATGGTTATACAACAATGTGGATGTAATGAATGCCACTGCACTGTACTCTTAAAAATCGTTAGGATGGTAAATTTTATCTTCTGTATATTTTACCATGCTTTGCAAAAAGAAAAAGAAAAAGTCCCTCTCCAGGACCTTTCTATCTAGCAGAGGGCATTTACTTTAGAATCCAGAGTTGTGATCTAATGCTCACAGCGGCCCCAGTCACAGCTGAGGCCCCGCATAGACTGGTGGTATATGAGCCCAAGTTCACAATGGTCCTGACTCCCACTTTGGTTTTCTCTGGCACAGGCCATGCCCAGAGTCCCTTGTCTCCTCGAGGGTGGTGTGAACTGAGTCTCCTCTGCAGAACTTCCCAAGTGCTTTCTTTTTTTTAATACACACACACACACACACACACACACACACACACACACACACACACTAGAGGCCTGGTACATGAAAATTCATGCACTGGAGGGGGGATTCCTCAGCCCGGCCTGCCTCCTCTCACAGTCCGGGAGCCCTCAGGGGCGGGAGGCGACCCAGCGATCAGGGGAAGGCGATGCCCCCATCACACCTTTGCATCGCAAGCCTCAGCTGGCCCTGGTTACCTGAGCCTCGGGCAGCCGTGGGCGGCTGGGCAGCCACCATCCGAGATTTGCCTGCACCTCGGGCGTCGGCTGGGCAGCTGCCATCCAAGGTGCAGGCAAGCCTCGGGCCGGCCCTGGGCGGCTGGGCAGCCACCATCCAAGGCTTGCCGGTGCCTCGGGCAGTCCCTGGGCAGCTGGGGGGCTGAGGGGACTGGGCGCCACCATCTTGTGGCTGTGGGCACCGCCATCTTTGAGGGCGTGGCAGTCAATTGCCATATTCCCTCCTTATTGGCTGTGGGTGCCGCCATCTTTGTGAGGTCAATTAGCATATTCCCTCTTTATTAGATAGTATATGTAATATATTTCAGCGAGGAAGAGAGAGGGAGAGATGGAAACATCTATGATGAGAGAGACTCTTTGATCAGCTGCCTCCTGCATGCCCTATGCTGGGGATCAAGCCCACAACCAGGCATGTGCCCTGACCTGAATCAAACCATGACCTCCTGGTTCATAGGTTGACACTCAACTATTGAGACACCCTGGCCGGGCTGCCCAAAGGCTTTCTTAAATTACTAACGAGATGCGTTTGCTTTCAACCATCTCTTCTTGCCCTTCTGGCCCTGAATCCCCATCCTGGCTTGTTCCCGGAGTTTTGGTTTCAGAGTCAGAACCCCCAACCTCTCCTTCATGGCCCCCCCTCAGAAAGCCAGAGCTGGAGCTTCAGAGGTGGCCCCTGAGAGGAGGGTGTCAGTCAGCTTGGCCTGTGGAATCCGAGGGTCCTTGTGCACAAAGGCCCAACCCACTGGACACAGAGCAGCACAGGCAGGACCCCAGGGCCCCCTCCCGGCCACTCACTATTTCCTGAGACTTTTCTCTCGCTCCAATGCATCTTTTATATTCTCTCCACCTCCTGTGTGTTTACTACTGTGTTCAGGGCACCTTTCCACAGTGTGCTATTTCCTCCACTCCTTATGGTCCGAAAGGCTGGTCCTGGTGACAGATAGATCCAGCAAACTGCGTCCCTTCTGAGTGTGCTGATTTTTAGAACCCCCAGAATCATGCGGATGTCATAATGCCCAGCTCTCTGACCCTCCCGCTTCAACCTTCTGTGCCTGGTGCCGAATGAACGAGGGAAGGGACTCAAGGATTAAACCGCGTAAGGAGGATGAAACGCATGATGATGGGGATGTTCGTGGGAAGTTTCACGGAGCTCATTCCACCAGCAGAGCTTGACAGAGGTGGAGAGATCAAGCTGAAAAAGTCAGGACTGAAAGTTGGGTTGTGGAGAAAGCTGCCACATGCCACGTGTGATACATAAAAGGCATCGGACAGAGTGGGGCAGTCTCCGGTCTCCCTGTCTGCAAGTCTCTGTTATCTCTGTGTCCGTCTTGCTCTCCATAAGAGCTACAAACCTACTCAATTAGAAGCAGATGAGTTTAAAGTGGATGTTTGGGGAAACTTCCAGAACCTATGAATTATGCAGCACAAGACAGGATTATTTGTAAGCAGGCTGTCCGGTGAGGCAGGTGAGGTGCTAACCCGGGCTGCACTGAGGGTTTTGCCCAGTGAGTGTGAGGTGCCTGTCTCACCCTAGTCACTACCCTGCTTCTGGGCTCATTGTGGCCATCCGGGTCAGGTGATGTGGGAGATGGCAGGCGGCCCTTTCTGGGACTCTGTGAGGCCTCCCCGGAGTGGAAGGTGGCTTGGTAACTGGGGGTGGGAGATGGGGGGCTGGGGCGGCATTCCTGTGGACAAGCACAGCCTTATGAGCGAGCTCAAGAGGGGTGTTTAAAGACAACTGAAATACAAAAGCAAGCTGGCAACAGAGTTTCCTGGAACCCCAGCGAGGGTGCCCTAAGCAGCTACTCTTAACCCTTGATTTCCTGGCTGGCCGCGGGGAGAGGAGCTCTAAGGATCCCTAGGTTAGAGCCTCCAGGGGGCCTGGCCCTGAGGTGTCCTCTTTTAAGTGGCTCAGGTGCCCTGTGGAGAAGCGGGTGCAGGGCTGGCCGAGGGAGGAGCACCTGCACATGTGACCTGCTCCAGAAAGACACACTGAGCACATCCTATTTTTATGTCAGCAGTAGAGAGCGGTCCCGGGGTCTCTTTAAAGGCTCACGCACCAGCATCTGTCTCGATCCTCCTGGTACAGTGCCACAGGGCTGGGTGTGGGGCCTCAGGGAGGGGCTCTGGAGCCAGGGCTGGGGTGCTTGCACATTCCCAGGTGCTGTTCCTGCGACAAGCCTGTGAGGGAAGGGAACTGGCATTTTCAAGCCGCTTTTGAAATGTAACCTGGGGTGTCTGTGCTGCTGTTACGTGTTATTTATTAGGTGATGGCAAGAGGTAATTAGCCGCGTACCCCACTGGAAACCTCCTCCTGCTCTCAGCCGGCACAGCCCTAAGGTGGGTTCAGACCAGAGCAGGGCTACACATGTCCCCATGCACCCCACACCTTGGAGGGGAGGTTGACACCATTCCCTTAACATCCCCTAAAACAACCTGAGATCCCCTTTACTCCACTGTTGAAAGAGCAAAGTGCACCTCACTCGTGCCTCAGGCCACTTTTCCTCCAGAATAATTGGGGTTGTCTCACTTCTGCTCCAGCGATGGCCACCCGACTTACTGCCTGCTTTTCCCATGCCACCAGCCGGGACTCTGCCCACCTCCTGGTCCCTAGAGCACATCAGCCCTGTGTGCGCCCTGATGGTGGGGCAGCGAGGTGACAGTGCAGAGCTGACAGGCGGCCACTTCAAAGGTCCACCCCTGTCCGAGGGGCCCTGCCAGTGCTTCCAGATGTCCTCACCGGCCATCTCCGCTTGGGTTGCTTTCCAGCCCGTCTTTGCCCCAGGGCTCCCCTTCCCTCCAGTCCTCGGGACATTCCAGTTGTATTGCTTGGATCACTGTTGCTGTTTTATGCTGAGCTTTGAGCCCGGTTTGGCCAAAGCCCTTTTACCTGGGAAGGAGCAGGGGTTTCATTTAAACACAAAGACCCAGGAAAGCCCAGGGAGGGCTATTTTCGGAAAGCCAGGACCACCTGCCCTGAGCTCCATTTGCGTCTCACTGGAGCAGAATTTTTCCTTCTGCGCAGCAGTGACTGGGCTCTGCCTGTGGACTCCATCCTGAGCCCAGCCCTGGGGGTCAGGAAGGGCCATGGGTGGACATCACGTGCATGGTTGCCTGCCTGGATTGTGTGGTGCTTTGGGGCAGTTTGTCAAGTCGGGGGTGTCCTGTCTCGGGGAACAGAGGCCATCCTGCTGAGTGTCGTCACTCAGCGCCACCCTGTGGACGGCTCTTCCATGGAAAGGTTCTGTGCCGAGCTCATCTTTAGCTTCAGACCCGGCTACCAAATCTGGACAGGGAAGCTTTCCCTAGGGAACGTCATTTAGGGCTCTTCTCGTTCCAAATGGGGCCACATCTGGTCAAGAAAACTGAGCACGTCCCCCCCCCACCCCACCCCCTGCAGGTCTCTGTAAAGATCAGGTTCCAGGGTCCTCCCACATCCTAGCTGAGGTCTTGGGGGTGGGAGGGTCAGGGCCACCAGGACTCTGTGATTCGGACCATCAGGCTTCATGGGATGGGAAGAAACTGAGGGCTGAAGGAGTGGGGGAAACAGAGGCTCTGAGCTGGGTCTTCCTACAGAGGTAGGATTTGAATAAATAGAAGGACGTGGGGCATGTGAGAAGTGGGGGCAGGGTAAATGGAGGATGGTGAGGGAGTTAGTAGATCGGGACCAGAGTGGCAGGTGGGTGGGGAGAACAGGCACACAAATAGGATTGGTGGATAAAGTGGTCAGACTAGAGGGGGCTAGAAAGTTTGGACAATAGGGAGGGCACTAGGATGTTCCTAGAAAAGAACACGAAGAAAAGGAATGGATATTGACATGCACTCATTTTTGCCAGATTCTAAGTGAGGTGCTTTACATTTCACCTTTACCCTCATCTTTAAAGTAAGATATTACTATTTTGGCAGTGGAGGCCCAGAGAGAGGATGTAATAAGCCCAGGGGTGCCCAGCTTGTCACTGGCATGGGCAGTTTTAAATTCAGCTCTCCCAAGTTCCAAAGCTCATGTCTGCTCCCTGTCTCACCCTGCTCACAAGAAGAGAAAGAGAGCCAACATTAATTTAAGGAAAGATCAATCTGGCTGCCGTGAAGACAGACAGATGGGAGGCGGGGTCAGGGGACCTGCTATTGAAATAAACAAGAGGGAGATGAATGTGCAAGATGAGCTGGAACATGCTGTCACACCAGAAAGCAAGGGAGCTGCCAGAGTGGACACGGGCAAAGTGGCTCCTGCGAGCCAAAGACAAGGAGATTCAAACATCAATTAGGATAATAGCTGCAAGGGATTGATGCAATGGGTGAAAGTACGTCATGAAAGACATCCATGCCTTTATAATGATGCAAAAACACAGCTCTCATTGGTCACTTGTGGAGAATGGAAGGGAAGCAATTCATTCTTTGGGAAACTGGTAGAAGAAGGGAAAGAATGAAGCATTTGTTCTTCTCCCCTATGAAGTTTCTCTTTTCTGAAAGCATTCTAGCTAATAAATGAAAGAGTTCCAGAATGAGGACATCACCAAGTGGTCGCTCTGAAGGCTGGCTAGGTCTGGCAGTGGTCATCAGCGCCTACTAAAGTCCAGGAAGAGCGGCCAGACTCCGCGTGCCTCCGCGGAGGTGGAAGGAACTCGGCCACCTTTGATGTTTCTTGCCAGGAATAATCGTACTGACCCGGATTAAGTTTTTAGGTCTAAATATCTCTTTACAGGAAATTCAAAGGACGAGGAACATATTCAGTGTTATCTCGGAGATGCATTCAGCAACATCCAGGCTGCGGGATCACTGGCTGGATATTGGATAATGTTCAGAAATTGATAACGCTTTTAAAGGAAAGACAATGATACTATGGGTGTGTGTTAGGAAAACACTGATCTGTTTGAGATACCTCCTGCAATATTTACGCATGAAATATGATGTCTGGGTAGAGGTGGGGGAGGGAGCAGGGGGTATGGACAAAATAAGACTGACTTGAAAAATAATTGAACTTAGGTGATAACGGGTGCATTAAATTCTCTACTTTTGTACATGTTTTAAAAGTGTGCTTCAAGTGGGGCGACATTGCTGCAGGGAGGACAGAGGAGCAGTGCATGGATGAGGCATTTTAGGAGGGAAAGATGACTGAATCAGAGCTGGATCCCGGCACCAGGGAGAGGGCGGGGCACGGTGGAGGGCAAGCTCATGAACGCCCATCAGCATGCTGCCAGGGATGCGGCCTGGCATGACCCTGGCTCCAGGGAGCCAGGCCCAGACTGCGGACAAGCTCCTCTGCCTTGTGGGGCTGAAAACTGTTTCTAGCCGACTTGGGAGAACTATCTGCCATTTCTTTCTTTTTAAAAAAATATTTTTATTGATTTCAGAGAGAAAGGGAGAGAGAGAAAGAAAAATGTCAATGAAACCAGCTGCCTTCTGCATGCCCCCTATTGGGGATGAAGCCCACAGCCCGGGCATGTGCTCTGACCAGAAATCAAACTGTGACCTCCTGGTTCATGGGTTGATGCTCCACCACTGAGCCACATTGGCTGGTCTGCCATTTCTTAATGATCTGCTCCATATTCCCAGCTCCAAGGTCACCTCCTTCATGAAATCTCCCATAGCCCCCTAGGCAGAGCAATTGTGTTCTTCAGGCTCCTCCATCAGAGATCTTGCCTGCATCACAGTATGACCTGCTTGTCAGTAGGTGGTGTTCAGTCCAAGGGTCCCCCGGGGCAGGGTCCACACTGGAGCCAAGAGCTCTCCACATGGGGGGCATTCAAACTTGCCTACTGGTTATGAAACAAACTGCCCTCCTTGTTCCCCCGGGCAGGTGAGGACAGTCAGACCATAAACTGAAAGCTGAGGGCAGAGAGCTGGACAAGAAGGGACAGCTTTGCCCTTCATGAGGTACGACGTTGCCTCTTCACCACGGCCAGGAAACTCAGTCAGAATCCAGACCCCCACTCTTTCCATGGCCGTGAGCTGCTTCCTCTGAATCCCTTTTTCAAAGTCAAGTGCATTGAGGACCTAGCACCAAAATGTTCCCAGAGGTCCTTCCCACTGGGTCAGGCTTGGGTCCAGGTACGCCATATGCCCCAACTCTGCTCTGGGGGTGCAGAGGTGAGTGCCTCCAGGGCAGCTGGTGGGGGCCATATGCTTTCCCCAGCCCTGCTCAGACTTTGGGGAGCTGGGCTGCTGGTGGCATCACCCTGTGCTGCTTCTGAAGTGCTGCGGCCTCCCTGGGAGCTGATGTCTTGGACTCACTCCCAGCTGGTAATTGCACTCCTCTGGTTTAGCTCCCTCTGCAGCCTCCATGGAACAATGTTGTCATCAGATCTGCTTTTGTGAATCAGCTTTCCAAGGGACATCTGCAGATAGCATGGTCCTAGAAGCTGTCTCATAAGGCAGAGACAGAGCAGAACCCCAGCCTTGCTGAGTTGGCTTCAAAAGCCCCTGGCCCTGTCCCCACTAGCTGGGGCCAAGACTCCTTGGGGACAGCTGTTGGGGGTGGCGTGAGGAGGTGATGGGGCCTCCCTGTCCACTTGTCCCACTCAGCTCATGGCAGAGTGGCTCACGAGGGTCAGAGCAAGCAGGACTGTGGTTCTGAGGGACAGACACAGGGTGTGGGGCCACCTGGCAGCAGCCTGCTGGGGGCCAGCCTGGCCATGTGCAGGCCACCTGTGTCACTTTGGGCAGGGAGCCTAGAAAAGGAACAGATAAAAAAATGAAAGAATGAAGCAAGAGGTTAGTTGAATCCCCTTTCATGCTTCTGAATTAGCAATGGGGGCAATAGGTGATTACCTGGGGAGCGGTTCCAGAGCAGTTCTCTCTCAAAGTATGTCTCCATGTAGGTGCCCTTCACGGTAGTGATTAAGGCTTGGGGTTAAGCATTGTCTTCTTCCTAAGTGTCTAAGTTTAGTTCTCAGGTGCTCCTGGGAGCTAAATTGAAGAAAAAGGGTAAGAGTAAAAGCTCAGAGGCCAGATGGCTTGGGTTTAACATACTGGCAAGCTGCTTCACTGCTCTGAACCTCAGTTTCCTCATCTATAAAATGGGAATAAGCACAGTGCCGAATCACTGGGGTTTTCTTGAGCGTGAAGTAATCTGTGTGGGATAACAGAGTGTCTGGTACAAAGATGGTTCTCAACAAACACTAGCTTTCTCATATTGTCCTAAACATCATATATTAACCGCTAACTTTCCTTATGTTGAGTGATGGGGCCTCAAGAGGTCCATAGGACTTTGGAGAGGTGGGGCGGGGGGAGTAGGAGGATGGGTGAGCGTGGGTGGTGGGAGCTAGGGAACAGGAGGAAGAAGGCCTTTGCTGAGTTTCCGCTCAGTGCCTTCCCCTCCCCTCTTCCCCTGCCTGGTGGCTGTAAGGGGATCCACAAGAGCGGCACAGTAGGAGACCTCCGCGTCACAGGGCCCTCCTGGACCCTAGCTGTGTGCCCTCTGGTTGCCATGGCGATGGTTCTCTATTTTGTGATGTAACTGAACTCACCAAGGCCATAGGTTGTGAAACTCACGTGTCCCACTTGCAACCCCACACCCCACACATCCCCTGTCCTCCAATGGCAGGCTGTGGGCATTCTCGGCAGTGCCTTTGCAGTTTTCTGGTGGAAGGAAGCTGGGAGGGAGGGGTCAGCAGGTAACGACCAGCTCGTGATCTTCAGCTGGCCCCAAAGAGCCACCCCCAACTCAGAATGGCAATAAGCAGCAGATCAGAGATTGCAGTGAAATTTGGTTGAGTCCCAATCCTCTTTTCCTGACATCACTCGCCTTCTGAAAACGATTCCCAGACTGGTGGGTTAGGGAGGCCTGGGTCCATGTCTGTTTCCATTCATTTCAGTGATTCTAAGGGGGCCAGCTAGAAACAGCTCACCTGTGTGCGCAAGGCCTTGACCATTCTCCTTTGTGGTGATGACCATTCTGCTCTTGTCCTTTAAGGAAAGTCTATCTGGTCCGCATGCAATCAGGGGCTGCTCTAGCTTTCTTGTGGCTGGGACCCCCAGACCCAATTCCTTTGTGTTATTAGCTATCATGTTTCTTAAGTCAGCTGATTTCTAGACAAGCAAACATGGCTGAAGGCGGGCAAGGGCTCAGCGTTGGACAGATGGGCAACAGGAGCACGGCCTTTTCCCAAGGCCCCTGGCGTGGTCCCTGGCAGAGGCACCAGTGGAGCCCTGGCCGGGAAGTGCTCCTAGACCAGAAGAATGCGGCCTGTTTACCAGCAGCTGCTCACATGTGGGGCCAGTGCTGCCCACGTGGCTAAGCGCTAGGCGCATCTTGGTAAACCTCTGTATTCCACCTGTCCAGGGAAACTCCTACTGCCCCGGAGAGGGTGCCCTTGTTCAGGTGGGAGAAGTCAACACAAACCAGCTCCTAGCGGACCTCACTTTTCTCTGCGTGCCACCCCCATAGCTTCTGAGGGCCTCTTCCGGCCCCAGGGATCTCACAAGCCCCCTGCCCACCGGTGAGACAGGCATGGAAGCTTCTTGAATGATAAGTTCCAGAACTCTGAACTTCCGTCACTCGGCAGCACGAAGGATGTCTGTTCTGTGTATAACCAGCACATCGCGGTAACTTTTCTTCACGCTCCAGATCTCTCCTGGTCAGGAGAAAGTTCTCCCGAAGCACTAAAAACTTTGGGGCTGTAGCCAGTGACCTTTTCCTCCCGATTCCTCTTTAGCGCGAAGCAGAGGGGCTGGTTCTCTCCTTCACTTGCTCACGGGCCATTAGCGGGAGGAGGTGTTCCATTATCTGAGCTCTAATGAGCCCAGTAACAGGAGGAGGAGGCCTGTGGGGGCGATTTAATCTGAAATTCAATGGCCCAGTTATTCTAGTGGGCTTTACGCAGGACCCCAGGGCCCACAAAGGGGGCGTCCTGTGGCAGTCAGTACCTGCAGTGGCGGGGAGGTGAGGAGGCAGGAAGGAGAGGAGGGAGGGAGGAGCAGAAACCCTGTGCAGAGGAACCCCGCCAGCTATTTTTGCTCATCACAATGGCCCTTAAAATAGTCAGGCCCAGGCATCAGTCCATGCCTTCTCTGCGGTTTGCAACTTTAGGGGCTTAAATCACACTCCTGCAGCTTTTACAGTTTGTTCAAAATGTCCTGGAGAAAATACTTGGCTAGCCTGTGGGCAGCTGGATGGCCCATTTCCATGTGGTGATGGGAAGGTCCTGTCCGCTAGTCTAGATACCAAATGGCCAAGGGGCCCAGGTGGCAATCTGAGGACAGATCTTGTACAAAAATGGCAGGCCTGCTCTGCATGTCTGTTCCAAACGCGTTGGGTACTCACTCATCAGTTCAGTTTTTAGTAACTCATCCATTCCACCTACACGCATGATCTACATCACACATCCCTCCTCTGCAAGCATGTCCGCACACAGCCCTTGGCTGGGGCTCCATCGCTTTGATTATAGGGGCTCTTCATTTCCTGTGTCCTTTGTGTTGAAATGGAAGAATTGTCTCTTCTCTTTCTTGCCTCTGCCGGATCCCTCCAACATCATTCAAACCTTTTCCCTCTTAAAAAGTTCCTTTGGGATCCCTAACCTCCCCAGTTGGGACTCTTCCCTCTGCTCCCCATCCCAGCTCAAATGTGCCAAGATTGCCCCCTCCCCCACACCTCTTCCTACAGAGGTTTGGCTGCCAGCCCTCCACTCCCCAGAAACTGCTTTCGTGACCTCCAGATAGATAAACCCAAGAGCCATTCTCTATCCATCCTTGTTCCCTGAAGATTCTGTAAGCCCTTGTCCCAGAACTCTCCGGAGGAGTCCCGCCTGTGTGCATGTCCAAGAGGTCCCCCCTCTGTTTTTAGAACCCATCCCTTTTTCTCTCACACTGGCTGACCTGGCTTCTCTAACTTGGGGCCAGAGGCTCCTTGCAACCTTCCCCTCCTCTTCTTCCCCTTTCTTTCTTTCCTCTCTGCCTGCCTCTCTCTTCCTCTCCTCCTCCTCCTCTTCTTTCTTTTTATCTTCCCTCCCTTCCTTTCTGGTCATTGGGCTGAGGGAGGCCGAGTGCTGGGAGCAGGCACTCCAGGCTGCAGCAATCAGCATCCTCCCTCGGGGTTTCCTCTGCAGCCCTGGGTTCAGTTCCTCTCAGGTCAGCCACTGGGAGAGGGGCCCCAGAGCCTTCTCTCTGGCCACCATAAGACACGCTCCCTCCTGCTGAACTGCCTATTGGAGCTAATAAATGTACTTTTCTTGTGTTCCCAAGTTCAAAACCACCACCTGGGCAATGGAATAAGCACTTGTTTTTACATACTTATATCTAGGACCATTTTCATTTATATTTTTGTACCTATGGCTTTCCCCCAACAGATCCTAAAGCTACATCAGCTCCTGCGGAGGGTCCTATTGTCCGTTCGGTGCCGGTGCCGACACACCACAGCATGCATGTCTATACCTCTGTTACGTACAGAATAGGACCACAGTAGTGCAATTTTAATGAAAGAGGAAGGAAACAAAACCATTTAAAACACTTTGCTTGATCAAAATTTCTAGGCCCCATACTTTAGATTTGCTAATCCTCCTAGAAGAAAAGTAGTACAGTAATGAAGCATGCTGAGTTTAGTCTGTCTTTATCGAACATGTTTTCTTCTTCTTTTTTTTAAGGAGTTTAATTTGAGCAGCAGCATCAGCAGCCTTGTTTTAATTAGTCTTCATTTCTGTGGCCAGCTGTATGAAACTCGAGAGAGCCATAGGGCGAAGTGGCTGCTGGGTCCAAGCAGGGGCAGCCTTCTGTCTGGAGGAGGATTTCAATTGCTTTTATCTGTTTGTTTTTTTTTCCTCTCTCTCTTTTAGTAAATGTACACTTAAAATATGGCTGGAACAGTTGGATTCCCAGAGCAGTGCTTGGTGTAAAAGCCTGCCCCTATTTATTTTTTCCATGACAAAGCTTCCTTTGAGTCCTTGTGGTGTTGGTTTCCTGCCCTCCTTATGTCCCTGCTGGCCTGTTGACTTAGGAGAATCAAAGATTTTGGCACAAAAGGAGAAAACAGGGCACAGGCAGGTGTGGCCTTGGTAGTTGACAGGTCAACATGCCTTTGGGGCTCCATCAGCTGCCACCCACGGACACCCGTCCACCACGGTCTTCACATCTGCCGTCCTGCCTCTCCCAGCCCCGTGTGCCCCTGAGGACGTCTTCGGGTCACATCCAGCATGCCGACTCCATGGTCCATCCACTCGGACCAGATGTCAGCCGTCCCTCGTCCTCTGGCCTTGGCAGTGCCTGTATTTCTATCCTGCGCCAACTTGAGAGCAGACTGAGGAGGAATCCTTCACACCATCGCAGCAGTGAGCAGGGGAGGACTTAGAGAAGCTCTCACTGGGAGGCAGACACAGGGGTTTACATCACAGCTACCTACTTCAAGATCCATTTAGATGTTTGCTTCTCTAGAATCTTCTGAGAGTTTTTCTACCTCCGACCCCCCAGGCAGTGCCTGACTTGGGTCCTTTCCTCATTCATGCATGGCAAAGCAGCTTTGCTCAGCTTCTAGTCCCCAACTTGCACCAAAACATATAGAACACAGTGAAGCAAAGGGTTACGGGCTTACCTAGACCCACTTTCCATAAAAGACAGTTTTACAGTCATCTCTGATAATTACGTCACTCACATAAGTGACTTACCAAAATATTTACTTCAAAGTGATTTCTCCAAGAGAAGTAATCAAATAAGTTATTTTTTATTATTGAATTTTTAATTAGTGGTTGTAAATGTTGTGTCATATTTAACACTCATTATAGACTTCCCCCTTTGGGTTCCTGGGAACATCACACCATCTGTTTATGTGTTCGGGGAATTCTTTTTAATACCTGGTCTACGCCAAGCAGGAGTCTTGGTGTAGACCAAGCTGGGCATGAATTTGGGGAGAAAGAACAGATGGAACAGAGGCCATGTGGGGGAAGTAAGGTGCTGCTCTCCATACCCAATCCTGGCGTAGCAATCTTGCACCTTTGTGTCATCTGAGAGGGCGTCTTCTTGGCTCAGACCTTTGGGGTGACCCCAAATGGATGTCCCCTTGGTCAGCACATGGTATCCTCTCTGCTTTACTAGCTATTTCTTTCCTTTCCACACAGTGTTTCTGCGCTTTTAACTCCTTCCACTTCCCCCAAGACTCCCTCTCCACACCCCACCCCCAGTCTCCACCAGAATTTGAGACGTTTCAAGTTTCTTCCACTGTCACGTGAGCATTTACCGCCTCTGGGTACCGTGTGAGCTGGACACACCATCCGTTCTGTGCCTAGTGGTGACTTTCTGCTCTTAGTTGCAGCCGTCTCTTCCTTTTCTTTACCTTAAGTTCCTAAAACCAATCCAACATATCTCAAATTGCAAGGGCTGACTTCTGCCATGAGCCCTCATCAGTTTCACAGGAGAGCCTCAGAGCTTCTCTGCTAGCATAACGTTGACCTTATGCTACAGAAAGTTCTCCACGACGCACCCCTGCCCTCCTGACGTTGGGTTACCTTGTGAAGCCTTCTTCCATTAATTTGGCTCTGAAGGGCCCCGTGTCCAGCCCCTCTCTGGCCATAGGAGATGGGGGAGGGTTGGGGCCAGGCAGCGCTGCCAGGCTTAAGATTGGAAATACTCAGAGGTAGTCTTCTCTGAGACCTGCTGGTTTATAGACGAGAGGCCTGAGGCTCGGAGAGATGACGTGATTTGCCAACAAATTAGTGGCAGAATTGGGAGTGGAATCATCCCATCTGAATCTTCCCTTCCCTTCCGCATTGCAGGCAAGCACACTTGTTATTTTTATTTTTATGTCATGCTTTGCTCAATATTTTTTTAAAAGACTGAATTGGTTTTAGAATACAAGGAGTGTTTTGAATGTTATTATATATTTAAGGCCAGTATTTTAAAATTCTTATCCCCTACTCTCTCCCCTTTGGCACCATCAGTTTGTTCTCTATATCCATGGTTCTGTTTTGTTTTTTTATTGATTTTATTTTTCCAGATTCCACATATAAGTGAGATCATACAGTATTTGTCTTTCTCTGACTTATTTCACTTAGTGTAATAGCCACCAGGTCCACCCATGTTGTCACAGATGACAAGATTTCCTTCTTTTTAATTGTTGAATAATACTCCAGCACTGTATATATATTTACCACCTCTTCTTTATCCATTCATCTACTGATGGACATCTAGGTTACTTTCATATCTTGGCTATTGCTAGTAATGCTGCAATGAACACAGGGGTGCATATATCTTTTTGAATTAGTGTGTTTTTTTTCTTCAGATAAATATCCAGAAGTGGAATTCCTAAATCTCATGGAAGCTCTATTTTTAATTTTTTGAGAAATCTCCATACTGTTTTCTGTAGTACTTATACCAATTTATAATCCCACCAACAGTGCACAAGTGATCCCCTTTTCTCACATCCTTGCCAGCATTTCTTATTTTTTAATTTATTGATGATGGCCATTCTGACAGGTAACAGGTGATATCTCATTGTGGTTTTAATTTGTATTTCCCAGATAGTGATGTTGAGCATTTTTTCATATGTCTGTTGGCCATCTGTATTTACTCTTTGGAGAAATGTCTATTCAGGTCTTCTGCCCATTTTTAAATTGGATTGTTTGATTTTTGATGTTAAGTTGTATGAATTCTTTATATTTTTTGGGTATTAACCCTTTACCAGATGTATTATTTGCGAATATCTTCTTCCATTCAGTAGGTTGTCTTTTGGTTTTATTTTATTTTTAAATATATTTTATTGATTTTTTACAGAGAGGAAGGGAGAAGGATAGAGAGTTAGAAACAATGATGAGAGAGAAACATCAATCAGCTTCTTCTTGCACACCCCCTACTGGGGATGTGCCTGCAACCAAGGTACATGCCCTTGACCAGAATCGAAACTGGGACCCTTGAGTCCGCAGGCTGACGCTCTATCCACTGAGCCAAACAGGTTAGGGCTGTCTTTTGGTTTTATTGATGGTTTCCTTTAGTGTGCAAAAACTTTCTAGTTTGATGTAGTTCTATTTGTTTATTTTTCCTTTTGTTTCCTTTGCTAGAAAAGACATAGCCAAAAAGATATTGCTAAGAACAATGTCAAAAGCTTACTGCTTACATTTTCTTCTACTAGTTTTATGGTTTCAGGTGTAACATTTAAGTCTTTAGCTCATTGAATTTATTTTTGCATGTGGTGTAAAAAAGTGGTACAATTTCATTATTTTGGATGTATTTGTCCAGTTTTGCCAGCACCACTTATAACTGAGGATTTATTTCTGGGCTCTCTATTTTATTCTATTGAGCTACATATCTGTTTTTATGCCAGTACCATACTGTTTTGATTATTGTAGCTTTGTAGTATAGTTTTATTTCAAGGAGCATGATACCTCCCACTTTGTTCTTTCTCAAGAGTTCTTTGGCTATTTGGGGTCTTTTGTGGTTCCATATAAATTTTAGGATAAGTTATTCAGAGAGGCACACTTTGGGGGCCAGTCAGCACCCAGAGACTTCAAATGTGGTGGACTTGTCTTTTGACACCCTGTCAGTGGTACCTGGCCTCCTCTGATATTTTTGTGGGGAACATACCATCTCCAGAGGCACCCCACACACCTATGTTAACACGACTTTCCTTTGTAGCAGGGATGCGGAACCATTTTCTGCCAAGGGCCACTTGGATATTCATAACATCATTCTCGGACCATACAAAATTATCAACTTAAAAATTAGCCTGCTATATTTGATCAGACATTTAATTAACTCACCACTAATGCTTTGGCAGGGCCAGATCAAATGATTTTACAGGCCTTATTAGGCCATGGGCCTGACATTCCCTACCGCTGCTTTAAAGAAATGAAATTTGTCTTTCTATTGCTTCCACCAAGATGCTCTGGCTCCACCTCTCAGGGTCAATACAGAGTCCTTTTGATCCCTCCTACCGTGCCAACAGTTCTAATGGGAAGCTGGAGGTCTGTCCCTTCCATTTTCTCTTCTCCAGGGGAAACAACCCTGATCTGACATTAATTTCGTTGTGTTTTCCCTCCCACACCACCAAGCAATTAACTCTATTCTGATACTATCTACCTGAAGATAACATCATCCCACAGGTTAAGGGTTCACTGGGCCCCACACAACTACTTCCCCAGCCCAGCCCACCCCCCCACACACTTCAGATGTCAGTAGAAAGTCTGCTTTCTGACCAATCGGCTTTAGATGGGAGGTTCCCATGACCCTCTCCTCAGGTTTGGTTAATTTGCTAGAGCAGCTTACAGAACTCAGGAAAACAGCATACTTACCAGATGACCAGTTTATTATGAAGGAATGGAACGCAGGACCATGAGATGGAAAAGATGCCTAGGGCAGGGCATGGGAAGGGCACAGAGCTTCATGCTTTCTCCAGGTGCTTCACTTTCCCCAAACCTCCACGTGTTCAAGAGCCTGGAAGCTCTCCAAACGTTATAGTTTTTATGGAGGCTTCATTACTTAGGCATGAGTGATTAAATCATTGGCCACTGATGATTGAACTAAATCGCCAGCCCTCTGGTGGTACAGGAAGTTCCAACCATCTAGCCACTGGTTCCCCTGGCAACAGCCCCCACCCCTGGGTTACCTAGGAGTTTCCAAAAGCCACCTCATAAACATAACAAAGAGACCTTTATGACTTCTTCACTTAGAAAATTCCTAGCCTTTCAGAGCTCTGTGCCTCCAACTGGGAGAGGAGCAAATATGTATTCCTTATTCTAAATCACAGTCCTCTGTTGTGGCAGCCTCACCCTAAGGTTCTCCTCCCCGGTCCTCCTCGGGTAGAGGTCACATGTTGTCTGGCGGCTCAGAGTAGCCAGGATCACGAGTCCCCTGGTGGCCACCCCGTGCTGTCCTCTACTTCAGACCACCCACGTGCAGCTGAGCAGGAGAGGAGGTCACTGCTTGGGGGCCCAGTGCCGGAGCTGTCACCACCTGCTACCCAGGCTTCCCAAGCTGTTCCTCTGCTCTGCGCTGCCAGGAGCGGAGCCAGCCATGGAACAAAACGGGAGCCAGCCCGAGATCCAGATGCCATTCCTGGAAGCAGGACAGGAGCGGCAGCGGTGCCTGGCACTTGGGGCAGCAGCTCAGCCAGCCAGGCTCCAGGGAGGAGCGCCGGAGGGGCTGGTCCTGAAGCAGACGGACGGATGGGAGGTTCAGCAAGGAGCACTCCGCACGTGGCAATTAACAGGAAGAAGTGGCACCGAATGGATATTTCAATCGCGTGGCTGGGGCACTTCGCCACCCAGGGCTCTGGCTCCAGAGGTGGCCAGCAGCCCGGTTCTGAGGAAGGTTGAGCAGTTGGCATTTCTGGCTGAAGAGCCAGTTTTTGAAGGGCAATTTCTGGGCTCCTCTAATTAAGGCGAAGCAGAGGTTTCAGGGCGACAGATAGAGCTCCCTCTGCCGGACGCACATTTCTGTGCTCTCTTGTGCCTTTGTTTTTCATGCCTTTAGGTCTTTAAAATTGGCTAAAAAATAACAAGAATAATAAGCCTTAGGCAGTTTCCAATTTTCAAATTTAATGGGAATGAATAGGGCTGACTGGAGGGGCTCCAAGAGGCCTCTAGCCCCCATCCCTCGCCTTTCGAAAGGGCTGAGCCTGGATCCTTTCTCCCCCGGTTTCCTCTGCAATCATCCTGAAGTGGGCGGGATGGTGTTCAGAAACCCAGTCCCCAGTTTCCCAAGGAGTAGAATCAAAGTGCCCACACTGGTATCCAGAGTCCTCTGTGGTTCCCGTGCTTCTAGCCCCAAATAAGCCCAGTTTCTAAAGGCACATTTCCCAGGGGGGCGTGATGTTCTTGTCCTCACACCCCCTGGAGGCTGGGTGGGGGCCCTTGGAGCCGCTTCCGTCCTTGCATTGGAGTCCAGGGCCTAACCTGCCAGCGGTGGCCTTGCTCCCTCTGGAGCACCTGGCTCTCCTGCTGTGGGTCTCAGAGTGACAGTGTGTCAGAGCATGGTCAGACCTGGCCACTCTATAAATGAGGTCCTGCCAGGGCTGACCAGCAGACCCTGAGCGACGGATGAATGGACTACTCTGACACGTTTGCTATGAAAGAGAGGGCTAAAGATGGCCTGGCCTAAGGGACCAGGCAGCCCCGATTGCCTGCCTCGTTAGGCTTTTTGCAGTTTTATCGTTAGATACAATCAATAGGGTGAGTAATCTTGGACACCTGTGTTTGCATTGTCCTTTAGGCAAGGGCATCCAGGGATTAAGCATAAGGATTCCCTTAAACACCCAGGGGTCTACATGTGCACAGACTTGTTTGGAAAGGTCAAGGAATAATTAGGGGCGCCGCCTTCGACACTCCCCTAAGTCTCCCCTAAGTCAGAATTCCGATAAACAGGGCAGATGGCCTTCCACACACTTCCCTTTTCTCAGAATGTCCTCCTTAGAAACTTTCCAACCACGTCTCCTGTGCTCCCCAACAAGGTCCAGAGAGGGCAAGGGGTCACACAGTCAGTTACTGGCTGAGCAAAGACCACTCCTGCCTCATGAATTCTCCTCCCCTCTGTTGGGAACATAGGGGTTACTCTCCTAAGTGTCCCTCGCTTGCTTGATTTGCCCTTGACTTCTTTCTCCTGTAGGGGAAATGAATTCAGTATGAGCAAGCCTAATTGGAAGAGAGACCAATGGGGAATGGGAGAGGCTTTTACTCTCCATTTCCCCAGGTGGCCTTTTCCCCATTGTCCTCTCTGCCTCCAGAGATGGTCCCATCAGGGCCGTCCCAAGGCCTGGCTGGGCTGGCCTCCAGCTGTGACTCAGACTGCTATTCCTGGTGCTCCTAGGTTATTATCTCCCCATAAATGTGATGGATGGTCCCTTATCAAACTGTAAATCCAAAGCTAAGCAGTCTGTGCTGGGTTGCAAATCAGCTCTTCCTTGTCCGGTGGCCCCGTGGAGAGATCTCGTGGGGACTGAGCTAGTGTGAGTGGTGATGCCGCCACTGTTCCCAGGATTCATAACTTTAATTACTCTTCTTCCAGGGGCCGAGTGTATTGTGGAGGCTTCAGGGCCAGTGGGTTCCTTCTCCCCTTTCATGTGCTCACCCCACAGGAGTTCCAATAAGAAGCTGACTTTCCAGTCTCATTATAAGCAGCACATTAGCATGAACAGGGCCTGTGGGAGAGTCCCACAGACCTGGGTTCCTGGAGCGTTTGTGGAAAGCCCCGGGCTGAGAGGGGGGCTCCAGGTCTGTGTTCCAATCCAAGACCTGTACCCGGCTTGCTGTGTGATCTTGGGCCAGTCATCTGCCTTCTCTGAATCTTAGCTTTCTCCTTTGTTTGTTTATTGTTGTTGTTGTTTTTAAGATTGTAAAGACAATACATGTTCATTGGGAATAGGCGCAGGAGAAGGAAAACTGGAAACTGGCCATTGGCCAACTGTCCTGAAGAAATCAAGTAACTTCTGTTATAGGGTGGGCAGAGCTGGTGGTACTATTCTTCAGGGCAGCACAGCCCCCCCACTGTGCCTCAGTGGGCCAGGGCCAAGTTTGTGGACTGCAGCCGCTGGGTCTCCTGCAGCCGCTGGGTCTCCTGCAGCCGCTGCAGCTCCTGATAGGTCTGCTTCACTGGGTCCCACTCAGCTAGGACCTGCCCCGCACCCTTTTCACCAAACCCTTCCTTTTCAGTCTACTGCCTTTGTTGTTTTCTGGCCGGATTAGTGTGTCAATGTCCTCCAGGATCTTCATAAACTGCTCACTGTGGCTTTTACTCTCCTGTCGAGTTTGCTTACAAACCCTTGGCCAGGGACTTGCTGGATGCAAGGCAGCTCCTTATTCATCTCTTCCAGGTGGTCAGCGATCTTCTCCACAGACTTCTCCAAACCTTTCAGCTTCTTAACTTGTACCTCTCCCTCTGGACTGCTCTTTTTCCCAACCATTTTGCATTCCAAGGGCAGACAATGGCTTCTCCGTTTCCTTCAGAGATTTTTCCCTTGCATGGGAGTTTCTGAAAAGGTAGCAGGACCCCGGTGGCCTCTTCAGCAACCTGGGCCTGTATTCTGGACAGTTGGTTCACGACAACCTTGTGGAGGGAACTTAGGTCGTGCTCCGCAGTGCCAGGGACGCTGAGTCCGGCTGCCTCGGGTCCTCACTCCGGGCGACCTCTTTGCTCTGGGCCAGGGAGGTCGCTCCTTCTTTTCCACCCACGGCCTGGGCCTGCAAGCGCCCCTGGTGGACCTATGGTTGCTAAGGGGGAGGGGACCGCGCTCCGCCCACAGGGCTCAGCTGCTCTGGTGGCCCCTCGGTCTCCCCACCACACTCCAGCCCTGTGCTTGTTGCCCTCCCAGCGGTGAGAGCCGAGCCTCAGCGTTCTCCTTTGTAAATCATCTGTGCACCTTCCTGTCTGCTCAGGAGCTGACAGAGATTGGGAGCACTTCATCATCATGCATCTTATATTTTGAGTGCTCCCAATGGGCCAGACTCTTGCCGGTTCACAATACTCTTACAATTTCCCACCTAACAAACGAGGAACCTCAAAGCTCAGAGAGGTTCAGTGATCTGCCCGACCACACAGCTGGTGAGTGCAGAGTCAGCACCGATGGTCTGAGTCCATGGCCGAGGATCTTAGCCATTGGACTGTGTTGCCTCCTAGAACCTAAACTTTCAGCTCCTCAGTTTTCCAGGTCAATAAAATGGGTCTGTGATGCCAGGCCCTCTCCTCTATCACATGGCTGGGTGGTCTGAATCCAGTGGGACTATAAGGCTCTTTGGGGGGAAATTAGGAATATCCTTAGTTTTACCAGCCCCTGTTTGCCTGGCTGGGATGGAGCAGGGCACAGGGTGAAGGGCAGTGGCCTGGGAGGCCTGCCTGGCCCCTGGGTCATCCCTGCACGGCTCTATGCTAACAGACAAATTCCTCAAAGTCTCCAGTGTTGGGTTCCTCATCAATACCATCAGGAGCTCTTAGACTCCATGGATGCGCAGGCGCACCCACCCCAGACCAATGCACTCGGCCTGTGAGGCTGGCATCACCTGTCCATAGCCCCGCCGGCAATTCTAATGTGCACAGTGGCTGGGAACCACTGGTCCCATTACCTCCAGGGTCCTATCCAGCTCCAAATTTCTTTATTTTTTAAATATATTTTATTGATTTTTTACAGAGAGCAAAAGAGAGGGATAGAGAGTTAGAAACACTGATGAGAGAGAAACACCAATCAGCTGCCTCGTGCACACCCCTTAGTGGGGATGTGCCTGCAACCAAGGTACATGCCCTTGACCGGAATCGAACCTGGGACCTTTCAGTCCAAAGGCCGACGCTCTATCCACTGAGCCAAACCAGTTAGGGCTCCAGCTCCAAATTTCAATGTTTTTATAACTTACTTAGTATCTATTATTATTTCAGAGTCAAGTTAATTTGATGTATGATCTACCCTGAAATGGAATAAAAGGTGACACAGAGTGGGAGAACGGGCATGGTGACCACATAGTGAGGCTGGCCCTGGACTCAGTGGTTCCTGGCTCCTGGTTCCTGGTGAAGCTGGGTGGGGAGGACAATCTGAGAGATGAGGTGCTGCCCCCGGGGTAGCCAGAACTCCCGGGGGTCCATGCCAGGGCTTGGCGTTTTCTCCCAAAGGCGATGGTAAGCCCGTGAATGCCGGGCAAGAAGCCATGGCATCAGATCAGCCTTTTTAAAAAGACCATTGCACAGTGTGTGGAGAAAGATGGACATGGGGCAGTGGAGGCTGAGGCAGGAGTGTGGGGGAGGAAGGAGCAGTGGCCTCGATGGAGAGAAGTGGGGGCCAGTGAGAGAGTTTCAGAGGTGACCTCACACAAGGGTCCGTGTGGATTTGAAGTGCCTCGTGGTGGGGCGGGTGAGGTTTCACTCACAGACCCTATGTGCACCTCGCCCAGCATAGAATGGGCACCCAGTCCACCCTCCTGGCGCTGCCCCCAGCCTCACCTGCACTCGTGTCCTCTGTTTGCTGCCCCCAGCCCTCCAAGCCTGGGGTCTGCGGGCTGCACCAGCCCAGCTCCCTCCAGGACTGTTCTGTTTGCAAAGACTGCAGATGTCACTGGTTGGCCGCACAAGCACCGTGACTCTCTAACTCCACATAATGTGTAATTATAGCAACACAAACATCAAATTACCAAGGACAAGTAGCTGCAGAGTAATTATATGATTCTTTGTTACTTGAAGGGGTTTTGGGTTTTCCCCCTTTAAAAGCACCAGTTTGGTGGGTGGGTGGGGAAAGCAGGTGGCAGATGGGCCGGAGGATGCGAGAGCGATGAGCGAGTTCAGCAGTGTCAGCACTGCAAGTCGCAGAGTGGTCTGGGCTGAGACAATGGAGATCTGAGCATTTCCCCCCTCCCCCACTCCTTCTGTCAGCTGCCTCCTCCGGGCCCCTTAGCCAAAGGCATCCCTCCACCCTCCTGGTGAGGAGGTCAGGGAGATGGGATAGAAGCTGGGGAGGAGGCAGGGGTGGGGGTGGTTTTCCTGGGATGCTCTGGGACCACCATGAAGTGGTGCCATGCAATGGTGCTCACACCATGTCCTCAACAAGCACCCACCCCAGCCCTTCTGTGCAACCATCACATGCTTCTCATGGCTAGAGCCTCAAGGCTGACGTGAGAAGGGGACCGTGGTCTTGTCACCCATTCTCAGCAACAGATGGGAGGTGCTCAGTACCTGCTGCGACCCCTCCACCCCGAGACCTGACGGTAGTTAGGGAACGTTCTATGTGCAGCCTCCAAAAGCCTTCCCGAGCCAGCTCTCCTATCCACGGCTCAGCTACTGTTAGTGGTGTGTGTGGGGGGGGATCCCTCCCAAGCTCTCTGGATTGGCAGCTGCCCTGCCAGTGACAGCACCCCCCCACCCCATGGCCCCTGCCCACACCACACTTGCACCAACACCAGGCTCACATCTGTCCAGCTTGGGGCTATGCACACGGTCATAGATGGCCAATAAGTGTGGAGTGGATGTGGGACTTGGCTCTAAGAGGCAGGAAACCCAGTGGGATAGGACTCAGGGATCCTCTTCATTCTCAAGGGGGTACGGGGCTGCGAGCTGTTAACTGGAGGCTGGCCTTACCTCTGAGATGCTATGCAGGGACCAATGCGTATGAGTCCTGTGCTTCTCCCGCAGGCCCTGGCGCCACCTTTGAAATGCAACTGCCCCACACCTCTCGTCCACTTCTGTGCACCGTTTCTGATTGGCACTCACTGATGGAATGCCTCTGAAGGGTTTGGCCAGTTCCCTGCACAGTGTGCGCATGGATCCTTTCTCCTCGGTGGGACCTTGTCGTGCTCTCCCCACCATGGGACCCCACGTGCCCAGCCAGCGCTCTGTTCCCAGGAACTGCCTCTGCGAACATCTCAGGCATGCAGCACAGCCACTGTGGAAAACTCCCTCCCTCACTCCCATTCCGGTTTAGATTACAGAGCAATTATCCCTCCGAGCAGCTGTGCAATTCACAGGTCACACCCGTTCACCCTGCTAATGGCGTTAGGCAGACCCGCACCTGTCAGAGCCCACAAAGCCAGAAACGGGCCCTTCTGCGTGCTGAGGAGAAGCCATGGAAAAGCTCTGACTCAGACGCCCGGGTCTGTGGAGGGGAGGTAGCGCTGGGGTTCCAGGAAATCTCCCCCGCCCCCTCCCCAGACTTCATGGGCAGCATTTCAGCTGGATTTGGGGTGCCATCAAACTAGCTCTTTGAATGACCCAACTGTTTAATAGATTGGGGTGCAAGAATTCCATTCCTAGGTCTGTGGGAGCAGGAGCCCAGCAGTGACGCCATCGGCATGGCGGTTCCGATGGGCGCCCCATCCACGCAGCCTTCTGTCTGTCTCTGTGCTGGGAGGTTGTTCCCGTGTTTGGAATTTTGGAGTCAAGGACATCTAGAGGATGGTCTCCCAAGGCATCTAACTCATCTGTTCGAGCTTAGAGCGTCTAGAACTTAATTACCCCAACGAAGGAAGCAAACTAACACTGTGCTTTTTAACTATTTCCCCACAGAAACGTAGAGTGAAGAGCGTAAGCCTCCTTTCACCCCAAGCCCAACCCTACTCTCCTACAACCTCAGGAATAGTCATTGTTAACAGTTGGTATATGTACTTCTCTTATCTATACTTTCATAGAGAGATGGATAAATAGATACAGGCACACATAATTTAAAAAACCACATAAAAGGATCAATACTACATATTGTTCTGTTGATTTATTTTACTTGACAATATAGAATAGAGATCTTTCCATGTCTTTGTACATGTGTGGGTTTATGCCTTCCTGTTAACTACTATATAGGATTCCATGGTGTAGATGGCTCATAATTTGTGTTACCACTCCCATTTCGATTGTTCCCATTTTATGATATTACAGATGATCCTCCAGTGTCTGGGAATGTATTTTCCAGCAAGCAATCCTATATAACAAAAGGCTAATATGCAAATTGTCCCCTCGACCGGGAGTTCAACCAGGGGGCAGGGCCGGCTGGCCAACCACCTCCGGCCCCTCCCCATGGTCAGCCTGGCCCAATTGGCCCCAATTGGGGCAGGCCAGCCGAACCCCACCCGTTCACAAATTAGTGTACCAGACCTCTAGTAGATTATAAATATAAAGAAATATAAACATGATTATAATGGCTTATACAAGGTTCTTCCCTCCTTCCTGTTTCTTCTCTCTTTCTTTCCTTTTCTTAAATGTCATGGGAAGTCTGGAGGTGGGCAGTCCAGGGCCATTCAAAGTCTTTCTGCTCTGTCACCTAGGACATGGCTTTGGTCCTCCTGGTGAAAAGTGGCTGCTGAAGCTCCAGGGTCTGTTCCTACATCCCAGTTAGGAAGGAAACGAGTGAAGGGGAAGGGGAAAAGCCAAAGGCATTCTGCTTTTGAGAGTTTGCTTTTGTGTGAGTGTGGGATGAAGGGTGGGGGTCATGGAAGGGAAATTCTCAGGGACAACCTCCATGTAAATGGCCACTGTGTCACAAGGTCCATCAACCTCGGCCTTAAAGGAAGCTGGAAATGAATTTACTTTTTAGGCTCAATTGTAGAGCAAGGCAGGGAAGAAGGTGGCTGGAATGGTATGGGAGCCATCCTCAGAGTTCATCTGCCGCAGCATATGAGTGAGAGCTGTAGGCGAGATTCCTAGAGATAGATTTTTCTTTTTTAACTTCAAGCTGTTTGACCTGGTATTTCCTACATGTCTCTCTGGCTCAGCACACCCAGTTTCCCAACTTCTGAACAATGGGCCACCACCTGCCCTGTTGGCACCCTGCCTTGCACCCCTCTTCTTGGATCCCATCCTGCTCTGAAGTTCAGTTCTCTCTTACATCCTCCCTGAGGCATCCCCTGGCCAACTCAGTTGGGCAAAGTATTCTTATTCCCAAATGAAGAGTTTGTATGATTTGTTCTCAGTCTCCCTCTTCTCCTCATCTTTCCTTAGAATCATTCTCAGGGGTCTGTTTGGTAGAGGAGCTAAGGGGAAAAAATACACAGAAAAGGGAGGGGCATGGCCCCAGGTTAGATTCAGGACAAAGTAGGCTGCTTTGGAGACAGGTGGGATCTATTTTTAATTAACATCTCAGGAATTTGTGCCCAAATTCTGGAGTAGAAAGTGGGGAAGCAATTTTTCTGAGTCTCTGGGGGGTGATGGGGAGTGACCTGGTCCATGTGGATTCACTGCTGGAGGCCTGGGAGCCGCAGGGGGTGGAGTGAAGTAGGAAAGGAAATCGCCTGCGAGAGCCCGCGGTTCCCAGCACCTATGGGACGACATGTGGGAGTTTGTGAGCCCAAACATCAGAGCCTTTAGTGGCAGCCGGGGCTGGAGGTGGACCGGGAGAGGTGGCAAGCTCCCAGTTCCTGTGGGCACATGTGGGAGGGCCGGGAGGGGTGGGGTAGGGTGGGGTGCTAGGATTGCAAAGGCACTGGGATAGTGGGTGGGGTGCAGCCAGAGAAATCCTGTGTTATAACTGCTATGTTGATTCTTAAATGGAAGGCTCAAATTACATATGCAGATGTCTTCATGTCTAGAAGGGACATCCCCGTGAGGTCAGGCTCTCGCTGACCTACCAGCCTCTTCCTTGTGGGGGAGCTGCCTTCATTACTGCAGCTCCATTTTGCAGGGAGGTGATGTTGGAGAAGACATCAGGAAGCGCAGCTGCCCCACGCAGGCCAGTCTATGGGTGTTTGGTTTGGATCTTCTGGAAGCGTCTTTTGAGTAGATGTGCCTGCAACCTTTTCAAGGCTGAAATGACTGTATTCCTGCTCCCTGGAGTGGAACTTTGGAGTTTCTGTGTGGTATCAGATTCCACATTATTTTCTAAGAATTGACCTTTCTTTCCTTTTCTTTCTTCCTGCTAATTTTTCTTCCCTCCTGCCTTTTGCCTTGCCATCTCCTTTCTACAGATATTTGCAGGGAAGGTGTCAGACTAAATCCAATCCTGGCTTCAGCATTGGCTAGCTGGCAGTGTTGGATGAATTACTTGCCTTCTCTGTCCCTCAGTTGTCTCATCTACTAAGTGAGGACTAACAGTAATATCTATTTTGTGGGATGTTGGCAGAATTAAATTGTTTACCACACGCAAAATGCTTTCTGTGGTTGGCGCATAGTAAGAGTTAAATAACAACACCGTTAGCTATAATTATTTAGCGTAGCAGGTGTGGTGGTCAGTGCTAAGTGGATGTACTCGGTGTGGTCCCCACCTTCTCGAGGCTTATGGTCCTGTGCTACAGGTGCCCTCAGCTCACCATCTCAGCTGACTGCGGCAACACAAGATTCCTGCTGCACTGGGTCCATCAGATGGGTGAGTCCTAGGAATGTGACTGTGAATTGATCATCATCTAATACGTTTCACATGTGGCTGAGACATTAAATTTTTAGACCAATTTTTATTTTATCCAAGTAAAGCATGCACATAGTCAAACAAATTAAATGATGCTAAAAATTAAATCAGAAAAAAAGAGTCCTCTGGCTCCTATTTCGACCCTATCCTCCTCCTTAAAGCATACTTTTCATTGTCTTTATAGTTTCTTCTAGTATTTAATGCCACATTACTAAATAATGTAAGTGTTCTGTGCCATGATTCATCAGTTCTGTAAAAGATGAGGGTTTTTACTTTCTTCTCCTTTCCTACCCTCCCACCCTGGTTAAATCACATTTTTTATTAGATCTGTATTTCATATTTTCTACTGTGACTCTGAATAGTGTTCACTGCTGTGTCGAGTAATGTACCATGACAATATTTTATTTCTTGTTCAACTTTTATTTTTCTTGGAGTTAATAACTGCATTATTCTGTCGTCTGTTTAGGTTTTTCCTTATCCAGCTGAGGATATTATTTACAGGCATGTCCCCCTAAGTTTTATTCTATTCCTTGACATTTCTGTTTGCCTGACGTTGGTTTTTCTGTTTGTTTTGGTATCTCCCTTTCACACTGAAGACAGTGCTGCAGTGCCGGGTGATCTTTCACCTTCATTCATGTTTCAGGGTGCGGTGGAGGAAACTGATTGGAGGAGCCCTGTGTGTCCATGCAGGGCGTATTGTCTTGGGGGCTATGCTGGAGGAGGGATGGGTGGCCAGCAGGCTTTTCCCTTGTAGACACCCATGTGTCAATACCTGTGGGTCTTGCTTTTCTTGGGGAGCATCCTCCAGTCCCCTGGCTGGGAACTTAACACTTGTGCTGGAGTTCTGGAGCTGGGAGGGAGCAGATATCTCCCAGGGGGTTGGGGTGAATTGTTACACTGGCTGGGGTTAGGGCCTGGGAGTCTAAATTTGCTTCCTACTTACTTTCAAACAATCTTCCTGCTTTCACTTCTTCACTTTCTCTACCTTCTGCTGTATCCCGGCCTTCAGTTCCAGAGGCTGTTTGGTTTTTATGTAAATGCACTTTCTTCTCCATCCCACTGTACAGTCCTAGGTATTATGACCCCCCTTCTCCCAGGTTAGTCATTTTTATCTGCTTTTTGCCTTTGTTTTGTTCTAAGTTACAAAGATCCTTCAGTTTCATTGAAGATGAAATTTGTATTTCTACTCCCTTCCCCCCCCCCCCCCTTACAATTTGGAGAGAATTTAAAAAGAAAAGTTGACAGAAGTGTCTTTATCTGATATCTTGATACTAGTTGGAAACAATATTAAGTGGAGATTGCTGGAATGTGTGTAGTCCTTTCATACATCTAGATAATCTAAAACAATCCTTTGAATTTAGCCAGAGCCCTAGAGAGCTGCATACCTGAAGCCCATTGCACTGGAGTCCTGAATTACTGAGTTTCGTATGAGTGTGATGCCACCAGCCTGTAAGAAGTCCCAAGAAACACTATGTTGTGTGTCCTGTAAGGCAGCTTTTGAGGACATTGATCATTACATTAAATGTTGTTCTCTTGAAAGGATCCTCAGGAAGCTTATCTTTGTATAATGTCTAGCTGTTTTCTACTGAGTGGTTAGTTTGCTTCCAGTTTTTGGTGTAAGTTTCCCTTTTCCCATTAGCTTCTAAAGAGCTCAGAACACATTTTTTTTTCCCATATATATATATATATATATATATATATATATATATACATATATATATTAATATATTTTATTGATTTTTTACAGAGAGGAAGGGAGAGGGATAGAGAGTTAGAAACATCAATGAGAGACAAACATCAATCAACTGCCTCCTGCACACTCCCTACTGGGGATGTGCCCGCAACCAAGGTACATGCCCTTGACCGGAATTGAACCTGGGACCCTTGAGTCTGCAGGCCGACGCTCTATCCACTGAGCCTAACCGGTTATATATTTTTATTAATTTCAAAGAGGAAGGGAAGGGAGAGAGAGATAGAAACATCAGTGATAAGAGAGAATCTTTGATCGGCTGCCTCCTGCACACCCCCTATTGGGGATCGAGCTCACAACCTGGGCATGTGCCCTTGACTGGAATTGAACCCAGGACCCGTCAGTCTGCAGGCCAATGCTCTATCTATTGAGTCAAACTAACTAGGGCTCAGAACACAATTTTAGGCTTACTTTTAGCCAGCATATAGAGCTTAATTTTGTGTTCCAAGGTCATTTTTGTTGGCATTTTATTCCCACTCTTGTTTTCTTATGTCTTTGGTTTTTCTTTCTCACCCACTCCTAATTCTTGTATGCTGCTGGTTACCGATAGCTTTAAATCTTTTCTGTATTAAAGAGTTATTGAAATAAACAAGTAGAATGTTGACAAAAAAGAATTAGTGAATGCATAGATACCTAAAATTTGTATTGTTTGGTATATGTCCTCTTTAGTCATACTAAATTTGGTCTCTTGACTTGGTCATTTCTTTCTTTTTTTTTTTTTAATATATTTTATTGATTTTTTACAGAGAGGAAGAGAGAGGGATAGAAAGTTAGAAACATCGATGAGAGAGAGACATCGATCAGCTGCCTCCTGCACGCCCCCTACTGGGGATGTGCCCGCAACCCAGGTACATGCCCTTGACCGGAATCGAACCTGGGACCCTTTAGTCCACAGGCCGACGCTCTATCCACTGAGCCAAACCAGTTAGGGCTTGACTTGGTCATTTCTTACTGTAAGTTTAATTTAATTGTTTCCTTTTACAGATGAGGAACGTGAGGTATGGATAAATTAAGTGATGTATTCAGTATGTCTCAGAAAAGTTGTGGCAGAGCAAAGTCATGTACCTAGGGACCCTTTCCTGACTCTACTTTGCCACCCCCTAATAGATTTTGAGGAATAAAAGGTCCAAACCTTTTATTTGCCCCAAACCCAGAACCCTGGTCTCAGGTCTCCCAGTTTTGGAGGCCGCCCACTTTAAGATTCAGAGCCCAGAATTTCCAAAGCTTTGTCAGTTATGGATTTTACCATATTCTACATGTTGATTTCCCACTTCTATTCCCCTTCCCTGGACATCAATCCTTTGCCTATAGATCCAAATCTAGGCATCCTATATAATAAAAGCTTAATATGCTAAGTGTCCAGTCATCCAGTAGTCTGTTCAACCAATCAAGGCATAATATGCTAATGATATGCTAAGGTAGCTCAATCGCTCGCTATGACGTGCACTGACCACCAGGGGGCAGACAGTCAACCAGTTGACCAGTCTATGATGTGCACTGACCACCAGGGGGCAGATGCTCTGACTGGTAGGTTAGCTTGCTGCTAGGGTCCAGCCAATTGGGACTGAGCGAGATGGGCCGGACACACCCTGGAGCTCTCCTGTGGTCTCTCCCCGGCTGGCCAACCTCCTGAATCCCTTGCCAGCCCTGATCATGCACTGGTGGGGTCCTTTCTGGTGGGGTCCCTTGGCCTGGCCTGAGCCCTCTCGCAATCTGGGATCCCTTGGGGGATGTCGGAGAGCCGGTTTCGGCCCAATGGCGGAACAACTGGTCGCTATGATGCACACTGACCACCAGGGGGCAGACGCTTAACATAGGAGCTGCCCCCTGTCTCCCACAAGGGGAGCGCCACTCAGCCAGAAGCTGGGTTCATGGCTGTCGAGCTGGGCTCACGGCTGTTGAGTGCAGCAGTGGTGGCGGGAACGTCTCCTGCCTCTGCAGCAGCCAGACATCCCCCAAGGGCTCCCAGTCTGCTAGAGGGCACAGGCCAGGCTGAGGGACCCCCCCTGAGTGCACAGATTTTGTGCACCGGGCCTCTAGTGTATCTATATATATAAAAGCCCAGCGACCATTATGGTGGAATGACCAGAACAACTGGTCACTATGACGTGCACTGACCACCAGGGGGCAGACACTCAACGCAGGAGCTTCCCCCTGGTGGTCAGTGTGCTCCCACAGTGGGAATGCCGCTCAGCCAGAAGCCGGGCTCATGGCTAGCGAGTGCAGTGGCGGTGGCGGGAGGCTCTCCCGCCTTCGTAGCAGCGCTAAAGAGCAGCGAGCCAAGCGGTAAAGAGCGAGCAGGTGGGTGGTAAGGAGCGAGGTATCCCGGATTGCGAGAGGGCACAGGCCGGGCTGAGGGCCCCCCTCACCCCATGCACAAATTTTGTGCATCGGGCCTCTAGTATGAAGCAAGCACCATGGTGGGTCCTGCAGAAAAGTAGAGGAAGGTGGCCAAAAGGTATCAACTTCCAGTTATAAGACCAGTAAGTACTAGTACTAGGAATGTAATGCACAACATGATAACTATAGTTAACACTGCTGTATGACAGTTAGGAAAGTTGTTAAGAGAGTAGATCCTAAGAGTTCTCATTTACAAGGAGAATTTATTTATTTATTTATTTATTTATTTATTTATTTATTTATTTTGCTTTTTTTTATTGTATCTATCTGAGATGATGGGTGTTAACTAAACGTATTTTGGTAATCATTTCACATTATATACAAATGAAACTATCATGTTATATACCTTAAACCTATACAGAGATATAGGTCAATTATTTCTCAATAAAACGAGAGAGAGAGAGAGAGAGAGAGAGAGAGAGAGAGAGAGAGAGAGAACACAGGAAGACAAACAAACATACTCAGATCTATCCAACCAGTAGGCATTCACTAACTCCTATCAGTGTGAATGACACTAAAATACATGGAAATACAAAATGCCGTTTTTGTTATGAAAAAGAATAGCTTGAAATTCCATTTTCAGAGAACTCCTGGGCCCATCAGATTGCTTTTTCCCAAACAAAGTGAGGCTCTTCTCAGGCAGCCCAGGGAGAGAAAGGGCCTCAGGCCTCTATATCATGGGCCATGGATGGGGCAATTCATTCTGTGAGGCCAGTAAAAGTAGCAGTTTGCCCAATATTTCTGGTGGTTCCGTTGCTATTTTTTTCATCTAAGGGATGTTCCTATTGCTTTCCTATTGTCTGATGTGAACAGTGTTTGGAGTGCGGATGGGGTAAACCTAAGATTTGTTATTCAATTACACTTTTTTTTTTTAATCTTCACCCAAGGAGTGAGGATATTTTGCCACTGATTTTTAGAGAAAGTGGAAGGGAGGGAGAGGAGGAGAGAGAGAAAGAGGAGAGAGAGAAACATTGCCACGAGAGAGACACATCGATTGGTTGCCTCCTGTTCTCACCCCTGACCCAGGGATTGAATCTGCAACCAAGGAACATGCCCTTGATCTGGAATTGAACCCATGACCCTTGGTCTGCAGGCCAACGCTCTAACCATTGAGCAAAACTAGCCAGGGTCAGTTACACTTTTGAGTTATCTTTTAATTCCTTTCTCAGCCATCTGGTCTTCCCTTCCTCACTGGGGATTTGGCACCTGACAGGGCCTTTACCCAGGTCCTTCCCAAACCAGGTCATGTTGTTACCCATTAAGAATTGTATCAGGTTTCTACTGCTGCTGTAACGAATTGCTACAAACTTAGTGGCTTAAATGACATAAAATTATTATCCATTTTAGAGGTCAAAAGTCCAAAATAGGGCCCACAGGACTAAAACCAGGGTGTTGGCAGCCTCACACTCCTTTTTGGGGGTCCTGGGGAGATCTGTTTTCTTGCCTTTCTGCATTGCTGGGCTTATGGTCTCCTTCCATCTTCAGAGCCAGCCATGGCCAATTCAGCCTTTCCCACATGGCACTGCTCTGACGCTGACTCTTCTGCCTCTCTCTTCCTCAGTGAAGGACCTTTATTTATTACATTGGGCTGATCTGGATAATCTGTCATCCTGCAAAGAAAGTTTGGATGATTCCTCCGGTCCTTTCTCCCTCATGATCTCCCTTCCTCCAGCTCTATCAGCCTGTTTTCCCAAAGTATGTTGTGTATCCACACTCCTCTGTACCCCATCCTGTGATGGCTCAGCCTCAGTGTGTTCAGCTGGACAACGACAACAGCTTCCCAGCGAGGCTCCCTGTCCCCACACTGCTTCTTCCGACCTGCACTCCACCAGCAGTTAGAGTGTTTTGTTTTGTTTTGTTTTTAATTACACTTTTTATTTCAAGATAATTATAGATTCACACACAGTTGTAAGAAATGATACAGAGATATATACCCTCTACCCAGTTTCCCCAGTTCATAACATCTTACAAAACAATAGTATAAGGTCACACCCAGAATACTGACACTGATAAAGTTACGATATGGAACAGCTCCAGTACCACAAGGATCCCTGCATTGCTTTATTTATTTATTTGTTTGTTTTAAAAAATTGCAGTAAAATATACATAACATAAAATCTACCATCTTAACCATTTTTAACTATACAGTTCAGTGACACTTGGTCCATTCCCATTGTAGTGCTACCATCATCACCATTCATCCACAGAATTCTTTTCATATTGCAAAACTGAAACTGTACTTATTAAACAATAACTCCTCACTCCCCACTCCCCGGGTAGCCACCATTCCACTTTCTGTGTCTGTGAGTGGACTACTCTAGGTTCCTCATATACGTGGAATCATACAGTAGTTGTTCTTTTGTGACTGGCTTATTTCACTTAGCATAATGTCATCAAGGTTTGTCCATGTTGTGGCATGTGCCAGAATTTCCTTCTGTTTCTAGGCTGAATATTCTATTGTATGCATAGAGCATATTTTGTTTATTCATTCATCTGTCAGTGGCCCTTGGGTTGCTTCCACCTTTTGGCTATTGTGAGTAATTCTGCTATGAACATGGGTGTACAGGTATCTCTTCCTGTGTTGCCCTCTTATAGCCATACCCACGTCTTTTCCTCCCCTACCCCTTCCTAACCACTGGCAAATACTAATCTGTTCTTCGTTCCTATAATGTCATTCAACAGTGTTGTATAAATGCAATCATGTCGTATATAACCTTTTGGGATTGGCTTTTTTCCCCACTGTGCATAATCTCCTAAAGTTTCATCTAATAACTGTGTTAATAATTTGCTTTTTAAATTTATTGCTGACTGAGTTATCTTTCTCAGGTATGCACATTGGATCACATTGTTCCATGGCTTACATCTTTCTAGTAGCATATGGAACAATATCCACGCTCCTTGCCATAACCCCTAAGACCTGCTGGGATTTGACCCCTGCCTCATTCTCCAACCTCAATGCCATCCACTCTGTATCATGCCTCACTCACTGGTCACATGGGTTTCTTGCTCATATATAAATACATAAAGCTTTCCTGCCCATCCTTTCTCCCCCTCACCCTGCCTTTGAGTTTACCGTTTCCTCCATCTGGCATATAAATAATAGTGATCACTCATATATCCATTGCCCTGTGCCAGTGTTCTAATTTTTTCATACACGTCAACATATTTAATTCTCACCACAACCCTGTGGGGTAAATACTCTTGTTACGCTGTTTTATATATGAGGAGGCTGAGGCACAGAGAGGTTATATAACTTGCCCAGGGTCACAGAGTGATTAAATAGCAGACAGAGCAGGACTTGATTCCAGGCTGTGCAGAACCCTCTGCTCCTGCCCTGTCTCGGCACCTAGCCCTTCCCTGTCACTCAAGCATCATTTCCTCAGAGAGCCTTCTCTAACCATCAAATCTAAACCAGCATGATCTCTCACTGTTGCCATATTTTCTTTCCTCTGGGTTTTTGTACATTACTACATACTTGAGGATTCATATATATAATGTGATACTGTCTTTTTTCAAGCTTTATGCAAATGGTATACTATAGGTATTATTCTGAGCTTGGTTTTTTGCTCAACAATGTTTTTGAAATTAGTATATGTTGAAGATGTGGTTCTAGTTAATTTATTTTAAATAACTGAAGAGTAATTCATTTTATGAATATACTAGAGGCCCAGTGCACGGATTCATGTACCGGTGGGGTCCCTTGACCTGGCCTGCGCCCTCTCAGAATCTGGGACCCCTTGGGGGATGTCGGAGAGCCGGTTTCGGCCTGATCCCCTCAGGCCAGGCTGAGGGACCGCACCAGTGCATGAATCTGTGCATCAGGCCTCTAGTATGCATATAAGATCTTTGGTTAATCTCTTCCTGCCCTTCCTCTCCTCTCTTCCCTCTGAGATTCATCAGTATGTTCCATGTTTCCAAGCCTGTGGTTTCCGCTCCTGCATTGAACGTCTGCCCCCTGGTGGTCAGTGCACATCATTGCTACTGGCCAGTCACTTAGGCTTTTATATATATAGATATTGTTCTGAATTTTTTTTTGTTATAAACAATGTTGAAATTAACTGTCTTGCACATGTATCCTTGGAGACATGGGCAAAAGCGTTTATACCCAAAAGTTCTTTACTCAAGAAGGAAATTGTTACTGGGTCATAGGTTACAAGAATATTCAACTTTACTAGATATTGCCAAGTTTCTATCCAAGGAAGATTCTACCAGTTTATTCTCCCATGAGAGTTCCTTTTTCTCCACATAAGAAAGTCCTATTTTTGTTTTGAAAATATCACTCTGATAGCAAAGTAAACAGGTAGGTGGGTGGGTGGTGGGGAGTGGTGCAACGGGGGCCCAGGCACGTGGAGAGCTAAGAGCCGCCCTGGTAAGTTTCCTCAGCTCAGAAGTTGCAGTGGAGAGCTTTCCACGCATGCTCTGCTGCCTTCATTTTCCCTTGTCTCATCGGGCTGGCAAAAATGGAATTATCTTCTTCTCAAGTGTTATCAATCACTTCGCAAATTGTGTGGGCGACTCAACTGCTGTGCTTTGTAGAAAATTATTATTTATTTTTTATTTAACAAAACTCAAGGCTGAGAGGGTGCTCCATTGTGCCCTTCTGTGGTTTTAGTGTTTTCTCTGCTTTGGCTCAGCCTGGGTTGTTTACTATGCATGTGCTGTATTGCAAATGTGGAACAAATGAAGCCCAGATATCAAATTAATACTGTGATCTGTTTTTCTGTTTTGTTGCCATAACAATCTGTGGCTCTTGAAGCAAAGAGAAAATTAGAATTGTATTAAAGGTGTTTACACCATGTACACTCCATCCTGCATTATTATTTATTGCTATAATAAGAGTATTTAACATTTGCTTCAGGAGAGTTCTCTGCTACTGCTTTTTGCCTTGTGATTATTCTGCTCATCATTCCAACCTGGTTTTGCTTTTTGACCTTGACTTTTCCTATAGTTCTAAGCAGGAAGGAAGAGGGAGGTTTGGTCAGATGCTTCACCATCTCTTGACTACTCATATTTGTCCCTCCCTTTCATGCCCCAACCTTTGTAGTTCTTTGATGTCAAAAATGTTGGTTAGAAACAAAGCAGGACCTGGAGAAAGTTTTCCTCCTTTCTTTGCCCCATTTCTGCCCCCCAAACCTGAACAGGAGGTCCAGCATCCTTTGGGAGAGATGAAGAGGAGCTGAGGAGTGGAAGAAAGGAAAATTAGAGGAATTTGGAAGTGGAGTGGAAATAAATATGGCAAATGGAGAATTAGTTTGCTGGTCCCTAAGATCTACTTCCATGCTACTGTATTCTCAAGGTCAAGTACTCACCTTCTCAGACCTGAGGTCATCCTTTGAGGTCCTTGCAGCCCCAATAATCACAGAGTACAGTCTGATGGGCCTCAAGGTGGCTGAAAGGGTGGAGCTGCTGTGGCGGAGGCCCCCTCACTAACTAGGTAAATTTACCCATGTGGATACCTGCTTTGGACGGTCTGGAGTTTAAGCTCTTTTAAGGCAGATGCTATTCCTATAATTCCTAGAATAATGCTGGGCGCACATGAGGAACTCGAGAACTTCATTCACTGATTATCCAGGTCATTGTAGTAGAGCTAAAGATAGTTTCCTTTCTGGTAGTGAGGGAAGATGTGTTTAAAAATGGACATGTCTTTCTTGGTGAATTATGCCCATTTTTGGCTGTCTGTGTCTCCAGAGACAATAGAATGAAAGGGAATATTTCTGACCCTTCTGAGAAGAGGCCTCCAGGTGATCTGTCTTTATTTTCTTCTTCATGAGAGAAGAACGTGTGCAAAGGAGGTCTGAGGGGAAACATCACTTAGTGACTCTCTATGCAAAAAGGTCAAAGTCACAGAGGCCCTAAGTGATGACAGATTTTTTAAATGTGCTGCTGTTGTCCTTTACTCCCCAGGGGACCTTGAGTCAGGTCTCAAGCTCAGGGCAGGATGAAGGCCCTTTCTTTTTTAAGCTTCCTTTTGAGCACGACAGAATCAGATCTAGGATGCTCCCTGGTTATGTCAGTGATATTTAAAAAAAAAAAAAAAAAGGCAATTGGTGCTAAGAAAAGTCAACCTTTCTCTCAAGGCCAAAGTTATTTCATTTCTCAAATTCCTGCATATGCGCGCGCAGTCAGTTTGTGAGTGGTCCTAATATTATCACACAGAAGGCAGCTGTTTGTGACTATGGCAACTTTGATCCCAGAGTGAAGCGTGAAATGGCAGGAATATTAATCAGGTTGGTGGAGGGAAGTTGCTGGGGGTGGAAGGGGGGATGGGAGTAGCAGGAAGGCCTAAGTCAGTTGGGTAAGGATGGCTCTGGGTGCATCTTTGGAAAAACACATCATATCTTTTGGGTCTCCCATGTCTTGCTGCAGAGCCCCTCTTTTCTGCCCAGATGGCCCTCCCAAGTCCTAGGGCAGCGGCCCCTCTAGACCTAGGGATGTGCTGGGCAAGACAGACATGACACAAGGTTCAGTCATCCCCAAAGACCGATTTTTTGCTTTTATGAATAACCTGTTTGAAGTGTTCCAACTTAGCCACATTCTCTCTCAGACATGCTTCAGGAGGCTGAGTAACCACAGTTAATTCCTTTGTCTCAGTGGATCTAAATTGCTTATAAAGTGTCACATCCACTACTTCAGTCGCTAATTCTGATTAGGAGATGTTTATTTTGTGCCAGGCCCTTTCCTGGGGGTTGGAGATGTGAAGTAACTTATCCAAGTTCATGCAAAGAGCACTTTGCAATTCTGCTTGCTTAGGCTTTGCTGAATTCTATTTGGTTGAATTCCCTTGTGTCTACCGGGTCTGAATGTCAGGGACTAAAACACAGTTACCAGAGAGCAGGTGGCAGTAAACTGTACTTGCAGAAACATGTGCTTCCTACCTTACATCATACATGACACTTTTATTTGTTCCAAATAAATTCCTGGCGATATCCAACTCCATGGATTCTGCAGATAAATGCTACTATCATGCTTCCTTTAAAAACGTTCATGAAATGTGTGCATTTCTGTGTGGGAAGATGATATATTGTGAAATAGCAACATAACCTCCCACCTCACAAGGCCACACAGACCCCTTTTACCCCAGGCACTGCCCTGACCGAGCAAACCGGAACACAGGCCCCCACTTCCCCAAGCAGGGCTGCCTGACTGAGCAAATAAATAGATGGTGTGTGTGTGTGTGTGTGTGTGTGTGTGTGTGTGTGTGTGTGCGTGCGCGCCCAGTTCAGTTAAACAACAACTAATTTTTAGTATATGTGGGACATGCTTATACTAAGAAGTGATCTGACACTTATCTGAAATTCAGATGTCACTGGGTGTCTTGTATTTTCCCTGGCAACCCTACCTCAGGGCAGAGTGAAATCAAAGAAAGTAACACATGGTTGGCTTTTAAGTTTAAAAACTGTGGTGTAGTGTAAAATGGAAATGCTAGGAAGACTACTGCTGAGTTGGTTTTATTTTTCTGCATAAGAAGAAAACAACAAACCTCTGGCTCTGGGGTCCCAGGAGCAGTCAGGTCCAGGGAACCGGCTGGCCAAGGCCAAGGCCAAGGCCACGGAGGCCCCGCCCACTCCCCACCAGCCCTTCCCACAGTGCTGCGCGGGAACCAGATGTCCCAGGGTTCCTCGCGCTGCGCAGATCCACAGGCGAAGGAGGTGCACCCGGTGTCCTGGGGGCCCTGCGGCTGGAAGGACCAGCTTGGCCTCTGCCGGGGTCAGAGGTCAAAGGCAATGTCAAGGGCCGAGGGAAGAAGCCTCCCAGGACTTGCGGACAGCCTGGGCAGAGGGCGTGGCGCGGAGCTCACTCCTGGTGGAGCCTGATGACAGCGGGACAACCAAAACCTAATCTCCGCATTTACCTGGAAAACCTGAAACGGACTAGATTTAAGGTGAAAACGAGAGGCCAAATGAGAGGCAGTGAGTGGAAACAATAATCAGGTTCTTGCGCACCTGAACTCTTGGTCGGGGACAGTTGACCTGCCTCACTGAGCCGGGCTAGCTGAGGAGGCCAGAGCGCCAGGCCGTGCGCCATGCTTGAGGCGGCCCTTGGAGGCAAGGGTTGGCGGGGACACAGTTGTGGCCAGCGCCCTTCCCTGCGTCCACGTGGGAGCGCGCCCTCCCACCCCCTAAATATATCAGAGCACTCTTCCCTTGCACTTGTAGCCATCAGGGCTCATAAGTGGGCAGAGGGGATGAACCACACCTGTCCTTCTGATCCGGGCTTTTACCACCTGTGCGCCATGAAAGGTATTGGGAAAACCAGGGAACAGAACTGTCGGTGCCCTGTACTGGCTGTTTGGTGGTAGACAGTTACCATCTGAACCTCAGTTTGCTTACCTATAAAATGGAAACATGCCCCCTTCATTGGGATAATGTATATCGGGCCAATATAGTGCAATACCTGGCACATAGCAAAGGTGCCATAGGTCAGCTTTATTGGGCAGCAGCAATTTGTCTTTGGGCAGCCCCTGACCACATCCTCTCTCTGTTGAGAAGGCTCTTCGTGCCATTTATTCTATTATATTAAAACGAGGGGCCCAGTGCATGAATTCATGCACCTTAAAAGGAACTGTGGGCCGTGAGGCTATGGTGGGCACAGGGGTGGGTCTCAGCCCATCCTCTGCACCCTCGCCCGACCCCTCCAGCTGTGGCCCCCAGTTTCCTGTCTGCCAGCAGCCCTGTTCCTATGTGTTGATGGTGCCAGCCCCGCTAGCACAGTGAATGCGGCTGGTGCCAGCAGCGGGTGCGAGTGGTGGCTGCTGCCCTGATTGCCCCTCAGGAGCAGGGGGAGCTGGAGAAGCCCTCAGGGGTGATCAGGGCCCACAGCTGCCACTCGCACCCACTGACAGTGCCAAGGGATTGGAACCAGCACCAGGCACTGGCAGTGGGTGCGAGCAGTGGCTCTGGCGCCAGCTGCGGGTGCGAGTGGGGCTGTTGCTAGCAGCAGGTGTGAGATGTAGCTGCTGGCCCCAATCACCCCTCAGGAGCAGGGGGAGCTGGAGTAGCCCTGAGGGGCGATTGGGGCTGGCAGCTGCCACTCCCACCCGCTGACAGAGCTGAGTGATCAGGGCTGGTGCCGGGCGCTGGCAGTGGGTGCAAGTGCTGGGTGGGACTATGGCACATGGGAGCAAAGAATTTTCAGTAACCATCAGAGGCTTGCCCTGATAACAGCAACCAGTGCCCCGCCTTGGTCTGGCGCCCCTGTTCACCTGCTCCACCGTTCACCTGCTCCACCATCCTGCTGCGGCTAATGCCTGCCATGTTCCATGCTCTGCTGCCTGCTGCCGATGCCCGCCATGTTCCCCATGTGCCCCCTGGTGGTCAGTGCATGTCATAGTTCAGTTGTTCTGCCTTTTGGTCTATATGCATATTAGGGTTATATATATATAGACTAGAGGCCCAGTGCACGAAAATTGTGCACGGGGGGAGGGTCCCCTCAGCCCAGCCTGCACCCTCTCCAATCTGGGACATCCCTCTCACAGTCTGGAACGGCTGGCTCCTACCTGCTCACCTGCCTACCTGCCTGATTGCCCCTAACAGCCGCCCCCTCCCGCCTGATCACCCCTAACCACCTCTGCTTGCTGGCCTGATCACCCCTAACTGCCCCTCCCTGCCAGCCTAGTCACCCCCAACTGCTCCCCCTCCCCCCCCCGCAGGCCTGGTTGCCCCTAACTGACCCCCCTGCCTGCCTGGTTGCCCCTTACTGCCCCCCACCCCCACCCCGCCAGCCTGGTTGCTCCCAACTGCCCCCCTCTGCTGGCCTGGTTGCCCCTACCTGCCTCCCCATGCTGGCCTGGTCACCCCCACTGCTCCCCACCACTGGCCTGGTTGCCCCCCAACTGCCCCCCCCTGCTGGCCTGGCCACCCCCAACTGCCCCCCTGCCAGCCTGGTCACCCCACACAGCCTGCTGTTCAGTCGTTTGGTCGTCCCTCACTGAATCCCCTGCTGGCCTGGTCACCCCACGCAGCCTCCTGTTCAGTTGTTTGTTCGTCCCTCACTAACCCCCCTGCCGGCCTGGTTGTCCCCCAACTGCTCCCCGCCGGCCTGGTCACCCCCCAACTGCCCCTCTGCCGGCTGGCCTGGATGTCCCCCAACTGATCCCCTGCTGGCCTGCCTGGCAGCCCCCCAACTGCCCCCCTGCCAGCCTTCCTTGTCCCCCCCAACTGTCCCCCTGCCTGGTTGCCCCCCAACTATCCCCCTGCCTGGTTGCCCCCCAACTGCCCCCCTACCGGCCTGGTTGCCCCCCAAGAGCCCCCCTGCCGGCCTGGTCATCCCCAACTGCCCCCCTGCCGGCCTGGTCACCCCCCAACTGCCCCCTGCCAGCCTGCTCACCCCCAACTGTCCCTCCCTCCCCTTGCCAGCCTGCTCGTCCGTAACCGCCTCTGCCTTGGCCCTGCCACCATGGCTTTGTCCAGAAGGACGTCTGGTCTCCCGGTCTAATTAGCATATTACCCTTTTATTAGTATAGATGATCTCACAAAGGGCTATTCAAGCTTCCAGGTGGAACCTTTGTTGTTTAACTTCTGCCAGAATCATTGCCTTTTGCCTTTTATCTGATTGTGGAATGTGGGGCTTTAGTTTCTAAGTGGAGCTTGTTATGGAGGAATTGCCTGGAGCAGAGCACCCTTCCCCACTATGGGGAATCATAGCAGATGGCAGGTGTAGCCTGAGAGGAGAGAGGTGGCACGATGCTAGGCACTGGCCTGGGCCCTGCTCCTGGCACAGGGTGATGCTCTAGTGTTGCCAGCAGTTAGCTGGGAGATACCAGGGTGCTGGGAACTGGCAGGCACAACTCCAAACTGTGACCCTGGGGATTTTCAGGGACAAGCTGCAGCAGATGTCTATTCTTGGCTGGGGCAATTATCCTCAAAATGGAAAGTCAGCAGGAAGTGAGCAGGGCCTTCACTCCGGGAGGGACATGACTGATGTACATTTGGTGTAGTTTTCAGCTGCAGGAGAGGGAGGGCAGCTAATTAGATGAGCAAATATTACCTGGAGATTTCAGCTGATCCAGGTGGGGATAGAAAGAATCATGCACAAGGTAGGAAATTTTATTGTGGTGGTTTTGAGGCAGCCATTTTGACACAGGCGTGGCAAAAAAGAAAAGAAAAGAAAAAAGATGTCTTTTTTACTACCAAGTAATGTGTATATCAGACATTACTGACCATTAACTCATCCTGAACTTCATCCTTACCCCTGAATGAAACATTTTCTTGTGTCAAGTAGCCATTTCAAACAGAGTTTTGTGGATGGGCATGGAGCTTGGCAATCCCCTGGCCAGCATGAAGAGAGGGAAAAATGTATTCACCCGTTAGAAATCTCAGGCATCTGTCAATAAGTGGGGAGAGGAGGAAGGCCTCTGAGGCAAAATGATCTTTTGAATGGGACATTCAGCCTAAAATGTTACCTCCCAGCTTCTCAGAGTACCCACTCTGATTCTTTTTTGGGGAGGGGAGAAATAAAACTCCATCCTGCTTCTTATCCTATACTAGAGGCCCAGCATGCACGAAATCGTGCACGGTTAGGGTCCCTAGGCCTAGCCTGGCCTCTGTCACTGGCCTCTGCTGCCCTGTGATGCTACGTGAAGCTTCCCGCCCCAGGATGCTCCGTGATGTTTGAGCCCCTTGACTGCTCTGTGAGGCTTCCCCGACCCTGCCACTGCTCCGGGAGGCTCCTCCCGCCCCGCCATGCTCTGTGAAATTCCCCTGCCCCGTGACTGCTCTGCAAGGCTCCTCCCACCCCGTGACTGCTCCGCGAGGCTCCCCTCGCCCCTTGACTTCTCTGCAAAGCTTGCTGCTGCCCCGTGAAACTCGCTGCTGGACACTCCACGAAACTCCCCTGCCCCATGACTGCTCCACGAAACTCGCTGCCACCCGGTGACTGCTCTGCTAAGCTTGCTGCTGCCCAGTGAAGCAGCTTGCTGCCCCAGCTGCCACCACCCCACCACCTCCCACCTCATGGCCTGCCGCCCACCACCTCCCACCTCATGGCGAGTGGCTCGGGGCCTGGGGGAGGGGAGGGACTGAGAGGTGCTCCATGCACTTCATGGTGATTGGTTGTCCATTTGGTCATGATGGCACCTGGCTCTTTATATATTAGGGCAATAAAAGGGCAATATGCAAGTTGACCCTATTGGCGGAATGACTGGGAATGACCAGTTGCTATGACGCCTGCCCCCTGGTAGTCATTGTGCTTCCACAGGGGGAGCACCGCTCAGCCAGCAGCCAGCTCATGGCTGGCCATTGCAGTAGCAGTGGCAGGAGCTTCTTCTGCCTCCGTGGCAGCGCTAAGGATGTCTGACTAATGGCTTAGGCCTGCAGCGGGCCTAAGCCGTTAGTTGGACATCCCCTGAGGGCTCCAAGGCTGCCAGAGGGATGTCTGACTGCCAGCTTAGGCCTGATCCCCCAGGGAGCAGGCCTAAGCCGGTAGGTGGACATCTCCCGAGGTCTCCTGGGCTGCCAGAGGGATGTCTGACTGCCAGCTTAGGCCTGATCCCCTAAGCCGTGCCGGTGGACATCCCCTGAGGGCTCCCGGGCTGCCAGAGAGCACAGGCCAGGTTGAGGCCCCCCCACCCCCGAGTGCATGAATTTTTATGCACTATGCCTCTAGTTCAGTATAAGCCCTTTTCCTTCCTGTTGACACTCTTGTATGTGAGCCCAATCACTCTATTCTTTCTGGATCCTTCTCAAGGTTTTTTGCTGCCACCCATGGTCTTTTCACACCCCCAGTCCCAATCTGCCCCCCCCAACCTAATTATTATGCTTTTATTTTTGACATGTCTAAATTTTTTCTAAATGTCACCCCTGATATTTTGCTATAGTTTTAAAAACCTTTAAACCTGTTTTCCCTTCTCTGATCTGACTGCTCCTTTCTTCTCTGCTTACCTGAACTATTGTAATATCCTTGCACCTAGTCTTTTCCTCTCTTCTACTCTCTTCCCACATTGATCCTCTCATCCTTCTCTGGTTTATTGGTTGTTTTTATGTGTGTGCTCCTTATTAGAAATCCCAAGGACCTTAGTTTGGAATCCAGGACTCCTAACAATAATCTACTCATTTCCAGTACATCCCTCATCTTCCAACTTAACACTGTACTCTAGTCAAATCAGGCCACTCACTGGTTCCCAACCAGTACTGTCTTTGCTGATATTCTCTACTCTCTGCTTGGTGAATTTCTGCCTGCATTTTAGGATTTCTGTCACTTTGGCTATGGATCCTTTCCTGAAACCTCCCTCACCATTAGAAATATTATTCCTTCTCTTCTCTACAAAGTCCTTACTGGTCCTTGTTTAGGACTTAACATACTGTGTTATAAGTATACTAGAGGCCCAGTGCACGAAATTCGTGCACTTGGGAGGGGGAAGTTCCCTCAGCCCGGCCTGCGCCCTCTTGCAGTACCCGGGAGCCCTTGGGGGATGTCCACCTGAAATCTTAGGCAGTCGGACATCCTTAGCACTGCCATGGAGGTGGGAGCGGCTCCTGCCACTGCTGCTGCATTCGCCAGCTATGAGCCTGGCTCAGGGCTTCTGGCTGAGCGGCGCTCTCCCTGTGGGAGCGTACTGACACCCAGGGGCAGCTCCTGCATTGGGCGTCTGCCCCCTGGTGGTCAGTGCGTGTCATAGTGACCGGTCGTTCCACCATTCAGTCAATTTGCATATTAGCCTTTTATTATATAGGACTAGAGGCCTGGTACATGAAATTCGTGCACGGGGAGGGAGGGGAGGTGTCCCTCAGCCAGGCCTGCACTTTCTCCAATTCAGGGCCCCTTGGGGGATGTCAGATTGCTGGTTTAGGCCTGATCCTGCACCAGTAGTTGGACATCCCTCTTGCAATCCGGGACTGCTGGCTCCTAACCGCTTGCCTGCCTGCCTGCCTGATTGCCTCTAACCACCTCTGCTTGCCAGCCTGATGCCCCTAACTGCTCCCCTGCCAACCTGATCACCCCTAACCACCTCTGCCTGCTGGCCTGATCGCCCCCTAACTGCTCTCCCCTGCCGGCCTTATTGCCACCTAATTGCTCTCCCCTGCTGGCCTGATTGCCCCCTAAGTGCTCCCCCTGTGCCGGTCTGATCATCCCCTAACTGCTCTCCCCTGCCGGCCTGATAGCCCCTAACCACCTCTGCCTTGGCCCCTGCCATCGTGGCTGTGTCTGGAAGATGTCCGATCTAATTAGCATATTACCCTTTTATTAGTATAGACTAGTGGCCTGGTGCATGAAATTCGTGCACGGGGGGGGGGTGTGTGTCCCTCAGCCCGGCCTGCACCCTCTCCAATCTGGGACCCCTCAGGGGATAACTGGCAGTCAGACATCCCTCTCACAATCCAGAACTGCTGGCTCCTAACTGCTCGCCTGCCTGCCTGATTGTCCCTAACTTCTTCTGCCTGCCAACCTGATAGTCCCCAACTGCTCCCCTGCTGGCTTGATTGCCCCTAAAGACCTCTGCCTGGGCCCTGCATCTGGGACCCAGAATTCCCTTCTCCAGCCGACCACAGGCACCCAGGATCCAAGCTTCCCTCCCTCTGGTCAGCCATAGGCGCCCAGGCCAGCTGCAGTCTTAGGGGATGGTGGGCAGGTGTCTTCGCCTGGGCTGCAGCAGCAAGTGCTGGTGCTCAGGACCACAGGGTGGGCGGCTTCTCCGTCTCCTGGGCCACAGCCAGCCGCAGGTGCTGGCACCTGGATTGCAGGCAGGCGGCTTCTCCATCTTACCTGGGATGCATTGTGGGCGACTTCTCTGGCTGGCTGTGGCCTGGGATCATGGGGCAGGTGGCTTCTTTGTCTCCCGGACCCAATCCAGCCTCCCGGTTTCTCCGTCTCCCTCAGGACGTGGGGCAGGCAGACGTGAGGCTTCTGCTACTGTCTGTAGCCTGGGATCAGGGCAGGTGGCTTCTTCGTCTACCGGCTGCAGCCGGCCTCAGGCACTGGCGCCCGACTTCTCCGACCCCCACAGGCCCGATTGGGGGGGGCGGGGAAGGGCCAGGCTGCTGCCATGTTTTCAGGTTAATTTGCATACTCACTCTGATTGTCTGGTAGCGTAGCGGAGTGATGGTAATTTGCATGTTTCTCTTTTATTAGTGTAGATACCCTTCTCTCCAACTAGTCTGTAATCTTCTCATGGAGAGATAGGAGACCTATGAGAATGGGCTAGATTCTCTACTAGTGTTTCCCAAAGTGTGTATTGGAATCCTGGTTCTGCTGGATGTTAATCATCTTTTAGTGCTTATGATGTCATAAATACTGTTATAAATATTTTGCATGTAGACAGGCAGTGTTATTATTATATCTATTTTGTAGATGAAGAAACTAATAGCTAATAAGTGGCAGTGCCAGTCAGGTTTCAAATGCAGGAAGTATTGTCTGAAATGCCATGGTATTCACCACCATACTATACTGTCCCTTAGGTTAATATAGTGATTTTCAACCTTTTTCATCTCATGCGTGCCATGACTTAATTACTAAAATTCTGAGGCACACCAAAAAATGCTGTATTTTTTTTCCCATCTGACAAAAAACAGTAGGTATAATTTTGATTCGTTCACACTGGATGGTTATTGTTGTGTTGGCTGTTGTCATTTTTTTATTTGACAATCTAAGGGAAAAGAGGTCAGTGCCCCTGACTAAATAGTCAGGTGTTGCATGTTTTAAAAATTCCTGTGGCACACCAGTGTGCCTGTCATAGCACACTGGTTGAAATTGCTGGGTTAATAGGTATTATATGATATAAAATTTCAAAAACAAATGCCCAATTTAATAAGTTTGAACAAAATTGTATTTCTGTTGCAGGGGGTGCAGAGACTTCTCATACGTAATGCACATTATGAATTTCCAAAAGGAGGATATAGTTAAATATAGTTAACAGCATTTTTAAAAGATATATTATTATTGATTTCAGAGAGAAAGGAGAGGGAAAGAGAGATGGAAACAACAGTGATGAGAGAGAATCATCAATTGGCTGCCTCCTGCATGCCCCACACTGGGGGATTGAGTCCCCAACCTGGGCATGTGCCCTGACCTGGAATCGAACTGTGATGTCCTGGTTCATAAGTAGATGCCCAACCACTGAGCCACGACAGCCAGGCTAGGCCATAGTTTTAAAGAGGTGAAGTTATTGTATGGAACACATTCTGTAGAGTGGTAAGAATGTGCCATATATAGCTGGCTAGTTGGGAGACATGACTAAAGTACAGAGGGCCACTTTGCTTAGCTCTGTCCTTGGTAGGGACATTGGCATTGAGAAAACCTCAGGAGCAGCTCCCCTGCCCCATTAACCATTATACTAGTATTTAACTAGAGGCCCGATGCATGAAATTCGTGCAAGAGCCTTGGCCCTGGCCCCCGCCCACTGCCGCTGTGGCCGGGGGGGCCTCTGCCGCCTCTGCCTCGGCCCCCGCCTACTGTGGCTTTGTCCGTAAGGAAGGATGTCCCAAAGGACGTCCAGTGTAATTAGAATATTATGCTTTTATTATTATAGAATAGAGGCCCAGTGCACAAAATTTGTGCACGGGGCAGGGGTGTCTCTCAGCCTGGCCTGCACCCTCTCCAATCTGGGACCCCTCAGGTGATGTCTGACTGCTGGTTTAGGCCCGATCCTACAGTAGGACATTCCTCTCACAATCTAGGACCGCTGGCTCCTAACCGCTCGCCTGCCTGCCTGATTGCCCCTAACTGCTTTTGCCTGCCAGCCTGATTGCCCCCTAACTGTTCCCTTGCTGGCCTGATTGACGCCTAACTGCCCCCCTGTCAGCACAATCGCCCCCAACTGCCCTCCCCTGCCAGCCCGATTGCCCACAACTGCCCTCCCCTGCTGTGACCTGCCTCCTCTGCGCGAGGTGGCGGAGACACCGGGATCGGCCTCCTCCACGCCACGTGGAGCCTCGGGACCCCCAGGCCTCATTGTGCAGAGTGGCCACCAGGCCCTGCCTCCGCTGTGCATGCGGTGTGAGGACCACCTAAGCTTTTATTAGTATAGATTCTCCCCTCAGAAAGACCTTTAAGGTCCAGCTAGAGACACACTGTGTCCGAGTAGCACTGAGCTCAGCCAAGGACTAGAAAGTCTGAAAGTTTCCATCTCTTTGTGAATCTTTAGTATATAATCTCGTGTGGGCACCATGGTGATATAGTGTTCACTGTGGGGAGAGAGGGGTTTGTCTGGATCATCCACTTTTAGTGGTTTGAAGGGTTTCTTCTTACTCGGCAATACATGCTAATTATGGCAAACACCTGGAGGCAGGATCATGTACTACTTCTCTTTGTACTCCCAGCTCCTACAGAGTGCCTTGCATGGCATGCTGTTTAATACCTGTCTTTTGAACAAATGAATGATGAGTAGATTATGCATTGTCCCTAACGTAGTTATTGACAAATTGGGACATTTCCTGGAGGCCTGGAGCAAGGCTGTTCTAAAGACTTGGTTATGTTTTTCTGCTTGTGGGATGGTCTGGGCCCCATCCTGCTCCAGGTACTAACTTGGTAGGATAAATAGCTGTAGCTGGAAGTGAAGGTTAAAGGGAGTTGCCTGCTTCTCAGGAATGCCTTAGAATCAGATGCCTTTATTCATAATGTTCTACTGATTTGTATTAGTTATGTGGCTTTTCTGGTCTCTTAGATGTTACACATCCATCTAGGGACATTCCCTACCTCTAAAATGTTGCTGAGAAGGTAAAAATGTAGCTTAAAAAATATGACAATACACCCAGGGTAGCAGGAATATTCTTCCATTTGGGACCCAGTAGGTGATTAGCTCTGTAGCAACAAGTCAGAAGCTGAATTTTGGGGACTCATAAACAGAATAATGTTATTCCTCATCCCTATCTGTGTCCAGGTCTCCCATAGTGGCTCTGACTTTTGCCTTTTATTTTTACCATCTTCATCCCATACCATAATCAGACCTCTCTCTACAGATATTTCCTGAGTTGTCCATTTAATAAGGCATGTTTTTCTTGAGCCCCAGCAAGATCACCTGCTATATTCACCCATCCACCCATTCATCCATCCACCCATCCATCCATCTACCCACCCATCCAATATTTTGAACACTGACTATATGACAGGCATTGTGTGATACTGGGGATACAGTGATGAATGAGACACAGTCACTTTCTTCAGAGCTCACAGTCTGGCTTGGGAGACAGACATAAGGAAGATGTAAACAGTGAACAATCAAGAGTGAATGTTATGATGCATTGCAGACAAAGAACTATGGGAATATGCAGGGATAGGATGATGATTCCAAGACAATAAATGTTTATCACAAAGCTTAGGTAATGGTGAGCTTCTCTCAGAAACCCTCTTCTGAAATAGTGGTTTTTAATCTTTGTGCTTTTAGTAGCAAAATTGTCTTTTTAAATTCTACATGAACCACCAATATAAGGGGAGTGCATTTGGCTAAATTGGGGGTGGCGAAGATGGGGGTGGTGGCAGCGGTTGCCAACCTTTTGGACCTCACAGACCACCAGTGGTCCGTGGACCACCGCTTGGCGACCGCTGGTCTAGAGAGCTCACTGCTTGGCTACATCAAGGCTTTGGAGCCCTGATCATTTCTCTTTCCAAGATGATCAAAGATGTATCAGTTCAGATTGCTGCTGAGGACACAGCTTTGCCTCGGGAGGGCATAGAACTTACAGGCTTATTACAGGCAAATCTCCAGGTGATTTTGCCATTTCCATTTAGGATACAAATGGATAGCTAGGCTTTTCTTTTGGGAAAGAGATGCCACAGTGTAATACTTAGATGTAGGAAGCAGGGATGGATTAGAGTGGGTAATCAGTTTCCCTTTCTGAGAATGGAGTTAGTTGTTAGGCCTCATGACTTAGGTGGGTGTGCTGGCCTCAAGGACTGTGTGGGTGTGCTGGCCTGTAAGGTGGGCATGTCTTCAGTGTATAATTTCTCTTGAGGGGAAAAGCCTGTTCTGGAATTTGTTAGTGCAGAGATCTCTGCTGGAGGAGCTGTGGTTTCTGGTTGATCCTTGTCCATAGTTGTCCAATGAACCGAGGGAGAGCCATGGGGCTCCCTGGGGATGGCTGAGAGGACCCCTGGGAGGAGATAAAAAGAGACCAGGCCGGCAGAAGGGAGCTTAGTTGACCATGTCAGTGGATACGATCACTACTACCAACTGGTTGAATGTACTGAGGACTTACAATGTGAGGGTCCTGGTCTAAGTGTTTTCTATATCTAGGCTTAGTTAATCCTTATAATAGCCCCATGCAATAGGCATTAAGTATTATTTTTAACCCCCATTTTGCCAGTGAGGAAATTAAGGCACAGAGAGGCTACACGGGTATTAGTGGTAGAGTTGGCATTTAAACAGGCAGTGTGACTCACCAGAAATGCTCTTAAGTGCCTTGTATATTTTTAAGACCAGCTTTGTGATGGAAGCACAACCCAGTGTCTCAAAATTGCAGGGTCTTACCTGGGATTTTAACTGTAATTGACCAGTTGCAGAACACAGTATGTCTTTTATATTTATATATTTAATATATAACATAATGTATATTAACATATTTATTTTTTAATTAAAAAATGCTCTGGATGTAGGCAGGTAGAAGGTACCAGGCTGTTTTGCTGCCCTATAGAGAAAGGTTAAAAGAAATGTATTTACCCCAAAGCGGTTCCCACCTGACAGGCCCTCAAGCTGTCCCTCTGAGCTGGGTCTGCAGACTGTGAGGGGAATATGTGGGTTTGCATTCTTTGTTCCCTGACCGAGGCTCCATGCTTTCCTACACATTATTGCCTTGGATGTGTTCTGTTTAAAAAAGAGGATGCTTTCTAGCTGTGTGACTGATGCTCAAGGCAAAGCTATGAAGAGAGAATTTCCTAGGGCACCTCCATGTGCAGCCAGCTCTTCAACACTGGAGCTCTGTGCATGTGGACCAGCGGTTTTCAGAATGTTAAAACTTTTTTTAAAACCTCTCCCCCAATCTCAAACTGTATGGCTCCAGCAATGCAGTCTTTCTAGACCTTTTGATTTTGCTACCCTTTGCTCTTTTTCTGATCACTCAGTTTCACTAGTCTTTGTTTTTGTTGACAAATTTGTAAGTAGGAAGTTTGGGGTGTGAAGAGGTAGAGACTGGAAGATTTTCTGTGGATTTTCATTAATCATAGTCTCTCTGTCCCTCATTATCAGGGATAACTAAGATTTGTTTTGTAAAGGATTAGGATGCCTGTGCCATTTTCCAAGTAGAAGTTTAGGATTTTTTGTTAGAATTAAACATTAAGCAAGAAAATCAAATCTAATATAAAAACCCACAGCTAAATAAATCCAACATAAAATGCCATTCTGTGCCAACTTATGGCCTGTAGGAAAAATTTCAAAAATATTCCTTCAAAGGGCCAAGCAGCAGGCTTCCCATTTAAGCTTTGCAACTGTTTTAGGATGTCTCTCTCATATCACTTTGAAATTTTACCCTTCTTATCCTGAATGATCAAACATCTTCTCTTGCTTTCCCTCACCCTGCATCCTGAATAGACCCGCCATTGCTCCCCAGCAGGGGCTAGTTTTTGTGTCAGTCATTTTGGAAAAGCATTGATGCAAACCAGCATTATTCTCGGATATGTCTTTCTTTTACTTTCTTTGGAGCCTAAAGAGATAATAGTCTGAAAGGCAGCTGGGTTTTCTAGGTTAGGGCAGATTCTGGATGCTTTCAGAGGTCTCTGGGCAGGAAGGATTGCTCTGTTCAGCCACCCACAGCGCCGTGGGTAGAGACTTTCCATGGACGCCTGGAAGGGGATGGTTTTCCAGATGCCTCTTGCTAAAGTGTACTCGGAAGAACTCCCCCCACTCCATTTTGATTCCAAAGTCAATTTATTGAATATTAAGTCATAAAGCCAGTGATATAATTTTAATGAAAAATATCCTGTATCACTCAAGACTTAAAAGGACAAAAATACCCCTTAGAAACACTGCTTTGAAAAATAATTACATTAACATTACACACAAACAGTCCTTTCTTAAGCTTTATTTAAGAAATCGAGTACTATATAGTTCAATATATATAAGACACATCCAGTATTGTGTTCCTGATAGCAAGTGCATAGATTTTGTTAAGATATCATTTTCACTCGATAGAAACGTTTTTATGGTCATATGAAGATAATATTCCCAGTGATTTTGCCCAAGTATGAGAGGAGAAAACAGAACACAGCAAAAATAGTGAACTACAACAGAGATGAAAAACAGAAACAGCGCATTAGCAGAACAGTCGATTCCTGATAAGTGAATAAGCTGATTGTTTGGTCACAATGTTTTATTCACTTATCAGGAACGATTCACAGTACATTTATGTTCACTGTGTTTCCTAGCCTGCCAGCTAAGAGTCCCAGACCATGGACTGCTCATAACTGCTGTGGGCTGGGCAGACATGTGGCTTCCACCAGCAAAGTAAACATTGGCAGTTCTGTCATTTCCCAAGGTGGGCTGTGCACACACCTGCTAACACTGCAGCAGTGTTTTACAGGATCAAATAAGTATGAATTTCAGCAGTAGTCATGAGTGCTTAAGGAAACTAGCATTTTTGCCCCTTTTGGAGAATTTTTGTTTTTGTTGTTTTTTCAGAACAAAAAACTGGCTTTGTCTTTCCCTTCTTTTACTTAGCATGAGTATTTTGCCTTGTGCTAAATGGTGCATATATATATACATATATATGTACACATATATATGTATATATATGCATATATATATATGTATGTATATATATATATCTTACATATTTAAAAAACAAACACTTGCTCACCCTCTTTACCTAAGTCCCTTTCTCCCCTCCTTCACACCCCCACCCCCCCCCCAAAAAAAAAGGAAAAAAAAAAAGAACCACACCCTTAGCCATCTTTTATCACTAATGTAAGCTGTGGGTTTTCAGAGGCAAACTGATGAAGGCTAAGATGAGATTTACAATAGAAGTAGTGGCAGGAAGTCAGCTCCCATGTGTCAGGTTTGGAGCTGCTGGAAGTCACTGAGGGTTTGGCCTATGGAGGAGAGAGCCTTTTTTCTTCCACATTACCAGCCCCTCGGTTGTTGAGTCAACTAGAAAAGACAATCTAGGGCTCACAGAGCTGCCGAAACCAGGTGAAAGGTCTGGGCACCTGCACGGAGAATCTGATTGGCAGCCAGGGGAAGGCTGCCTGGTGCTGGGGGCCAGAGTCAGACAGAGCTTGTGCATCTGAGAAGTTGGAGGGAAAGCTAAGACAGGGAGCACACATCAATGGAATCTTTTAAGAGCACTTGGAGAGCAATCAGATTCCTGAGCATGAGAGATGGGCAGAAAAGGGAAGAGGGCCTGTGGCTTCAGTTAAAGGGCATACAAGGACTAGTTTGTTCTTTAGTTCTTTCTGATAACTGTGGTTGGGGTGATAGTGAGGGGACAAGGCTTTTTAAAAAAAAACATTCCTTCATTCAGGAGGGAGTGTGCAGGTGCACAGGACATTTTTGGCTTTTATTTGGAAATGGGCCATAGATTATGAAGACTGAAGCTTGAGGAACTTGACCTCCTCCCCCTCCCATCCCACCCACTGAGTAGAGCTTTCATTTGAGCACTGGGATATATTTCTTTCCTTATTAGTTTTAATGATTAAAGTTGCTCCTGGATTCAATTAACTCTTAAAAATACATAATTTAAATTACTTTTTTTAATCTCTCTCTCTCGGTTGAAACAACACACAGACTTAACTATTTTCACATCTTCTATTCACCAAGTAAGTTTATTTTTTCTGCCCTCGAGAGCGCAGCTCTTTTAAAAATGTCATTAGTTTCTAAGATGCGTATGGCTGTAATGTTATGCCTTTGGACCTGTGGGTAGGTAGAAGTTCTACTGCCTCTCTTCTGAAGTTTCTTAAGGTTATGCAACAAAGCAACAGCAGTTTGAAATGAATGTTAAAAACTGCATACACCCCGGACTGCGTGGCTCAGTGGTTGAGCGTCGACTATGACCTAGGAGGTCACGATTCGATTCCTGGTCAGGGTACATGCCTGGGTTGCAGGCTCAATCCCCAGTAGGGGGCGTGCAGGAGGCAGCCAATCAATGGTTCCCTCTCATCCTTGTTTCTCTCTCTCCCTCTCCTTTCCTTTCCCTGAAAAAGAACAACAACAAAAAGAACTGCATACATACACCCATGATAGAGGGAGAGAGGAGTGAAAAGAGGAGGGAGAGAGGTCATAAGAGGATAGAAGAGGTGAAATTTCCCACTGTGGTCAGAACACCATAAAAGGTCTTGGCAAATGTGTAGGCAGTTATGTAAGTGAATCATAGAAATAAGTGTAAATCGTGGAAGCAGTGGTTAAAATGGGCCATTGGACATAAATCAGAGGTGGCTGGTGTGCAGTTTCTCCTTCCCCCAAATCAGATATTCACTTAGGTGGAATCGACTGTATCTTTTTACACAACATAGAGAAAAAAACAGATACGTGAAACAGTGAGGTGTGTAGATGTATCACCAACATATAATGACCACCAACAATACAACACGCAGAGAGAGAAACAAGTATTAGGAAAATGGTTTAATATTGGAGACAGAAGCAAAAAACTGCATCACACAATAACATACGTTACAAAAATAAGTTTGTTTCAACTACACGGTTATGTTCACAATGAGGACAGAAGAATCAGAAAAAACTTTGATCTAAACAGCAAAAAGCAAACTCCTAAAGTTTTAACTAATACATTTATCCACTTAAAGTGACTGAGTACTTCTAAATCTAATTACCTTATTGTGTAACTGCACAATACAGAATAAAAAGTGAAACTTACCGCTGTATTTTAAGACAAAATTCTAATTCTAGATATAAGCAAAGGGAAAAAAGAAATCAAGCCAAAGTTTTTAATTCTCAAAAGAAAACCGACTTTCTTTCTATCAACCAGAAATCAAACTTGAAATCAGTCATTGTCAGGGGCCCACTAGAGTAAGCCACAAAATTTTCCATTTTTTTAATCTCCAGTATAAAAAGTTCCACTGGTACAAAATGCATAATAAGTACAATCAATTGTAGAAATAGGAAAGCCTGCATTTTTTTTTTTTGGCTCAAATTCCATCAAACAACAAAATCCAAATGCATCAATAAAACAAACAATACTCAATGGTCTTACAGTTTCCACTAGGTTGCATTAACTTTGGCTTTTCTCAGACAATATTGAAAACTATTTTGTAATTCTAAACAAAATATTAATCTACAAACAATTCTCACAGCACAAAAAAACACAAATACATTTTTTGTATGACATTATTCAAAAAGGTAATGAAACTACAGGTTTTTTTAAAATTTTATTTCTTCTTGTTAATTAGCACTTAAGATAATAATAAAAACAACAGTAAAATGAGTCCAGAGTAGCACAAGCCAAAGAACTAGAACCCCTATGGTGAAAGAAAGATGAACTTGTTCCGCCTTAAGGACTGCCATTTGATCACAATTCTCTAATTTAGTTTAAAAATGACTATTCTCTACACTTGATTTTTAAAAAAGCAGTTTCGCTGTGTGTTTTCCTTCTGGCACAGGCCCTTGCACCCTTGCAGCTTTTTCCTTTTGCTATTAAAAGATAAAGTGACTAAAAGAACAACTTGTCTCTGAGGAGGGTTATCTTCTTAACAATGGAACATGCCAAAAATACCCCCAATAACCCAGGAAGAATAGACTTTCCCACTCCGTGTGTCTTGGTTGCCTGCAAAATAAGAAACACTCAACTTAAAGTGCCCACCCTGAGCCTCTTGTCAACTGCACTCAGTTCCTCTGGGGGAGGTGCAGGTGGGTGAAAGGAGAGGCGGGCAGGGGGAGGGCAGTTTGCTTCAGTGAAGAAATGGGAAAAAACGGTTTTGAGATCTCTGTAGAGATTGGTAAATGAAGAGATTCAGAATGAATCTAAGAAGTTCAGATGGTGTTCTCTTGTGTTCCTATGCATGTATCTACACACCACCATATATTATACGTGAGAGAGGCGTGTGTGATAACTCTTGTTTCAGCTGATTGCTGCAGGAAGTACAAAATAGCCCTCAAAGGATGAAGGAAGGCCCCAGCAGTAGTAAACACGTGTGAGGATAATACAAATCATGTCATTATAAGTGCACGTGCCGTAAGAAGAAAACTTTTTTTTTTTTTGCATTAGAGGCTAGTCCTTTCCATCCCCGGGCTATCACATCCACACACAGATTAAACCAAGTGGGGTGGTGAGTGGGAAAAGGAGAAAGGGCAGGGAGCCAGCAGTTTCTGAACTCCATTAGAGACAAAGAAGCTTCCAGGGCCTGCTTTCAGGAAAGCAGGAGTTTGTATTGGGGCTGCTGGGAGGACACTGGGATTTGTCAGGACAGCAAGGAGATCTGTTTACATGAAGTAAAAGTCAAAGTAATATGGCACTTTAAAAAGTGGCAGCAGGAACTGATGCTAGGTATTTGGTCAGTAACTGGGATAAAGAACTGAGTTTTACTTAAATGGTCAGTGCATGCATTCAATTAAAAAATTAGACATGTATGAAGGGGAAAGGACTCTCAACTAACTCCAGACACCTTGCTTATTCAGAGGTATCCACAGAGTCAGAGAAATCCCCAGCACAATGGCTGATTAGAAATATTAATTAGGAATATTTAGGAAACAAAGCAAAAATACCTCAAAAAAACTACCCCATTACCATGTCATTTATCTGGAAGGTATATGAAAATATTCTTAACTGGAACGTACCACTACATCTGATCTCAATAGCATACAGAACTGAAGGTTTAGTTAGGTACCGAATCTACCCACCATCCCTCTCAGGTTTACTTAATAAACTGTTTTTAAGCAGAAGGAATTCTAGCAGCACATTAAGAATTCTTTTTAAAAAAATGACCAGAAATAATCAGAAGTAAAAAAAAAAAAAAAAAAAAAAAAAAATGGTGAAGGGGGGAAAAAGCAGAGAGGGTTAAAAATACATATATATTTTTCCTGCAGATTTGCCTTATGGAGTTTTTTTCTTTTGGATCTCAACCAAAGGATAAAAAAGTAGTAAAGACAAAAACAACTCAGAGAAGATATATGTAGGGGGAAAAAAAATCCAAATTAGAATCACCCCAAAACAAACTAAATGACAGTATAAAAGTTATCAACATTCCAGATAGCTCTGGGTAGAAAGGGTTAAAAGTTCAAAACTTTCTCACCTTAGAGGTTTCCATATATTATGAAGAAAATACATTGTGAGGTTGCCATCACAGCATTGATGTGCAGAGTGGTTAAAAAAGTGAGACATGGGCACTTATACAATGTCTTACAAAAAACATCATAGAGAAATAACAAACATTAACAATTTCAGGCAACAAGACCACAGGATAGCAAGTTAACAAACTTTTTAACCTCTTTTTTTTCTGTTTTTTGTTTTTTAAATATTAGGGATTTATACAAAACACATAATAAAATACCCATGTTATCAAATTACTTCTCACAAGAAACACACTGAAGCTCTAGGAAGGAAGTACCTTTGGAATTTGGCACTATATATTTTCACTTTTTTTCTTTAAAAGAAAAAAAAAATCACATTTTGCTGAACACAAACACATCTAAATAGTCCACAATAATAAAAAAAAATGACATCAATGCTTTACAAGCCAACACAAACTTATTCTGGAATAGTTTTTTTTTTCCCCCCTCACATGAATTTTTTTTTTTTTAAGCAAACAACTTTTTTTTTTGAAATTCTTTTTTAAGTAAATCAATTCTAAACTTGTCTTATCAACAAAGAACATTAAGACCATAAGACTCATGATGAAACCACAACTTAATTCACAGAAGCACCAACGCAACACAGTTTACAGTAACCTTTCTCCTGTACATTGAAACAGTATAAAATATAGGTAATTTCATGTGCATTAAACCATGGATTGTCTAACTGTGAGTCAGTTCAGCAAAAGGTGACACAAATAGGTAGCATTTGCCCCAAAACAGGGTAAATATTTTTTCTTATACTAATCTACAAAAAGTGGTTCTATATATATATCTTAATGAGAAAGTGAGCCACCTAAAATGGCCTTATCAAAAAACTTTACACTGCCTGAAAAATGTAAAAACTATTACAGACCTCTAGAGACTTAAAATCAGACAGTTTTTTTCTCAAACTGTTTTTGGAAGTAGTCTGTTAGAAACCAACATTCTGTGTCCCTGGACACATATTGCTATTGTTACCAGTGACCGGGAAGAATGCCAATCCCTGTATAATACTTTCAAGTCTGTTTTATGAAAAGAAAAAAAAAATAAGAAAAACATTTTGCCACAGGTTTTTTTCTATAATTATTTTTTCTAATAATAAATTTCAGTCTTGCATGAATGCAGCAATGTTTTTCACATTGACTTCCCAGAATTCATAGCTAGATGAGGTCACATGCAAATTTCAAAGGTCAAACTAGATCAAAGGTCAGTAGGAGAACCAAATATGATGTGAGGTCAGAAAGACATCAGAAACAATGACGGGACGATGAAACTTTTTTTTGAGACGCCACAGGGACATGCTAGGCAAACGGTGAACTAACAGGCATGAAGATGTCTAGGGAGAAAACAAGGGAGAGGAAAAAGTTACACAGAGTCTACGCAGCAGCAACAAAATCACTCTTAAGGGTGCAGGAGAAAAACTAATGCAAATCTTAGGTCATTAGGGAGTCTACTAGCCATCCACATAATTTGCATTTCTTACAATCTTTATCACAGCACAATGGAACCCCAAGAGAATCCATCTGGAGAGGGAGAGGGGATGGATTCCGAGTGTTTTGGGGTGAGGGGCTGGCAAGGGACGGGGAGGATCCAGTTTCAACAAATGTAACATAAGGGGAAAGTCAGACAACTGAACTGTAAACTAGATAATGGAAGTTACAAACAAAATAATCAGACAGATACAAACAACAAGAGGATAAAGCATGAACTTTAGGCCTAGGGTTCAACGGTGAAAAAAAGCCCATTCCTAGAACGATTCCTTTAGAGACTACTTCAAAAGGCTCTAACTAGCACAGAGAACTGCTCTTTAGGTACCCAATAAGTTAACAATAGGCAATAAATAACTTCCATTATTTCTGAGGCAGTAAAAATTTTGTACAAAAATAGAAATGCTTTTTTTACAAATAAAATTTACAGGCCTGTGGCTTTCTTTTTTATTTATGTATTATTTATGTATTATTTATTATTAAATTTATCTTTCAAGAAACATCAAGTATTTTCATTCATTGTTATTTTATTTTTAAACCCTGTAGCTTTAAGAAACAGATCTCTAAATCTTTTTTACATTAATCCTTTCTAAAACGAAAATAAAACAATAACAAAATAGACAACCAGTGTAATAACCTGACCAATAAATGTCATATTTCTTTGAACCCTAAAATAAATTCCTACTTATTAAAACAAACCAAATGTAGTGGAAAGACGTTTGTATTGTTTTAAGTGCTTCTCCTGGCTTTTCTCTTGCTCTAAGCCACCACCTTGACCTCTAAACAGCTGGTGCCCTCCTAGGGTTAACAGGACAGGAGGGGGTGAATTCTCCAGGCAGTGCTCTCAGGGCACCAGGGCGTCTCTGAGTTAGAATTGCACATCAGCCTTTGTTTGCCTTTTAAATGATCGAGTTGTGATTTATTTGTGTATGTATGTTTTCCTTCAAAAAAGCAAAAAAAAAAAAAAAAAAGTAAAAAAAAAAAAAGGAGATTCAAATCGCAAAACAAAGGAGAATACAGTGGCACAACTGGAGGAGTTTACTCATAGAAACAAGGTAGCCCAAGTTTAAATATGGCGAACTGGGTTGGGGGTGGGAGGGGGAGATGGAGGCCTTATTGTAAAAATAACCATCTCTCTTGGTAAAAGTTGGCAATGTGGTCCTCCTCTGCCTTTCCTGTGAGAACAGGCTGGCTCGTGGGACTTACCCTAAGAAAGCTAAAATAAGAGCAGGGAGCCTCTGGGGTTAGGATCAGTAAGGTTTGCTGTCATTTTTGGAGCGCTTCAGCTGGACCTTCAAGCGTTTCATGCCAATCTGAAAGCCATTCATAGCCTGGATAGCAGCTTGCGCAGACACTGGATTGTCGTAGCTAACAAAACCTGGAAAACAGAAGGGGAAGGAAGGCAGAAATCAAGATGGAGAGGCGGTGCCTAGAGAAGGGGGTCAGGGCCCCCTGGACAGTGTAACTGCAATTGGTGAGTTACATGGGCGAATCCCATGGTGAACAGGGCATGTTTTAGGGGCAACATTGGAAATTGCCACTGAAAAGCAGTGAGAAAGCGAGCTGGATGGGTAATTGGGTTTGATGAGAAAACCCCTCTGCAGAAAGCTAATCTCCAACTCAGATGTTTGAGTAAATTTAGTCTTTGCTTACTGATTTCAGTCAAAACCACTTGTGTTTAAAGTCCCTTGGAATCCTTCTGCAAGAACCCCAGGAATGTGAGTAAGTGCTGCTCAGATAAGAGGTGGTATACATATGCAGGCCTGAGAGGGCCCAGAGGCTCACAGGACCCAACCAGGCAGAGCCAGAGGATAATTAAGGGAAAGGCTGCTAACAGGGTGTGCTGCCAGACACCACAGCCAGCTTTCATTCTAGTTCATCCATGTCACAGAGCCTACACGTGTTTGGCTATAGGATGGGTTCAATGAATTAACTCTAGAGTAACTTATACTTGATTTTCAACATTGTGGAATTATTACTGAGAGGCACCTAGGCAACCAGGGGAAATGCTGGGCCTTTCTCCTTGTCTTAACTTCCATTTTCAAAGCTCCACTGAATTCAACAGAATGGAAATTGCTGCCCTTGCATTCCCAGGAGTCTTGGAGAATAAACAGTCTAAACAGTTCAGCTCGGGGCTTAACAACCGTCCTAACAGAGTTCCCAGTATCCTCTGTTTCAACACTCACCGCCAAAAAAAGAGGAAGGGCATGCTTTTGAAAAACTGATGATGCTCTGTAAAAATTAAGAAACAATTCTGATCATACAGTTTGTTCTAGCACCAGGGGGTGGGAGAGGGCAGGTGTGGTAGTGCCCCAAAGGTTTTTTTAGTTAATGCCTATGTGAAAGTGTTGAGCCTGTATAGTCCCTACTTACTTTTGGTAGTGAAAGGAAGCTCTCATACTAATTGCATTTCGGTTCTGAACATCAGCTGTTCAGATGGTTCTACATTAAGCTTCTCCATATACCTACTATTAAAGTTTAAAGTTGAAGAGAAAATTCCTTCATAAACTAGAGGAGGAAAAAAAGGACATAAATATATCTTGAGCAGAGTTCTTAGCTGACAAACATGAGTAGGTTTCTCATAGGCAGGCTATATTGCAAAATGGTGATTTACACTTTTTGAAATCGAATTCCCAATAAATGTAGTCTTGAATCTAAGACAATTGCTCAGACTTTCTCCTTGAGTTTTCATCCAGAAGTAGCAAGATGATTAAAGAATGGGAATGGGTCAAGGGTGAAATGGATAATAAAACCTTGCCAAGAGGTTAGAATGAAAAATAGGGTCCTACCTTATGACTAGCAAACCTGGTTCCTCAAGAAATTAAACTGACCCACCGAGAAACCTCGGTATGGGATGCCATGTCTTTTAATAAAAATTGAAAACACCGTCCGTTATACTAATACAACTGTCTGCTGATACTCATAACTATAACTTGCATTATTATGAACACACTGATTAAGTAGCTTGTGGGCTGTGATATAAGCTCTTTTAAAAGCAGTAAGTATTTTCTCAAAATCAAACCACGAAGCTCAATCCCTTTCCCATCTCCAGATAAACCCAGGATATTGTTTGGCGAAGAGGAATCTAAAAGTCTGGCTCAAACCTGTGCAGGGAAGCTCCCAAAGGTAAGCTCATTCTGAAACTCACCCTTTGTAACAACTCACTTCCATTTCCCGGTCTCCTGCACCATCACAGGGGTTCACACACCTGCGCGGCAGCAGTGGTGTAATGGGTTCAGGCTGACAGCCTTCCACTTGGGTAAAAACTGACTTAAGTGGTTGACATACTAATTCCCCTAACAACAGAAGCTTCAGACCTTTCTGGGAAGTAGCACAGAGATTAGAAAGATGTTATGATAATGGGGATGTAGAAGCCAAAGCATTCTGGTTGCCCGTTACTAGTTAGCCAGATACTAAGTTTGAGTTTTGGCTGTCTGAGAACCCCTGACCTTTGAAGTTTTTCTTTATACCATACCATTTTATTTGTATTTCCTCTGGCCCATAGGTTATTCTACTTTATTTTATGTTCCTGTTAATACCTACTACCAACATGAATTAGTAAACTGGAGGGGTGACTCAAGCTAATGTTCTTTCTCAAACTGGGCCAGAACTTCTCACGTGAGTAATATAGACTGAACATTCTGGCCTCTAACTACTTTGGGGACTACAAGGATTTGAAAAAAAGAAAACAAGCAATAATGTAATGAGTGCTCTCCTCCTGGTGTAAAACATTAGTGCCTTACTCTCTCGGGGCAAAAACCGCCTGGGGAGGCAGAGTGGGCTGCCTGAGGAAGGAGGGCATGCCAGCCAGCCGCCAAGGAGCTGAGTTTCCCCATGTCCTCAATGCCCGCACCTGCATGCTCTGCTTCCACCCAGGCAGTGTCTGCAGATCCCGGCATCCCGACTTCTGGCTCTTTAACCCAGCACAACACGGTGCTTTCTGTGACCACGAGCTACGTCAGCCAGCCACCCCTGTGCTGCTGGAGCCGCACGTGGCGGGTGGCTGGAGCACTCGCCTCCTGGGATGACGTGTGCACTTGGGTGCAGTGTACTGAGATGCAGAACAGTAGGCCCCAGTCACAGTGGCTCAGTTACATTGCACCTGGCAGGGTAAGGAACTAGTAGTAAAGTGGCCATGGTGCCATTTTGTACCAGGACAGCCTAAACTGCAAGTCATTGACGTATTCCCACTGGGCAGAGTTTGTGTTCAGTCTATGAGGTTTAAAGAAACTGCTGTTGCTCTACAATGACCAACCAGTAGACATATGTAGCAAGATACATCAATAGTATAGTATACAACATTACCTAAGGTATGGGCATTTGGTTTAATTTACTAGTTCCTTCCTTTTTCTACAGCCCTTTCTTCCTTCTCTCTCTCCCTCTCTCTCTCTCTCTCTCATGAACCAACTTTTCCAACTCTGCTTACATGGATTCAGAGACCCAGAAAACACCACCACAAGGCCCTATCCTGACTTCTACAATATTTGCCATTTACACCTTCCTTCCCATGACTCCTCACTTGGGGGTGTGCTGTAATAGTCTAGCTTGGCTTCTTTTGCATACCAAAGCACTTGCTCAGATTGGTCTGTTTGTCAATGAAGACTTTAGCAGAGATAACATTTCCAAAAGGCATGAACATCTGCAGAATGTCCTGGTCTCCAAACTCCTGTGGAAGGTGGTAAATAAAGAGGTTTGCACCCTCTGGACCTAAAGAGGAAACAAAAATCAGAGTAAGGTATTCTTCGCTTCTTAGTTCCCACAGCCTCCTCTTAGGAGTGCCTTAATAACAGGCAGGCTAAGCATTCGCTTTCCCTCATACTGAAAGAGGACGGAATGGATGGGTCAAATAGCATGTGCTGATGTGTCTTTTAGGAAAGCAGACATCCTCCAGCTTTTCATCATTTCCTCAGAAATGCTGGTTATGAATAGCTTCTTTTTCACTGATAATTTTCTGTGGGTCACATCTGCTTACTGCACATGAGCAATATTTCAGTCCCTTCACAGGGTGAAGGTGGCAGACATGGAGAGAGTGGGGGAGGAGAACGCAGGCACGGGTTTTGCCTGGGTGGCCCTGTTGGGCTCTATGGATATTGTGTCTCTCTGGGGAGAGAGTGTCCTGTGCATGCTAAGCAAATTGCAATTGAGAATAATGGATATAGCAGTAATGCTGCTTGGATTTCTCGATCATTTACCTAATTATCCATCCAGTTTTGATTTGCCAAATCTCTTAACACACAGTCTAATAATCATCTTTATTAGAAATGACTGGCAATGAGTCAAGGCAGGGAAAAATAGGTAGCTAGAGTTTCACAACTGTGATAGGAATTACACCACTGGGAATTAGCCTTGGAAATGAATGCATGAATTGCAGCAGTGAGTCAAAGACTAAGCTAAGCCAGGCCCTTCACTCTCAACTATCACTTCCTAGAAATACAAGAAACAAGGGCAGCCTGAGGAAGATGTGAGCTGCACTGGCTGGAGAGATAAGCTCTCCTAAGTTCTTTCCATTTCGTTCTCCCACCTCTCTAGCTGCCTACACAAAAACTATCTGAAGGCTAAAAGCAAAAAAGGAGAAAGGAGAGAATCCAAATGACGTGATGTATCTTCTAATATATAACAGGCAAGAATGCTTTCCAGCTCAAAGGGTGCTGTGGCTAGTTGCACATTCTTTCCCAGAGGGTCTGGAGAGACCCCAAATGGGATGCCTCTCGTCATGGTGTCTGGGAGGGAAGGGAGTTCATAAAATTGGTGAAGTAACCTCTGCAGTTGGTTCATGGAACCTTAACTGGCATTCCCAGGAGAGGACCCAGGACTGGTGGCCCCACTGAGAAGCCCAGGGGATAAGCTGCAGTGGGGGAGGGAGTCCATGGAAATGAGTCAAAGAAATATAAGTGGGGTAAAGAACTTTGTACAAATAAAAGGAATGAATATCTTTGCAAAGAAAAGTTAAACCAGTTTCTTCCTACAAAAAAATTCATAAAGAAGGTGTTCTAACAAATGGGATTTTCATTGGAAAACTTCTTGAAGCAAATTTCTGAAGCTGGACACGAGAACTTCTTCCTTCCTTAAGTGTCAGTGTGACCAGTTTACCTTGCTACATCACTCCCATTTCCAGGGACATATCCCATCAAGTGCAAAGGAGGCAGTCTGGGTTTAAAGGGACACAGTTGCAGGCTTTGATCCCCAAATGTTTCCTGGGTTAAGAAAACTCCTAAAAAATGCAAACTGTGAATAGATATAAAACCAAAACACTGGAAAAGGATGTTCTGAATGTACTATGCCACAACCACCCTTTGCAGTGTACAGATGGGCAAATCTGGATGTTCCTTTCAAATAAAAGACCCAAACTCACAAATGAGGATTAATGGTACCTAATCGGAATTGTGAGGTCATCTCACCTCCTGAAGCTTGGGGAGCAAAGTGCAAATTTACTGTCCATGCCTGGACAATCCTGGCATGCAAGACTGCACTACAGTCTGAATGTGTCCCTTCCTGCCAGATAGGGGCCCAAGAAAAAAATGAAGACAGGTCAACCCAAGGAGGCTTGTCCTTTTAGTCATCACTTTCTCAAAAGTGCCACCATAGACACCCCCCCCCCCATTTTTTCCCACCAACATTGTTAACACTAAAAATAATAATAATAAAAAAAGGTGACAAAAAGGAAAACCTCTCTTGTGTGCAAGAAAGGTGGCTACTGCCATAGATGCCAATGGTAAATAACAAAAGATTTTTTTTGAGTGTTTCACCACTTCTTTACTTCTCCCTTAGTAAAAGCCAGCTGACAAATCCCACATTCCTCAGGTTTCTCCTAGAACTCGTTATTTTAACTTGTTAGAGATCTCTGTGTTATACTGTTGCTCTCAGCTGGTTGTTATTCATGTTTGTGGTTCTCACAGGGACTTATATAAAGCACTGGGGGTTTCTATCAGACCACTGGCTTCCTGTTGGGTGTCAGAAGCTCTTTCCACGTGTGTGTGTGTGATTTGCCTCCTGCAAGCTTGGGAAGGTGTGAAAGAGGCCAGAGGGTATTTAGGCGGGAAAGGTGGTCAGCTTTGCTGGATTTAGATCAAGAGGGATGCCATAACCCTTCAGAAGATTTTAAACCATATGCTGTACATGTGTTCCTGTGGGCTAACATGCACCAGAGCACACATGACTAAACATCCAGCTGACTTTCAACTCTCCCGAAAAAAGGAAAGAACCATGTAGTAGCAAATCTAAAACTCCATGTAATGAGATTTTTTACTTCCCATTATAACTTGCCTTTTGCATTATATTTTAGTTAAACTAATATTAAGATGGTTTATATTTCTTGAGCTCATGTTAGCTAGGAGAGAAGAGGAGAGGATGATCAGAAGGTATGAAAAGATGAGACGTGATTAAAAATAACTGTACAGAAAACACCATCAACAAAAAAATAGAAAACCCTACACCATGCCACTGGTATCCTAAATACCTAAATATATGTAATCTGCATTTGGCAATCATCATTTTGAACTATTTTACATTAATCCCAGAGGGTTTGTTACTGTACAAGCAATCCTGACAACTCAAGGTAGGGACTAAATTTAGGGCAGGGTTGGGGTAAAGCAGTGGAGGAGATGTTATTTCAGGGCCCAGACTTTATCCTTAACCCACGAAGTTTTGAGTCTTCTGGTGACATTTTCCCAGCAACGTAGGCTCTACAGTTTACTGAGAGATGCTGCTGGGTAATGGAGGGGTAACTGCAACGCCAGTGGGGGGACTGGCTTTCACGGTCTCTTCTGAGGAAGTCATTACCTTACAGGACCTCCTGCTGCCCTTATTTGTCACCATTGTAGTCAGAATCCAGACAAAGGGACCTCAAAACTAGTTTTTCTCTGTGAAGTTGTGTATTTATGACATAGCATCTCCACACACCTGGGGGAAATAGTTGTCTGAACAGCTGTGTGTTAAAAAATCTACAATAGCCACAACTAGGAGTAAAGAGAAAGTTGAAATAATGAAAAGTAACTTAGATTTTCACAAATCTTTTATTTTAAACAATCTGTTATTTATAATAAAAAGAACCCCCCGTACTTTTTACATACGAGTATCTTTAAAGCTGTGTCCCCTTTAAAATTCACAACTTTGTAAAGTAAAACTATTCTATTTCTTTATAATAGAATGCCATGTTTAAAGTTGAAGTAATTAGACAAAACCAGTTTGGAATTATGGGGTGAGGGTAAAGGAGAAGGGAAAGAAACTTTAAAAACTTCAACAATATTTTCCTATTCTAGCTTCTTATTCTATACTTACTCTATTCTATACTTATTCCCATCTAAATACCCTGGTACACGAAATCCGTGCACTAGAAGAGGGGGTCCCTCAGCCTGGACTGCACGCTCTGGCAGTCCGGGACCCCTCACTCCTTACCGCCTGTCTGCTCGTTGCTCCTTAGCACTGCTGCAGAGGCGGGAGAGACTCCCGCCACCGCCACTGCGCTCGCCAGCCTTGAGCCCGGTTTCTGACTGAGCAGAGGTTCCCCTGTGGGAGCGCACTGACCACCAGGGGGAAGCTCCTGTGTTGAGCGTCTGCCCCCTGGTGGTCAGGGCGCATCATAGCGACCAGTCATTCGTTCTGCTGTTTGGTTGATTTGCATATTAGGGTTTTATTATATAGGATTCTTAACAAGTCAGAAAGTGAATAAATGCAATGTTGAAGATTCTGCTTTTAAAGCAACTTCAATTAAGGAAGAAGAAACCAAAAGGAAGGAAGAAGAAGAGACAAGCTCTTACTATTTTTCAACTAGCTCATTAACTATTTTATAATTAGCTTTAATTTATTCTCAACTTTAACTTCCTGGTATTTATTTTGCTTTATTGGCAGGGAAGCAAGGTAATCAATCACTTTTTTGCTTTCCCAGAAGATCCCCAATTAAAGACAGAGTCAATCCCATAGTGGATTTATCATTAACCTGGAAACCACCGCCTACTAAGAGCATGTGTGGCTGAGAACCTGGGACTGGCTGGACAATACTCCACCCACAGGACTGGAACGCTTCATCCTGCCCACTGCGGAAGAGTTTCGAGTAAGGGGGGAAGTAATGCTGATTTGGGAGAGGGGGTTCCTGGCAATTTTTGATGGCAGCAACTACTAAGTAATTGTGTATAAACACACAGTGGGTGAGAAATCCATCTTAAGAAGTAGATGAGAAGTTAAATCAAAAGATAAAAGAAATATAAGACTGAACATGAAGAAGATCAAAACAAATGATTTAGGCTTGTCAGGTTTCTTAAAAAAAAAAAAAAGACACAAATAGCAGAAATAAAACAATTGCCTTCTCTATGATATTGGCTCAGTCTAGTGTCTTTGAAAACATGCTGTGAAGGTGAATGCTGCCCATTGGGCTGGCCACACTAGGCCATGGCCTGGGCCGAGGGCGGCACGTACCTTCCTTCTGGCTGCCCGCTGCGCTCTGCTGCTGCAGCAAGCTCTGGCTGTACAGAGTGGGCAGTGCCGCGGCTGCGTACTGCTGAATCCCTGAGTAGGCCTGGGTGAGGGCGTCCATGGTGCCCGCTGTGCCATTCGTCAAGCCCGTGGCGCCAAGTCCTCCATTCAGAGCCGCCATACCTGAGAGCATTTGAGCAACTTTACAAAAAACCCAACAATAGAGAAGAGAAATAGCACTTTTCATTAGTGCTTTCCAAAGGAAGTTAGAGAATCATTTGACACAAGTACAACAGCAAGTGCATGCAGCTAGCACACCAACGAAACCAACATGAAATTAAAATGAAACTATGAAGTCATAGCTCACAATAACGGTAAAAACACAAACAAACAAACAACAGGAAACGAAAAAACCCCCTGAGCAATGATGCCCCTCTCTCCCTAGGCCGGTGATCAACCTTCACTGAGGTGCTACAGTGACACAGCACATCTTAATTCCATGCAGGGTGCTACTGGCAAGTACTGGGGTTATCTTTTTGAAATAAAACCTCTGCTTCTTAGAGCTTAGAAGCAGATAAAAAACATTACTGGCAGAGACCTGAAATATCTGTACACTTAAATCCATTTACTGTGCTCTTTGAGGACCAGGAGGTTGAGGAGGAAAGGAAGAAATACAACTTTTCTCCTGTAAGCTGTCTGGTGAGGAAGTGGCACAGAAGACAAGCTCTGTAAACCAGTGGGTTGGCAGTTCTGTTAACTGACTTTCCTGAACAGCAGGAGAGAGTGGTCAGGAGTAGGAGCATAGAAATATCCTGGCTGATGAAGAATTAAGGCACAGGAAAGAGTGTGGACCCTCCCCTAACTGCAGAAACTGAAGATGCTTATTCCAGTATGAGAGGCGAGACATGGAATGGGGCTATTTGTTTTTAGCAGCACACAGACAGACAGACATATGCACACACGAATATGAGTCAGTGCCCATGTAACTGGGGCTTCTGCCAAGGAAAAGAGCTTCTGTGTCACGTTTTTCAGTCAACTGAAGTGGCACCGTGTCCGCAGGCTGGGTCTTGGCTAGTCACTGATGGGAACTGGAGGTTGGCCAGCACACTTTTTCATTTTTTCTCCTTGTATCCTGGCTGCTCTTTTGCTCTATTATGGTTGCTGACTGTGTCATATTTTCCCTGAATACTGAGTCAAAACAAGCAAGACTTTATAGAGTGTTAACTTTCATATGAACTCAAAAAATGGAAGAGGTGACATCATAATTGCCTCTAGTTTCTTTTATGATTAATACTTTTTTTTTTTTTTTTTTTTTAAGGATCTGTTTCTGGGAAGAACTCACTGAAAACAATGAAAACCTTAAAGGAATTAGGGCTATTGATTAAAGCTATGAAACAGCAAAGATGACTGTGAAAAAAGTTGGTAAGAAGTCCAGTGAGAACAAAGAACTATGATGAGGATGCTTAGAAATTATATAGAGAGATCCAAGGCCAGCATCACCTCGACACTCCCGTCAGAAGTTTTCCCTGCCACCCCCGGAAAGCAGAGGTGGGGAATGTTCTCCTTACTCCACACGAGTTGGTTATTTTTTCAACTTCATCTCTTCAATGAAAGAACTACATGCAAGATATGAATCAGACCATCGCTTTACAGCAGAGGAATCTCATAGTGCCTCAGGTCTGGTATTCTTTCTGAAGGCTTGAGGAGACAGAACTGGGCCCTGGGTGATGTCACCAAGTACAGACAGGACTGGGGTGGGTGGAGTGGCCAGGAGAGCCGGAAAGAAATGAGAATGGAACAAGCCTACTGAAAAGGAAATCAAGCAGATGTGGAATGTAAATAAAGCTAAAAAGCTGTGGCCAGCAGTGGTCCTGCTCACTCTGCTTTCAATTTCTTCTTATGAAGGAGTTTATTCTCTATCTTTTTTTTTTTTCTTTTTTGGTCATGCAAATTAGTGCTAAGAGCTTGGAAATAGTTTGTCCTCTTAATTAAACAGTCACTCAGACAACAACTAATCACATGTACCTCACTGCCTCTTGTCTTCTCTATCCCTGTTATTCCTATGGCTGCTCAAGGGTTGGGGAGTAATTTCTCGCTTCCTCTTTGGTCTTATTTCATCCTCACCTGCCAATATTTGTGTGAATGCAAAGAAACATCAGTGTTGCTTTTCTGAGAGGTGAGAGGAAGCTGTAAAATAATTTGAGCAGAGCCGCACACAGCTGGTAAGCGCTGCTGGTTCCATTTTTGTCAGGCTGCAAATCGGCGGTAGAGATACAGATGGGCATGTCATGGGCTAAGCCCTCCAGGAAGTCAAGCTCCTGTGTGTGTGGGAAGAAATTCTAGGAGGAGGGAACAGCCACTTGCCACTCCACTTACACCCAAGGTGTACGGTTCTAGGTGAGCATCACGGCCTACAGAGCTGGGTGGAACACAGCGGCCTGACAAATAGGGGCTGCAGAAAGAAGCTCCACTACAAAGAATGTCTCCGAGTTCCCCTGACATCCATGGGATGGTTGAAAGCACTACACGTCCATGGTGCCTTGCCTGCTCAGGGACCCAGGGCTCTCAGGCCTCCCATGTATCACCGTGTAGGAGTGCCTTCCCGGGCGTGATTTGTAGTCTTTGCGACACGGCTTCTAGACACACAGGTGGGATTTAATTGACAGTCCCTGGTGCCCCTGCCTCCCTTCCTGTCTGGGACAGGCCCTTGTTGCTGTCCAGGTCAGGTGAATTATCTTCTACCTCTTTCTTCCTTTTGCCATTTCCCCCTTCTGAAACACAGAAGCAGCATGCACTTCATGCTCCTGAAAGACTGACTGGGCAGTGTTTCAGGACTAGAGTCCTTGTGTGGCTTGTAGCTCCAGCCACTGACCTTTCAGCCACCTCCTCACACTCTGCCTGCCCACACTCCACAGTGGTGGGCTGTGTTTCTGGACTTGACCTCAGGGCAAATTTGCTTTTTGAAGGTTTCTGCTTACTTCAGCCAATTCCATGTGGGTGGGAGACAGTGAGGAGTGGCCTCACCTGCCGGGGTGGGGAGGGAGGTAGCAGAAGAGGCACAAGTAAAAGGGGTGTTGATGCCAAAGAGAGGACTAGTCAGGGCCTCTCCAGCTTCCCTCCATGGTATAACCATCCTTTTGAACAAAAAATAGGGATAAAAATTCTAACGAATACAAATGCATTGAGAATATTTAAAATAAAAACTGGGAAATTCTGTTGTATTTGCCAAAACCCAAGGTAGAGTAGGTAACTGATTACCTAGTAGAATTTGAAGGACCATCAAAGGAAGATTTCAACCTCTCAGAGTTGTTCCTATGAGTTATCTAATGTTATTCTATATTAAATAGTCATATCAAAGATAACACTGGTCAATTTAGCTGCTGGGATCTGATTACATCTAAAGACTTGGACAGCAGAAACAGGTTGGAAGAAGGTTAAGTTGAATAAAATGCTTTTACCCGTGAAGAATAGGGCTTTTCTTTGAAAAGGCCAAATGGATCGGTCATTTCATCCCATTTAATCTGGTTCCCATGAAAGGCACTTGGATGCGAAGGCTGGGGCAGAATGACAGGTGTGGCAAGCTCCACCAAGGAAAGGCTTTGCAAATGGTCTGTCAATAAAGTTAGTGTGTATCTTAACTACTAAGTACTTTAAACTCAACTGCTCTCCAAGGTTCTCACCTGATGGAGACCTAAGGAACGGTGAGATGACGGAGAAAATCTGTGAAAATGAGAGAGGACCCACCATAAATAGGAGCATGAACATTTTTTTTGTGGCCGCTATGAAGGTGGCTCTGAAATGGAGGATCAGAGGCAGAGCACCATATGCAAACCATGGTTATTTTCAAGCCACTCTGACAAGTTTTATATCAAACAAAAATAGAGCAAAAGTGAGGGATGTATTAACATAGACCTGAAGTCTGTGTACTGAGGTAAGCCTCCTTGGTGTAGCTGAAGCATAGCCTTCTAAGCTGTGAGCTGGTAATGAGAACTTAAGTATAAAGTATCTAGAACCAGGGTAGATGACTGTGATATGCACAGTTAGTGGCACTCATATGTTTGCTTGTGTTAATATGGTCACAAGTGTATGTGAGGTTGTATGTGCTTAGGTATGTACCTAACTACATATATCTTTGTATATTCCAATGATACAGATTAAAAGTCATTTCACAATGCAAATAAAAGGTGACAAGCCACAATAATAATAATATGCCCAAAGCATCTTCTCTTTCCTCTCCTTTAAAAAAATATTTCCATAAACACTATTCACTAGGCGTTTGTGGCTGGTTATATGAGACCATCATAATTTTAAGCACTATATGGATAAGCCATTGGGAAGGCTTAATGCCATTTTAAAAAAAGGAAACATACATTTTAAAACACAAAACCAGATACAGATTCTTGGGTGGACATATGTGCAAAAAGATTTTCATCTTAGTTTAAATATGAATATACAAAACATGCTTGGAGAATCCTCAAATAATACACAAGTGAGTCCAGTTAGTGAATCACCCACACTCCTCACTTCTGTTCTGGACAATTTCGGCTCGTAGCTTTACTGTACTGTACTATTTTCCCACCCCTCCATTCATGAGTGCATAAAGGAAGGAAAAGGAGATCAAACTCAGTTCAATTTAGCTACTCGTTTACTAACCAAGACTTTACTTAAGGGGGAGGTGAAAGGCCTCTGGCAGGGAAGAGGGTAAAATTTACACTAAGATGAGTTTGGGAACTAACTGGATTCCATCTACCTTCTTCTTGGCTCCTTTGTCCATGGAAAAGAGTTGGCTCTTTGATAGAGAAGCTGAGGCCAACTATTTTAGAAGCTGCCTCTGTCCAGGTAGCTGTTTCTTGACTACCTTCTTTGAGAATTATTCGGTAGGACAGGTGGCATCATACTATCTGTTGAGGGAGAATGGTCTGAAAGGGGACACTCTGTGTATATTAGAAGATTTTCTCTTTGTATTTGAGACAAGAAATACTAGCTCCCAGCCATTGTTGGGATTGTTCAATAGTTCTGCACTAGTAACATTCCCCAAATCAGAAAGAACGTATTTTTGTTTTATCATGATTTTTGGTTTAATTAAACATTCTCCTGGTTCATCCTTTCTGGTAGGGGTTGTTTGAAACTAGACACATTCTTCATTTCCCATGAACTACACACACTGATGTTAACCCAATGGCAAATAATTAAAAACACAACTGAAGCCTGTTGTCCTTGCCAGAAGCAAAATTTGTACAACACAGATCCCACACAAGACCTAGTCATAGATTCTCTGCCATTCGACAGAGTCCCTCTCTAGCCCCTGATAATGATGGGGAACACCAGCAGGTACAACACAACAGGATGGAGAGAGGCAGACGCACGGATGGGAGGACGACACAGTATCATGAGCACGTGCTGAGGAGGACAGCCACTCCCACTGGCCTGTTACTTTGCAGACCAAGGACAGGCAGGCGATCAAATCAAAGTCCTTGTTTTAGGGGAACTAGGTCCTGGGGCAAGAGAAGCAGCATGAAGGGCTGTGTGCAAACACACACCTGCAACCGAGGGCAAGGACAAGTGGGCTGGAGCGTCTGCAGAACAAGGTCAGAAACAGGAGTCAAGGCAATGAGGGCTCCTGACGGGGCACTGGAGGCAGCTTTACTGGAATAAAATGTTGTGCTGCCGCACGGTTACCACTTTATACACTATTTGCTCATCGAGAGCCATCATATCTGGAAGGAAACAGGTTTCTCATTTCTTCTATTTTTGGCCTCTGGTCAGATAAAACTCAGTTCATGTTTGTTTGTCTTTCCCAGAGCATCTGAGTAAAATGATTTAATAAAACCTGAATATTTCCTACCTCTAAATATATGATTAATTTTCTTACCAGGATTATAACAACCTTCATTTGGATGAATTCTGGGTTCCGCCAAATAAATTGCAGGGTATTCTTTTTCAGCTTTGAAAGTATAGACTGACTGGGATTTTTATTTTTTGCCTTTTTAACAAAATTGTACTGCCCGATCACCCTTTAAAAACAGTTCACTTATTGAATCATGGCTTAAAACAGGGCAACTTTCTGCTTGGGCTACATGGTGGGTAACTAGACCCCCAAATCAGGATCTATGGGCTGTCACGGAACTGCTGGGCATGGCTGCTCTCAGGCACCCAGGGGGGACCAGACTGAGGGAAAGACAAACAAGGTGCCTCTGTGGGCTCAGGGCTGTTCCCCAGTGCAGGAGCCAACGCCAAGCATGAGCCTGCAATGTGCTTATCTGCTGGCTGGGTACTGTGCTCCCAGGTCTAAAGTGCCAGAGTAGATAAGCTACATAGCAGAGACTAGAGTTCTTGGGTGAGTCTCTGTTTCAGAACTGTGATTCTGTAAGAGTCTGCCTCAACCTGTGGGGGAAGAACAGCAGCCCTTCAGAGCTGCATTGCTCAGTAACCCAGCCCATGAGGCTTAATAAAGACTCCAGACCACGTTCGTATGCAGCGGCTCCTCTCTGCTCAGCTGGATTTCTTCGTTCCAAGGGCCTGCTTCCCCTCTCTATAACTGGCATGAATCTTTGGGTTTTAGAGCTGGAGGGCACCTTTACGGTCACCTGATCCAGAACTTTCAATTGTCAAATGGGAAAATGAAGCTCAGAGCAGGGCAGTGATTTGCCTAAGATCCTGCAAGTAATTGCGACCAGATTCGGAGCGGGACCCGTGCGTCCTGATTTCTGGTCCATCAATTTTTCTATTATTAGCACACTGCCTCTCAGAAGAACAGAACAAATCCCAAACCCAACCAAACCCTCGAAACCTACAAATGTCTGCCAACCCCAGAAACGTATGGATGGATATGCACACACTGCATATTAGAGGAGACTGGGGGTGATGAGGGGTTGGGTGTTTTGAGGCAAAATGAACCTAGACAGCGTCTGCCTATCAAAGCATGCGCTCCTCCATCCCAAGTATTAGTTCTCCCTGTTACATATCCTTTTTAGGTCACTCTGGCTGACCGTTTTCTGTGGAGAATTTGGGGGAAGGCTGTCCACCAGAGCAGCAAATACTCACTGTTTATGGTACCTGCGAGTGCATTAATATTATTCAGTCCAACTGTGGCTCCCGCCAGTCCTTGCAGAGTCCCGAGAGAGGTCAAAGAGTTCATGGCCGCACCAGCAGTGGAGTTGGGAGTTGAAGCAGCCACTGAAAAGCAAGAGAAGGATGGGGAAATGGGGAGAGAAAGCACAAGATGAGTGAGAACCAACTGGCCCAGTAAGTCAGCTGTCAGCACAGCAGGGGAAGCCAGGGAGTCGTGCTAGTGTATTGGGTGGGAAAGACACAGGGGATTGTACTTGTGGCACTTTTGACCATTAGATTTGGTGATTAATAAAAAATGATCATAGCTCTACTAGTATTTGGCCAGTGCAGTGAACACCCTCATTGCTGGTTGAGGAAAATTCGAGAAGCGGGGCCTGAGAGATGGGTAGTCAGTCCCCTTGTGTCCTGATTTCCAGTCCATCAATTTTTAAAGGCCCCAGTCCTCTAAGCCTCCTCCTCCGGGTTAACACATTAAGGAGTGGAGGAGTAAAATGGTAATGCTTGGCTTCCTTATTGTTTCTGCTGCAGAGTTGGCACTTTCTCAATGAAGTTTTGAAAAAAAAAAAAAAATCACATCTTCCTGAGTATGACAGGAGACTCCAGGACCCTGGTGGCAGTGGTAATAGACAGGGTGGAGTATAAGAGAGAAAACCATTTTGCTCCAGATTCTCCTTCCCCTGTCTCCCACATCCCCCCACACCTCTTTTTATTTTTATTTATTTATTTTTAAAATTGATTTTAGAGAGAAGAGTGGGGAGGGAGGGAAAGAAGGGAGAAGAAAGAGGGAAGAGAGAGAAAGAGCCATAGATTTGTTGTTCTATTTATTTATGTATTCACTGGTTGATTCTTGTATGTGCCCTGACCGGAGATTGAACCCACAACCTTGGTATATTGGGATGATGATCTAACCAACTGAGCTACCCGGCCAGGCACCCCCCCCCCCCACCATCTCTTTCAAATGATAGCTTTATTGGTATATAATTCACATACCATACAATTTACCCCTTTAAAGTATACAGTTCAGTGGTTTTTAGTATATTTACAGAGTGAACAACCAGCACCACTATCTAATTTTAGAATATTAAAAAAATTGATTTTTACAGAGAAAGGAGAGGAGAGGGAGAGAGAGAGAAACATCCATGAGAGGGGAAACATAAACTGGCTGCCTCCTGTACGCCTGCAACCTGGGTTGGGCATGTGACTCGACAAGGAATGAACTAGCAACCTCTTGGTGCATGGTCCACGCTCAACCATTGAGCACATTGCCTAGGCTAGAACATTTTTATTACTCTCAAAAGAAACCCATACCCTTCTAACACTGGAAACCACTGATCTACTTTCTCTATGGATTTGCCTATTAACATTTCATATAAATGAAATCTTAAAATATGTGATCTTTTGTGACTGTCTATTTTCACTTATCACAATGTTTCCAAGGTTCATCCATGTTGTAGCCTGGGTCAATGCTTTCTCCCTTTTTATTGCTAAACTAGAGGCCTGGTGCACGAAATTTGTGCACGAGGAGAGGGGGTGTCCCTCAGCCTGGCCTGCACCCTCTCCAATCTGGGATCCCTCAAAGGATGTCCTACTGCCGGTTTACAGGAATTGGGCCTAAACCGGCAGTCAGACATCCCTCTTGCAATCCGGGACTGCTGGCTCCTAACCGCTCACCTGCCTGCCTGGCTGCCTGATTGCCCCTAACCACTCTGCCTGCCAGCCTGCTCACCCCCAACTGCCCCCCCCGCCAGTGTGCTCGCCCCCAATTGCCCCCCCCCCCCCCGCTGGCCTGCTCACCCCCAACTGCCCCCTGGCTGGCCTGCTCACTCCAAACTGCCCCTCCCCCCACTGTCCTGATCACCCCCAACTGACCCCCACTGACAGCCTGCTTGACCCCAACTGGCCCCCCTGTGGTCTGCTCACCCCTACCTACCCCCCGCCCCCCACCGGCCTAATCACCCACAACTGCTGTCCCATCCTGGCCTGATCATCCACAACTGCCCTCCCTCTACCTCAGCCCCTCCACCATGGCTTTGTCCAGAAGAATATCCGGAAGGTCTCCTGGAAGGTCTCCCAGTCTAATTAGTATATTACCCTTTTATTAGTATAGGTAGAGGCCTGGGGCACGGGTGGGGGCCGGCTGGTTTGCCCTGAAGGGTGTCCCGGAGCAGGGTGGGGGTTCCCTTGGGGCGTGGGGTGGCCTGGGCGAGGGGCCTGTGGTGGTTTGCTGGCCAGCCATGACTCCATGGGGTGAGTGTCCCTGCTGGGGGTGTGTGGCCAGCCTGGGTGAGGGGCTGAGGGCTGTTTTCAGGCTGGCCACACCCCCTTCAGGGTGGGGGTTCCTGCTGGGGTGCCTGGCCAGCCTGGGTGAGGGGCTGATGGCTGTTTGCAGGCTGGCCATGCCCCCCAGCAGGGACTCTTACTCCATGGGGGTGTGGCCAGCCTCAGTGAGGGGCTGATGGCTGTTTGAAGGCTGGCCAAGCCCCCAGTGGGTACCCTCACCCCATGGGAGTGTGGCCAGCCTGGGTAAGGGGCTTTTTTTTTCTTTTTCTTTTTTCAGCACCTCCTTGAGGCCAGGGCTGGCTGGAAGCAGGTATCTGGGATTTATTTATCTTCTGTAATTGAAACTTTGTAGCCTTGAGTGGAGGCCAGGGCTGGCCAGGGCAGGCGGGAAGCTTGGCTTCCTCCATCGCCAGGGGCAACCCAAACCTCCTGCTGGCTCCAGCTCCGTGGCTGCTGCCATCTTAGTTGGGTTAATTTGCATACTCGCTCCTGATTGGCTGGTGGGTGTAGCAGAATGATGGTTAATTTGCATGTTTCTCTTTTATTAGTGTAGATAATATTCTATTGTATGGAAACACTACACTTTGCTTATCCTTTCACCAGCTGTGGGCATTTTGGTTGCTTCCATGTTTGGGCTATTAGGAATAATGCTGCTATAAGCATTGTGTACAACTTTTTGTGTAGACATGTTTTCAGTTCTCTTTTGTATACACATAGGACTGGGATTGCTGGGTCTATTTGTAGCTATACCAAACTATTTTACAAAGTAGTTGTACTCCCTATCCTTTTTATAGCTATTATAAAACAGCTATTATAAATATGTTAAAAAACAAAAGGAAACTGTGCTTAAAGAATTAAATAAAGGTATAATGATAATATTTCATCAAATAATAGAGATAAAAATTACAAAAATGAGCAAAATAGAAATTCTGGAATTGATAAATGCTTCTGTAACATTTCAACTATCTTTCATTTGTATAGCTTTACAATCTGTTGACTTTTCACACAAATCATCTTTATCCTGTTGATGAAGGTAGAGGCTTAAACTCAACCCTGACCACAGCTAAATGAAACCCGTGGTCTGCTTCTAGCCGTGAAATTGCTGTGAGTATGGAGCTTCCTTTCCATCTGGCTCGGCAGGAACTTCCTCCTTGCCCTGGATGTTCCTGCCAGCGGGAAGCACCCTGCTCTGCCTCCGAGACCACGCAGCACTGCTTGCAGTGTGCCTGGCTTGGAATCCCTTTTGAATGAGGACAGAGCAAATGTCTAAAAGTTGAATTCCCCACCTTGTCACATTTCTGTCCATGTACGACACTGGCTTCTGACACCTCATTATGTGTGTATCTTTTCTTTCTCTTTTTAAAAGTAAATTATATAGAATCAAACCACTGTTTCTAGTCCTTTGATATTATAAAACTTTTCAAATACAGACAAAAGCTGAGACAATAACAGTACAAACTCCCATAAACTCATATCCAGATTCTAGAATAGTTGAGAACCAACTCAACCCCCAAATCGAAGTGTATTTTATAGCAAATTGCAGACCTTATAACATTTCACTTCTACGTAATTTTGTAAGCAACTCTTAAAACTGTGGACCTTTTCTTTTACAACCCAAAAACAGTATTAAATCTTACAAAATTAGCAAACTTCCTTGGTTTCATTATGTGTTAATACCTTGTTTAGGATACTTTTCATCTATGTGTGTGAATAAGATAGACCTTTATCTGACCTTCTTGTACTGTCCTTAGTTTCACTACCAAATGACTGGGAGAATGTCCTCATTTTTCCATTCTCTGGAAGAGACAGTATAAGACTGAATATGTAAGGAGACATATGTAAAACTTTAAACAATAAAGAACTTTTTTTTAAAAAAAATTTGAATACGTATAATTTAAATGTTTGGTAGAACTTGCCAGTAAAAATGATCTTGACTTGATATTTCATGATGGTATGGCTTTAAAATATTAATTACATTCCTCTAATAAAGAAGATTATTCAACTTTTATTTTTCCTCTTGAATTAGTTTTATTAAGTTACAGCTTTCTAAGAAATTGTGTACTCTAAGATTTCAAATTTATATTGGCATGAAAGCCTAAGGTGCTGTTGAAAACAATAGAAATCTTGGTGGTGAGACATTAAGAGACTCACAGCTCCATAACAGCAGTGATAGGCCAGCTGGAGGTTTAACAGAGAGAACCAGAGACAGAGGCAGCTAAGAAGAGTCATCCTGGGGTCAGAGCAAGCTTCAAGGAATGGCCTTGAAGAGGCTCCCTGTGCAGGGGTCTGACCTGAACTGAATCAGGCTGCAGGCGCATTTTATGCCCAGGGCCAAACAACAGATCAAACAACTAGAAATTAGTGGAGGCTAACGGCTGGATGTGATAACAATAGAAACTGACCCACAGAAGTTTAACAGGAGATCAGGCAGAAAGGCAGGCAGAGAGCCATTTGGAAGAGTCATGCCATTTTAAAAAAGGAAATACAAGAATGTCACAACCTAAAGCTGTGTCTCGTGAGGAGTGACAGCAGACTCATTCAGTAGTAGAATAGGTCTCCTTGAACTAGCCTAGCTAAGTCACTAAGTAAACAAGAAGAAATTGGGTCTGGGGGTGGGGAAATAGAGAAGGATCAGTGTCCAGAATTGTTATATTACCTAAAATGTCCAGTTGTAAACAATTAGGAGAAGTGTGATCTAGACACAGCAAGAACACAAGTGACAGAGACTGTTTGAGAGGGTTTAGATTCTGTACTTAAACAAAGACACCAAGGCAACTATCATAAATATGTTCAAAAAACTAAAGGAACCCATGTTTAAAGAAATAAAAAATTGATCCAGCTGGCGTGGCTCAGTGGTTGAGTGTTGACCTATGAACCAGGAGGTCATGGTTCAATTCCCAGTCAGGGTACATGCCCAGGTTGCGGGCTTGATCCTCAGTGAGGGGCGTGCAGGAGGCAGCCGATCAATGATACTCTCTCATCATTGATGTCTCTATCTCACCCCTCTCCCTTCATCTCTGAAATCAACAAAAATATATTTAAAAAAAAGAATTAAAAAATGTATGCTGATCATGTTTCATCAAATAATAGAGATGGAAATTACTAAAATGAACAAAAAGGACATTTTGGAACTGAAAAGTTAATATAGAAATGAAAAATTCACTGTGGGGCTCAACAGTTGATTTGAGCAGGCAGAAGACTGAGCCTCAGAGAGAGATGTGGCACACCATTAATCACACTAACATACATGTAATGGGAGTACCAAAAGAAGAGAAAAGAGCAGAAAAAATATTCAAAGAGACAAAATGACCAAAAAGTCCCCAATTTTGATAAAACACATTAATTTATACGTATAAGAAAGTCAACAAACTACAAATAAAAATTAAGCAAAGAGATCCATCCCTAGACATGTGATAGTAAAAATGCTGAAAGCTAAAGATAAAACGCTTAAATTCAGCAAGAGAAAAAAAAAAAAAAAAGACTCCTTATGTATAAGGGAGTCCCAATAAGATTAACAGCTGATTTCTCAGAACAAACAGTGAACCAAAAGGTGGCAGGAAGGCATATTCCAAGTGCTGAAAAGAAAAATCTATGAATTAAGAATCCTATATCCAGCAAAACTATCTTCCAAAACCAAAGGAGAAACAACAACATTCCTAAATGAACAAAAATAGAGAATTTGTGGCTAGCAGATGTGTTTTACAGGAAACACTAAAGCGAATTCCTCAGGCTGAAAGCGAATGATTCCAGACAGTAATTACAGTACACACACATACACACACCGAAAAAACAAAAACAAAACAAAACCCCCAAACAAGCCCAAAGAACACTGATGAAGTAATTATGCAATTATAAAAGACAGTGTAATTGCATTTTTCCTCTTGTCTTCTCTTAACTGATTTAAAAATCAATTGTCTAAAAACAATATGCATATAATTGCATTGGTTGGGCCTGTAACATATGGAAATGTAACATATTTGACAATAAAAGCACAAAGGCAGTTGTGAGGACAACACTGGAGTAAGGAAATTATGCCGGATGGTAATCAAAAAGAAACGAAGAGAACCAAAAATGATAAATAAGAGGATTACAAACAAACTCTATTGATATATATTTGCTCCCCTTTATTCTTCCAGTTTCTTTAAAAGATAGTAGGTTGTATGGAATAATAGTTTTAACAATACATTGCTGGGTTTGGAGCACACAGATGTAATGTGTGTATAAAAAATAGCACAAGGGGAGGAGGAGAGAGCTCTGTGGGAGATTTCTGTATTTCACCGGCATGGAGTGAGCATAAATCTGAAGTAGATTCTGTAAGTTATAGTGTCTGTTGCAAGTCCTAGGGAAATCGCTAAGAAAGTAAAATTTGAAAATATTGAAAAAATCATTAAAGAAATTAAAATGCTATATTAGAAAATATTTACTTAATGAAAAATAAAGCCATAAAGGTGAAATAGAGGAACAAAAAGACACGTGACATATAGAAAACAAAAGTACAAAGGCACATGTAAATGCAACCATATCAATAATAACACTAAATGTGAATGAATTAAACAATCCAACCAGAAGGCAGGGATTGTCAGACTGGGTTAAAAAAATAAAAACTAGTCCTGGCTGGGTGGCTTGGTTGATTGGCGTGTCATCCCATGCACCAAAAGGTTGCCGATGTGATCCCTGGTCGGGGTGTGCATCGGAGGCAACCGATCGATGTTGCTCTCTCTCCCTTTCCTCTCTAAAATCAATAAAAAATGTATCTTCAGGTGAGTATTTAAAAAACAAAAGAAAAACCAAAACCCAGCTCTGTCTATGCTGTCTACAGAAGACACACTTCAGATTCAAAGGTACAAATAGGTTGAAAGTAAAAGGATGGAAATATAAACTATGCAACCAGCAAGCATGGGAGACTTCATAACAATTTTGGATAAAGAAAATTGGATAAACTGCTTGCACTGCAAAGGACCTTAACATGCCTTCATGAAAATCTATTTTTGTCCTGATGAAATGTAGCTAAAAAAGGACTCCAGTGCAGGTATACAATGACTGTCAGAAAACCCTTACGTATTTCAGGCTCTGTTCTTTACCTCTCTGCGTCAGACTCTTCATTTAGATCCGAGAGAAGGGAAAGGAGTGGGAAGGAACCCAGTGAGAAGAGGAGATACTCTTGCACAGCACAGAACATGAATAGGAAGCAAACTGGGATGAGGTGTGGGAGGGAGCTAATAGGTAACTGGATGAGGATATTCTGGTACTTGTCTGACAAACAAGTGGGAGCTGCTGTTATTGTCAGAAGGCCCCCAGTCTTGGTCGTCACACGCACCAATGATGGAGAAGTATGGGTGCCAAAGCACTGGGAGCAATCACCTGGAGAAGTCGCTTATCAGGAAGGGACACCCCACCTTCCTAAAGTCTTATGGTGCTGTAGTTAGGATGATGTTGTGGAGTATTCAATGTGATTGCTGGAAACACAAAACCTGTGACAGGGTCTTACTACCAGAGTCTCTGCAGCTTAAACGTTCCAGACCTCATTCGTCTCTAATCCTCTGCGCCACCCTTTGGGTGGGTCACCCTCCGTCTAACCTATGAGGTTGGTTAGCATGGGCATCCCTGAGGACCACAGGAAGAAGTGTCCTAGCTTGGCCCCAGAGATAATGAAAAATGAGCCTATAGCTCTAAATAAGTAACAAACATTACAATTTCGTCATCCTCGTCTAAAAACAAAACTGGAGGCAAAATGGGGTTGTAGTGAGAACTGAGTACTTTGGACTCAAATTGTTTCCTGCTCTTCCCAGGCTTCTGTTCCGGTATTTTTAAATGGTGAAAAAACAAAAACACAAAACCTAACTTAAAAGGTACGAGGATTAAAGTAAGCTGTGTAGTGAACTTGGTAATCATTTGGGGATTTTTAGGTCATCAATTATTGGGTACAGATGGAACTGAGCCTATACAGCATATATTTCATAAAACAACAAAAAATTGGACAAGACTTTCTCCACTTTCAGCCTAAACACCTTCAATTATTGATGAGTACACAAGCAATGGTGTTTTTCTGTTGAATGACCCTCTTCTATCTCACAGGAAGTTCTAGAGGGGAGCCCTCGTTCCAATCTGTGAGGCCCTCTCTTCCTACAAAGGCCACGGTGGGCACCACTGGCCACGAGGCTGCCCGCTGCTCTCTCATCCAGAGAAATCAAAGCAGCAGGAAACAGACCCATCAGTCACCTACTTCTAGCTGGAGTCTCACTCCACGTCAAGAGGGACAAGGAGCTGGATGACATTAGAGCTGGCTCATCTCACGCTTCATGGGTGACTTTCACATCCTCCCAGTCTCAGTCGGGTCTGAGGAAGAGGCGGTTAAAGTCAGACTCCGTGCTTGTGTGGATAAGTCACAATTTTGATGGCAGACCGTGAGTTGGAGAGAGAATTCATTACAGATACGTAAGTCATAGGAGCCCAGAGGAAGCCTGGGCTCGGAGGTGCTGGGAAAGGTGGACGAGGCTGGGTGGTTTACTGGGCCTGTTTTGGGACAGATAATAAAGAAACAGTATGCAGACTACAGGTCTCTGTGTCTTGGTTTTCTATTTATTTAAAAACTCAGGGAGACCAGTTACAGTGAACCAAGACTGCACAAAAGTTTTCTGCCTTTTTCTTATGCTGTTCTTAGGTAGTCCCCGCAGAAACATGGGGACAGGGAGAAGAACAGGAAGGAGAGAAACCAAGCATGAGACTAATAGCTTGCCTTAAAGTGAGAAGATGCCTTGTGCTTCAGACCTTTGGACAGGACTCTGAAAATTTGCCCCAATTTCAGTCTAAGTTGATTGCACATCTAGATGCCTTTCAGAACCTTTTGATTTTTAACAAGTAGTTTATATAAAGCAAAAGAAAAACTCAAATTTGTCACATGGCCAACCTCCATCAAATACTTCAAAACTAAGTAGTCAACAGACGTACAATAGAGGAGACCCAAGACACAATAGACAGAGACAAATTAAATGCCACCAACACACACACTTGCCTATTTCTGGGTTGGCAGACTGGCAAGGTGCTGCCTGGGTAATTGCATTCTGCCCACCTAAAATTCCCTTGTCTCCGCTGAGAACTGTATCCTTTGCTTTCTCAATTAAACTGTTTACAGAAGGAACATTTCGGAAGAAGGTGGTACATAAATGTAGGATCATAAACGCCCACAGCAATCTCTCCGTGGAAGGCCGCTCCCTGCAGAGAAGAGGCTGCACAGCCCAGAGCAGAGCAGTGGGGGAAGCTGAGCCGCCTCACCCGCTTGCTTACGGAGTGGCAGACTAACTCGTCGCATGTCGCGTTTTGTGCCTGTTTTACCACTGGTTAAAACCCCAACCAGCCCAAGGATGTTACGACCAGCTGGCTAACCAGGAATAAAATGGTCATGTGATGGCCGGAAGGCATATTTTTATTACCTCCCATGGTAACATAGTTCTGTGACATTTTATGGAAAAAAAAAAAGTGTGTGAAGGGCAGTGGGGTGTTAGTGAGGGGAGCTGGCGGGTAAAAGGGACACTGGTGGTGAGGATGTGTCAACTTTGACCTACTTACAGAATTTCTTTGCTCCTCTGACCAGGTTAGTTCACACTCGGAGGACTCTAGGCTGAGTAGTCTCCAAGCAGCCACCCTGCTCCAGGGGCTAAGTGTTTCCTCTTCAGGGCTGAGCTGCATCTTAGAGGAACAATATATCTAGAAGAGTTTTTGGCCCATGTCCCGACAGTGCCTACGTCATCAGGTCCCTTGCTCTACAAGGGGGGAAGGAATCAGGGGAGGGAGGAAAGCAAAGGAAAAAAAAAAAAAAAAAAAAGGAAGTAGAGCAAAGAAGGAAGGAGAAGAAGGGAAGGAAGATAACAGTGCTCCAAGGGCCCTGGGAATAAGCACTGTCTGATGGGCGGAGCTGAGAGCTGCACTTGCCCATGCCGCTCCAATGTCTGCTTCTCCTCCTGAATCCCCATCAGTAGCAGAGGACAGTACGTCTTTTACACGTGTTCATTTCAGGAAGGGTCCTCCCTGGCAGCCCGGGACCCAGACACGGAGTCAGCCCCGCTTTGGAGACGAGGAAGCAGAGGACCGCCCAGTGCGCACTGCGTGGGCGCAGCCCTGAGCTGGGCGCGGAGCCGGGATGAGGGGCCACACAGAGCCTGCCATCCAGATGTGCAACGATGTGGGGGAGGGGTGGTTAAGAAAACTTTCTTAAACCAACCCAAGTAACAAGCAAGCCTACTCTTATCTCACTTTAAAAGAAAATGTCATTTTCTTCTTAAGTTTATTTGTGCCAGAGATACATGCTTAGTTTTTTCCTCAGCTTTCCAGAGGAAAGGCCCTCACCCCACTTCTCTCTCTGCCCACGGGTAACTGGAGGGCACCCTCCCAGCCATGATCTCCCTGAGGGAGGGTAGTAACTAACCTGACTGGAGGGGCTGGAAGGACCCAACACCCACAGCGGCCAGGGAACAGGGGACACCAGTGGGTGCCTGACAAGGGCCATCCAGTACTCTGGTCCTTTTCTGACCCAACTTCCGCATTGCTGGGTAGGTAAGACTACGCTTGTGTGGTCCTCGGAGCTGTGCTTGGAGAGGGAGGTTAGAAGTGCTGCTGTGCTCTCTGCAGTAGCAGGATAATGATTCCTTCCCTACAGATGCCCATGTCCCAGTTCTGGAACCATGACTATGTTAGGCTACGTGACCAAGAGGAAGTCAAAAGTGCTGCTTGCTCGAGAGATGGGTGATGACCCTGGGTTATCTGGGAGGGCCCGGGTCATCACAGGGTCCTTGTCAGTGGAAGAGGGAGTGGAGAAAGAACCAGGGCAGTAAAAGAAAACTCAGTTGAGTGTAGCTTCTGCTACAGGAATAAAGCTAGTAATCATGGTAACTTATATTTATTGAGTGCTTAGCATATGCCTGTCATTGTTTTAAGGATTTTATGAGTATTAGCTCCTTTAATCATTTATAACTATCTTAGGTAATGTGTGGAAGGTCACACAGCTATAAGTGGTACAGCCAGGATCTAACCCAGCTGTCTGGCTCCAAAGCGTTAATATTATGCTGATATTGAACTTAAATTCCTATTTTGCACCTTGCACATATCTTGTGGCTACTGGGGAGATTTACTGGCAGAAGCAATGCATTTGCAGTCACTCAGATTCACCCCTACTTTTCTGCCTTGTCCCTTTCATCTGTAATACCTCGGGCTTGACTTAGCCAGGGTTAGCAATTATCTGCCAAATGGGAATAATGTGACTCAGCTCCAAGAAATGACATGATAATCAAATAATCAAATGAGGTGGCATTGATGTCTGATAGCTAGTAGACGATCAATAAGCATTTGTTGAGTCTATATCTGAAGGATGAGAATCTGGTTATTCTGTCCTCAGAAGGAGGTATTACATTGTTTTCACATCATTTTACAACACTTGAAGGTTCAACATTTCCCCCCTAGCGAGGCTGCTGCATGGATGACAAATTTTGCAGCCTCTCTCATTAGTCTGATCATCAGGAAACTCAGTCTGTGTGCATAAATTTGAGAGTGTCCAGGCCTGAAAGTCAAATTGAGTGAGAGAGAAACAGTTGATAAAAAGGTACAATTTAGCCTAGAGAGGAAGAATACTAAGGGAAGAGACAGTCTTAGGTCTTGACACCAAAAAGGTATTTTTTATAGCTCAAGAGACCAAAATGAGGATCAGTGGGTGATAGCTATAAGGAGGCAGATTCAGTACAAAGGAAGTGTCAACGGATTAGAATTCTTCCACAGTAAGCCCCACCGCCTCAGAGGCAGGTCCCCCCGTCTGTGAAATATGAAAGCCGGAGGCCTCTGATGGTCACGGATGGGATTCTGAAGGCCCTGAGGCTATGCTTGGTAGCCTTGGAGGGCCAATAAACTCACTTTTGAAAAGCTCTTATTGTTTCTACCAGTGCCAAACACACACCGCCTGCATCTCCTGGCAGGGGAACAAGGTCTGCAAGAAGGTGCAATTCTACTGGTTCAAGGCTGAACTTTGGTGAAGATTCCAATTTCCATTGCCCACAGCATAACTGAACAATAGGAAAACCTCAGTTCTAGTTAGAGACTGCAGACTAAACAGAAGCCTGATAAGGCTCAATACATAGTGTAGCTTCTGCCTTCTCCTCTCCCAGGAATGCATATAGCAGCTGCCCCACTGAACACACCCAGCTCAAATCCTGAATGACTGAATCGCAGAGAAAATGATTACTGAGAGAAAGGCCAGACTTTTGTGGTGTGGACCCTTCTGACCCATGGCCAGGGGGGCTGAGATGCTCTGACGGCCATTTGGTCAGAATCGTTCTGTCTGCTGGAGGTAGGGAACAAGTGCGGGCACAGTAACCATACACACATTTAATATCAAAGGTCACTTTTTAAAGAATTAATAGTCTAGGACTTCCTGCAGCAGGATTACTTGGAAGTAACCTCAGATCCGCTGAACTGAAATCTCTGGTGATGGGACCCAGGAATCTGATTTCAACAAGCCCTCTTGGTGTGTCTGGCTCAATAAAGCCTGAAGACCACTGGTCTCAGGGCTGTCCAAGTGCAGTATCATCAAATTCCACCAGGGCTGTGGGTAAAATTTAATTTGCAGCATGAGGAGATGAAAGGCTGCAGGGGGAGGTAAGGTTTGATTAGAAAGGGGAACAGATGCTAGGGGGCAGGAAACCAGGAGCAAAATACTAGGCAAGAGTAGTAAGTGATGATACAATCTTCTATGCAAGAAAACCCCACCAGGAGACAAGCTTATTAGAGAGCAGGAGTTCTTCCTTATTTTCTATAACCTACAAGAGTAACTGACATACCGTGGGCACTGAATTTCTGCTGAGTGAGTAGATGAAAATTCTACTGGAGACTCCATGTCCAGTTTCTCTTAGGACGAGGCCTATCTGGAGGCCTGAATGAGCTGGATGAAGGGCATCCCATTCCACCTCATGGCCTCCCAGAGGACTCCTAATGGCACACTGAGCCTGTGGCTGAGTGAAAGACCCAGCAAACCATTCCTTTTGCTTACATGCCAGAGAAAGAGGGTGGGTATTTAAAAAAATAGAATCAACGAAGCCAGTAGCGGCCTTGTCACCAGGATGGGGAGAGAGACCCTTCATGCTTCTGACATAACTCATGCAGGATGAGCCAGGAGCATGCACAAGGCCAAGTTCAAAGACCAGCCCAATAAACTGCCTTCTGCTTGAACCGGAATTGGGGACACACAAAGTAAAGTCCAGGTAGAAGGTGGGGTGATGAACATGGTTCCCACTTGGGGGCAAGGCTGCCTGCTGACTATGGGGAGCTCGGAGATCCCTCCACCCGTGCCCAGATCCACAAAGAGTAATTACGTGGCCCTTTGGGATTGACCACTTCTTCATTTACATCATTCTTCCTACGTGAACACTGCCTTCTCCTCCTTGTCTTTCACTGCAGGTCATGTCTATCATCAAGGCCAACCCAGAAAAGACTGTGCTTTCTAGGAACCAAAAGCATTTATTTCTTCATATTAACTCTCTTCCCGTTTCTCCTGGACAGCACGAGTTTTTTTAAGCAACAATGAAACAACATTAACACAGACAGCAAGAATCTGCCTTCGGTGCATTCATTAAACAGAACAATGGCATGGTGAAAGCACAGTGGCTTTGTGGTTTAGGACATAAAATAGCTGTAAGCACAGAAAACTGCCTGCATCAACCAACCAGACTTCAGGACACCGGAGCCTGCAGTTGTGTTCTGCCTCAGACGAGCTCGGACGCTGGAGTCCAACAGCGCAGGGAAGACTGTGAGGATGTAGAATAATTAAGCAGCGACACAGGCACTATCGCTATTAGCTAATCACAACCGTAGGGCAGTAACAGAACAGTTTCTCTTCTCCCATGGGGCCTAATTATTCCACAATAACCTCACCTCTCATTTTAGTTCATCTCTAAAAGATTTATTTTTGAGGGGTGGGAGGGTGGGAAGAGGAGGGATGAGACAGGGTAGGAGGAGGCTGTTGGCAGTAACAGAAGGTGCTGATAGGTGCTGCGGTGTTCGATCTCACTGCCTGACACCCTGTAAAAGGCACACCTCCCACGTGGTAAGCACCTGCATTGCATGCTTTCTTTCACGCCACCACTCCTACGCCACGCGGAGGCTGGTGAGCAACGTGGCGGTGCAACACAGGGCCGGACAAGCCATTACTGGTTCTCTAGAAGACGGGTAAGGGGAAATGCACAGTGTTTGAACTCTGAATTACCCTGAAGGCATTATTCTATGATGATAAACATTTTGGAAGGTGAGAAAGTGCTACAGAAATTGATGTGGATAGCATCACACTCCTAATGTCCAAAGCAGTCCCACTGTTTTCTTGACGTTCATTTCCACTCGGTGGAACTCTCACTAGCTGATTTTCTAAGACAGAAATCTACTTTATTAGTTGTCACTAAATCTGGGTACCTCCTTAATTAAACCTTATTTTTAGTAACACCTACCCTCCTCCCCCGGCCCCAGTTCCATAAAGGGCAGACATGAGTTTGGGCCATGAGTTTGAAAAAGTCAGCTTATATAAACTCAGTATTTGGATCTAACAAGAATGGGACAAAGGAAAGAGAAAATCAAACCTATTTTCTCTTCCAATGGTATTTTGCTTGTAATTTACCAAAATAAATAAAAGTACAAACCTTCCCTTAGCTGACCTCCGATGCTTGCTTTAACAGATGGTCATGGACACAGATTGAAAAAAAAATGTTAGTGATTTCTCATGAGGGTGAGAACATAGAAGTGCAAAAATGCAGAGGTATAGTTCCGGTTCCCCAGGAGTTCCTGCTTGAACCTCTCGTGGTGGTACCCCTGCGCGTCACCCCATGTGGGTCATAGATGAGGCACCTGGCTAGGTCCTGACAATTCCTTACAACCTAGAATGTGATGCTGTGACCAGGCTCCAGACTCTGCAGAGAGAGTGAGAAACACACACTTCCGCGGGAGGCACCCAAACCTGTCTGCATCCTGGTCTCAGGAGGTCCTGGAGAAGGGCAGTCTGCCCAGATGGATACACACTCCTTTCTAGGGGGCAGGTCTTCCTATGACACCCAGGTTGGCAAAGGGTCGGGAGACTGTCCAGCAAAGCTCTAGACTGGAGAGGCTGTGACCGGCAGGGCAGGCCAAGTAAGCCGCAGGCCAGCAGGGTGACTGCCTCCCCACACAGCCCATCTCCCAGTGCAGCCCCAGGTGCTGCCCGACACAGAACCAACAGCTCCCTTGGGCTCTGGGCCAGTGGCGACAGCCACAGGGCAACCCTGCCTGTATGTGGTATCTCCTTCGGTTTAATCTAATAGTGCCATTTGTGCCTTTGGTAAGTAGGGTGTGTTGGTCCTATAATCTCAAGTCAAATTTTCCACTGTAAAAGCAAACAACTTCACTTCACAACTAAGAAAACTAAACAAAGATGAAATGATTTGCTCCAAAACATAGTCTTTCAGCTCTTAGTCAAGATGTCCACAGCCTCTAGAAAGATAATAAAACTGTAATTCCTCTCTTACGTTCTTTAGGTTAAGTATTTTCTAAACCTCTGCCCTGGGTATGAACTTGTTTTGGTTGTTTGTAGATACTGAAATTCTTTACCTGTATGTGATGTAAAATACTTTCTGTCTTAAATTTTTTACATACTTATCATTCCTGACTTCTGCTCATGCCTCGGAGGCAAATGCATTCCCTCTGTTTAAGGCCACACCATCACTTGCTCAGCATTTACTACGGGTTTCTGGCCCGTCACATATATTAACATGTGTACACAATGGTGGGGACATGGTGAAGAGAGCTGGAAAGGCAAGGCCCAGGGGCTGCTGGCCAGGAGCTTGGGGCAGAGCCTTCCCCCCAGCGCAGGAGACACACTGCAGGCCTTACAGCCCTGCTCCATAGGGGAGGTTGACTCTAACTTCCAACCTCCTTCCAACTTCAGTACACCAATTTTCATCTCTTGCTGGCCTCTTCCTTTCTCCCTTTGCTCCAGCTTCTCTTCACCTTAGAAATATGTTTACGTTTTCTCCATCTTAAACTTTCTCCTCCTATTCACCCTACTTTTATAGACTTAAAAAAATCACAAATTTCATGAAAATTCCATATATCCTATATAATGAAAGCATAGTATGCAAATTGTCCCCTTGACCGGGAGTTCGACCAGGGGAAGGGAGGGAGGCCCTGGCCAGTGGCAGGCAGCCAGGGGATGGGAGGGAGGCCCCAGTGGTGGCAGGCGGCTGGGGGAAGGGAGGGAGTACCTGGCTGACCACCGTCAGCCACTAGGGACCCTACCAGTGCACGGATTTTGTGCACTGGACCTCTAGTAAATATATAAATCTCATTTCCAGTCTTGCATCCCTTCTGTCTCATTGCCTACAGAACTGTGGCATCTACTCCACCACTGTAGTGAACTGGCCACTCGTTAGGGTGAATGGACCCCATGCCAAATTCAAATACAGTCCTCCCCCTTATCTGTGGGGGATAAGCTCCAAGACCCCAGTGGATGCCTAAAACCATGGACAGAATGAACCCTGTACATACTATGTTTTTTTCTACACACTTTACAGCTTCTCTGTAACTGCCAGCATCCCCACTCTCAGGCTCTGGGGCCACTGTGAAGTAAAATAAGGGTGACCTGAACACAAGCACTGTGATCCCAGGTCAGACAAGCTGATAACTGAGACGACTACTAAATGACTAAAGGGTGGGGGCAGTAGTATATTGTGGAGACACCGGACAAACGGATGGTTCAGGACCCAGGCAGGATGGAGGGACAGTGCAAAATTTCATCCCACTACTCAGAACGGTGCATAGTTTAAATTTATGAATTATTTCTGGAGTTTTCCATTTAATATTTTTAGACCGAGGTTGACTGTGGGTAAGTGAAACTGGATTGGGAGTAGGGGGTGGGAGGGACTACAGAACCTCTTTTTTCCTCCCACCTTGAGCATAGTCCTGCTCCAAGTTCTCTTGCTTGGTTCCCCTGATACTGTGCTACCTGGCATCTCCTTCCACCACCTGGTTCTTCCTTCCTGTCCTGCAGACAGAGTCATGGCCAGACTGAACACTCAGTCCCTTCTGTTTTGTTTGATGATTCTAGCTTAACGATCTCACCCATCCCAAGAGTAACTCAGCCTGCCTTCCCTCTGCAGTTAATTCTCAATGCACTACTTCAGCTCCAGTCTCCGTGATAAACTCGAGGGTCAGATACCCAGGTGCCTGTTGGGTACACTTAAACGGAAGGCCTGTTTGCACGTGCTTCAGCTCAATACGTGCAAAACCCAATCAGCTTCCACACAAACCTTCCCTCTGCCACCCTCCTCTCCGCTAATGAAAACACTGTGCCACTGGCCCCTCAGACTAATTATGCCCCGTCTTCTTCACTCCTTCCACTTGTTCTCCCATATCCATTCGGTACCCAAGTCCAGCACTGACATTCTTGTGCTCAAAGTCCTACGAGAGTGTCCCAGCTTCTTGGCCATGGCTTTCAGCGTCTTCCATGGCTATTCTTCTCCACACCACTCATCCTCGGAACAACTAAATTCTGTTGTTGTTTTTTTGCATTTTTTTCATCTGTGACACATTTGCTATATCTCCTACTCTGTTTTTACCTTTTAAAATCCTACCTCATCTTAAAATTTTGGCTCCAAAGTCAGCCCCTCTATTAAAAATGTCCCCCATTTCCTGAAGATGAAATTTCTCCTGTCACTGACACCTTGTGCCTACCTGACTTTCTGCTCTTCACCTGCACTGCCCAGGTGTGTGCGTTTTGCTTGTTTTTGTATGTGGCCACTGCAAAGAGTTTGTAGCAATTCATGGGATTAAACCACACATGAACGAAACATTTCTACTTGGATGCTTTTGAGTCATCATACATGGGCCTTGGATCATGAACCTCGAGGGAGTTGTGACCAGAATAAAGTTTTGTTCTCAGCTAAAACACACATAAACAATGAACACATGCCTTGTCCCAGTGCTAGCAGTGATACATGGTTAGATCACACAGCCACACAGATAACTTAGGGGGAGACAACACGCAGTGGTCCTGTTGTACAGAAAACACACCTCTGAGCTCATGCACAACCCGAGGGCACCTGCCGTGGCTCTGCACGCGGCGCAGGCGACTGCAGGGCCATATTTACAACGAATCGCCAGCACTCGGCACAGCGCAGACGCCAGAGCCACTGAAGGCACACACACGAAGCATGAGAGCCAATATCTAAGAATACTGAAAAGTGCACCCAGAACAAAGCACGGAGTGAGTGACAGCTCTCTGAACGAATGGCCGCCCACAGGACGTGGGACTCAAGCAGTGCTCAGGGCACAGGTGGAGTGGGCTTGTGTAATCTGAGTCCGGCTCCGCAGTGGAACGATGAACCATAAACCTCTCCCCCTCAGCTTCCTTAAGCTCTAAATTGGTTCAGGACTGTTAAGAGACTCTAGGTCAGGGCATCTCATTGACTTTGGGGCCACCCAGCCACCATGCAAAGTTGCTCTGAGGGCAGGAGGTGGGGACCCTCTGGCAGGTCAGGACGTCAGAATGAATTCGAGAACCTCGCTGCTTTTCTATTTGGACCAATAGGTTTCTCATTTTATTGACAATAAGTGAAATTTAAAGGCAATTCCACCCTAAAATGCCCAGCTCATGAAGGGGCCATCAAAACTCCTCGGGTTGGGAAGGATTTGCATGTTTTGTTTGTCACCCTAGAAGCCGGACGGCCAACACCAAATACAGAACCACTTACTAGAAAGCAGACCACTGCCGATTATTTAAAAAAAAATGTTTTAAATGCCTAGAACTTTGGAAATATTTGATTTTCATGAAATGCTTCTCTTAAGAAGCCACAGAGCAGAGTACCAAGCATGAGTCTCACTTTTCCCCGTGTTGTGACTTACCAAACACCCTGATGGCTAACACTGCTCCCAGGGCTCCTGTTGCATGAAGTGTATAGGAAAATGGGACAGTTTACACAAGGGGAAGGAAGTAGCTAGAGGAGGCCCCCTTCTCTTCCCGCTGTGGTCTTACACAACGTTTTAGCATAAAGTACACAAAAACAATGGTTGTGAAAAGTGTTCGCAAAGGGTGTAAAAGTTATTGTTGATGCTTAAAGGCCAATGAAATCGTTTTACTATAGTAGGAATTTAGTAAAATAATGCTTTTTAAAAAGCTAATGCTAGAATATAATCTACACAAGGACAGGGATTTTTGTCAGCTTTGTCCACTGATACGTTTCAAATGTCCCCAATATCCCAGGTACATAGCAGATGCTCAATAAATATTATTGGATGAATGAAAAATATATTGGGAAATTATAGTCACTATAGTGACACTTTAGAGAACATTTTACATAATGTCAAACCTCCATTAACAGTTATGAAAATAAAGAACGAGTTAACGTGGAAACCTCAAAAAATAAAAAACACACAAAATGCTGGAACTTTCAGGAAATGAAGGAAGAATGGGACGTCAGTTCTCTTTCGGTAGCAGTAGGGGTGTAAGCTCTTTGACTGATTTGACCCCACAAATAAATAGCTAATTTTAACAACAGCCTGAATAAAACAACGAACCATCTAGCTAGTGACAGAGAAAACTGTTTTGAGATTTACTTCTTTTCCTTGAAAATAAGCAATGAGACAAGATGGGCCTAAGGAGAACAATGGGAGGTTCAGATAACCAGTCCTGGATTAATAAACACTGAAGTATATGTGACAAACACCCTGAAAAGTTAAATGGGGAGGTGCACCCAGGACCCCGTGGAGTCAGCGAAGCTCTCATAACTAAGGAGTACTTTTGGGGGATGAGCTTTCCAAAGCCCACACAGGAGTCAATGATTCTTTTGAAAATAAAATGCCTTTATTTGATATGAGACTCTTCCTTATTCCACATCACAGGACCTCAGAACATTTTGAAAGCCAATCTTCCTAAAATTATTGGAATATAAAACTGCTCAGTTCTAATGCAAATTACTATTGATTCATTCTTCAGACCTGAACCCTCACTGTGAGGGGTGGCTATTTTCAGGTTACTAAGAACCAAGTCTGGGGGTGTCAGGTGAGTCACTGACCTTGCCGAAGGTCACTGTGACAGACTGGGGTCCCTTCTCAGAGATTCACCCTGGACTAGAATGAATAAAGGGCTTTTAAACATTTGTCTGAGAACATCTTCATTTTGCTCGTTAATGGAATGAAACACTATTTGAGTGCCTGGGTGCGAGGTATTGTTCCAAATGCAAGGGGGATTCAAGTAAATAAACCGTCCCTGCTTTGAAAGGCCTTACTCTCTAGATGGCGAGAGACCAGGCGTGTGCTCAAACACTACCCTGCAGTGGCAGTATGTGGAATGTGTTGGTAGGAGTATGAGGAACGGACTTTGGTAGCAGGGAAGGGTAGAGCCCCCTCCCCCATGTGCCACACTCAGCCTCCCCTCTGTCTCTGCCCTCAAGAGCTCCTAGTGCAGCTGCTGAGGAAGGAGTGTGCCTCTGGCTCAGGTGCAGAATCAGGTAAGTGTTTGTTAGAAATGTATGACACGCTTGCCCTGCAAAAGCAGAAGGCTGGGAGATGGGTCACATCAGCGGATGGACCCCCTCTCTCCATGGCGCGAGTGTGCGAATGGCACCCTGCAGGCACAGTTAAGGGGGACGGAAGCCTCTGGGAACACTGGAAGGTTTGAGGGTAATTCCTGGTGCCTCACTGCTCTTCCAGCCATCCTGCTGGCAGCTTTTCTCCACCCTGAAGGGGCCACTCCCTGTCTTTCCTGTGTGAGGAGTGCGGGAGAGGCCCCAATCACAGGAATGCATCCCCAGACTCTCTTAACCTCAGTCCCCAGGGAAGCCACACCATTTCTTGGGACTTTATTGTGTCTGTCACAGCTTTCAAGGAGGCAAGGAACATCTGGTAGATCAGGAAACAACATTGCCTAGAATTTCAAGTGAAAACTATTTGAAAAGTCAACGGTGGGAATGGAAAAATGCTCCCTTAGTATTTTAAAATGCTTTACACTATCGAAAGAAATTACCTATTATCCCAAAGTGTGCACTTGATTGAGTGCACTTAAAGAGCATTTGGAGAATTTTAAAACATAAAAAAAAAAAAAATACCCAAAGGAAGTAGAAGGTCAGTGAAATAATGTGGTATAGGAACACAATATTGTATTTTAGACAGAAAATGCCAAAGAAATGTTCATATGTGGTAAATAACAATGCTTTCACCTAAGTTCTCAAAATTACCAAGCAAAACAACGTATCTACAAATATTATCTTTCTTTAAGACCTAGATGCACGCATAAAGACAATTTGCCTCTTTATACTAATACAGACATATTCCTCAAAACAGGTTCAAAATTGGATAAGAAGAAATGACCCAAGAATTAATTAAATAGGAGATTGAAGTAAACAAAGGAAAAACTATAATCTATTTATATATATAAAAGGCTAATATGCTAAGCGCACTGACCACCAGGGGGCAGACGCTCAACACAGGAGCTGCAGAGATGCAGTGACTTGGCAGCGGCAGTTCTCGGGTGATACACCCGGACACCAGAGAGGAGGGAGCCTGATTCCTCATGGGGCCGCACAATTCCACCTCTGGCCGTGGGTTATGTTGCTGCTGGGGCACTGTCAGCCCCGAATCTGGTTTACTGCACACTTGTGTTTGCATTCCACACCCTGTATGACAGCAACTTTGCAGAGTGCCCTCTCACACTCAGGGACCCCTTGGGGGATGTCAGAAAGCCGGTTTCGGCCCGATCCCCACAGGGCAGGCCAAGGGTCCCACCTGCTGGAGGGACCTGGCTCCCTCTGCAGGCACTGGGGAGGGACCGTGGAAGGTTGGCTCCAGGGTGCGACCAGCCCATCTTGCCCAGTCCCACCCTACCAGCCACCTTCTAATTAATTTCCTTTCAATGTGCACGAATCCATGCACCAGGTCACTAGTATCAAAATAAAAGACAAGAAACATGGTAAATTAGGTTTCAAAAGACCTGGGATAAAGTTATAAAAGGGATACTATGCATTTACCTGGTTTTTATTCTTTCATGATTTAATTTCTTATTTTATTCACTACCATCTGATAATTGCATGAAACACTTATTCTAATCATGGGCAATTTAGAACATTTTAATTTTTATTTCAAGGCCACCAGACAAAGGAACCTATTTATTGCCTAAGGGGATTTTTTTTAACAAAAATTAAAGCTTAATCTTTCATGTTTTAAAGCATAGATGGTTTAAAATCATTTATAATAATGCTGTAGGGAGACTGTTCCTGGCAAAAATTGAAATGATAAATTTACAATTAAAAGAATTAATAGTTTAGGGGATTGAATGCCCCTTTCCTTTCTAGATAGATTTGTCTGAAGCATAAGAGACATCTTTAAAAACAGGGCAAAACCGAGGCCTGTACAGGAGTGGTGCACTTCAGTTTGACGGAGTTGTTCATGGAACAATAGTAAGCCTCGCTTTTTATTATTTAAAAAAAATAAGCAATGACATTGGCCTTGGCAACCATTTTTTTCCCCCATAGGAAATTGCTCTGATGAAGTGGAGAGCCATGAATTCTACTAACCACGTTTCCTGTGACTTTGAAAGAGTCCCTGATGGAAATTAGACAAATAATTTACTTTCACTTAAATGCCAGATTTTTTAGTTACACTTAAGAAAAATAATTGAAATGTAGATTTAAATCGTTTCTGCTGCTACACTTCAGGATTCTAATGGAATACTTTCAGCTATTATGCAAAGCATCCCTCAGTGGAGGGAGAAAAGCCACTCTCCATGATTCCTGGTTCGCAGAGGCTGTGGAAGGACAGCTCTAAGAGCAAAGGGAAGGACACCTTGCTGGGGGTGGGCAGGAAAGGAGGGAGCCATCTCAGGACACGGGGTCCCTTTCTGTAAGGCCCCAGGAAAAATCTGGAAAGGGTCAAATATATTGAAAGTTCCTTAAATACGTCAGCCATCTTCCTAGGCTGCCTAGGTACACTGCATCTTAACAAGGTTCTGCCAGCCCTGGCCAGCGTGGCTCAGTTGGTTGGACATCGTCTTGTCCGAGAGACTGCTGGTTTGATTTCCAGCTCTCCCTCTCTCCCCCGCCCCCGCCCTTCTCTGTCTCTTTCTTTCTAAAAACCAGTATTTTTTAAAAAAGGTTATACCATATTTGTGCTCCTGACCACTTTGGAGGGAGGATGAACCATGAATGAGGACCTCGCCTCCACGCCCCCTCGCCTCTCACCCTGCTCAGCACCATGGTCTCCTTGATAGTGTGTGATCATGCCAAGCTCCCTCCCGCCTCCCAGCCTTTACACCTGCTCGGTCCTCTGATGCCCTGTCCCTAGATGTCAACATGGCTTCCCCGCCTCTTTACTCAGGTTTCTGCCGCAATGTCACCTTTTCAGAGAAAGAAAGCCTCTTTCAACCCCTTTCCTCTCTCCACCTTGCTGCCTGGTCTCTCCTCACAGCGTCTGTCCATCACGTGCAGGGCAACACTCGTTTGCTTCTTGTCCGTTACCCTGATGGGCTGGAATTTGATAGACAGAAGGGGACAGACTGCCCCTTCTGCTCTCTGCTCTGCCCCAGCTCCCAGGGCAGCTCCTGACACCGTCCGACTGTACCATATACCAGTCACATTACCACATGGAGCACCTCCCACCCGCTTTCGTGCTCAGCTTCTCAAACCGACACGTCCTCTTATAAAGAATGAAATATGTGAATATTAATTTTGATTCCCTGGAACCAAGGCACATTCCAGCACAAATATCATGACAGAAGACTATATTTTAATAAAGTCAAATGAACCCTTAACAAGCAAACAATAGGCCACATACCCTTAGCCTAATTGTCAGAATAGCAGCATAATTTTAATGTAACTACAATAATATATCAAAGTTTAATGTAAGGATCCATGGTCCAAACTGTGGGCTATATGGCTCCTTGCCATACAAGGAAGAGAGTTTTCCTAAGAAAAAGAGTTTTCTTTTTTCTACCTTGTTACCAATGATTTGATCAGCTCCTGCTGGTTATTTTCAATAAAAGGGAGAGAAGGTAATTTTTCCAAGGTTGGAAAAATTAAAAAAAATTTACTTTAGACAAAGTTAATATTGTTTTCTCTTAAAAAAGGTGCAAATCCTTGTCATTTTTAAATAAACAAAAAAGTGTTCGGATTTTGAGGGACTTTTAGTTTTCTCTCCAATAAAATATAGTTAAAAATGTCAGCTTCTGACTAAAGATACAATAAAATGTGTGATGTTTTAATATAATAATTTCATAGCCTTCTAGGGGAGATAAAAATTCTTATTTGAGAAAATACCTTTCAATCAGATTTATAAAACAGGTCAGAGACGTTAATTTTAAAAATTGTTTTTAAGAAAAATCCTTATTTTTATAAGGGGTATTTATCATGTCAAAAATGTTTATTTCTTAAAAAGATTCACTATATGAATTATTTAAATAACAAATGTATCATTTATTGCATTAGCGCTATAACTTAATTGGTTGGAAGAAATGACCAAGCTGTTTCTCAGGAATACCATTTGTTTCAGGAAACGAGGCCCACCTAGAGGAATGGTACATCTTTAAAGGCATTTTAGAGAATGAAGTCAATGCTCTATGGGCTGCTGCTCTGAGATCACAGCACATTAAGGATAAATCCCCCAGCTCTTCCTAAATACCCCCTGGATTTCTCCCTCCAAACTGCACTCGGAGGGAAATGTCTTACTCTGTTTTAGAAACAAACCAAGGGCTATTGCCTTGCTCCCTGATGTCAAAAGCCTTAAGCAAGCTGGTCAGCGGTGTGCTGCAGCTTTCATTTTTCTCAGAGAAAACCCTGTGCTGTTACATAAAAGTTTTTTCAACACTTAGCTAGTCTTTGGGCATAGCCGGTAGAGGGTCATGAGGTTTTCAGAGTTAGAGAAAGTTTGGAGATTGTCCAGGCCAACTCCTCCACCCACCAGAGGAGGAGGTGAGGTCATTTATCAAGGTCTAGAAAATTCAGAGAGGAGGAGAAGCCAGCGCAACATTTCTTAACAAACAAATCATGGTTTCCAAGCAACCACATTAGGTCTGGCTTGTATGAAAGAAAAATGGCATCTGCTTTTGAATAAGGCATCAACATATGTGAGGAAAGACTTTAAATGACACAGCCCAGACATGACCATAAACAAGCAACAAAGGTGGTCCCTTTATACTGTGAACTTTAAAGTCAAATGAGAAGAATGGTGGTGGTGAGAAATGTAACACTGCAATGGTTAGGGATTTTGAGATTGAACAGAGAATCCTTAAATTGCTAAAAAAAAAGAAAAAAGAAAAAAGAGACAGGAGAAAAAGCATGACTAAGAGATTGAAGCGCTTCATAATGGTGGAGACCTAGTGAGGACTGAGTGGACAACACATTTTTGAAACAAAATGAATGTGTGAGAACCACTAGCACGGTAGATTCTCTCAGAGGAAACCTTTTTCTGTTGGAAAATAAAACACACGCACATTGAAAAGTTTGGTCCTTCAAAAATAAAGAAACAAGTTCACCCCGATGCCCAGGTGAGTTCCCTGGCTGCCTGGGCACGCCTACCCTGCACGTGGCACCGGGTGTGTGCAGACCTGGGTGCCCTTTCTCTCGTCCTCTTACCAGGGCTGGTGAGGGCTCCCAGGGCACTGCTCGTGGTGGACAGAGGGTTTGCGTTGGTGGTGGTGGCTGAGGTCTGGGCTGCGGCTGCAGCGGCCGCCAGCGTGGCCAGATTCTGTAACTGTAAAGCGTTCATGCCTGCGAAAGGAAGAGAAAGGTACCGTTAGCAACAGGCCCACTTTGCCGGGCAGATGAGGGCCGCAGAGCCCTGGGATGTAAGCCCTGGCGACTTGTGTGTCCCCTAACTTCTCAGCCCAGTCGCCTCCCTGTGGTGCCGCTGTCCTACCCCAGGATGCCCTTCCCAGATCAGTTCAGGGCTGGAGAGATCATCGGAAAAGACAGGTGGGGATTGCTCTGTGTGCACTGGCCACAGCCGGGCCTTCCACCGGAGAACTGTCAAGAAGAGGTGATGTCTGGGCTTGGACAAGGTGGGGGTCTGAGGGGTAAATTCTCAGTCTCTAAACTTGATAGCTGCATGTAGACGGTATTAGAAAATGAAAACTTACTGGGGAAAAGCTTTTGCTCTGAAGCTGAACTAATAGGGCTTCCTGGCTCTGCTCTTTGTACCTGCTGTGTGACTCTGGGCAAATTACTTAACCTCCCTGTTTCTTGTTCAGTGAGTGGTAATATTAACTGTATCTTACCTCAAAGGGTTGTTGTGAAGACTATATAAGATGGTGAATGCAAATCACTCAGCACAGTGATTGGTTCAATGTAAGCCCCATTGAACAACCCTTTACAACAACCTGGGTTGTTTACAAGTAAAAATATAAGCCAGGAATTTTCAATAGAAAGATACTGGAGTTAAGTAATCAGCTTATTTTTACCTTCTTTTCCTGTCTCAAATACAGTACTTAATACATGTCCATTGAGCAAATTTAATCTGCTATGGACAGAGTGGCCTAATGACAGCTTCCATAAATGTTACCTCAAAGGGTTGTTGTGAAGACTATATAAGGTGGTGAATGCAAATCACTCAGCACAGTGATTGGTTCAATGTAAGCCCCCAATGGTAGTGACGAGGGGCGAAATGATGTTCTAGCAACCTACACGCCAAGGCCCCAAGCCGCAGCTGTGGAGCCTTCAGTCTAAGCAGCCTCTGCCCAGGACTGCCAGGCTCTCCCGCCCCTCTGTCCTGACCCCTCAAGTCAGGACTTATCTACTCAGAAAAGAGTTCTTAATGTCTTTGCTGCAAAATGGGCTCTCATTTTGCTCAAATTGATACTCCGCCTTCTTCCCGGAGACGCCCAGCTCTACTGGCTTAGGGGGAGAGCCAACACCTGTTTTCCAAAACCCACTTGGTTCTGGGGATTCTGGGAAGCAGGACACACGCAGGTTGGAGTCCTGTGAGTGTAACCTGCTGGCAAGTCCTGCCACGGGACAAGGCGCTGCAGGTCATGCTATGAGGATGTGGGAGTCGGGAAAGCACTGTCTTATTTGTCAGGTTTGCTCCAGGAGAACGGAACCGGCGGAAGTACAGGAGCTGCCTGGCTTCGGTGCAGACCCACCTGGACCCAGCGAGGGGCGACTCCTGAAGGCTGCATGAACGCACCTCACACTTGAGTGTGACGAGAGCTTGGGCCTCGAGTGCCGCTGCCAGGAGTGAGGAACATGTGTATACCCATCTGTCCCCTGTTGGCCCTCCAGCGACAAATGTTCCCTCTAATGTTTTAATCATAGAAACCAGATGACCAGGCTACACTGCTCACAGCTGGCTGCGCAGCAAGAGGAGGGTTTAGCACTAAAATGAAAACCTGCAATGCACATCTGGCACCCGTTAGTGATACGGAGATCCACTCTCGTAGGCCCAGGTTGCAGGGTCGTCCTCAGGGATAGCTCCTCCGACCTGCCCCAGGCAAGAGCCACGTGCCCGAGGGCAGAGTTCCCGAGCTTGAAGGAGCTCAGCCCACAAGCCTGGGTCAGAGGCTCAGGTCACAGGGCACAGAGCCAATGGTGGCAGAACCTCCCATCAGGGGCAGCCCTGCAGCCACACCTCACATGGGCATGCACCTTCTGTGTGTTACCTGCAAACTCCCTCATCTCCTTGTTCTTAACTCTGGTGTCACTCATTCACCATATCTCACTTTGATGCTATTTTTTGTATATTTCTTACCTTTATAGCTAGATACCAAGCTCCTTGAGGACAAAGATGGAAGATGTTGTCTTAATCATTATCAAGTCCACCTACGCACACATGCATACACACACATGAAGGCACACACACGCACGCACACACACTGCTGTCTACATAGCAGGCGATGGGTGACTCCATGTAGGGCGAGTGGACAGAGTAATGAACAGTACTGTCCACAGACCCATCCAAGTTCTTAGCTTTCTCCAGTTTGGTCAGCTCGTCAGTATTGACAATGCAGCAAGTATTGACTGTTTCCCCTCAATCGTTAGTTAATCCATTCTACAAATATTTAGTAGCGCCAAGTGTATCCTTCATCTCACCATTAACACTCCTTAGAGGTCCTGGAGCCGGGCCACACCACTCAGCTGCACTACCCACTGCCCTCTCCGCTTGGGAGCCCGGCCAGGCCCTGTGCGCCCCTCGGGGCCCCCTCTGCATTCCCTCCTGTACTTCCCCACAGGAGTGTGCCAGCCGTCCAGGCTCCCCCTGCTTCAGCTAGAAACGCCAGGCAGGGGATTTCGGCACCGCACAGCGGGGCGGGGGGGGGGGGGGGGAAGGGGGAGGGGGAGAGCACTCTGTTCAACAATCGCATGGAAAGGAAGAAAATACGGGCTGAAGGAAGCAGAGGTGGTGCCTGGAAAGGAGAAGCCGCAATGATCCCTACCACCTGAGGGAGTAGGGGGAGAGGAAGGGAAGGGTTAGATGGAGAGAACCAGCGGAGGGTAGCACATGTATGTGCCTGCCCATCTATATTCCTGTCTGTCCATCCCTGTGTCCACCCACCCACCCACCCACCCATCCATCTGCCCATCAGTTACTGAGTGACCATATGAGCCAGACCCGGGTACCGCACTGAGAATTAAGCAGAAAACAAGACAGTCCCTGCCTGCAGAGAGACTGCTGTATATTGGAGCAGGGAGGAGCCAGGAGCTGGAGGATAATCCTGCTGCGCCAGTTTCTGGAACTCAGAAACTCTTTCTCATTGGTCTCTAGTTTGCCGGGGATGAGACAGAGCACAGGAAGGCACGGGGCGGCTGAAGCGCTCAAGGGGGAGGGGTCACGCCCATCCTCTATCCTAGTCCTTTCAGGGCCTGGTGGGCCGACCCTGGCAGGTTTCGAGGTGCCCCTGCCCCACTCAATCCCAGACAGAAGTGTTCAGCACCCCAGAGGTGGTCAGGGTGGTTCCTTGCCACCTATGCTGGTGGGGACCCATCTCCAGCCCCGACCCCCACATTTCTGCGTCTCAATGCAGAGGCATTTCTTCGTCTCCCTGTCCTGAGTTCCTAGGGCCTGGAATGCACAGGCTTCTCTGCTGGTGACAAGGTGACAACTGCCACTTACTGGAGGCAGCGCGGCTGGTCGAGAAGAGTGCAGGCCGCCTTCTCAGACCCCTGGGTTTCCACCGGGGCTCTGCCTCAGCTCCCGCCAACCGACCTCCCTGAGCAAACTGCTTAAGTGTCTGTGCCTCGGACTTCTCAGCTGTGAAGTGGGGATAAAATGGAGCCCATCCTGCCTACAGCACGTGTCCTTGGGGACTATGGTTTTGGCTCTTCCTGCCGCTCACAACGAGGAGCCCTCATCCATGGTGTAGACTTCCCGCTTAGGAAGGGGGCTTGGGGGCCATGCTGCTTCCGGAAACTCAGAAAGCAGCTTGGAAAGCCCGTGGGGACCTGCTTGCAGCTCCTCTCTCTGCCTCCTTAATTGCACCAGACTTGCTGGCACACTGACTGCATCTGTCTCTTCAGGCGTCACCCACCTCAGACCACTTGCTCCCGGCTGGAGTGAGACCTCTTTCCCTTAACTCTGCGCTGGGCCAACACTGAGACCCCAGGGCCCCACTAACAGGGGGTTTCTGCTTCTGCTCACTTCGAATTCACATTTCTGGTTCTTTCCATCTTTTTATTTTTTTTTAAATATTTTTTATTGATTTCAGAGAGGCAGGGAGAGGGAGATAGAAACATCAATAAGGAGAGAGAATCACTGATCGGCTGCCTCCTGCACGCCCCACACTGGGGATGGAGCCCACAACCCAGGCATGTGCCCTGGCGGGGAATCAAACTGTGACCTTCTGGTTCAGAGGTTGATGCTCAACCACTGAGCCAGGCCGGTTGGGCTTCTCCATCTTTTTTTCTTTGGGGGAGTCTGAATGCATCCTTCCTCTGTCTCAGCTCCTTTCACAGGCACCTCCTGGGTCCTGCCCTCTCCACCCACCTAGTCCCACTTTCCCTTTCTCGCTGCTGCTGCCATAGGAAGATCCAGACAGGGCAGCAGAGGGCGGCATCCCGGGAAAGCCGGGTCTGATTGGGCACAGGGCTCATTTCTAAGAAGAAAACCACCACTGTGAACCTCATGAAGAACTCTTCTTGGATGGACACCCCTCAAAACAGGGGCGATGATCTGGGTGACTAGAAATGCAATGCATTTACATAAGTTTTATGAAATCCAACAGTGTGCTGCCAAGATCAAGATGGCAGAAAAAAACAACAGTTGGGAATACAGGGATTCCCTGCTTCACTCATACCGGGGAAAAGAAGGTCCTTCTCAAAGGGAAGAAATGGTGTGGAAAACAGATGTGCAAATATGCCCACTCGAAACTTAAGATTTAAAAAGAAATTATAAGGAGAGGGCATGAAAATTTAATTTAATGTTCACCTTAGGTAATTTTGTGTCTTATTGTTCATGGCAATTACCATAAATCTGCATATCAATAAGCGAGAACAGATGTCAGTTGTTACAAGTGCTTGCCAATCAGGTCTGTTAGAAAGTGACAGATGGGTGGTTATAAAAGGTTCTCATAAGGCCCATTAGCACATTCACAGGAAGTGTCTGTGGTGGAGGGTGGGAGACCGGCCTTGGGATGAACGGGAATCCTTGTGGGTCCAGGATGGGGATACACACCTCACACCTGGGCAGGATCTCCAATGTCAGGTTCCCAGCCTCCAGTACAGTTTTTTAAATACCTTTCCTCTTTCCACTCATCACAGATACTCTAAGACAGTCTTCTCTGGGAATGGGCCTCACATTGACGAAAAGCATCGCCTTGCTGTTGTTTGAAGCAAATACTTGCACTCTATAATTTTATTGTTACTTTTAAAACGTAGACTAGATATTCTGAAACGGAACAACTAACAGCTTTACTGAATGTCAGAAGTAAAGTGAAAGCTTTCTCTTGTTTATCAAAGGATACTTATTCTTTGCTCTGGCCGGTGTGACACCATTGGCTGGGCATGGTCCAGTGCGCCAAGAGGTCAACGGCTTAATTCCCGGTCAGGACACATGCCCAGGTTGCAGGCTTGATCCCAGTAAGAGGCACGCAGGAGGCTGCTGATTGATGTTTCTCTTTCTCCCTCTCCCTTCCTCTCTCTCTCTCAAATCAATAAAAACAACAAAAAAGATACTCTTCAGCCACTGATTGCTTCAGAATTTCTATAATTTTCTAGTAACAATTCCTCACCCTAGAAAACAAATTCCCCTGACAAAAGCAAACCACACTTACACGCTTGAAATGTGGTTCAGAATGGAGGGAGACACTTTTCCTGTCTCTGAATTGCTTCTTTTTGAGCAGATTTGGGGCCCTCGCTGTATTATTTATCTACAGCTTGCCCTGTGTGTTACTTGGCCTGCTAAACCCTGGGTGTAGGGAGTCACTGCAGCTGTACCTGCGCAAGCACACCTGCATTTGCTGAGACGCTGAGCCCTGCTTCCCAAGCTAGGGGCAACAGAGAGCTCAGGTTTCAGGATCAGGTTGCAATGGATGTCAAATATGGATCAGCCACTTACTTGCGCAGTAACTTTGGGCAAGTTTCTTCTCCATCTCTCAAAGCCTCAGTTGCTCCACCTGTGAAATGGGACACTAGCAGTCCCTACCTCATAAAGTTGATACTTGGGGATTCTGTACCCTAGTCCATTTTATGCCCTTACTGGTGCTATGGCTTCACATAACTTATTTAACCTCTTCCTACTTCAGTTTCCCCAACTTCAATGTAGTAACAAAGGGTTGCTTTTGTCCTGGGCATGCTGTGAGGATAAAGGGCATGGTTACTTCAAGGAGCTCTGTTAAAAACAAAATTGTAAAATACTACTCTTGTTTTTTCTAACAATCCTCTTTTATTAAAAGGAATTAATGACCTTAAGCCACTTTTCCTTTGTTCCTTCTTCGTCAGGAAAAATCCAGACTCTGAGCCCAAACTCAGATCCAAGTTTCGGAGATTTCAGAAATTCATGCAACAAATAACTGAGTGGAAAAATGGATACGTTTTTTACTAGAAGTTTTGAGAGGGAAAATCAACTTCAAAGATGCACAAAAAGTACCATAAAAGCATTCAGTTTACTAAGATTTCATCCCAATCTCCTTTCTGCTTTTAAAATCCATATTTAATAAAGATATCCTTTAATAAAATCATGGAACACGTTTACAGTTACTTTTAGTTTGATAAAAAAGTATAGCTCATGCCTCATTCACTTTTAATGATGCAACTATTAGTAACTTCTCATCTAAAAATTTCTTTTTCTGCTTCTTGTTTTTAGATTTACTTCATTTTTCTCCTCCAGCGAGTGTTTTACTCACTTAAATGAGACATTCAGACTGTGATAAACCTGAGTCTCCTGAAGGGCAGACCGCCATGCCTGAGAGTGGTCCACAGCCACATACTACTGGTTTCCGCGATGATATTTCACTCTCTTTGGTGAGTGTTCCATTCAGGAGTGATCGAACTTTACATGTGGAGTTCATGTACGGCACTGAAGACACACACATGGCATCTGAACTGTGTAGGTGTCCCTGGCACTGTGCCACAATCTCAACCACTCTACGAGCATTTTAACCTCAGGTGGGATCTGGGACCCATGACCTTCGTGTGCCTTCATAGCCCTCCTCCCATGTGTGTTGCAGACCATCTGCACCATAACATGTGTGATGTTGTACGAACTCTCTAATTTCAATCCTCGACGACAACTTACCCGTGAACATACTGTCCTTAGTTTATATAATGTGTTTTTTTTGTTTTTTTTTTGGGGGGGGGGTCCTTAGACGTAAGGCTAACACCGAACTTCTTAATTAAGAAAGCTTTTAACTTAAGTGCCATTGGGAATGTATCCAAAACATAAATTTGAGCTTGTCGGTTTATAAATTTATTTACTCAAAAATAGTTGTGAGCACCTCTTGGAGGAGTGAGGGCTGAGTCCATCAGCCCGGGCCACGGCCTCTCGGAGCACTGATGATTCAGGCGTGTCAGAGAAGTGAGGGAGGAAGGGGAGGCAGTCAGGGGTCAGGGGCACAAGAGAGAGAGGCACCCCTCCCACATCTGGCGAGTTGGGGAGGCTTTCTCTAGAAAGTGGCCTCTATCACAGGTCACTTTATAATACTGGGTGAGATGACTGGCAAAGACAAAAAGGAAGCCCTACTTCTGGGAGAAGACGAAAGAGCAGCAGGCCATTGAACTTCACCTTATTGAAAAAAAAAAAATACCCCAAACCACAATGCTTCAAACGATTAGGACCATGACACAATTATGCTTATGAATGAAGGGCACTCTTTATAGAAAACTCACCCAGCAGACAGCCTTGACATCTACATCCTTAACACTCTATTCAAGGCAGTGGTCCCCATGGACTGTCAGCATTTGATTTCCTGGCCTGTGCAGACACAGGGTGCTAACTTCATATATTGAAAGTTCAAGAACGGGGCATTTGGGGAAGCCCAGTGCATTTACAGAGTGCTTCAAATTAGCCATCCAATCCATACACCTTCTAAGGTGAGTCCCAGATACCTGTTTGTAAATGAGCACGCTAAGCACGTGAACTCCATCCTGACCTGTGGCTGGCGAGCCAAAAAAGCACACAGCTAACAAGTGAGGGTGCTCTGGCAGCCCGCCCGGGAAGTGCGCTTGGCAGCAGCCTGAGGACCCGGTGACCTTCTCTGCGTAATTCAGCGGTGGGAGAAGGAGAGCCTGAGGCTTCCTCAAAGCCAGGACCCTACCTGTGGATCTAGGTGCAGCCGTACTTTCTATGAGAAGAAAAACAAACCTAGCATCCGTGGAAAGTGTGACAAACCTTAGCATTTACTTTAGCGCTTGCAATCTGGAGGTTTTCTCATTTTAAAACATAGAAAACTTCCTGAATAGTTTACTTTATGTCACTCCAATTCCCTTCACAGAACTAAAAGTAAATGAACCATTCGATATGGTTCTTAGCTCCAAGGCCAGCTTCCCAAACTGTATTCATAAAGATACTGATGAATGATTTAACTACTTATCATTTGAACCTACATTTTTTCCCAATAATCCAAGAGCTGTAATTACAACAGAACAAGCTGGCAGTTCCAGCAGATTTAGAGCCCAGTGACTAATTCTGCATTATGTTTACTGTGGGCCAATCTGTCCCGTCAGACAAGCTATCATTAGCCTGTGAGGCCGCAATGAAAGGCCGGGCTGGTGATCACAGCACACATGAGGGGAAACCTGTGTACGCTCATGGAAAGTGTTTCCAGATCCATTGAAAGTGAAACAAGAAAAAAACCAAGGGTATGTATTTGGAAAGAAAAAAAGAGAAAAAGAAAAAGGAGTTTTCATCGTGGCAGATTAAGAAATCTGGCTTTTATTCTGCACATTGACTCAGGGTGTCCTTGATTAAAACAAACTGCCCGATTTTAACGGGCCAAAAACCTGTTCTTCTCCTTGCCCTCGCTCGCCACCTCTCTGGAAAGAAACGAGGAAAAGCACTCTCGCTGTTCCCCGCGGCAGGTTACTGGCACCTGTGTTCAGATTTCTTGCACAAGCGGCCTTCCCCGCTCTGTGGGAAGTTAGGGGACCAGCCTGAAGGTGACACAGCAGGAGTGACCCGTCACTCGTCACTGCACCTCCTCACCACTGACACAGCTCATTAGAAAAAGCAACCCTTCACGCACTGGCTTTCAAATCCAGCCACACTTTGATTTTTCTCAAGAACAAAGATTATGCTTTCACATAAAAGCGTCTGATGCCCAATTCTGTCAACTGGGGGACTGCAGTGGAAAAGGCACCCTGTTAATTGTCTGTGGACGTCAGGGGACTGCAGACCATTACAGAGACAGGCCTGCAGCCCAGGCTTTCATTATGGAGGTCAGACTGTTTTTATTGAGCGCCTATTAAAATTTTAGAAGGACGTTAATCATTTTGTCTGCCCTGGATACAAGAATCTTGCTGGAAATTCCCCAGTAACCAATCCCAATTTTAAAAATAAGACAACGGGTGTACTATGCAGGAATGCTCTGTGCCCCCACGTTACAACTGCTGGAAATGCCAGAGGCAGGAGGGCAACTTTCCCACAGCTAGTCTAATTTTAACACCCCTACCAGAGAGTGAAGAGGGCTGGTAATTGCTTTTGTTCTTCTTTGTCCCCGCTGCTTTCCTTTGCCCTCTGAACCCCCTTGATTCAGACAACAGCACAGTCAGAGGGAAAGCGTGGTTCACCACTCACCCGCCATCTGCTGAATGCCGCTGAAGGCGCCCAGGTTGCTGGAGGAGGTGGCCTGCTGCAGGAGCTGCGAACGAACGGAGGGAGACGCAACCGTTAACAAGCGCCGAGGTGAGGGCCAAGCGCCTTCCAAACTACACTAACACATCCCATTTCTGTACGTTTATACAGCTGGTTGCTGCTGTCTCTTAATGGACTGAAGGTTCCCAGAGTTGGGGCTGTAAATCCATAGCACTGTCTGATCTCTATTAAGAAACACAGACGCTGGGGAAACTCAATAACACTGCTGCCTTAAAACAATTAATCAATTTACTCTTTTTAACAACCAGGTGTTCAATCTATTGAAGCCAACGTGGCATGACTAACATGCTCTCTTGGCAGCCTGGTTGTTACTGTAAGTCCTGTCAATCAGATCCATTCTGACGTGCCTCGGTCCCTTCCACGTCCCTTCACAGCTCTGTTCCCTTCATCCTTCATTAGATGCACACGGAGCCACTGATTCCTGGGCCAACAGAGAAATCATCATGATAACTACAGACATACGTATCTCTTCACAGACACGACTACATGACCAAGACAGTCCATTTTAACAGGGTCTTCACTGCAGTGAGAAACATGCTGTTCGTCAGAACTTGGAACCATCTGGTGAGGCTGCACTTTGCATTACAATTAAGTCAGCGTCACCTTTTCCCCACGTGGAATCAGTGGCTGCCACGAGGTAAAGGCATGTGGCTGATGCCCTAAAATGCTCTTTTATTGGCCCAATTGACTTGAATTATAGGTGCTATACTAAGTATTTGACTAAACGTATTGATATTCTCTTTCTGTTAAGGTTGATCAATAGAGACACAGTTTGTATACAGGGATAAGCATGTAGTTACCTCCACTACTCAAATGTACATGAATACAAAAAAGCAGAGATTCACACCAAATTTATTATTGGAAAGTTGTTATGTGCTTTGGAGGAAGAGATGGATTCACTGTCTAAAGAGAGCTTTCAGAATTTATTTGGAGCTCTGTGAAACAAAATGTAGAAGGCCACCATTCCTTCGGTTCAATAAGAACAAAACTCCATGATAAATATGACTCAAAAATGGGCATGTATCAGTTCACTTGAAAGCACCAAACAGAGTGGAGTATCAGTGGCTAATTAAACCAAAGATTTACTATTAGTGACAATGATATCACAGGGATTAGCTTTAACCGTTACCAGAAAAATGTCTCTAACGTTCTCTCATCCTTCTTGACTCTCATCCTACTTTTGCCCAGGGGTGGGCAAAAGTAGGTTTATAGTTGTGAGTACACGAAACAGTTTATTCTTGTATTATCATTAATTTATCAATTACTGTATTAATTTGTCTTATTATTATTTCTTATCTTAGTTATGATTTATCTTTTAGGCAATGATGGCTGGTAATCTAGCCTACTTTTGCTCACCCCTGTGTATTACCTAGGCATCACAGAAAGAAAGACAGAGAGAGAAACAGACACACACAAAGAGAGGGAGGAAGAGGGAGAAGCCAGGGAACATCCATTTTAATAGAAAAGTCCCTTACTTTGGTTTGATTACTTGGGTTTTTCATTCTCTTGTGATTGTAACCCCTTACTCCTCCTATTAGGTTTTTTGAAAAATTAAAGTAAAATTAAATACACTTTGAAGATATTTTGAGGAATTAATAGAGCCTACTGAGGTAAGCAGGCTCAGGCTGGAGTGTCATCAAACTACTGCTGAGGGCTCTTTCCACGAAAACCACTCTCTGGTGAGTCGGGCTCAGAATCCACCCCTCAACACAGAGGCAGGGAATGCCTCACGGGCCACAGGCCCTTGCAGACATGGACTTGCGATTCAGAGTAGACAAAGCCGAGTAAGGAGTGTACAGAAACATGTGTTAGACATAAGAATGGGGCTAATTCTCTTCCAGGGTACAGAAATCACTTGCATTTGTGACCCAAGAAACAGCCAGAGACTTCTGTATGCCATGGGGCATGGAGCTGTGCTGGGGACCAGGGACCGGCACATGTGCCTTGGTTTTTGGAAACGATGGAGTGGGAAGCTGGATTCTTAGAAACCATGACAAGGTGAGCTTGATTTCAATCTCTGATAAAAATTCTTGTATACACCACTGAATAGATGGTCTGCGAACATCTGAAAAGCACAAGTTTGTGAAAAACAAATTATTAAGTCAGACTCATTTCTTTTTTCATGACATTTCTACACTGATAGGACCAGAAGAAGACATGGCAGGTCCTGTATAGATTTTAGCAGGACACCTGGCAAAACCTCCCACGTGCCTTCATGGAGCAATGGCCTGAAAATGACAGCAAATTCGGTCAGGGGCTTTCATGAGGACTCAGATTAAGACAGGAGAAGCTGGCTCCTCCTTTATTAATCAAACACACACTAGAATCCTATTATATGCAGGACCCAGTGGGCACTGGGCAGGCATTGGGGAATAAAGGCATAGGAGCCAGGTCTCTTCTCTGAGAAGCAACATGGCAAACGGAGAGAACACACAGAGGGAACACACAGAGGGAACACACAGAGGGAACACACGGAGGGAACCTATGGAGGGAACACATGGAGAGAACACAGAGGGGCACATCCCTGGGGCCAGCAGCAGCACAATCCTGGGGCAAGTGATGCTACCCGTTTGAGTCTAGCTTTTCTCTCCTCTACAGACAATTGGTCTGACCTGTCAGGGCCCAGGGAGGACTGTTTGGCGGAGCAGTACAGGTTCTGCAATCAAGTCGGTCTAATGGATGATACAATCTTGAGAGGGACAGTTAGGTCCAATGACACAGCTAGCGCACAGACGAACATACACATACAAACACAATGACAGAGGCTGAGAAAAAGACCCAATCCCACAACATGAAATTCTATTAATAAATGAGGAGACCAGCATTTAGGTTCCAAAACAGAAAAACGGAGTAGGGTAACATGGTTTGGCAGCAGTTCAAGCAAAGATAAAAAAAACTTAGAGGCGTATTAGCTGCCTTCCGTGTTACGACAAATGCCACTCTCGAGCTACATTAAGAGATTTTAGAGTCCATGCTAACAGCCACTGCCCTGTGCTATTTAGGCCTCACCAGGGGAATTGTCTTAACTTCTGGTGATGATATTTAACAAAGACACTGACAGAGTGAAATGGGAAAACCAAGAAAGTGAAAGCTTAGAAACAATGGAATGTGAGGGATGACTGAAAGAATTGGGTCGATGTGGCCTGAAATAGAATCTAATTTTTGGTATCTAATAGATAAAGTAAGGAATATTTGGTCTAGTCAACGGGGGTGTACTGGGGAGACCCAGGGTCTCTGAAGGAAAGTTCCACAGGGATTCCAGTTGAGGTCCTGACATGGAACAGATGAACCTCTGAGGCAGTGAGTGCTCCATCCACAGCTGCCTCAGTTTCCTTAATAACAGTCTATCCAGCGGAATTTTATGATGTCTCTGAAACAGGGATTCGAAGTTTAGCCTTGTGGGACTTTGCTCAGTCTATATCAGTCAAGAATTAGTCATGTGCTTATGCTAATCCACCTAACTTGGAAAAATATCCTGCATCAATGCTGAGTTCAATAATTCCCTGAGATTCAAAGTGTCCCCCAAATGAATTCTTTAGCATACTCAGGGGACAAGTAGGTTGTAAGAGGTACCGTGGGCATGTTCCCCTCTTTCCTGGGGACCACGCACTGACTGGCCTCCGGCACTTACCGCCAGGTACTGTGGGGTGAGTCCGCCCAGACCCGTCAGGTTCCCCCAGGTGGCAGTGTTGAGCTGTTGCATCTGCTGTGCCAGCTGCTGTTGGAGGCGTCTTTGCTCTTTGTCCTTCTGAGTGTCAGCGAACTTCACCACGATAGGTGAAGAGCAGCCCTGTGGTCAGACACAGCGGAAAGTGAAGAGGGAGTTACAGCCTGGTCCAATCCTCTCATCAGACTCAGCCCTGGATCTAGCTTTCTGAACTACCTTGGAGCACATGGAATGGTCGGAATGGTTTTAAAATGGTTTGATATTCCTTCTTCTTCTCTGGAATAGTACCATCAACAGAAAATTCCAGATACTGTCATGGGTTTCCTTGGGGATCTGGTGGTCGGTGGAGCCATTTGCTTTCTTGCTCAGGTTATTAAACTGCCTTCCCTTCCTTCTTCGTGTGTCTTCCTTCAGCCTTCCCAGAGCCTCCTCAGAGACAACAGACCTTATCTATGTTCTTTCACTAACCAGCACGGTTCACTTGTCTGAGAGATAGACCTGTTTTGTGTGTCTACCTCTTTCCACATGTGAGCAGGTGACAAGGAAATTGGGATTTTTCCAATTTTCAGTTTATGTATTTTTTAACTGTGGAACTGTGGGGATACTACTGATCCAGCAATATAACTGGGAGAAGTAGATTTGTATTAGAAACACGGATGAAGGGAGGAGAGAGTAAGAGAACATAGGCACTGACCAACATAACTGTTCCCATGTTTTCAGAAAGGTCTCCCTTCCTGTGCCACGTCTACACTATCCACAGTCCCCTGAGCTACTGTGAACCAAAACATTAGCAGTATGGTCCAGTCAGAGGAGATACAGAATAGATAGCAGGAGGAGGAGTCCACTTGGCTTCTTTTTCTAACAAATCTCACCCTTCTAGGTGCTTCTCTCAGTTTTCATTCCTTTAAAAGGCAAGGAATAGGGGTAGTAAGCAATGGCCATGGGTTATAAAATAGGATGAGTTCATGTTTGATACAGACAAAATCTTAGGGAAAGTAACTCCTTGAGGCATGAAGAAGACCTCCATTAGAGACCTCCGTTTAGAAGCCCTGTTAAACATCTGCATTTGGTAAACATCTGCAGAAACATTTCTCCTCCCTCCCCACTCTTTTGTCCTTAGTATAGCTTGTCTACACATCTCATCACAATTAAAGTTGTTAAATTTTGCTGAGGTAAAAAGAATTCTACCCAAGTGATAAAAAAAAAACAAAAACAAAAACAAAACTTTATTGAAACTCAGCATGATACCAGACCTCTCTCACTCCTCTCAGAATTTTATTTTCCTACTTAAGTGAGCGTTTCCTTTCCCTTCCCTTGGGGTCACTTTTCTTTCTCATAGAGAACTCCCTTGCATTTTTTTCTTATCACCTTGGGTAGTTTATTGGGGAGGTAGCTATGACTACGTGAGGCTATCATGTCTGTATTACCAAAAAAATGGGAGAAAAATGAGGTGACTGTTGAATTTCCAGTGTATCAGTCTTTAGCTCTGGTAGCCATAGTCATAGGACAGAATGTTAAATGTCAGTAAGTTGCATAAAAGTAGTATTTCCTATTTCCACCATTTAAAAAAAACTATGCTTCATTTTTCTTCATCGGCTCCATATTTCAGCACTTCATTCCTTAAAGAGGGCAAAATATTCTGAAGATGAAAATTATATAGACAAAGGGTTTTGCATGGAAAAGGGTTATTATTGCTTTATCAAATTTGCTCCATAACAAATTATAGCATCTCCTCCTAGAAGTACATTCACTGTTGTTTTCTTCCTTCCTTAAATACCATAAGATGATATAAAAGTAGAAAATCAGGCCAATGATTATAGCAAAAAATTATTTAAACCATGACACCGAAAAATGGGATAGGGAGAGATTGGAGGAAAGTAGAAAAATAGAAGGTACAATATTAAAAATCAATTATTTTTAAAAACGTGTTCTTTTAAACTTTGACATTCACATCATTTTGAATTCAAATCTCTTAGATAACACTTCTTGGTTAAAGATGTGAGCCAGAGTCCTGAAAATAATGTAATCTGTTAAAAAAAGAAAATAAACTTCAGTTGTATGACTCTAATATAACTGAGTAATGTCTAATTTTCCATTTAAATGCCAATATTTTTTAATTAAATGAGACATTTAAGTGTCTGAGGGCCCTCTTCTTTAAGCATGGATGTCCAGATTTCAAACAAGTGCACCAAATTTGATGTTTTATAATAGATATCCATAACAAAGGACCAAGGGCTCCTTAAGAATCAGCACACCCCCTTCTCTATCACAGAATCTTTTCATTTTGAGAGCCCATTATTCCTGCGCTCGGGCTCATACCCAGTAGTGCTTTCTTTCCTTGTGCTCTCCCTCTGCTGTGACACGGGGGGAACCAGAGCCCCCGCCAGCCCCTCTGGGGCTTTACCAGGGGGCTCTGAGGGAAGCAGCTGGGGCGGCAAGGTTTCCAACAGAGATTAACGAATTTAGACTAAAAAATGATCTAAGATGAGACCAATTTAGGTACAAATCACTAAACTACAGAAAATAAAAATAATTAAGAATGAAGCACATACATGGAAGGTAATAAATACAGGCAAAGACTTTCTTTTTCCTGATAGTACTTCCATTTTAATCTCCAAACTGACATGAAGCTGGAAATCAGACTGATCCAGAATGATGGAGCAGCCGAAGTTAGGGGGCTGGGGATACAAAAACTGTCACATAGGAATCTGCAGGTTGTAAAGACTGGCTCCTAGGTATTTCAAATCCTGCTAATTATCTCCTATCATGGCCGATTTTCACCTGAGCGTGCCTTCAGGTAGGGGGTGGGAGTGTCTTAAAAATGCATTGCACTGAAAGGAAAACACAGTGATTATAAAAGATATGTTAGGAATATCAAAGTCAAAATGAAGTTCAAAAAAGACAATAGGCTTTGCAATGCTGATATCAAAACTTAGAAAAGTACAGTAAACACTTAATGACAATGCCATGCACACTCATCCCGCCTCCCTTCCCACCCACCCTTTGGCTCACTGTAAAAAAGTTGCCACAAAACATGACGCATAATGAGCACTTAGCTCCCAGCATGCTTTGGGAGATGCAGCATTGCAAAAAAAACAACAAAAAAACCCCAAAACAAACAAAAAATAACCCCCCCAAAAAATGGAGGCCAAAAAAGAAGCTCAAACAATCAATTAAGAAATTTTTGCTAGTTAAATAAAACTGAAAATATTTTTCCCCCAAAGATAAAAAACATAACTTCAGATAATGCCACAAGGCCACCTGTGGAAAAGATCACCCATACACAGAGATACAGTGTACATAATACAGCAGCACATGCACTCCCAAATGATTCTATCAGACAGTACAGAATAAGTAACAGCATATCACTCTTGGAATGCTTTTGTGCAAAATTCTGAAAGGCCATGACCCAAATCACAGACTAGAAGCGTAGAGCCATCTATCTGCATTGGCGGGTGAGCACCCACGCCAGCATCTTTATTTTCCTCTAAAGCCACTATATCTCGTTAGGAGACCAAATTTGAGCCTTTATGCTTCTGGATTATTGTTCATTTTTCAGTAAGGAGAGAAATCTAATTTTTCAGGGGACTCTCATCCATGAGCGTTTTTACTGGTTAAATGAAGTGGGAGAAGTAGTAACTTTCTCCAACATTCTTGATGCAAAAACACAATTCGTGTAACTAAAGATAACTTGATCCCACATTAAAAAAAACACACACAAAAAGAACCCCGTGAGTTAGCACAGGGCAAGTTGCAATTTGGAGTGGGGGTTGTTCATGCTTAATCCGTACCAACCCTGGGCTGAGGAGTGGATGGGACCCTTTGGGTGCAGAATACTACTTGGCTTCAATTGCATCGTGACTTCACATGGCAGGCCCTGGGCCACTGCAATAAAAGGCTCAAAAAATAATGGGAGCAGGCTTTCCTAAGTCCATTTCAAGTCATTAGGGGGAAAATTCAGAGAGAGAAGGAGAAGGAGAGAGAAAGAGTATGAATGAATGAAAAGAGAGGTGGTGCAAGTTTAAATCTGTGATTGTCATGGGAACAATCCACACAGGAGAGAATTGCGTTACCATTCCCCATCATTTGCACAAAGAAAACAAAGAAAGGGCAGATGATACAGTACCTCCATGGTCTGAGACTGATGCATGGCTTTGATTGCATTCTGTGCCATTGCCCTTGTAGAAAATGTGACAAACGCACAGCCTGTGGGAAACAAGGGGACAGGGAGCAGGAAAGACAAAAAACAACAAGACAAAAGGGTTGGACGCTTGTTAAACCAACACGGTCTACGAGAACTGCCACAGGACGACACTGTTCTCAGTAGTACATAAAGTAAACAACTCCTCTCTTTGGTTTTATCATAATCTGCTCTTTATGCACAGTGCTGACTTGCTAATCTGACCAGAGTAGAAAGATCTGTTGATTGATTAGTTTATTTTTAAAAAATGGAGATGAGGAGAAGGAAGTCGGGTACCCTTTTTAACCATGGGTTTGAAATTAGCAAGATCTCGTCAACATTTTCTAAAATAAAAAGTTGCTCTTTTACATTTTCCTTCTGGTTGATTATCTTTACTTAGGCATCCACACATTAGGGCTCTGGATTTCAAATTTTAGTATCGATTTTTAAGCAGCAAATAATAAAACCCTCACTCCAAGGGCAAATGAGCATAAAATTCCAAGAACTCAAAATGTCAGCAAATAAATATATCTAATCTCTTCTGGATAGTTAAAAAGTATATGTGTAGAAATATACATTGATGCTATTCAAATGCAAACCCATATATCAAATCCTGCACAAACTAGTATGTATTAATTATGAACAAAAACAAATGCTCTATTACTCTAAGGTTCAACAGTGCATATAAAGCAAACATTCTAAATTCGCATTGGATTTTTTTACTGGTATAGAATCTTCATGACTTTTGGAAGTTGTGACTTTCTGACATGTATCAGCAACCTGACCTACAATCTAACATTCACAAGACAATGTACATTTCTCTGAATGTCTCCTGTGAGGCCCATCGAACTTTCCATGGCCATCTTTTTCTCGCTCTGAAAAATAACTAGAATCTATAGTGCCTGGCCCGCTCCTTGTCACAGTGTTGGCTAGCATGCAGGCCACCACTCCAACTACACGGCTCATTGCCCTTTGCACTAATAAAAACACTGCCTTTTGAAATTCACATTTTATTCATCTTGCACCCTTGGGCTTTTAAGAGAAAAAGACTGTGAAATTAATGCAGATTCAGGCTGATTTTATAATAAAACCACAGCACACTAAGATCTGAGCTAAAGCAAGGCAGACTTAGTTCACTTATGATCTCTAATGACTATAAAAGTGCATTGATTTTAAGCTTGTTTAGCAGTGCACAGTTTGAACTTAGGTATCAGAGAATAATTTAGTGTTCCACTCAATTAACTCAAAACTTTACTATTATTACTACTTAAAAGATTTCCACATGAAGCGGATCTGAACACTGAGAGGCTAAAGCCCATTGTCATTTCAGAGTGAATCCAAGAAAGTGGAATTCTGGCATCGACAAGGCGGATGGCTGCCCAGTTGCCAGCCAGCCAAATAGAAGGTCCTACGTCTAAACAGCCAGTGGATTGTTTGGTTTACATAAACCCACTTGGGAGCCATAAACCATATTCCTTCTTTTGTTCTGCATGTGTACCTGGTGAGATTATCAAGTCAATACTGTACTAGCACCTTTTAATCAAACATCAATGCCTGCCCATTAACCCCAAAGCACAACAACATCCAGTCATAAAATAAGTCAATGCATTTTTTTTTTTTTGCATTATGCTGTAATTTTTAACACACAACATTCTCAGTGCATGGGAGATTCATCTCACATTCCCCTCCCAGTTCAGCAGGCCTTCCGAAGCCTGAGGGTAGCTCACTATGAATGCTGAGCTGTTTCATATGGTTCTCTATTTCAACATGCTGCCCATGCCTATACTGGCTGCAGGTTCTGTCATCAATGAAGGCCATTTGGCAACCTCTCTAAGGCATCTACATGATGGGCGGAATAGCGTGTGAGGCAGATGACAGTACCTGTACTGCTTCCATATTGATACTCAGCTCTAAAATAACAGAGTCCCAAATTTACCATCCATTTCAAAGTCATATCTCTTCAAAAACACTGTCATTATTAATGGAGGAAATAACACGAACAGATTTTTCTTTTCCCATTTTTTTTTTATCTTGCGAGTACAATGGAGGCAAAAGCAAAAAATCTAATGGAGGCATATCTGAAGCCATGCGAAGCCTGGACTAACTGCTTTGAATAGTCAAGAAGAACTGTGTCATTCACTTCATTTGCTCTTATTATCCAGGGACATGTGCCAAACTAACAGTTTCCAAAACAGAAGTTAAGAATGCATAAAAAACATATGAAATGTCAACAAAAATCAATAAGGCACAGTTTATGCATTTACTACCATTTCAGAACAAATAGAACTTTTGTAAATAACTTAGTGAGAGAGATATAGTAATCAACAGGTCTAAAAAGAAAAGCATTAGCGACAGAACAATAAAATTATACCTCTATAAGCTCAACCCATTGCCCTTTCCTCTGTGAAACGTGCAATTAAAGCTCGACTGGTGCTTCCAATTATATGATCCTCATCCCATCTGAAAAAAAAATGATCTGACAAATCTGATGACTTCTTTAACCTTTTTATTCTATTGGCAATGGTGCAGTAAGAGACAAGTTGTCTCCTAGGGGCTCTGTCAAGTTTTGTACTGTGCGCTGTGTTCAATTACTCAGGAGAGAAAATTACTGTGTCATTTATAAAGTGAGAGCCTATGTTGAAATATTTCACTCTCTATGCTACTCTGGAGGAAGTTAAGCAACTTCGGAACCAAATGTTTCATGGATTGGTAGCTGTTTAACCTTTGTGATTTCTCTAAAACAGTAGGTCATGGTAGTGCTCTGGTTAGATTTCAATTTTCTTTTCAACACCACTGAAAAGTTTGTGGTGGCTATTTAGGATTAAGGCCTCAACTCTGTGGCTTTTCACTAACATCAGCTCCTACCACCAAGATTGGCTGCTGGCTCCTTTTCTACAAGGTAACTAGATGCCTTTCCACTGGATAGAAGTAACTTAGGTCATAATTGCCTCCTACTAAATTATCTTCTACTACAAATCGCTTCTGGGTGTGAGTGTGTGTGTGTGTGCGTGTGTGTGTGTGTGTGTGTGTGTGTGTGTGTGTGTGGTGGGGGGGGGGTGGCCTCGGGGAGGAGTCACGAGATCCAGCCAGGACAATGGCTCTGGTCTTAAAGGGTCTACTCCTTAACTTCTCTAGACTGTTGTATGTGCTGTCTTAGCAGTCATTTCTCAGGCCATTGAGAAATGAAAGAGAAAGTAGATTGGAAAGAAAAGATACAGGTACCCAAACAAGGAAACTACATATTTTTTTTTTTTTGGTTGGGGGGGCGGGGAGGGAGGGTGGGGTTAGATAAGATAGCTTGTATGTTACTGTCTTAAAGCCTCTAAATATATGACAGCAAAAGAAAAATTTGCATCTGTGAATGCAGCCAATCTTGCAATTATTTATTTTCTCCATTTTCAGAAAGTCAGAGATTGCTAGTAGAAATGAAAGAAGTTGAATTTCTCTTATTTCAGTGAGGTTGCGTTCTTGCTAAAACAGAAAAATGATTGACTGGGAAGGTTTCTCAAAGTAATTGATAAGGAATTATCCTACAGACAGGATAAGGAAAGCACGTGACCCTGTCACAGAGGAGATTTTGGGACACATCTATTACACTTGTCGTTTCAGCTGAAAGGATATTTGAACTCAGGTGTTCTACCTTTTCTCTTGGGTGCAAGATACTTTTTGGAGAACTAGATGAATTCTTGCTCTGTACATACAAAAAAAAAAAAATACAGGTGCTTTTTAAAAGCACCTACAATGCCTGCGCCTCTTTTCGGCTACTTCTTTGAAAGAGATGCAGCAGCCTGCTACATTTCAACAGAAAAAAAGCATAATTTAAAATAACGTGTGCAGCATGAAGATTTCAACCTATGGAAAATTTGTTTATAAATTCCCATCCAGCTGAAAAAAGATCGTTATGCAGCCAGTTTTCCTCGCTCTTTCATTTTTAGCAGTGGCAGGGGTCACTAAACACATGTTAGCAGTATAGTAACATTTGGGCACAAAAATTAATACTCCAATGAATCATTCCCGATGTCGGGTCCACTTACTTAAAACTGGCATGAAGAGACCAGTCATTTACAGCACTTGAGAGTGACTGCAGACTAGGACTTAATTGGCAAAATCTCATCTCTGAGATGAGCTTGGAAGATTGTATACAGAGCAAGATGATATGATATAGTTAATCCAGGGGCATCTGATCGAAGTCCCTACATTTCTGAATGTTTAGGCACTATGTGGGCAAGACTAAAATGGTGTGATCAAAACCGAGTCCCTCCCTGTGTACATGTTTTAAGAGCCAAAGGCCCTATCCTAACCTCCTGATCAGATATAACAAAAACAAATGAGGATTTAATGGCTGAGTCCAGTCTGTGCTGGCCAACATCCCTGATAATATTGCCAAATCATTTGTCAGGGGGTTGGCAGGAGAATGTTGGAACGCCTTAAACACAGCTGGAATATTCTTAAACAAGCAGAAAGTTACCTTAAATGGCAGTGGAGATTTGACTCTAGTTTTTGGGAAAGAAACATGAAATAAATTCCTTCATTGTCTTTGAGTAACAAATGTTCAGCTGCTACGGTGCAGAAAACCCTGTAGGTTGTACCCAAATAGTCTATTCTGACTGTGAGGTTACGGGGGTGAGAACAAACGTGTATTTTAGGGAATCGACACACTAAGGTAACACTGTCACGTACATGTACTGGCTCAGACGCCTCAGGCTTTGATTTGAGAGCTACGATCTCAGCTGACCTGCCAGGTGTGGGCTCCGTGCATGCTGTGTGCTTTCTCAATGAAGGCTCTTGCAGCGGCCTGGGAGGTCCATCTGCCATTGCAGAAGGAGGGGAGTACCATGAAGGTGCTTGACAGCAGCTCAAACCAAACTTGCCACATTAGAAAAGATGGCAGAATGGGTTACTGCTCCCAGAGGGGAAACGCATGCTTAGATGTGGGCACACTGCACTAGCTGAGTCCTGCTATTTGTTGAGTGTCTTCAGTGTGCTCAGCACTGATGGGACAGAGAAGAAATGACATTAGACACCCGAGGGGGAGCATCATCAGCAGGTGCTGGGTGCTGTGTACAGTCATGACAATTTCCTGGGGGTGGGGGTAGGGGGTGGAGCTGGGGGAGTCTGTCCTGAAACATGACAGACTTGGGTGCTGGTGAGTAATGATGAGACTTTTAAAATAGTCTTTCTTGCCAATAGGCAGAGCAGGCTTTTTTTTTCTTTTCTTTTTCTTACAGACAGCGGTGCTGAGAGTATACTGGCGCTTGATGGGTACCAAGCTGTGGGTCCTGGCAGCCCACTAGCCTGGTTCAGTGAGGGGAGCCGAGTCAACAAGCCTGGAGAAACCCCAGTGGAATTTAAGCCACTGATGTGACAGAGAAGAAATTACATTAGACACTTGAGGGGGAGCATCATCATTCTTGTAGCTGAAAAGCAAAAAAAGAAAAATGAACCACCCAATAAATACTTTTTTATTGACTAGTTTATACCCTGGCTTAGTTGTTAGAAGGCAGATTTCAGAGCAGCCAACCTTTTGTTTCACTTAATATTTATTTATTTTTGAAACAGCTGAGCCAGCAACAGGCACTGAGACCAGAAGTGCTGAGCGCCCTTTATCTGCGGTGCCACTAATGGGAGACACATTAATATTTGATTGAAAACTGCAATTATTTAATGAAAGCAGAATAGTAGCATGGAAGAGAATTGTTCCTTTAACAAATACACTGATTCAGGAGTGGTCCCCTGTACCCATGAGTCCCTGGGTCCTGCTAATTGAAAAATCTACCACTGTCTGCCTTTATATTTCAGGACAAATGGTTATAAATGAGTATTTTCTTCTTTACCATAGGGAATGCTCATCAGTTCATCAGAAATTACTTTTCTGTTCGTAAAAAGGGGGGGGGGGGCAGGAAGGAGGATTCTGCTGTTCACATGGAGCCAGCATTCGCATAAACTGGTGATGAGGGTCCTCCCTGACTTGTTTCAGAAACAGGCTGCTTCAGGGTCTAATGCCGGTGTATGAAGCAAATGGCCGATCAAACTGGCCAACTCTCTCGTCAAGGCCCGTGCACAGCTCTTTCCTATGTAGGTTGGGGCTGCTTCACAGTCTAATCTGCAGAAATAGCTCACGGCTGCTCAGGGAGCTCTAGACACTGCAGGCACCAAAGCCATTCCTGACTGTCCCCACTGGACATGTGCAAAGTGAGCGGGGTGTGTGGCGGGGGGGGGGGGGGGGGCTGTCATTGGACCAACAGGCCCAGCCCTGCAGAGGGAGAGTGGGAGTCATGCCTTCCTAACTCAAGGTCAAAGTCTCTACTAAACCAGGCGGATGGCATGCTTGTACTAAAAACCTCCCACGCTGCTCACCCATGACGCATTATAAGATACGCAGGGCAGCATTTACAAATGGGGAAACTGAGGCAGAGCGGTGGGAAGATGAAATGACTGACTGTAGTAACATTTCACGTCAGGAGAAGTTCTGAGGTGGGACCTGGGGGTCAGCGACCTCAAGCCCCTGCGAATTCCACTGTGAGTAACTGAAGGGCCTGCCTTTCTGTTCTCAGTGCCCTGTGCCCTGGCGCATGGAAAAACCCCGTGAAAACACAGAAGAGTGACTGAGAACAGCAACAGGAGAGAATGGTGGTTCCAATGATGAACTTGGCAGCAGAAAGGGATTGGAAAAATGTGATTGTGTGTTTCCTGCACATTCTACCCTTTGTTTGCCACCCTGCCTTTTCCCTTGGAATTCTCTCTCCTGGTTTGTCTGCCTGAGTGGGCACCTGTGTGTCGTAACGGCAGAAGAACCAGTGACCACATATGATTAGAAGCTCTCATGGTGTGAATCTGCCAGAACGGGACGGCACAGAGGGCTAGGAAGGAAGCCCTAGTGGCCTTTTGATGGGAGGCTGTACAGGAGCCAGAGGTTGTGTGCATCACCAGCATGACGCACTGCTTTGGGTGACGCTGGTTACGGCATAAGTGGCGAGCGACAGATTAGATGGAGGCGCTGGGCCTGCTGTTTAGGACAGCCCTCAATACCACTGTCTTGTTCAGTTTTTAGAGAACCACATCTCATCAGTGAGGGTTTCGTAATGAGAGTTTCAGAATTGTTAGAGCATGCCTGTGATCTCCGTGCCTCCTCCCCACTTCTTTTTTTTAACCACCTGCAGAAGAAAACACAGGGATGGCAAGCTCGAGGCTGATCCGCCTCCTCCTAGTTTTGCTCCAGACCCCCTCCATTTGGGGCCGTGGAGGTGGATGTGGGTGGAACACTTTTGTTCTCTGTGCCTGCCATTCTGACAGCTGACATCCTGAAGCGCTATGTCTAAAAGTCAAAAGAACAAATGTGCTCCCGCACGTGGTGCTGACTTTAAGTCAATTAGGGAAACGGGTGAAAATCAGAACTGTGATACTTGGTGCCCAGCTTTTTCTTCCACGTGCGGTTTGGGAGGGCAGTGCTGCCCCAGAACCAGAGACTGGGAAGGAAAAGGCGGTTCTAATTAGCCCCACGGAACTTGCGCCGATAACTGCATTAATGGAATGAAATCCTTCCAGTGTTGCAAAAATACAGATTTCTTAGAAGGAAATGTATTCTACGTACTTGCTTTCAGCTGGGCCTCGCTGGACTGATGGGGAAACTGCCACCAGAAGAATGTTAACATTCAGTGACAGCACTTATGAGTGGTTTAAAAAGTCAGGGGTTGGGTGTGGGGCATGGGGGGGTGGCCTTGTCACAGGGGACGGCAAACATGGAAAGAGAAGAGTTTTTCCAGCTACTTTGTATAACTGCCTGCAAAATCACTGGCTTCATAGTGCTCGAGCCGCAGCCTTGCTTCCACCACGGCGACAGTCTTCTGGATGGAGTCACTCCCCTGTCACTACGTGGGCTCCCTGCGTTCAGGACTCCAGGAGTCGTGACGTAAAACCCCGATGCCCCCGGAAGGGCCAGTTCCTCTGAGTGCCTATCGGCTCTGCTTTCCGTGGCAGTGTGGGCGGTTTTCCTCGGTTTACATCACGGTCAAGAGGCCCACACCCTCCACATTTCTTTCAGGCACAACCAGAAAGCCAGAAACTAAGATGAAAACAATAAGAATTCCTGCTCCTCTCCCACATTTACACCCCACCCCCTCAGTATCTACTTCAATTTGCGATTGAGAAGGGATGTGTAACAACGGGCAGCCTGCCGGCTTCCCATCTGACAGTGATAACCTGAGCTAATATGTTGGCACCAGGACCTTCCTGACTTGAGAAATGAAATGTGATCATCTGAGCTATGGTGAAAAGTTCAGGCTGGATAAGTGTACCATGCGGGATGCACTACAGGGTAAGCTTGGCTGCGTGTGGAAGCTACATCTGCCCTGACCGTGACACAGAGCTCCAATTAGCACCTAAGGAACGAGACCTGCGCGACAGCACACTCACCTCGACTCAGCCCGTCAGGCCCCCGGAGGATCCGGCACTCTTCTATCTGGCCAAACGGAGAGAACATCACCCTGATATCATTCTCGTTACATTTCTTCGAAACCATTCCTATGAACAATTTTCTGTCTTCCACAGCTAGGAAGGAAAAATAATGCATGAGCAAAGGCCACTGTCATTTTTTTCCTTGTCATCAATGTTTCACGACCACGTCAGACCGCGTGCCAGCCACATGAGCCTGCGCTGGGGCCCAGGGCCGCCTCTGCGGCCTCACCTTGCCCTTCCTGCACATGCGCTCTGTGAGCTCGCTCTTACTAATAAAGAGCCTCACAGGACACAGGACGCAAGAAGTTCTTCCCCCCATTTGGAAACTAATGGTAATGTGTTTACCAAAATGTTAAAGTTCCACGTAGTGGCTAAATATTACTATGCCACAGAGATATTTTTGGAGTCAGTCTATTTTTTTGAATGACAGGGAAAGAAAAAGGTCAGGAGAGGAAAAACAAAAGGAAGAGATGTAGTGGAACAGTAAACAAAACTCTGAATTAAGCATTGGAGGGAAGAAAAACTCCTTCTCTGATTTCATGTGGCTGGATCCCCACAGACCCAGCGGAGGGAAGGCGTTGAGAGACGCCTGCTTCTCTGGGGACCTAGTCAGTGACCTCTGCCCCGCACCAGGGCCCCACAGCCCTAACCAGGACAGCACCCGGGGTCTGTGTGCTTAAACGAGAGAGAAAGGCGAACCCAGTGAGGAGAATGGGGCTGCAGCTACTCGAGAATTATGTCAGGATGGCCCTATCCTGACCCCATGCTCGGGGTGAAGCCCTTACCGAAAAAAGAACAAGGAGGGAACAGTACTTTTCCTCCCACTTGGAGGCAGGGCTCTTGATGAACAGAAATGCACTATGAATGTCATGACAACATGCAAATTTTAACTTTGGAACCTGATGGGGGTAAAGATGCGGGAAGGTTTGCCTCAGACAATCTGGGAGATTCTCCTCAGAATTCACATGCCTGTGCTCAGGACGACCGGCCCACACTGAGCCTCAAAGGTGCCCTTATAGCACAGGACAGGGCCGGGAGCCCTTTTTCTGGGGGAGCAAGAGGCTGTCACAGAACCCACAGGGAGAAGGCTTGCTGCTCCCATGTTCCTTTCAGTTCATCAGCAGAACGAGGGAGGGGCCGTGGCTGCAGCGGCCCCTCAGAGCGGCCTGGCCGAGGGAAACACTCTGCCAGACATCACCGTGCAGAAACCTTTGTACGTGCTTTATAATCTTTTATTCGTTTCTCTCATCCTTTTCCTGGAAAGTAAGTGTCTCTTTCACCCAACCCACAAGACTGTACTCTAGAGACCTTCTAGGCCAGTTACTTTGGGCGCATCAGCCACACTCCACGGCCTCTGCCGCTGGGTGGGGACAGAGGAGCTGCGTGGGCAGCAGTGATGTGGTTCGGGGCGCCGACGCCGAGGCTGTCCAGCAGAGCTCGCAGGAAGGGCAAGTTCTAGCGATGTCCCTGCAGTGGCTGGAGCACGTGCGGCTCCTGTGACTGAGGCACTGGATGTAAATGTTAAAAGCCATGTTTGACTACTCTCTTGGACAGCACAGCTCCGAGGGGTCTAGGTGAGACAGCTAACCGCTCAGGTCACAGAACCCCAGGGTGGAAGTGAGAGAATGGAGAGGTGTGTTGTCTAGCTCTGAGAGAGATTCCGAGGCCTGGCCAGGGGGAGGGATTCACTCGGGTCATCCAGCAAGTAGGTGGTCTAACCTGGACCATGACCTAATACCTTACGGCAGTCCAGGCTTTTTCCACTCCCTGCCAGCCCAGAGGCGGCAGATGAGGCCTGAAGGGGACAGCGATGCTGGAATTGGGAAACTCGGGTCCTAGGTCCAGTGCAGCCATTCAGTTGATGGAGAATGAGCCGACCTCTGCGGACATGTTTTGTCATCTATAAAAGGAAGGTTTAAACTCTATTCCTTTCCCTCTCCTCTCTCCTTTCTCTCCTCCTTAAATACTGGAGAGAAGTGGCCCAGCCACAAGCTTTGGTTGATTGAAGCACATGGGGTGGGGCGCCTGCTGGAGCCGAGTCCCTCTGCTCAGCCTCTCCCACCCTTGTGGTTGCTGCGAAGACCATGCAGAGGAACTCTGGGCTCCCAGGAACGCGGGCTGAAACCACAATCCCACAGGGCTTGTCCACTGGGAACTGTGCCCATGGTTTCTGAGAAAGGCCTGATGGGATGGACGTGAAGCTGGCTTTCCAGACGCACAGGCAGGGTCCTGATAGACTGGCAGCAGGAGGGGGACAGCATACTGACGGGGCAGGGGCGGAACTAGGAATAAGGAAGGCCCGCCTGTGGGGCCGAGGGAGGAAAGCAGCCTGGCTTCAGCACGACAGGCACCATGACTTGCTTCTTCTGTGGAGAGGGGCTCAACGTATAAGGAAGGTAACAGAGGGTCCAAGGCTGCCCTGGGCCCTGGAGGTCACTGCTGATTCCTGGAGGGGGGCCACTGAGGACCTGACTTCCTGTATGTAGGTAAAACATTTTTTAGTTCATCTTTTCTCCCTTCAGAGTAAGTGAACTACCAATGACCTCCTGGGAGCTGGTAAAAGCACAGGAAGCCGAGGGTGGCGTTGGCACAACAATGATCTGAGTGCTAGAAACATGGGAGCCTAAGAAAGGAGCGTCCTTTCCATGGGGTGCTGTGAGCTCCAGCACCAGGACGCCCTTCACTGGGAGGACACAGCATTGTTCAGGCTGGAACAGGAGCGCAGGAACCGACTGATAGGGCAGTGGGGAGGGAATCACCTCCAGGGGTTGTTCTTATCCTCCGTCCTCCCTCTCATCTCTGGGGCTCTGCCTGGAGGAGGCTGCGGCTGCTGTCTTTATGAGAGTAACAATAAATTCCTGTTCTATTTTTTCTAATCCTAAAAACTCTGGTTTTAGTTCTTTTAGACAAAAGCAAATAACACATTCCCAGTCGGTCCTTGGTTTCACTGGTAAACCTATGATTATGGTATTTAGCTGAAACAATTTGTAGATTTTGAGCTTTAGAGGGATACGATAATAAACAAACATGCAGCTCCTCAGTAAGCTAAAAATGATTTTTTTTTTTTTTACTAAGATGAGTATTAAAACAGTGAAAACCTTTTAAGAAATTCTGACGTTCTAGTCACCATGAAGGGTCAATTCAGACAGGCAGGGAGATGGTTAACTATGATATGATAACTATCGCTTTTTTCAATTACACCTATTAGCTAAAAATAAAAAAAATTAGAATCTATACTATCCATGTCCTAGTCAAAATGCTAATGTGTGTGTGTGTGTGTGTGTACACGCGTGCACGCACACATAAAGGGAGCTGGATGTTTGCAATCTTTTGCTAGTCAAGGTTGCTCTGTGGTTTTAACAGCTGGGCCATGTTTGCTTTGATGGCAAAATGGGGATAACTACACACACCCGCCCTCCCTCTTCCTTGAGTTTTCCTGACTTTGCAGTGAAAATTTATTCATACAAATTCTTCCTGGGATTCCCATGCTAAGGATCCTTCTAAACAGGTTTGTCAACATTTTAAATAAATATAATTATCTCCAATTCACTTAACTTTTCCATCAATGTTTGATGAACAGGCAGTAAGTATCTTACTTATTTTCTCAATCCACAAGAATGCTGATTGTTTAAATAAACCGACCATGTTCACCGTATTCTGCTAAGTGCTTTAGGGAAATTAAAAAAAAGAAAAGAAAAGAGAAGAGAAGGTCTTTGTCCTCTTGGGAAAAAGCCTGTTTTCCTTCAGGATAACCAGCGGGTGAATGAGGGGGAAGACCAATGCACACAGTGCTGCACAGACGGGATACCGCCATCAGTAACAACATGGCAGGACTGGAAGGGTCTCCAGACCAGGGACCACTCCAAGTTTTCCTTCCACAGTTTAAATGAGAAAGGGTTAATAGGATAAGTGGGAACTTTTTTAAGTTTGGGGAAGAGGAACTTAAATTAAAAAAAAATCCTAATTGTAAGCCTGTGCTTATACCCTGGTATACAACCTGTCAAAGTCACACCTGGATTTGGGGTGGCTTGAGTTAATTAACAACTTTTCAATGTGTTAGTACTAACATATGGCATTTGATTACTGCCTCCAAATCCGTGCGTTTCTCCACTTTGAATTTCAGAATTGTTTCTTCATCTTCTAGTAAATCAGAAACGGGCTGGATGGGAACGTCCTGTCTAACTATGCATATTGGAGCCTTGCTAGTCTTGACCCTCCCGGACAATATTTGGTTCTCTTGACCCATGAGAGCTCTGAACAGGGCACATGGACACACTGGGGATTTTGGAGGCGTTGGGGAGACAAGGGTCTTGAATGGCATTTCTGGATTTGAGGCTTCAAGGACCCTTACAAGTTGTGAGGGCTGAGAGTGAAAGCAGGATGGATCTATGCTCTGTCCACAGAGTCAAGGGCAAGCCTCTCACCCAGGAGCATGACGCAAGAGTGTGTACCAGCTTCGGCCACCAAGGCCGCAAGCACAGAACCAGAGGCAACTCTATGCTTTTCTTATCACTCACTGCTAGACAAACTTCAGATCTAGCAACTGCATTTAATTTTCAATACTGCACTGCTGGTATCTTTTTCTGTATAGTGATGAAGGATTAAAAGTTGGAAAACAGGCCCTCCCTCCAATGATAACACGAAATTGAAGAGAGTCACTATGTTTGTGCTGGCATATGCTGGTCCCGGAAAGCCACACCTCCTCCAATGCCCTTCCCCCACCATCACTGGACTGTGTGCAATGGAGAAATAACAAAAAAAGTTGGATTCACCCTGGCTGGTTTGGCTCAGTGGATAGAGTGTTGGCCTGTGGACTGAAGGGTTCTGGGTTCGATTCCAGTCAAGGGCATCATTTGATTCTCTCTCATCAATGATGCTTCTATCTCTCTCTCCCTCTCCCTTCCTCTCTAAAGTCAATAAAATATACTTAAAAAAAAGTTGGATTCTATTGAAATCTGGGTATTGATTCAGTGTGTTCTTCTTAAAGGCTGAAGCATTTTATTGCTAATGCCGTGTGTGTGTGTGTGTGGGGGGGCACCTTGCATAGAAGCATGAAGACAGGAGCAAAATGAGTGAGTTGGCGTAAATGTGCTAGAGGCTGCAGCTTAAATGGAAAGGGCAGACTAGAGGCAGCCAGGGAGATTTCGGAAGCCCGGTCAGTAAAATACGGATGTGCAGGGCAGATCGGAGAGCAGTCCAACGTTTCTGAGCTCACCACAGAGGTTCCCTTTGTCAGAATCTCTGCATGGATGAAGGCTGAAAAGAGTGATTGCTTTTCTGGAATTCATTTGTCCATCACTAATTAATCTGTGATGAGCAGCCTGTCTTGCTCAGAAAATACAAAGTTTTAGAAATCGGAACATCCTGCTAATGAAGGCAGTAACTGTCTAACTGTGATGAGTCCTTTGTGTTATCCATAAATGTCAGCAAACTCAATAAAAGTGCAATTAGAGCTCGTTAGACTTCTTTCACAACTACTGGAGCTATTTCAAGCATCTGAGCCAAAGCAATCTTGGTGCTCTCTGAGCTTTGGAAACGATGCTTACCTGTCAAAGCTGCCATGTGAAACCAGAAAAGGTGTGCAGCTCTTATCACTTGCTTTGGAAAAGTATACATTCCCCCGATTCCTCCACCAGGTCCAAGGAGAACCTTGAACCCTGGTCACGTCTATGCAAGATGGGCTCCACTGGAGCCTCCGAAAAGAAGAGCAATTGAAAAGCAGATTTTGGTCTATTTATACTTTGACTTTTTTAATTTTTTATTTGAAACTCAGGAAATGAAGGCCAATCTACAAACCAAAGGGAGCACTGATCCAACAAGAAGGTGTTGGGGGGATCCTTTGTGTGTACAGGTCTATGCTTGATAGAACAGCCACGGCTGGAAGTGCCAGCGTCAGCGAGCCGGACTCACATCGATAACAGCACTGTATTTACCATGTGCCAGGTTTTATGCTCAGTCTTCGTAGATGGTGACTTATGTACCCCTCAAACACCCTTGTGAGGCATGTGTTACCAGAATTCCAACTACAGATCACCGCAGCCCCATTACAGCTGGACACAGGAGGCCAGGGGAGGTTGCAGAACATGAACAAGGACACAGCTAACAAGTGCAAGGTCAGGGGTAAAGCCCAGGCTCCTCAAACTGGTTTTTAACTGCTATTCTAGGTTGCTCCTGGAAAAATGGCCTTATTTTTAGGTATTCTCTCATCTTAGTAAAACAATGCCCAGTCCTGCTTGGCTTCTGAGATCATGGCAGCTTTATTCTGTTGCTGTGGCTAACATTACCCTCAGTGTGCAGAGTGGACAGTGGACAGCAAGGGCAATGGGCCTTCTGCGACCCCCTGCAGCTGTTCTATGGAAGTCAGGGGTTGTGCCCCTGGGCATCCGAAAATGCAAAAGAAGAAATCCCTTCCTGGTTCGATTATCTGGGTATTTCAGGTCAAATGTTTCCTACTCAGTTCTCTAATTCATCACGTCTTTATAACTAGGACCTAAGGTTCAGAAATAAGATGATCCCTTTTCTATAGACTTTCATTCCTTGGTCGCTATATGGACACAGTTTACAGAGTGATAGGGCCAGAGGACAGGGAGCATTCTCTTTGGGCCAGAACTCTAAGAGGACCGTCACTGACAGAATTCATCCCATGAATGCAAGATTCCTCTCTCCCACAGGGAGCAGAACAGACTGTAAATGTGTACTCTGGAGCAAAGGGTTCTGGGAACTGGCATGGGTGCATAGCCTTCAGCATGGGTGGACATGCCCAGGGACAAATCTGGATAGCAGTAGTCAGTATGTATAGAAGTGCTCCATCCTTTACAATGCAATGTGACAAACATCGTGTCCAAGTCTGTAAAAAAGGGCAACCTATGTGAGGCAGTTGCCATCATTCTTATTTTACAGATGAGGGCATTAAAGTTCAGTCTTTGAGTGCCTAGCAGAGATCAGTAGACTGAATGTAAGTTCCATGAGGTCAGGGCAAGCAGACTGTTCTTCTTTTTAAAATTCATTCTTGAAGCCCCAGCCAGTACTGTGCCTAGCACACAGGACATAATCAGAACTCACTGTCTAATAAAGGAATGAAGGGACTTGACCGAGATCCTGCAACAAAGCAGTGGCAGGTTTGAGACCCTCCGACACTAAGTGCCGTGTTGGTGATGAAGTAGAGGAGGACATAGGGAGGTAACCCTCCGAGAAGGTGTGGCTGAGGAGAAGATCGTGGGCAAAGCACTGAGATCTGCTCCCTGCCACACAAACCAGGTGCTAGCAGCCCGCAATACATGGGATTCTCTTCAAAACTTTCTAGTCTGTGAAGAAGCCAGAAAATGGGATGCACTACACTTAGCAAATAATACCTTGTGGAGAGACTTAGAGCCCAATCATAATTTACATTTGCAGATATGCAGATTTCTGAGTGCATGGCTTCTGCCCTGATTACTAATGAATGAGGTGCAGAACTGCCTGCGGAAGGGAGCGTGCCGATTGTGTCAGTCTTGTGGGACGGGCAAGCTCTGAGGTCGAAGAAGGTAGAAGAGTCCTTTAACATACATTTCAGTAAATTCAAAGAACAAAACAGGGACAGAGGCTGGTGTCAGTGGAACCAAAAGCTGCAGAGAGAGAAATGTGGCTATCAACCCTCTCGTGTCTGGGACAGTTAAGTCTCAATGATTCTACCACGGACCTCATCAAATGCATATTTTTGCACCGTGTGTATGTTTATTTAATCAGCAGACTGAATTCTGAATGAATTTGGATGCAAATGCATTGGAACAATTTAGAGAATAGTGCAGGAAGTCAGCCTCCAAGCCACAGAATAATAAATGAAGGAGATAAAAGAGGTAGCCTGGTTCTTCGTGGGCATCCCTTTCCTACTCACCTTCTCTGCACAGTCTAAGGTCATTCCTCCCCATCAGGTGTCCTGTGTTGCTCGGTGGGAGCAGATAAACAAGAGCCAGAGGCCACAGGGTCACCACCCAGATCAAGTCCACAACAGAGGGACACGAAAAACCATTTATGGGAATTTCTTCACCGACCTTTACACACCAGAGATAAATGAGGCAAGAGAGTGAAGCTCAAGTTCCCCCAGTCGAGCCAACTACAGGGCAAGTTTCCGGAGCAGTTGTCTCCACCTTGCTGAGAGAGAAGCGCCGGGGCTGGCACCTTCCTCCCCCAGCGAACCCCCTGACTTACAGACACAGACATTAGATGAAACAGTTGGTCACCACTTACCGTTTGACTTCTCACTATCCGCAGGTTTCATCTGAATGGGATGATGCATCTAAAATACAAAAGTGAGAAGGTAAAGGCAGATTGAACAACTGTATAACAGTCTCAGAAATCCCACACTATTAAACTTGAACACTGACATTGTTATAAGGACACATCCATAATAACAAGACCTCTCCCAGGTAAGAGTAGCCGAATCCAAATGCAAGCCTGTGTCTTGTGTTCAGGAATGGAACCTGCTCAAGTCATGTGGACAGTCTAGAAAAGCGTGGGCTCTGCAGTCAGACTTGAGTTTAAAACCTGGTTCTGCCACTCAACATGGTATTCTCCTGTATCTCAGCAGTGATTCTGGTCCTGCCATTTATGATAGCTATGTGATCTTGGACAAGTATCTTTACTTCTCTGAGACTTAGTTTCCCCATCTGTGAAATGGAGATACCACTGGCACAGTAGGGCTGTGGGAATTAAATGAGAAATGCAAGTAATGTGTTTAATTAACAGGGCATAGGATGCGCTGGGAAAAAAAACACACACTATTGTTATTTAGTGTTATTTCAAATTTGAATGCAGATTGTGTTTCTTCTGGCCATTCTGTCTGCTGCATGGATTTTTCTGAGGTCTCAGAGTCAACAGAAATTGAAGGTCTAGCAGCTGACTGATTTAAGAACCATCATATAATTTTTATTAAACACCAAGTGTGGGACAGAATGGAAGGAAGGAGGGAGAAAGAGAAGGAAAGAAGGAGGGAGGCACAGGCTTTGGGGCCATGTCTGTTCAGTACATATGTGGGAGCAGAAAGAACCTGAGATGAATTGGGTGCCCTCGGGCCATTTACGCAATGCCCATCACACCACTGTGCATGATCTGCAGAGTTTACGCCAAGCGCAGAATGCCGTCACTATTTCCAATTAAAATAAATTCCTCAGACTACTTTCAAAGGTTCTTTTGCTTCATATTTCATCCTACCCCAAGGAGCATGGGAGCCACAGGGTAGATGGAATCACTGGCGTTGCAAATGCTTTTATTATAATGGGTCCCATTCTCTCTGAACCTTTAATTTCCCCAGTGGACTTCCATCACTTGCAAGCCACAGCTCGGGTTTTATCTAATTTAAATGAAAGGGGAATGGTACTTGGCTCTGGCACTTAAATGATGGGAAATTATTATCAGGCAGTCAGGACCATGTGCAGCTAATGCCTGCCAGGGTCTTCCAAACACAAGAGGCAGAGGAAAGAGGGAGAACCACCAGGGGATGAGAGGCTAAGTAATTCAGAGCTGCTTTGTTTATGCTAAAAGGCAAGATGCTCTTATGCATAGAACATAGGCCCTGAGATGTGGGGTCTACGCATATTCCCACTCCATTCATTAGTCTATTCAATTTGTAGAAGAGTCTAGAATGAGAATGAAATGTTTAGGGGTAAGTATAACAGAATTTTCCAAAAAGACTAGAATATACACCTAAAAAGCAGGCAGAAGTACACTACGGAAATTCCTGATATAGGCTAAGGAATGTGGCCTCCATCCTACAGGTAAGAATGGAGAGAATGGCCCAAAGTAAGTGTTGGGGGAAGATGGGCTGAGTCTTTGAGTACGCTATTCTTCCCATAGCCCTTATTCACTCGTTCAGCAAATGTGTGTGAGGAACCCACTGTGCCCCTGGATCTAGGCTAAGAAGTGAGGAATGAAGGCCAAGGGGAGAAGTTTAGACGCTCCGGGTGCTCCCTGTGCAGTTGGGGAGACTGGCACTTAAGCAGCCCTGAGCAACACGGGAAGAGCTATGGCCAATGCAGGAGCGAGGTGTGTGGGAGCCCAAGGGAGCGAGCAGGCACTGGTGAGGGAGGGAGGGCTTCTCAGCAAAGTGGTATCCAATTTGTGTCCTAAAGGCCAAGTTGGACTTGTCAGCACAGGAGGGACAATGAAATAGCCCACGTACAGATGTAGTGGTAAGAGAGAGCACAATTTCTCATAGCAAGTCACCCAAAATGAGTGGGGAGGGGCACAGAAGTGGCCGCACAGGGAGTGGGCGTCCAGCTCTCAGAGGACCTCGTGTGCTAAGAAACTGAAATTTTGTCTAAAAGTCAATGTCAGGCATATAAGACTTAAGCAGCCAAGGCAACAAGATCAAATTTGAATTTTAGAAAAGGCCTTTTTGGCTACAGAGGACAGGTTATAGAAGGGAGACACAGCAGGCAGGGAGAACAGCAAAGAGGCTACTGCAAACATCTGTGTGAAACTGATGAAGGTCTAACCTTCAGGGGAAACTGGATGGATGGAGGGAAGAGGGGGAGAGAGAACCCAGGCCTGGACCACCAGATAGATTATGGGATTATCACCCAAATAAAGAAAACACAAGAAACTTGTTTGGGGGAAGACTGATGAGCATAGGGCTGCACATGACACACTGGATGTGACTGGGATGAGAGAGAAGTTGGGGATGTGTGTTTCAAGCTGTGCAAATGCTCTGGGAGGTGGCAGCAGAGGCATGGGTGATGCTCTCCACAGAGGGAATGCGACATGAAGAGAGCCAAGAGCCAGGTGCAGAACCATGGGGTCTGAGAGCAACAGACCACGGGGCAGTGGGAGAAGTAGGAGCAGGAACAACTCACGGGAGCCATGTGGGGAGAGCTTTAAGAACAAGGTGGCACTGCTAAATGCTGTGATGAAAATGCCCAAGTGTCCTTTTGGGTTTGGCAATAAAAGGAAATTAATGTAGGGAATTAATCAAAAGATGTTTATGTGGGAGAGGGTGGACAGAATGTGAGCTTGCAGCGGGGAGTAGTAGGGAAGATAAGAGTGGATATGATAAATATAGACTTCTATTTCAGGAAGAGTAGCTACAAAGGGGGAGATATAGGAATCCTGATGTAGGATGGGGTGGAGTCTTCCCTTTCCAGGTAGCAAAGACTTGTGCAGGTTAATGTGCTGAAAGACGCAGGTGAGACCCACAGGTTAAAGAGAGGAAAGAGGAGATACATATGCCTACATTTTGTATGGGGCACAAAATGAAGTGACTAGGACTCCTGCCCTCAGGGAACTGACAATCCATCATGGTAGTTGATGTTCACATAAAGAGGAAAAATGGGGGCCAACGTTAGAGCGCCGAGAGCACTCAATCTGTGAAGTGCACAGAGAACTGGAGGAGGAAATCCGGGAGCTGTAGTTCTGAGGACAGAATCATTCTACTTTCAAGCTGTAAAGGACCCTGGCAATCATTTAGTCTAATGCTCTCAATTTACAGGTGTGAGGGGACTAAGCAACTTCACTAAGGACACACAGCTGGTTAAGACTGGGATGAGGTCAGAAATCCAAGCTCCCTGCTCTTACCCGATGCTGATCCCCCATCACGCTGCTTCGCCACAGAATGCCCAGAGGGGACTTGGACACATGAGCCCACGATGAAGAACTGCAGGCCGCACTCACTGAAGGCGCCAGGCACTCGTTTGAAGGCGCCTGCAAAATCCCCTAATGAAAGTAATCTTCCCTCCACTAAACTCCCCAAACTCTTTATCTCTGCAGCTTTATGACCAGTATTATACTGAGACTTGACTCTTGGTTTCCTTGCAGCTGCTGAGAGAATTAGCTCGTTCTGTGACCTGAGACTACCCAGAAGTGGTGGTATAGTCACGTGCACACACAAAGTTTTGGTCAACAGATCATATAAACTAGAGTCGTCCCATAAGATTATAATGGAGCTGAACAACTCTTATTGCTTAGTGACCTCATAGCCATCAGAACATCTTAGTGTAATGCATTCCTCGTGTGTTTGGGTGATGCTGATGTAAACAACCTACTGCGCTGCCAGTCGGATGAAAGTATAGCACATACAAGTATGTGCAGCATACTACTTGATAATGACAATAAATGACTGTTACTGGTCTATGTGTTTATTGTACTATACCTTTTACTCTCACGTTAAGAGCAAGCATGTCAAACTCAAAGGCTAACACTGGCCAAATAAATAAGGTATACGTATATGGTGGCTGCGAGTTTGACATGCTTGTGTTAGAGTGTACTCTTTCTACTTATTAAAAAACTTTGCTGTAACACTGTATGCCCTGCTATACTGGCAGCAGCCTCATACATATCCTGTGTGCTGTGTCTCTTGATTGCATCTTTGGTCTTGTGCTTGATTTAATCTCATGTTGTTTTGTACTGTAACACGCTGTACAGGCTGGTAGCCTAGAAACAATAGGCTATATACCATAGAGTAGTCTGGGGGTGTGGTAGTCTATATCATCCAGGTTTGTCTATGATGTTCACACGACCATGAAACTGCCTAACGATGCATTTCTCAGAAGGTATCCTGTTGTTAAGGGACAATGACAATGACAAAGCAGCTACTGCCACTGAGGACTTGAACTTTGTTTTGGTCTTTCCTAGGCCAAGAGGGGGTGAAAGTCAACTTCACAGAGATTGCAACTTTCAGACCCTGGTGAATTCTGAGTGGGTAGTCATCCCTACTTTAGGTATGTTCTTATAATATATGTAAAACACCATGATCTTCTTGGAGAGAGATGTTCAATCAGTACTGTATTAAGCATGGCTCATTATCATGAACAGTTCATGTGAGTTATAAATTTCTGATCAGATACAGGATGTAAATGTCAAAAGAAGACAAAAAATGGTTTAGAGGAGTCCTTCTCATAATGTTTCACTTCCTCGAAAGCTCATGACTCCAAAGACCGTTTGGAGATTTACTGAATGGAGTACAGAAATTATTGTAAAGGATCAGGCATTCTAGTTTCAAGTTTTCAGTTATAACAGAGGGACCTTTCCCTAAACAGGAAATGGTTTCAAAGATTTGATACAGTGTGACACCAGGACTACTCATCCATTCCCTGATTTCTGCTTTTACCAGACACTGTTAGCTGCTGGGAATACAGCGGAAAGGAGTTTTCCTGACTGAGCCTGTCATGTAGTGGTACAGAGAGATATGACAGCCACCACCCCCAGATGATGAGTGTTGTGCTAAGACCTACAGCGTGGGAACCCAGTGGAGCGATGCCCAACACAGACAAAGGAAGGGCAAGCTGGAGGAGGTGTCTCAGCTGAAGCAATGTTTGAGTTCAATCTTGAAGGAACCCTAATGCTAACCACCACATCAATGAAGGGCACTTCAGGAAAGGAAGAGCATATTTGAAGGTACAGTGTAAGAGAAATAGGTCATGTTGTTATTAAAGAACTAGAGGCCCTTCGTGCACTGGTGGGGTCCCTCGGCGTGGCTTGCGGGGATCGGGCGGAAACCAGCAGACCAATGCCGCCTGCTGCTCCTGCCTGCCACTCCCGCTTATCCCACTCATCCCGGTCCCACTGTGCCTGCCGTGGGCCATTGGGAGAGGCTCGCATCACCACAGCATTGCTTGCTAGCAGTGAGCCCTGCCTCTGGCGCCCAGCAGTCAGCTGAGTGGCGCTCCCACTGTGGGAGTGCACTGACCCCCAGGAGGCAGCTCCTGTGTTGAGCGTCTGCCCCTGGTGGTCAGTATGTGTCATAGTGACCGGTTGACAGGTCATTTGGTCACTTAGGCTTTTATATATATATATGGGCTTTTATATATGTAGATGATGTTAGGACATCTTAACCAACAGAAGAAGCAATAAAGTCTCTAAAGATCATCCATCAAATTCAAAATACTCAAAGCACAACAAGACTAAGAGTGAGGGATGTATTCATGGGTAGAAATATTTCAAGTGTACAAAGACAACAATGCAAGTTTAGTCAATCCTGAATTAAGACTGCCACAGGAACCATGATTGGCAGCCAGTGGTCACATCCTCACTGCGTCCCTCAACAACTAAAGACAAAAGCCGTGGTGTCAGAACTGCTGCTTCTTAGCACTGCTGCTGCAGCTACTAGGGACACTGGCCTTATCTGCGGCCAGGGCTGATGGAGCAGAGGCTGGCGCTCCATTCTGTGCTCTGCACTTAGAGGTCCAGTTGACAGCAGCAGACCAGAGGAAGGGCCAGAGAACTTGACAGTCACTCTTCCAATCTCCTAATGCCTCACCTGCTGTAAGGGAATTCAGAGTCAGGATGGAGCCTAGTTCTCTGGGGGGTGGGGGTCCCTCCTCCTTCTGCAAGTGAACACATGATCTTCAAGAATTTTTGCAAGGAGTCTCCTAAGAGACATGCATTAATTAAACGAGGCTGTGTCTCCAGAGCCATGCAGGGTTGGCTGTGCCTGAAAAACTCCTGCATCCTTGGAGCACAGTGAGACACAGGAGGGCTCGGGCTGTCGAAACCCACACTCCCTGTTGGCAGAGTGCTTGTTCCAGGGAGATCCCAAGATTAATTGTTTTGGAAATAGGTCCTGGTTTATGGCAATGAATTTGACTTAACATATTTCATCAAGTTTACATTTGTATAAAGGAAGCCTTCAAAATCCATTCCCTTGAATATTTCTTTGACTGCTTATGAATTTCCTTTCCATTTTATCGCAGAACAACATTTTGTCTCAAGTTACACATTAAGGTAATGGTTAGCGTCTTGTTCCCTATTTAACCCTGTTTGTTTAAGAACCAATGAAGTCTAATGAAAAGGGAAATTTTAAGAGCTCCCTCCCTCCTTCCTTCCTCGTGGGGAGGGGAGGAGCCAAGCATGCTCCTTGGAAATGGTTGTTGAATTTCAGTTTTGTCTGTGTATGAAGCACTGCGCCATGTGCACAGTGAGGTGGGGCCTCTGGGGAAGAGTTTTGGTGCCTCGTCTCGCGGAGGGGTCGCCTCGGGTCTGATTAGGCTCTCAGTGAGCTGCAGCTGCTTGAGGACAGGGACTGCATCTTACTGTCCCCTCTGTGCGGAAGCCAAGCGTGGCATTGATGACCACAGATGCAGGCCTGTGACTGTCCCAGGCAGGATGCTGTTTGTGGGTGCTGGGGACACACCCCGCCTCCCGAGGCATGAGTGGCATTTGGTCTCCATTTTCTCCCCCTCCCTCTCCTCCCCCCGCCACACACACACAGAGGGCCCCAGATCTGGTTTCCCTGGCTCTGGTTGGCAGATCTCTGATAGGACTGATGCTCCTCACTCCTGACTGCATTGACCTTCCGTTCGAAGCCAAGAGCCCAGCTGCGGCCCATGAAAATGAAAATGAGGCTACATGTGCACAGCAAAGCCATTCCGCCAAGTCTGTGGGGGTGACTTCACGTATAGGGGCTGTAAGTAAGCCCAGCAGCAGCTGTCCCTGCCTACACTGGAGTCCTATCATTAGCGACAGCGCTGAGGCTGGGCCATGGAGCAGCAGCACCCAGGCTCCAGAGTTCCCGTGCATGCAAAGTCCAGCGAGTGTCCCAGACCCCTCTGCCGTGGTCCTGAGATGAATACGGGAGAGGCTGAGCTTACACAGCCAATGCTGACATGGCCGAGCCTCAAGACGGAGGGTCTGCGGGAAGGAAATGGGCTGAGGGGAAGGTGACGGGGCAGATTTGTGACATACAGGAGAGCTCGTGTTGAAACTTGTTTAACCCCAGCCATCGCCAATTGATGAGTGAACCACCTCTAACACGAGATTCAATAAAACATGCCATTTTTTAACGTGAAATGGGTTTTACAGAGTCACTGTTTCGCATCCCATTATTAGACCTGTCCTGACCCCTTGAGAGAGCAGCCGTGGTGGTACATATTATAAGCGTACTGCCCATAAAATATTTAAAGGGAGACAGAGAGGGGAGGGGCAGAGGTGAATTCACAGAAGAGTTCTGCACTGCATGAGAAAAGGAGAAGATTCCAGCCATACAGACAAACCTGAATTTTCCTTTCACTCCCTGACAACACACGCACGATGCACACAGAATACTTCGTATCTTGTTGTGCAGCACTGGGGAGCACCCAAAGTGCCTGCACTTTCTGAACTTTTCTTCAAAAAGTTTTATAAATGGCAAAGATACTTTCAAAGGAATTGCCACCAACTTGGAGGCACACCGTCCCCCTAATGACCATGTGTATTAAGGGGTCTGCTATTACAGGAAGGCGCCTGGAGCTATACAGGTTTCCCCAGCTCTCTAGGTAGGTATCTTTGCTCTTTCAGGCACTGTTACATCATGTCTCCCTGAGAAAGAGGGGGTGAAACAAAAGCAGCTATAGGAATGCTGACTTATAAGCATTAGTAAGAACTGAGTTTCTGATTTTTTAAATGGTAGTAACAGAGTGGTAATCTTGCTAAAATATCAGGAGTAGAGATACCACTGCAAGATTATTGATGACAAAAACAATGTGTTTGGTCAGTCAAAATCAGCTTTTATCCCTGGGATATAGCCAGATTCAGAGCTCATAGCTATACCTGTTAAGTATAGAATTTAGGCAATTTTTGAGAATACTGAGGTAAATTTTCCCTTCAAGAAGATGCAAATTCCTTGGTGGATGCTGAGTGCATGGGATCCGGCCATGCTGGGGGTCACAGTGCTATACCAAACCGCTCTTTTGTGCATTCCCATTAGCTGTTGAACATGGTAGGTGTGCAGAAAACTTTCAACTGATATTTGCCGACGTGTGTTTTTATAAAAGTGACCCTGGCCAAGAATAAAAGGGTATTTGAGTGTGATAACAACAAAGTGATGTATGTTATACTCTCTCTTCCTGTGGCAAATCACAACTAGTGGGGAAAAACTATCATCATATATAATAAAAGTGTAATATGCTAAGTGTCCAACTGATGGGTTGACCATTTGGTCGACCAGTCGCTATGATGCACACTGACTACCAGGGGGCAGATGCTCTGACTGGTAGGTTAGCTTGCTGCTGGGGTCTGGCTGATTGGGACTGAGAGGGCCAGACACACCCTGGAGCCCTCCCACAGTCCCTCCCTGGCCGGCCGGTCCCCATCACCCTGATCAGGACTAGGTGAGATGGCCCCGATCGCCAGCCAGGCCAAGGGACCCCACCCGTGCACGAATTTGTGCACTGGGCCTCTAGTAGTGAAAATAAATGACTGTTTCCTCTTCATAGACACTGATACAGGTGAAGAGATTACAGCATGAACTGTGTAATAAGTGCTCAATAAAAATCATCATTACTTTACTTAGTGTAAGAGTATCTTGAGGGAAAAGGGAAAAGGTCCCATTTGAAAGCTAAGAGAATATGCTGGAAGGAATGGTCTTTTCTGATCATCTGAGAAGTAAACAGCTAGTATTGCTCAATTCCCAGCTTTCTTCACGTATACTAATCATCCAGGGAAGAAGAAAACTTATAGAACCACAATTGATATCAGCTTTTGGCTTATCAGGCTCCAAGGACGCCTTGTTTTACCTGGAGTTACTCTACCTGTTCCCATTTCTGTAACAATCATGGGGTATTGAAACCACTTAGACCTGGCAAAGAATAAAATAAAATAAATACAGTAAAATGTTACAGGAAAATTATATTACTCTGGGTAGAATTCTATGAGGGAATTTGGACTCTGTTATGGTGATTAAGTCATCATTTCTGACAGATTAATCGGCTGTCAAAGAACATTCCACAACCCCATCTGTAACTTGGCGTCCTAGTTACTCAGCCTGTGTTACCTTCTGTACATAAAACACATACAGACAAGAGGGGTAGGTACAGCCCGGCATTTATTATACTCATTAGCTATGATTAGGTTCTTTGTTTTCATACTAAATAATAACACAGGCTTCCATTTTGCCTCATTTATTCTTTAAAATGAGAAGAAAAATGAATAGGCTCAAAGTAGGAGGCATGGAACGTGAATGAAAAATAATTATTATAACTGAGAACATAATGCTTTTGGAAGCACTGCTGTTCAAATAGAATGTTAATCCTTTCTTAGTTTAATTTTTCTTGGGACTATTATAGCATAGTACACAGAGAGGTAAATGTATGATACTTTTTAACCCTCTAGTCATATTGGGTACTTAATTAGCTGTTACTTCAGTAGATTAGATAATGTTATTGTGTTTAGCAATGTTATTTCGAGTAGAAAGTGGTGTTTTGATAACATTTCAGTTATTCCCTCTCTGCCTCTGCATCTTTGGGATATAATAAATAATTTATACAGTCAGTTGAGCGCCCAAATAAATTTGGTGAAAAACAAAGCAAAGCTAGTTAAAACTAAAAGAGTATATCTAGGCTTTGTCTTGAATCCTCTGTTTTGAGAGATATGTTCTACTAACAAGAAAATGGAGGGTATAAAACAATTTTGGAAATGGAAAAGGCATGTAGGATCATCTCTTTGCTGTTGCAATACTATTATAGCAGCAGCAGACCACCGGAAGGTTTTGTGTGACGGTTGGAAGATCACAATCACTGGTGATTAATGAGCCAAAATGTAGAGAAAGGTAATGATTTTGCCCTTCTCACTAATTGGGGAATATACAGATATCCTCTCTAACCGTGATTTCTTTTTGATTGTGGAACTGTCTTCCAAAATCAACGATGGATGCTCCAAGAGTCATTCTTCCAGATGTTACCCAGATGCTAAATCAGACATGCTGCCTCACGGAGTCATGCAAAATCACACTGAAATTATAACGTCTGGCCTGGCCGTCACGGAGTTGTTTAAGGACCCGGTAGTTAATTTCCATTTCCAATGCTATGATCCTACTGGCTACAAACTTAGTATAATCTCATATTTTAAGACAAATGAGCCTGGTTTAAAATGAAAATGGTCCTTTTGACATTGGTCTCTTTCTGTAATGACCACCATTGGCCTCAGTTCTCACACGGCCTGAGAATAAACGAGAAGCCAGCCTGCCCAGCTCCTGTGGCTCCTGCCCCAACCCCAGCTGCTCTCGGTCATTCACCCTGATCCAGTGCTCAGCGCCCAGTGAACTGGGATGACCAAGCCCCGCATGCTGGTGAGTGGATGGCATTGCGCCTCTCTTGTTAACCTTCACTGTATGGCAATGACCGTTTTAACTGTCCTGCTGCGTGGGTCTTAGTGAAACTGGGAGCATGTCTCCTCCCCTGGGTCTCTCTCCTTCTTCCCAGGGCTTGACTCCATTCCTGACAGGCTCTGGCACAGCTCCCAGGATTCTCTTTCCTTAGACTCCTTCAGCCACACCTGTGCCTCACCCCATAGGAAATATCCGTGGGCAGTGAAACATGCCCAGGTTGCACTTGCATTTGGGCACTCCTTGGGCACATGCGGTGCTTACGGAGCATCATCTCCTGGACGGAGCAGCTGCTGGGGCTGGGTTCCCAGAACCCTCCTATAACACTCAGGCTTGGGCCTAAATTTGCTTCCTTTTCTTCTTCTGGGCATTCTCAGTTTAGAGCTATCTCCCTAACTTGCTTTTTCTTCTATACTCCTTTCTATTTCCACTGTTTCCACCTTCCTGGGGTCATCATTCCTGCTCACTCAGATTCCTGCAATGGCCTCCTCACCACTCTGGGCCTTGCCTCTTATACCCTCTGCCTTTTTAATCAGTCTAAATATCAGGTCTAATCATTTCTCTTTGCTGCTCAAACACTTGCAATTTTCTGTCAAATTAAATTCCAGCTCCTTGGCCTGTCTTTCTTTCTTTCTTTTTTTTTTTTTTTAAATATATTTTATTGATATTTCACAGAGAGGAAGGAAGAGGGATAGAGAGCCAGAAACATCGATGAGAGAGAAACATCGATCAGCTGCCTCCTGCACACCTCCCACCGAGGATGTGCCCGCAACCAAGGTACATGCCCTTGACTGGAATTGAACCCGGGACCTTTTAGTCCACAGGCCAACGCTCTATCCACTGAGCCAAACCGGTTTCGGCCTTGGCCTGTCTTTCAAGGAACTCCATGGTTTGGCCCAAAATTACCTTTTCAGGGTCTACATTTCTCTTCTATTCTAGTCAAATTGGACAACTCCCTATTACTGTAACTTCTACCATTGCTCATCTACAGAAAAGCATAATGATTCTTCTCATGCATATATACACAGTATTTCCTTTGCCAGTATGACAGTTAGTTGTTGGTTATACAGAAACACCTATATGTCAAGATTTTAGGTTGAATCCTGTGAAAGTGCCACATCTGGAGATTAAAAGTAGTTGATGATAGCTATTCTGACAGGTGTGAGGTCATGCATATATACACAGTATTTCCTTTGCCAGTATGACAGTTATTTGTTGGTTATACAGAAACACCTATATGTCAAAATTTTAGGTTGAATCCTGTGAAAGTGCCACATCTGGAGATTAAAAGTAGTTGATGATAGCCATTCTGACAGGTGTGAGGTGATACCTCATTGTCGTTTTGATTTGCAGCTCTCTGATGATTAGTGACTTTGAGCATTTTTTCATATGTTTCTTGGCCATCTGTATGTCCACTTTGGAGAAGTGTCTACTTAGGTCCTTTGCCCCTGATCTCACTCATATGTGGAATATAAAAAAACAAAATAAATTGATGAACAAAATAGATCCTGAGACATAGAAACATGGAACACACTGATGAATCTCGGAGGGAAGGCGGGGTTGGGTGGGTGAGTGGGAAGAGATTAACCAAAGAACGTATATACATATATGCACAACCCATGGACACAGACAATAGTGTTGTGAAAGCCTGGGGCAGGAGGCAGGCTAGAAGGGGTCAATGAAGAAAAACAGGGTACATCTGTATAACTTTCAACAATAAAGATAGATTTTTTTTTAAAAAGTGATTGAATAGAAACAATTTCATATGCTCCTACCTCATATCTTGCAGAGCAATGGAACTGCATTATTTTCTTTTCACTCGACTCATAAAAAGTCCCCAAAGCTCAATTCATGTAGGTTTCCTCCTTTGTAAGGTTTAGACAACTTTCCAGTAATTCATTTGCGCTATTTAGAAACTGCACAACTTAAATTAAACATCAACTTGATCACTTAAAACAACACTGTCCTCTACACCAATTGTGTAACACAAGGCGCCCTCCATGGGCCTGTGGCAGCTTCAATGCCCTGTTAAGATCAGTGAGGCTTTACCCAGGAATCTATGGTTTCCTTTCAAATTTAAGGCAAACTAGAGCCACCACCAGAATACTCCTCTAACAAGCAAATCGTTAAAATCTCTGGTTCAAACATAACTTGGAAAACTTAAGCCAACTGTATTTTACCTTGAACCTTCTGACAGGATGTAAGGCGTTTCATCAAATCAACAAAAATGCTCCAGTGAATTTTGTATTCTAATGATCCCTCCATAGCTTAGCTTCTGAGTCTTGAGTTGAGTTGCTTTGCCAGCCACGTTCATTAATTAGTGTCTAACATTTCCGTCTCTCTGCAAGTTGCAACCTCTCATAAAATATGCATGATTTGATTGGCTTAGGAATGACAACTTCATTTACAACAGACAAATAAATACCATACCTCACTCAGCAGTCTTTCCCCATTTATTTATTTAACTACCTCCCATTTATTTATTTAACTACCTCCATGGCCTTTGGGATTTGTACTAAGTGAATGAAAGTAGATAACTAGTGTAATATTCCTTTCTTAATCATGTTTAAGCAAAAATGATGAAGTAGCACTCTCTCTTTTTTAAAACAAATGAGGCTAGCTAAAAAAAATAAAATAAATAAATAAAATAAATTCCCAACTAAAAATAGATGGCAAGTTTGAAAAAATGCCTTCAGGGCTATTTCTATTACCCATGTTTAAAATGCAAATCCATTAAACATCTGAGCAAGACATCTGATATTGTTTTTAGCAGCTATATTTATTCATCTCATCTTCCACAGTAGTACTAAACTTTGGTTGATATTTTGCCAAATGAAGATATCTCCTCCATGCTGCTAATTCTTTATGAGTCTGATTTTAATTTTACTATCTTATTTTGATTTTCACCTTCTACTCTAATGCAAGAGATCGTTTACCAACTTTGGAAAATTATGACGGCTCAATTGTCCTATAAATAACCTTATTCTGAAGCTCAGTCTTCTAAAGATCAAATTCTAGGCTTGGGCCTTCAAATATGGCATGGAACCAAGGTTTAAATGGCTAAGGTTAACTAAGAAAGTGGATACGTGGGCCTGGCCGGTGTGGCTCAGTTGTTCGAGTGCTGTTCCATGCACTCAGAGCTCCCTGGTTCGATTCCCGGTCAGGGCATGCATATGCCCAGGTTTCAGGCTTGATCCCCAGTAGGAGATTGAGCTCCATGCAGGAGGCAGCTGATTGATGTTTCTATCTCTGTCTCCCTCTCCATTCCTCTCTCTCAAATAAATGAAAACACACCAACAAAAAACATATTTTAAAAAACTATTAAAAAAAAGGAAAGGGGCTGGTTTGGCTCAGTGGATAGAACATCAGCCTGTGGACTGAAGGGTCCTGGGTTCAATCCAGTCAAGGGCATGTACTTGGTTGCAGGTTCCCGGGGTCTGGTCAAGGTGTGTGCAGGAGGCAACTAATCGATGTGTCTCTCTCACATCGATGTTTCTTTCTGTCTTTCCCGCTCCCTTTCACTCTCTAAAAATCAATGGGAAAAATCCTGGCGTGAGGATTAACAAACAGACAAACAATAACAACAAAAAAGTAAAGGGGCTACATGGGCCAAGGAGATGGCAGAAATTTTATATTAAGGAAAGATAGTAAGAACACTTCATTGACAGCACTTGACCTACAACAGCAAATATACTTGGATGGTTTCCTACCTCTTTGGGCATGCAGTATTGAATGAGACTTTAGGAAACTAGAGATGTTTTATGTTTGTTTTGTAATGTAAAGAATATCACAGTTAGAACCAGAAGATCTGGGTTCGGATCTTGGCTTTGTCAACTGCAAGTACCTACGGTCAGGCCACCATCTATCTGACCTCTTTAAGCCTCAGAAACTCCTACCATTTCTGATAGCAAGGATCATATCAGAAAATGATTATTTTCATGGTTGTCTGGATTGAATCAGATAATATGTGAAGTACACAGTAATCTATAAAGTAAGATATGACTATAAGCTCTTATTTTAATTCATTTAAGGATTACAATTAGAGTGAAAAGTGCCTAGTGACTATACATGTCCATGTCTCACCTTGTACTTCTAGTTTGTAGAGGTGTGTGTGTGGGGGGGGGGGGGGGGGGGGAGGGGCGTGTCTAACTGACCCAAAGGATTTCAATGGGGAATGAAAGTGTTGAGACCACCCTCCCAACTCTCACTTCTGCTCCACCAGTAGTTTGGAAAGAATCCTTGAGATATTTTTATATTGAGAGGGCATCTATAAATAAAAGCTACCCTTGAGAGTTCATTTATTCAGCAGGCATTTGTTGAGCAGCACCTATGGTGATTATGCTGGGCTTTCGGAATGTTCTGTCTCCTCAAGGAAGCTTAACATGGAAAAGGCTGAGATATAAACAATCCTGGGGAACAAAACCCCACAGGTGGCAGGGTGAATTTCAGGACATACTATAGCAGATTACAATAAAAGCACCTTCAATTCTACCTGCCTAGACACGTGAGACTGCACTTGTATGATGTCCCATGGCTGGAACACAGTGTGGGAGCAAGAATGTCACAGAAGTTGGAGAAAAAGGAAGGGGCACAGTATGAAGTTCAGATCTCACTCCTTTTTTTTTTTTTTTTTTAATCCTCACTAGAGGATATGTTTATTAATTCTACAGGTAGTGGGGAGGGGAGAGAGAGCTAGAGAGAAACATCAATGTGAGAAACATTGATCGGCTGCCTCCTATAGGTGCCCTGACTGGGGATCAAACCCACAACCTAGATATGTGCTCTGACCTGGAATGGAATTGGAAACCTTTTGGTGTACGGGATGATGCTTCAATCCAGCCAGGGCAGATCTCACTCTTAAGACTCAGCAGTTGCATCCATTTTTTCTGCCCTAACATGCAACACAACAATGCTCACACATGCTGAGGGTGACGTGTAACTTCCAGTGTCCTGTGATTCCACCTGTTCTCTTCCATTCAAGAAAGCATCTGGAGGACTAACAAGTGCAGTTATCACAGGGATAACTTCAAAAGCCCCCTAATCCCTTCTGTGCTTTTATTAGCTGTGATGACAACTGGTAAGTCCCAACTGGTAAAGTGAGCAGAGTTCTAGAGATGCTACCATGGTAGAATCCAGGATTTCCTCACTGACTAGAAATGGGCCATGGAGAGGGGAGGTACAGGAAGAGGAAGTGGAGGATGATTTCAGCTTTTCGTTTTGGTGGGACCACCCATCCAGTCAGACAGGTAACACCTGCTAAGGGCCTGGTTTGTGGGGGAAGAGAATTAAGTATTGGGATTTCTTATGTATATCAAGTGAATGAAACTTCTCAATAACAGATATTGGATATCTAGGTTTGGGGCTCAGCAGGAAAGTGTGATTTCAAGATCAGCACTTGGGAGCCAGCAGCCTATTGGAAACCATGAGCTGGTGGAGACCTCAGGGAATCCTACAGCCTGAGAAAGGGTGGATACAGAACCTGTGGCATAGTTCTTTGCTTGATACCCATATGAAAAATATCAAATTTCTTTCTATTGGGAGAAAGTACGTTCTTAATAATTTCTCTTCATTGTCACAATGAAGGCACTGGGAAGGCACATAGAGTATGTTCTCTTTTACACTCAGCTCTACTCCGATCCAGTTTCCCCAATGTTCCAAGCTTTAGGCCAGGTCCAGCCTCCCCTTTCATAAATCAATATTGGGCCTACACAGCTGGTGTGTTTACTCCTTCACTATTTAGAATTTTGTTAAAGTCCAAGCTAAATTTTCCCTTTCCTAGTAAAGCTTTTTCCAGTTACCGCTGGAAACATTTAATGTCTGCATTACTATGAACTTAAAGAGCATATCATGTTTAGAGAGGAGAGGCAAGATAAAATGCCTATGAACACACCCAAGAAATCCGAACTACAACATCTACCCCCACCAAATGTGGCCAGAGTCTGAAGGTCCAGGTTCATTTGAGACGTTGGGATGCTATTTTGGAAAACGGGCACTTGGCACAATTGACTTTGAGAGACCTGCCTCCCCTGAGACTCCTTGACTTGGATGCAGTGCTCTTGCATTTTCCTTTCCCCAGCCATGAATGTGAGTAGCTACACCTATGAAGCAAGTTACACAGAAATATAACAAGGTGTGTCCTCAAAGTGCCGTACTTCTACTCAACCAGTGTCATCAAGGCACCTCTCAGGAGGGATGCCCAACGATGGCCACAGGGACAGAAACATCCTTACCATGGCTCTCTCCTTCCTTTCCGAGTGACAAGGAGACTGTGTGGCTAGTCATCGAGGCTGGGAGTCTGGAGCTCATTTTCACTAATGAGCTTAGGTGCCATCTACCACTGGATCCTGTTGCCCTGGAGTTACAGTCTTCTAATTCTTTTTAAGACCAGAGGGAGGGGAGTTGGCCCATGTGACTCAGAGGCACAGAACACCCAGGAGAAACAGGAGAAACAGAATCTATCAATCTCCAAAATGCATAATTAAGAGGCAGAAGCTACTTTTTAACCCTGATCCTATTAATTTAGCTCTAATCAGATACTGAAATAGAAAAAAAATGGGTAGAGGAATGTGAGCATGAAAGGTGTCACCTGCATATGAACTCAGCTGACAGGATTTTTATGATTCAGTCATTTGGTCGTGATAAGCAAAATAAACACAAGGTGTGTGTGTGTGGTGTAAGTCCTGGCAGCTTTTCACTTCCATTCGATGGCCTCCTTCTGGATCCCTTTTCTGTTCAGGTCTCACACACCATCAGCAGCTGTTACTCTGGATTTGCTCTCTGTCTGGGCACAGACTCTCTCTTGCCCTGCCCTACCTCCCTTCCTTTCCCGTCCAGCTCCTCTGTTCTTTCTGCTTCTTATTTGGTCAACAAGCTGCAGTCTGTGCTTTGATGCTGGTCTGATAAGCAAAGCTCTCACTCAGGCAAATGCTGTCCATGGTAAGTTTTATGTGGCAATAAATGACTCTGTGCTTATAGACTACTACCTAGGATGTTGGTTGTACTTGAGGGGATTAGGAATAATCCCAAACGTGAAAAATGTCCCAGATCCTCAAGAAGTAAGGATGGAAAACAAGAGCCCATTCAAGGGGATATCTCACAACTATTTGGGGGCCTATGACATTCCTTTTAAGCTTCTCAAACTGCAGAAACATACATGCACAAAACACCCCTTCCTAGGAGATAGTACATTTTACCCTACCATTCATCAGAGGTAAAATCTTCCTTGTTAGCACAAGTCTTGCCAGCTGAGGACAGCAAGAGAAACAGGTCAAGCAGTAAGATGGATTCTTTGGGACAGAGAACTGCTCCTCGTGCTTTAGAATGAGCTTATTCTGGCCAGAAAAACTGTGCTTAAAACAACACCAACTCCATTCGTCCTCTTACAGACTGGGACGTATTAATTCTACATAAGTCTCATTCATGTGAGATTTCCCATCAGGTCTTAGACTGTTGATGGGATGGACAAATACCGTTGTCCATACAAACATGCTAGCAAACAGTACACCTCCTTATCTGCCCATCTACCTCTCTACCTGTCTCAGATGGTCAGGTCATCCCAGCGCACCTTCCGGATGTCCACAGGACACCAGGGGAGGTGCAGCTCTGGCCTCTTGAGCACTCAGATGAGAGTACACATCATTTTGACGGTTGCCAGAGGAATGTATGCACATATCTTCAATACTGCCTTAGAGGGAACTGTGACAGATTCCCCGGAAAACAGGTGAGGTCTGTGCCTACAGAATAGTGCTTCTCAAACTTTATTGTCTACGTGCATCTCCCAGGGATCTAGCTTCAGTGCATTCCCGGATGACACAACACTGCTGGTCCTCCGTCCACACGTTGAGTATCGAGGCTCTGCTGTGCTTGTGGGCAGGTAAGAGTACTTCAATATGTCCAAATGAAGAGTGGGAGAAGGAAACAAGGCAATTACCATCTCCTAACCCTGGGGGTTGATGAGTTATTCTCCCAACAGTGGTTCTCAAATACACCTGACCACTGCCACCACCTGGGGAACTTTAAAAATACTGATGCCAGGTTTCTGCCTTAAGATATTCATATTTCATTTGCCTGAGGTGTGGCCAGAACACATGTACTTTTGGAAGCTCCCCGGCGAGACTAGTGCATAGAGCTGGGGATCACTGGCCCAGCTGTAGATACAAATGGGCTTAATGAAATATGAAGACCACTTTTCTTTTTGTCATCCATTCCTTTACAAATTCATCTAGTTCATCCATCCTTTTAGGTAAATGGCCAGGATAAATATCCGTATTGTCTTTCTGGGTCTTTCTTAGAAAATGGAAATAAGAGAAGATATCACCTTGTTCCACCACCCTCACATCACAGACTGTATGCCACGGACAGACTGTATGCCACGGACAGACTGGCCTTTGCACTCTAAATCTCTGATTCTCTAAAACAATGTTGTCATCATCTTGTAGAAAAATTGTGGGGGCATGATTTGTTGAAAAGAGCAACAGGCTCAGAGTTAGGAGACATGAGGTTTTGTGCCCCTCCACCATGAAGTGGCTGTGTGGCCTGCAGCCTGTCACCTAACCTTCCTGGGTGTCAGTTTCTTCATCTACAAAGGGAGGGGGTTGGGCAGTATTGTTTCTAAAACCACTTTTAGCTTCTACAGTCCTTGATCTATAATAAGATCTGGCCTATTTTCCTCCACATGCCTTCTCTTCCTTTGCTGACCTAGAGAACAACATTCAAATAAACAGAAACCTACTGAAATTAGCCACAAGACTGCGTAGGCTTGTGCCTCTTACTTTCATTTTCCTTACTGATACTGAGTTTGTGTGAATGACCTCCAGGGGCTTTACATTTGGAAACTTAGACTCAGGAGTGATTTAGGGAACTTAGTGATGAGATTCTCTAATAAATGACTCAGAGGTACTTGTGAGATTTTTCTTTTTTCTTTTTAGGAGTTGTGATTAGAGTTAAGGCCTCCATAAGCGGTAGAAGAAATTAAGATAGAACTCATCAAAATCTTGGCTAAAGCTCCCCTTCCCGTTTAAATGAGAACTTATAAATATTAGTAAATCATAAACAAGACATTAGCAATGGATTAGGATGACAGGGTGGAGTTAGCATTAATCAGCTGACAGTTCTCTTTTACATTATACTTGTGTCTATCAGCCTTGGGCAAACTACGGCCCGTGGGCCGGATCCGGCTGTTCTACCCAGTTCTCTTGCTCTCCCCACAGCTCCTTTACTTTGAATTTATATTAGTTCACACAAACACTCCATCCACGCTTTTGTTCCGGCCCTCCAGTCCAGTTTAAGAACCCATTGTGGCCCTTGAGTCAAAAAGTTTGCCCACCCCTGGGAGGAGGCCAATTATTAGCCATAAGAGCAAGTCACTGATTTGTCAGAGAAATTTTCTCTATAGTCATAGCGACTTTAACTCTCTAGGGTTTAGAAAGATAGAATTCCAGTTGAAAGGCAGCCAGAATGGGAAAACAAATTATTACTTACTGCTCTATTTCCTAGTATACTATTATTATTATTATTTATATGAGGTCAGGGGTATATGAAGCTCTTGGTACCATGTCCAAGACATAGTAAGCACTCAATAAATGTTAACTATTACTATTATATTTTTTAATTGAACATTTATTGTTATTGGTTAAAAGTACCAGAATTCTGAAAGCCATTGGGAAATACAGACAAATGTAGACAAAATATTTATAAAACCAAAATGTGCCAGAAACTACTGTTCGGATGCTATACACAGCATTTAACATGCAACAACAGCAATTCATTCCCTATTTCCTAATCCTTATGACTTCTTGACAATTTATCTACTGTGCACTGGACCCCATATACCCATTAATCCAAAGCATCTGGCACAGTTTTCTGGTCTGTATGTAAATATACCCTTTTCTGAAGGAACTCTAATATAGTACATGTTTGGGCCAGTACAATAAAGCACTGAATTTTATCACTAAAATATACTCCGTTGACCCACAGTCACCCAGTTTAATCTTTTGGGGTGAAGGTGAGTTTCCAGGGAACCTAGTCACTCTTACTTGGTCTTCCTGTCCCTGATGCAGGACAAAAATGTAGGAAGTGGCGGCCTGGAGATCACAGAACTCCTGGTCTGACCCATGAGCTAACTAACTAACGGTCATACAGCATCCTAGCTCCTGCTCCACAACCAAGACAGTGGCGGAGGGGACCCTCAGCCTCCACAATACATCCACTTGTCTACATCCCCATCAACACAGACATCACAACGTGATGACCACACAGGATTAACTGCAGACCTTGCCCTAGTATCTCAGTCAGTACTTCAGCCCTTGATCCTAACTTGCTTCTTGACTAAAAGGGAGAACAGAGCAGATGGCTGGATGGGGGCAGAGAGAGAAGGAACATCTGAGCTCCCTGCTACCACACGGGCCCAGTCTCCTTGCTTAGACTTTGCCACTTGGTGGGGCTGCCCAGGGAACTGTGCACCAATTTGCTGCAAATTTCTTAGTACCTATGTTTGTGGTGGAGAGTTGGATCCCCCATTTTCAGAGGCAGAGAATTCAGACACTGATATGGCCACACAGACTTCAGTGCCTAGAGTCCCTATCAATAAAATAAGGGGTAAGCCCAGTGGTTCTCTGCGAGCCCCAGGTCTCCTCAGCTCAGTAGGGTGTGGTGATGGAGGGTGGGCTGGAACTCCTGGTTACTTCCCAATCATAGGCCACAGCCACAGCCTTCTTGGGGTCTGCTATTTTGTGCTTCAGGTGGCAAGTAATAGGGTTTGCGAGCTCAGCCCCCATCTACCCTTCCCTATGGACAAGAGCTGGGGGAGGGGGGAAGTGGCGGGAGGCCAGCTGGATAGAGCCTGGACATTAGAATGCAGGTTGTGGATTGGGACCGAAAGCCTGTGGATGCAGATAAAGAAAGGCATCCTAATAACATGAATGCTAATGAGATGATGTTGGTAAAGCTATACTCCTCTGAAGAAAGGTGCTGCATTATAATCGTTTTTGCAAAGCAGGCCCTCTTACAGTATGCAGGCCTTTGATTTGGAGCTCCCCCTTAGAGCGCTCGGTGATGGTCACCTTGCACGGAGCGCCTCGCCCACCAGTGTTTTCGGTGACCTCTGCCTGTGCAAGAAAGCATGGTTGCACATCGAGGGCAAAGCTGCACACCACGGGGCCTGGGCACACGTGCCATCAGACCTGGCTCTTGGGGGAGGCCACTGACTTCTAGGAAGGTGCACTTAGCAAAGCACCGGGAAGCTCACCAGGTGACACCAGTGTAGTAGCTGAGGATTTGGATTTGCTTTAAGACAGCTCCAAAGGCAGCAAACATGGTCATTCTGAGCTTACCAGGAAGCAATGCAAGTCCCCAGGGGGCGTGCTTCCTGGTGCAGGTCCCCTGAAACACTGGGGCTGGTGGGATCCAGACATTGGAAGCCAGGGGTGTTGGTTTAACCCCGACTATTTATCAATTCACAGCCACCAGCTGTGTCACCCTGGACAAGTCACTCTTTTCCTTTGAGTTTCTGCTTTCTCATCAGTAAGGGGGGCTTTATGACACGGGCCTTGTGGAGTTGTGACAATTCCAAGTTACATAGTCCTGGGGCCTGCACGTGGTGCCTGGTAGGAGGACAGTCAATAAACAGTCACTTTGCCACGGTTTTTAACGTGCTGTGTTGACCTCCTGAGTCATGCTCCCCACTCCCTACAATGTGGTGAACGTCATGCCAAATCCCACCGTCAGGAGGCCAGGCTGTTGGGGGTGTTAACAGCTGGGACTTCTAATTCAAGTTCTGTCACAGTGTTGCCAGGGGAGGGCAGAGAAGTTAATTTAATCTGCTGGCACCTTGGTGTCCTCAGTGTAACAAGGTGAATGCTATCAATACATCACCTGAAATATTTTTAGAAGGGGCAACAAATAAATAGCACCATAAAGCCATCTACAAACACAGGCGACTCACTTATCCATGGAAACTGGGGGACAGGACTCAAACAGATAAAGAAAGCCACCAATAATCCTGAAACCTCATTAGGTTAAATGCCCTTACTTGTCAAACCAAGGCTGTAAGCAAGGAACTGGACTGACTTGTTAGAGTCTGTCACCTTCCCTTTCCTTTCTCTGTGCCCTGCTGGAACAATGATGAGTGCTAAGCTCCCTGTTGGTTCCCAACCAGAGGGGAGAGGGAAGCAGATGCCCCATGATTCTCAAAAGAGTCAAACCCTAAATAGTTCAGCTTTATCTATACAAAGGACTCTGAAATGACTAACCAATACCTAAAGCAAGTAAAGTCATGTAAATCAGTCCATCTCTATCCAGCATCTGTCTGTCTGTCTGTCTGTCTGTCTGTCTATCTATCTATCTATCTATCTATCTATCATCTATCTATCTATCTAGATTTTTAAAAAACTAAATACGACATTCCTGTAGGCAGTGCATGGAAGGTGAAGAATAGTTTTGTGACACTGGAAAGGACTCTAAGAATCACACCACCACTTTGTTTTGCAGATGAAGAAAGGACGGACCGTGAAGCATTTTTAAGTACTGATGGAGGAGGGAATGACAGCACGGTATGCGTTTTGAGTACTGGTGGGAGGTAATGACAGTCAGGAACAAGAAAATATGAGACAACATTTGTCAGTGTCTCTTTCTGTAATCTCCATCAGGTACTGTTTATTGCTCATCCTTTCATCTTGTGATTGGTGGGTAGCGAGAGTATAAAGATTGGTCCTCAAATATGGCTTTATTAGGAAAACAAAGGTAATAGCTTACGTCAATATTAATGGGACTTCATGAGCACCTGTGTACAAGGACAGTCTGTGGCTAAAACAAGCAAAGGATACATGACACTCTCTCCCTGCCTCTGTCCTTCCCAGTGGCCAGTATGCCTCCCCTATACTTAAGCAGATGTGGCCCAGGGGTGGGGTCTGGACTCCCTCAGATCCTGGCCTCCCTTCCCCCAGCACTCTATTTCACCCTGGGCCTCATGTTATATACATTAAGTCTTCACCTAATGTCATCAAGAGGTTCTGTGACTAAGCAAAACGACTTATAATGAAACCAATTTTACCACTGGCTAACTGACATAAATAAGAATTAAATTTTGACAGCATCTCATCCTTATAATGAAATGATGTAATCTGAGGACCTGCTATACTTTTTTGTGGCCTAGAGCTTGAGGCTCTGCACTGGCCAGCACAGGTCAACTGAACAGTCTCCTGAGCTCAGCCCACATGTGAATGGTGCGAGTTCTTTCCAACATAACAGTCATATTTTTGGGTGGTGAGTTCTCACGGAGACCACGTACTCTAGAGGCCAAATGTGGACAATTTTCCAGCTTGATTTCCCCCTTTCATGTCACTGTCACAACCAACCCGTTCTTCTGCAATTCCACATAGACCTTTATAATATTCATGAACATTTTTTTCCCTTCCACAATCTTCTTTTGAAATCTTATTAATCTCTTGGGAACTGAAGTCTATATAAGTGAACTTAATATCCCCAATTTAAACTTGAGATACAAAGAAATGATGATTACTTCATTTGCCACTGTGCAATCCAACCATGTCCTCACATAACAACACAGCACCAATATTCCTCACACATTGACCCAACAATTTTGCACATCTGGCCAGGCACCTGTGCCAGGTCACTTTCACACATGCTCTCGTAAACCTCACAGTAGTCCTACTAATTAGGCATGTAGCAGAGACTATGTTATTTGCACAATAAAACACTGAGTTCTGTTCCCAAATAGTGGTGTAACTGCTCCCTGTTTTAGCCTTGTTGCTGGCTGGGCTGCTTAGCTCAGTCATTTTCGACTTTTTCACCAGCAAGGACCCCTCTCATTCATTTTCTCTTATAGACTTCCTTGCGTTAAGTCGTCCCTATTTTAAAAGTCACTAGGTTTTTAATTAGTTAATCAGACACACATAAATAGCTGTCATTCAAAGTTACTGAATTGACTGTCAGCCCAAAACAAAAGCACCCCCTATTCAGGTGGCATGGAAAACTTCATCGTGGGTGAAACAGACAATTTTCAATGGCTTTTTATGAAACATTAAAATATACTTTTCCAGATCTCTGGTGCCTGGGTCTGAAGACTGGGAAGCATTGGACCAGACATTTCTTCTCTCTCTCTGTCTCTCTGTCTCTCTCTTCCCCCCCCCCCCCGCCCCCGCCACTCTCTCTCATCTCACCTGAGGAGCTAGCTGCCCAGCAATCCTGTCACCTGGTTGAGACCCATTTGGGGCTGCTTCTCCACTGGGGCCTTTCTCCTTCACACGCCGTGGCTCCCAGGGTGGAGGGGCAGGGGCTTCAGCACCCCCCAGAAGAGCTCCTCGGTAGCCACACTTTGGCACTCCATCACAGTCCTTTAAAAAGTCATCTTAAAGAAAGGCCTTCCTTTTTGTTTAGCTTATTTTTCCTCCGAGACTTAAGTGTTATATTAAAACAACAGAGGCAGCAGGAGAATAGTTGCTTTGGGGCAGTCCTATGAGGCCAAGTATTTCAGCCCAGACCAAATTCTGCAAATGCAAATCTGCAGAATGCCCCCAGATGGATGCTCTGAGTGGTACAGTCCACAGCAACTGCTTTTTGTATGTTGGGTTGTTACCAAAGGAGAGTGCACATCCACAGAAACAATGTTGTGGGAGCATATTTCTTTAGGGGCTCAGAAAGCTTGACATGCATTATCTCAGCCAGTCCCAACCCTCCTGTGAAGAAGGTGGAGGCACGATTATCATCATTCCAATGGCAGTTCTCAAGAACCGTGCACAGGTACTAGAATTAGCCTTCTGATTCAGAGCAGAAACAGACAAACAAACAGAAGACATTTCACTGAGACTATAGTCAGAAAGATGGCTGCATAGTAATTAAGGATATGTTGGCAGGCCAAATAGAAAATGGGTTTAAATCTATAGTCTTCCTGTATTTATATGACTGAACTGATATCCACATGTAGATGTGTGCATTTAGAGTTGCACATAAATAAGTTACATCATTATACACACATGTAATAACAAATCCACATTCATCTTATATTTTGAAGCCTTGGGAATACCTTGGGAATAAATCATAACAGAATTACGATTTCTTTGGAATAAAACTTGACTCCTCTGGAAATATTTTATAAAACTAACCAATTCCAGCATTAACTATTCCAGAGCTATTTATTAAACACTAGAAGCCTGGTGCACAAATTCATGCACCAGTGGGGTCCCTTGGTCTGGCCTGTGGGATCGGGCTGAAACTGGCTCTCCGACATCCCCCAAGAGGTCCTGGATTGCGAGAGGATGCAGGCCAGGCCGAGGGATCCCACTGGTGCACGACCGGGGCCAGGGAGGGATGCGGGAGGTTGGCCAGGCAGGGAGGGACTGTGGGAAGGCTTCAGGGTGTGTTTAGCCCATCTCACTCAGTTCCGACTGGCCGGACCCCAGCAGCAAGCTAACCTACTAGTCAGAGCGTCTGCCCGCTGGTGGTCAGCGCATATCATAGCGACTGGTTGACCAGATGACTGTCTGTCTCCTGGTGGTCAGTGCACGTCATAGTGAGCAGTTGAGGGCCCTTAGCATATCATTAGCACATTACGGTTTGATTGGTTGAACGGATGACTGGACGACTGGACACTTAGCATATTAGGCTTTTATTATATAGGATGGTTTCTACTATATTCCCTAGTACCTAGAACAGTGCCTTGCAAACACTCAAACTCAGCAAATATTAGTTGAATGAATCTATGAATGTTCCAGATGGTCCATGATTTTAAGGACTTAAACCTGTTTGTCCAGAGAAATGTTTTGGCTGTTTTTCATAACAATCTATATTATAAAAAGCCCATGGCTGTAATGCTGTAATTCCATAACAAACAAAAAACTGGTCACCAGGAGGTGCATTGATGGGTCCCATGGCACCGGTGGCGGGAGGGACTCTGGGTCCCACAGCGGCGGTAGTGGCGGGAGGAACTCTGGGGTCCTGCGGCAGTGCGGTGGGGCAGTGGGTAGGTGGGCAGGGTATGTGTGGGTGGGCGGGGCTGCGAGCATGGCAAGGCATGTGTCGGTGGGTGGGGCTATGCGATTTTGTGCACTGGGTTTCTAGTTTTAAATAAAAAGCATCTGAGAAAACACTTTCTCTAGCTTGACCTAGTTAGGCTTTGATTCAAATAGGATGCTTTGAGGGGAAATTTCCATGATAATGATGACATGAGGTTTTAGAGATCTGATGACAGAAATAGATGACAATGATAATGATAAAATAATACCATCATGACTCTGAGAATAAAGGCATTAAATACATATTAATAATTAGAAGAGGTGGCTCAAAGTAAGTGATGATGTCAAAATGCATTACTGTGGATAGACTGACTTTGGTCTCTGTGAGAGCCACACTGTTCTGGTGAAAGGACAGTCAAGCCTGTTGAAGGGCACAGGGGACAATTCTATGGAGAGTGGAGTTAAAGTCCTCCTGGGAGGAAAGCGCCCACCCCCACAGGTAAATCATCTCTTCCAGGGCAAGCCAGGAAGAGGTTCATTCACTTCATGTCGGTGAACACACTTGTCCCAAGAGGCTGTTTTATTTACAGCTTCTTCCCCTGGATCAGGCTCATTTGTTTTTATATCTCAAATCTATTTGCAGTTGGTGCTCATGTTGCATGTGTTATTATAAAACACCTTTTGGTATGCCACCGCCAAAACGGAATGCTCCAAACACATGTTCTCCTACGGCAATAACTCCTTAATATAAACTGCATTTAATAAAACTGGTAGTGACTCTAAGAGGGAACGGAGTAAGGCATATTCAGAGAAAATGTCTGGAAGAAATTTGCAATTAATATTTTACAAGACATTTAGATTCCACCAATTCCTTTTTGCTGTTAAAATTTAAGAGCTTTTTCAAAACTGTATTCCTCTCTGTTATTACATCCTTAATTAAATTAATTTATACAGTGAATGCTCTAATGATACTGCTGTAGATTTTCAATCAAAATGCCTTATTGCTAGAGACAATGTGTGTTAGGACCTTGAAAAAGAATGACACAGGCACAGAGCCGTCACTGGCACAGGGATATCTGGCCCTGACATCTGATTATTGAAAAGATTGTGGTAGTTGCTCTGCGCCGCAATTAAGGTCTTCATTTTATTTTTTAATTAAGCTAAATTAGGTCAGTGTAAACAAAATGAATCTTGCAAGTTGCCTTTCCAAGGATTTCTCTCTGGGAAATACAATGGCAGATGATGACATTTCTATTGAATGATCCCACTAGTTATGTTGTGCCTACCTGAAACTCTAAACAAAGGAAGCTAGCCCTAAGCCCAAGGCCCTATTGTCAAAGCAAAGGCAACCCAGCTTTGTCCAAGAACACAAATGGCCCAGCTAAGGAAAGAGTCAGTCTAACAATTTTGCACCAAACTCAATGGCTCATCAAGTAGCCCGGCCTATGGCCTGTGCAGACACAGTTACAGTCTGCTCCGTAGGCTATGGACGCATGATGCACAGGGAATTCAAGAGTATGTGTGCGTGTGCGTGCGTGTGTGTTTGTGTGCGTGTGAGAGAGAGATCAGAACAGCTTAGTCCCCTTAGTACACAGTAGGCACTCAATATCATTAGTGATTTATTAATCTGATGAAATGTCAGTCATAAGTAGGGCACTGCACATAAGATTTGATCTGTTGCTCATACTTCAAGCTGCCATTTCTGAAAGAGAACATGATCAAACCAGGGAAATGAACCCCAGACTCCCGTTCCTTGTTCTATGGGTTGAGCTACTGAATTTACTCCCTTTATTTTTAATATTCTATTTCTAGGATTCATGTTGAGCATTTCAGAAGACGTAAGGCTCAAAGTGCTTCTCAGTCACAGGATGAGAGACAGGCTTGAGAGATGGGTCCCTAATGGCTTTGCACTGCTGAGTACGGCCCTGACCCTGGACCATGTGCCCTGCACCCTCCTTGTACAGGGTCTCTATAACCCATATATGACACGAGGGGAAGGGTGTCTGTATATAAAAATCTAAGAGCAGACACAGTCCACTGCATGACACATAGACCCGCTGGCTTTTTTTCACCTCTCCCATAGCAACCAAGTTCTTTGTCTCTCTCAGCAAGGAAAGAAAGATGATCCCTAAACACCTAATTTTGGTTGCATGACAGAGGTTCCATATGATACAAAATACCAACTACAAAAGAAAATAGGAAAATAATAAAACAAAAAACCCTAAACACCCAGCACTCTTTGATCTTGTTCTAAATTGAATGTTTTGGACACTTAAAAAAAAGAAAGAAGGCAGCAAGTGCCTTTTTAATGGATTTTATCCGCAGGAAAATGATTACAGCATGAAAGCTTTAAAGTGTCAGCTGGTGATGCATTTTTCTTTATCCCTTTTATTTTTATTCAGAAAGATATTAAAGGCATATGGCACAGTGCATCATTAATTTCTTATTAATTTCATAATATGAAGGCAACCAGTAAAAATATTAGTGGTACAACTTTAAATTACTGAGCTCCTAGGTATTTAATGAGAGACCGAGCACAGCAGGGGTTCTGTTAAATTAAGTTGTGCCTTCACATCGCAGTGGGGAAACAGGTGTGTATTGGTTTAGAATTATGGAAATGTTGACTAATTCCAAGGCTTGTAATCAAACAGCAAGGCATCCTGTTATATTTTTTCCCTAAGAATATGCATTAATCTTTTATGTCTGGTCCCATTTCTTCCTGCCCACCGAAAGCTCACAGCTGAAAAGAAACCACTTTCATGTTTTTCCTGTAGCTGTTAAGGGTGATGTTTATCAGGTAAAGCTATACATAAATGCAAGACCGGGAACTCTGTTCCCATTTACCTAATTGGAAATGGCAAGTGTGGCGGCAGTGTGCGTGCTGCGAAGGCTATGAGCCTACAAATCAGACCCGACATCTCAAAATTTTCATTTAACTCGCCTCAAGTAATTGGGCACACGAAACTGAACAGGATAAAAAGAAAACCCAAAAACAATCCACAAACCATGTTTTCCAACCCCAGAATCATTGTCCTTAATAGGTGTCTCCAAAATCACCATCCCTGACTTCTGTATGTAGAAGTTTCAAGAAGAGAAAAAAAGAGAGACATATGTGACATTCTTTTAAAATACAGAAGATACTATTGGTTTGCCAAGAAAAGGGTCAGAGTAAGATGTCCCAAACAGAAGCACGCTCATCAGTCACTTGTGTGTTTTTCAACATGGCTCAGTCACCATATTCACTCTGGATTTCTTGAGAGCCCATTCACACATGAAGATGGCATGTTGAGAGCTGTGCTTCTACAGAGACAAATGCAAACTAACCAAACTTTGCATTAATTTAAAATAGGATGTGATTTGGCATCAATATACCCTAAATGCCAAATGACCACTCAATATTTCAAGCATTTTTTTTAAAACACACATAGAAGGGATTTGGTTGCGCTATTATGACATAACACTGCAACCTCCTCGAATTTACATTGGAAAAAAAATCCCATATACATGGAAAATGGAAGCTGAAGTACTATTTTCCTTTTTAAGTCACTTAGATCTACTAAGATTCCCCTCATAAGTTTCAGAGAGAAGTAGTTAAATTAAAGTGGGAGGGAGAATCCTCAGGCCACATGCTCGCTTGCTGGACCTTCTCTTTGATTTGCTCACATAAAAAGGGGAAGAACAAAGTGGTGTGATTCAAGACCAAGGGTTACAATTTATTATTTTTGGGTGATTAAGGAGCTAATGTTGTGAAAACCTTTTGTTGAGTCTTGCCAGTACAAATATTATAAGCTTTTCAAGGGATCTAAGGTGAATTACATAAATGCTCTCTTTTGTGGGTGTGATGGGGATAAAATTCGGACGTGTGGTACATCTACAGAGACAGCTAAGTGACACAAAGGTAGAATTACACCCTGAAAACATTAGGGGCATTCTGGCATTCTGTTACATTTCTTCTATTCTTACCAAAGCAGGTTTCAATAAAATAATTAGCAATACACTACTTACCACAGGTTCTTCATATAACCAATGCACATCATTATGATATTCAATGAACTCGGCACTGATATTCGAATCAATGGGAGAAATATTCACACAGCATAGGGATAGTCATACTAGCATGTACTATATAAAATTGCCACCAAACTCCAGAAATCATGTAGTCTCATAAAATAGTCACACAAATCAGTTCATTTCTAGAGAATTGTACTCATCTATTATTGGGAAGGTAATGGAAAAAAAAGTAAGCTTTGTATTTTCTGTTCTCTATCAACATGAAGCCACAAATAGGGCATTAAAACATTGACTTTGTTAACCACCATTGACTGCTTCGAAGCCATTATGAGGTTTAATATTATAGCTGTACAGGGTACATTTTGTTCTTTCCAAAGAAAAATCTGAAGACTAAATTTGAAAAGGGGCTCCTGGTGAGTAAAAGCTTTTCCTTTTCCATTTGCTTCTCTTGTGTGAGTTGGTTTTTTTCCTCTCTTTCAAAATCTTAGCCCACCCAATACCCTTTGGCAGCCGCTGTGACCCAGTGGGGTCACTCTGATTTTCTAACCAGGGGACACATGGTTTGAGAGCTCTTTCCGTCGGCATCAATGCGGGCGCTTCTTTATGGGCCGGCCAGCTGGTCTGGCTGCCGCAGGAGAGCAGAGGGGTCAGCACACACTCCTCAAAAGACCAAAGTCATTTTTGGCACTAAGAGCCCATAACTAGAACCTTCAGTTGAAAGGACCATTTTCAAGCAATAAAGTGATTTTGGTACAAAAGTAAACCGACTCACCCCAGGTAAAGTTTTAATATTGTGCAGTGCATTCTGGGCCTCAAGTGCAGCTTTTCTTGTATAAAACGTTACGAAACAACAACCTACAGAGAGAAATGAAAAGGTTTTTAGAAATTTCTGTGAATGCTTTGCTTAGATATAATGGAGACTATGGCGAACAAATAATCTACTTAAAAGGATGCACAATTTAAAAATAATAAAGTGTATGAGAACAATAATAACAACATCCCAAGCATTTACACAGTGCCTTTCATCCTGAATCATATTTATTAGGGTTGCCTGTGTTGAGATAAATTCATAGCTCTGTGCACCAGCTACCTGGAACACAGCCCTTCGGAAATGAGGGTGGGAAGTGGGGGGTGAGCTGGTAATAGGACTGCACAAAGAAAAGTGTTTAATCACAACAATAGCAGAAACATTAACTATGATTTCCTTAAAGAGTATCTCTAAGACAGTGGTCGGCAAACTCATTAGTCAACAGAGCGGCGAGCCGCATGTGGCTCGCGAGCCGCAGTTTGCCAACCACTGGTTTAGACAACTGGATTATAAGCCTCTTAAAAGCCTGGATAATGCTCTATTTTATCTCCACCACAGTACATAATGCAAAGTCCTGTACATGAGATACTCAATATTTGTTTACCAGAATGATAGACTCTATTTTAACCAGTTAGCAAGTAAGTTACAATACAGTTGGCCACATTCCCAAACAGGTATCTGCACACTCTGTCCCACAGATTAAACCTGGCTGTGGCACATCGAGTGGCAACCTCTTGATTCCCTATCTCAGAGCTGATGGGGTCCAGGCGGCATGCCCCTCCGGGAGAGGTGGGCATCCACCCTCCACACAACCAACTCCCTCCACCAAAGAAATGGTGTCAGAGCCTTGGACCATTCCTTCTGTGCTCTGAAGGACGGCAGACTCCTCCCTCAACATGTAGCTAAAAAGACTGGGTAACATATCTGGTTAAACCAGATAAAGACACCAGTTAACAATCTGTTAATCAGCACACAGTTTCTTAGCACAGCCAGGCTTAGACAAAGGATGTGGACAAAAACTAACCATTTAAAGAAAAAAGATGCTGCCTCTGAGCTGGGCTGAGAAAAAAAGGTGGAAAGACGCAGTCACCAAGACAGTACATATTTTACCCCCCTTCACTATAGGATCCTAATTCATGGAGCCAGACAGAGATGGCAAGGACAGCAAGCAACAGGAGACACACACACACGGCCTTTAGGCATCAACATTGGTTGGTTCTATTTGGGGGGATGATGGAAATAAGACCAAGAGGGAAAAAAAGGCACAGTTGGAGGACAGGGAGCTGGCACCACTGGTCATTTTTAGAATGCTAAGTTGGCATTCTGATTTTTCAAAACAAATGCTCATTCAAAGGCAGAGGGAGAAATAAAAGTACAATACTGTTCAGATAGCATTCCTAAATGCATGAAAGATGCCTCCTCCTCTCTTGGAAAGAGATTTGGAAATCTGTCATATATTTGATTTCATTGGAACCTACTGAGATTAAATATGCAAAATCTTTTATCTTGAGGACCAAGTAGAGTATGAGCATAGCTTCCTGGCATTTGAAAATACAAGCACTGAGAGATAGGAAACCCTTAATATATATCACTGGCATGACAGAAGAAATGGGAAATTAGAAGGTTACTTTAAAGAATCACAGGTGGACAGCCTGACCATATTTATATGAGCTTTCATTTCAGCTATATGGACTTCTTTGACCAGAGTTCATTTAGCCATGCTGCCTGATGGTAAATTTTTTACTGAACTAATCCATTTAACGAGTGGTTTTAGTTTCTCTGGCATTAGGTAAGCCCACGAAAAGCTATAGGAATGGCTGTAGATCAAGGAATAATAATACAGCAAAGTCAAGTCCCAGCTTCCAGTACCTATCATAATCGCTCTAAGAAGAAGAAAAACTACCAGCTATACTTTGCTAGGCTTGGCATAGAAAGAAAAGCAGAGAAAGTCCCAACCATTGCCTTCTGAAAGCTTCTAACAACCAGACTCTCAGTAAGTTCTCTCCCGATCCTGGCTTACAGAGTTAGATGCCAGATAAGGATGCAATAGGGAAGGCTCTGAATTTTCCCCTCAACAATTAAAGCTTCAGAAAGAGGCAGAATCTGATACTTTCAAGCAGGTGGGTTTTGAAAGTGTGAAACTTGAAAAACAAAAATTAGGGCTGAGGTAGAAGTTACAGGAGAGTTTGCTTGCCTGGGAAGAAGAAAGTTAAGGAAGATGAAAAACAAAGCCAGTTTGGCCATGCTCAGAGCTAAGAATGAAGCATTTAGAATGGTCTAAAGAAGTGACGGGAGCTAGAAAGGGAGAACTAAACATGATGCTAAGATAAAAGCACAGGAGCAAAGGTGATGGAAACGGAGGTAAGCTTGTATGCTCGGCCAACCTGAAGAGCTCTGACCGATACGCAGTGGGCTCAGGAACAAAGCAAGCTCTCCTGCCTTAAACACCAAACGGGATGCCGACCATTTCCCACTGCCCGAAACCCACTGGGAAAAACAGTTTTTTAAGTATTAATAGGGTGTCCTTGAGGGTGGTAATGTTTCACCATTCCTAGCTATTAACATCTTATTATAAATGTGGCTAAAGTTTTTTCCTCTTGAACGAAGTTCTTAGGATGGAAGGTGGTTTTTGAGAAAAGGCAAGTTTGAAGCTGAGGTCTGAGCAGTGCAGGATGGGGATGAAGGGGGAAAAGAAATGAAGAGAGGAGTCTAACGCATAGAAGGGGAGATGGGAGGATGCCCCAACTCTCAAACTCTGTCCAATTTAATCGGGGGCCTTCCCTGCCTGTCTAACTGACAAGGTGAAACCAGGCGTTCATGATGCTGGTCCTCTCCAAGCTGTGTACAGCTCTTAACTCTCACTCCATGCCCATGTAAACAATGGTTGTTGTTTTTTAAAAATGCTGCCAAGATCAGCTCTAGTTCTGGATGCAATGAACTGGAGAAGCCCTGGCATAACATTGGTGATACGCTTCCCTCACTACTCACTGAACCCAACCCAACAGCTCAGCACCCAACTTGGCACCTTTGAAGAAGGTGTCCCAGCTCCAGGTGGGCACAACCCGTGGCCTGGAGAGCAGCGTGCAGGCTGAATTTCTGCTCCGACTTGCAGCCTCCACTGGGCCCCCTCATGCAGTGAACAACTTGCAGAAAGGTGAGGGTGCTGGGGAAGATGATACAATTTGGAATATCACCCCAAGACTCTTCCCTTTGGTTTCATACATTTGGATCCTGAGTGATGCGGGAAAATATCTAACTTCCTCTGTACCTTAGCTACTTTAGCTTCATCACTTCTAAGTCAGTGAATAAAAACAGGTCTGCCTAAAATCCTCCCCAAACTATATGGCATAGAGGCAAAGTGTTTCATTCAGAACAAATTTTTTAAGTCAAAAGTCAAAAGTATTCTTTATCTTTCTTGGGCTAAAAATGTCTTGCACTTCATTCAGCACGCAAAGCAATCCACTTGATAAAAACAGTGTGTGATTAAATTATCTTAAAATTTGCAGGGTAAATACAGAATTATAAATTTAAATAGTTCCCTTAAATGCAACAATCTGTATTTTCCCCTGATGGGACTTTAGTCTGTATACTTCCAGCATAAGAATGTGTTAAAGATTTGTTTCTGTGAGTACTCTCTAGAAACCATAGTCTTTTTTATCCATCTATCACTTGATAAGCTCACCTAAAATTTCCAATTCATTGACTCACAGAGATTATTTCAACAAAGGAAGGGAGAAATATCATTATTTGCCCTGATATGGTAATTACCATGGAAAAAGTTCAGGGAGCTACTACAGATCCCAGAAGATCCATGAAGGTTCAAAAAGGATGGAATTTTATTTCTTGCCTACCCTAACCAGAGGTACAGCTGTTAAGGGAACCACCTGTCTCCGAGATTCCCCCACACCAGCTGTAACTCAGGGCTGAAATTTACTGGATGCATTTCCAGGTCAGCTGCAGCACCAGATGGCTCAGCAATCTGATTCTGGGGACAGACTCCTCCTCCAGCAGGTTTGCTTTCAACTTCATCACAAGGTGGGTGGTTAAACATCTACAACATCCACAGGTACTCTTCAGTGGTCAGTAGCTGCCACAGGCACCAGAGGGGACAACTCCTCAGCTTTGGGGGGTTCCAGGAACATTCATGAATGTCAACCATGGGAAGTGACACCCTAGGGCCTATGGGGGATTAGCAGAGGCTAATGCAGTTTGATGAGTCAGGTGCCTCAGCAAGCCTCAAACCTTTTTCTTCTTAATGCTGCTCATTTTGTTGCTTCACATTTTTGTGCTTTGCTCGTTTGACACTAATAAGCACTTGGACTTCACAATTCTCGCCACCTTTATCCACTCATTCAGGAGTTTCTGCCAGTGGCAGTAGCCAACTTACAAAAGATGAACATGACCTTCCACACCCAAGTTACTTTATGGCATCCTGCTTTTCCAGTTTCATTGATACAATCCATCTTTCACATGTCTATTTATCAACCCCAGTCCACTACTCCTTAGAAGGGCTTTTCAAATTCACAGGTGAGATCAGTCAAGTGAACCAAACACCTGTCTCAGGCCTACACAGAGCTCACATGTCCACTGCTGATGACTCCTCCACAGATCATCAAGAGATGCTGATGAGTCTGAAACATCATTGGTAACACATTAAAGCACAGTGAACATTACATCTCCCTGAGAATTCATTTTGCTGCTTGAATTTGTACATCTAGCAGAGCCCCTAGGCAGGCAATGTAGGACAGATCAAGTGTGATGGTCGGTGGAAGAGACCTGGAAGGGAAAGACCCGGGGTGCAGAGGGCCCTCAGTGAAGGCTGGGTGCAGGACCTCAGGTGAGCATCTCTGGGTGGCTGCCTGGCACTGAGGGCAGGCAAGAGGTACAGAAAGGCCACGTGGTTCCAGAGCCCCTTGTCTACCACCCCTCTGTCGCCTCAGAGCCCCAACAAGGAGACTGGGAGCCTTTCACACCCAGGTTCCCACAAGTGGACAAGTTTAGCAATCTAGTTGCACATGTTCAGCTTGGAAAGCGAAATGTAATCAGTATTATAACTGTGCAGTAAGATTAGAGCATCTTGTATCAGAAGTAGAGAGAGGCAGTTCCCAGAGAGGCTGACTGCTACACAGTCCAGACAGGGGAGATGCATCTGACTGTATCTCCTCACAAACAGTTTCTGCTGTTACGAAGGGTTCCCTCAGGTATTCTGCCGGCTTAATTGTTGAATAATTTGGGACACTGTCTTGAGGTTTCTGCTGTTTCCAAAGATAAAGCTCTGAACAAGACAGGCCAACACACACACACACACACACACACACACACACACACACACACACACAAAACTGTAGTATATTTAAAATCATAAAGAAGACACTTAACTTTACTGAAAGACTTTAATTTTAAATGATCAAGTAGATTTATCCTCAAAGAAACCATCTGGATTATCATAAATCTTTTCAAACCACAGCTGTTTCTCTTAAAAATCTCTCTTGGAAACTCCTAGTAATACAGAATTTTTTAAAAATGCACTTTGTTTGTAGAAACAACCAGTTTACACCATGTTTTGCCCAGAGTCAAACAGCAATTTGTTTACATCGTCCAGTGTGGAGGGTGGTGTAGACACAGCCCCAGAGAATGATGCCAGAGATCAGATTTGTAAATTACCTCTGCCCCGAAGCAAACTGACATCATACTCATCACAGGGACTTCCTCCGAGGTTTCCAGACCTCACCAAGTTGGGGAGGAAGGGAACAAAGGTTTGAGGCTCTGAAGAGCCTTTGACTCTAAAATATAGACAACAAGGCAGTTTGTATCATATCTGTGTGCTTGTTGTAAGGAATCCAGGTATAAGGACAAGAGGTCAGTGACTTGAATGGTTCTCAATTATTGAAATAGTCGCCCATCAGCTGTAGTGTAGACATTTCAAATCACAGGCCAGCGATGAGGGCACAGGAAGCCAGCCCTGCATATGGCTGGTCTAGTGACATTCCTCACACTTCAGCCTGGACTGAGCATGCATTCTCCTGGGAATGGTGCTCTCATAAATGGGAGAAACAGCCTTTTTATTATGTTCTGGCTCTAATGGCAAATTCTTTTTCTGATGCTACTCCAGTAATATCTTCATATGGAAAACTGTGGAACATTTTCTGAAGTACATAGAAATAACTGTACACTTGAGGATGGAGGAGAGAATAAAATGTATCTCAGGTTTGGATCTCATGGTACTGTGCACGTGGACAGCTGTCTCCTCAGATGGACTCTGTCCACTGGATATAGAGGGGCTTGCTCTGTCTTCAAGGCCATTCAACATCATCCACATAAGAAATCGATGTTACTTGATAAATCTAAGCAAATAAACACTTGAAAACAGCCACAGAATGATCTTCTGATGGCTGTAGCAGACAAATTCAATTCAAAATACATTTGAATTCTGGATGTCAACAAAGTCATCACATTGTGAACTGAAAACCCCTTTAACGGCTGCGTCTGAATTCTAAGGGGCTGACAGATTGAGGGACAAAGGCCCTGGAAGGCTAACTTAGCCAACCTGCTGTGGCTTTTCGCTTTCTGTGAATGAAGATCTCTTTTGTGCACATTTGCAAGCAAAGTAGGTGCCTGCATTACACAAGTTGCATTGCAACTAGGATCTTGGCTTCTTGTCAAGTCAGTCACATCCAGGCCAGTTGAAGTCAAAAGAGGACACACTCTTTCTTCACCCTTGATTCCCCTTGTGATCTATTTCCTCCTTCAATCTTCGCCACTCGATTGAGAATTTAATAATTTTTCCTGAGTCCAAAGGTTGTTGATCTAAGTGGTGTATTTTGTGTTCAAGTGAGTTTCCCACACACCAAGCTCTCCAATGTCAATCATCGGCCTCACTCATGCCAGCACCCTGGACTCTCAACTTCTACAAAGCAGTTAAAGGTTCAAAAACTCCATCAAAAGTCCCCTGAATTGTATATTTAAATAAAACTTAGTGTTGACCTTAAAAAAATAAGTATTTTACCAGTGGTCTGGAAGGTGACCCTCAACGCCTTGACGCAAAAAGACAATGACAAAATGCCATTCTTTGCAAGTACACAGATGTGTCCTTTCCTTGGCCCAAAGTCCACCCACCAAGAACTGGTGCTGCCAGAGCAAAACCATGTCAAATGTACTGCTATTAACTTGTGGCCTCCATGGTCCTAGGTGTTTATTTCGTTTACTTTGTCCTCAAAACATGAGTCCCAAGTATCGCTACCAACTACACCAGCCGTCGCCAACCTTTCGGGCCTCACGGACCACCAGTTGGCGACGGCTGAACTACATGGTGACATTAAGATGCAGCTCCCATGCTGCAAAGCGCAGGCTTGCATTCCTGCTTCCATTTCCTTACTGGGGCTCCTCTCAGCTTGGCTATGGCACCCAGATGGCTGCAGTGACGCTCGCTGAAAGACATGAAGGCCAGGAATGAAAAAAGTGGCATTCAAGGCAAAAACTTAGCTCTGGGAAGGACCTACAAGAAGATGGGAGTTTTGTTTTGCAAGCCATTCACCGCCTCCCCCCGCCCGCCACACACACACACACACACACACTTTTATTTTTTGCTTTAAACTCAGAGAAAGAAAATCAGAGGAAGTGAACATGGCATTGCTTTCTCTTGGCTTCTATGCCCCTTTCACAGAATCACTGAGTTTTACAATTCGTTAACTCAACTACCCTACAAGAAGCTAATAGAAAAGGCAAAACCATCCTAACAATTATTGGTTGACAGCACCCTTCAAAGTCAATGCCTCTCTCAGGGGGCTGTGCCCCGAACCACTAGACAGTTTCTGTCTAGAACTCTTTCAACCTCCCTTTATGTCACCAAAAATGTCCTTTTATAACCGGAACCTCTCTTGTTTGAAACTTCTAACAGTCTCCTAGGACAAACCTTTCTTCTCTATCTAAAAGTGGGTCTTCCATAGCTAGCATTACAGCTTCCCAACACAAATGCCATGTCCTGTAGAAATCAACTTTTAATGAAACCATATCCAATTAGCTTAGTTTTATGGAGTTTGATATAATTGGCACCCTGATGTAGAAAGTATTACCATCTGGCCACTACCTGGGAAGCAGAAAAACAACACTGCCTTTCTGCTCTCAGTGCTTGAATTACGTGGCTGTCATCCTTTGGGTCACCAAGTGCAAACCCCAGGAAATCCCTTGGGAATTTCACTGACAAAGCAGGAGCTGTACTTCTTACTTCTGGCTGCCAGGGGCAGGGATTCTCTGTTCCTCCCAGAACTCTGACTCAATGTCCCCAGCAGGACCACCTCTCTGCAGCAAATCTGAGCCAACCTATCAACCAGGGAGAGAACAGTGATCTCACCAGTTCCCGGCAATCCTGCACTCTTTCCTCAGACGCTGCGCCTGATGTGCAGTGACCACATGACCACGTTCTAAGTGGCCACAGGTCTAGGCTACTGCCAGCCTCCTGCTGCCCTGGGGACTTCTCTTGGAGAAACCACCTCCTGATGCTCCATGGCCCCGTGAGGACAGGCTCACTCTAAATCTGCCAGGAAAATTGAATTTCCTTCCTTCCTTCCTTCCTTCCTTCCTTCCTTCCTTCCTTCCTTCCTTCCCTCCCTCCCTCCCCCCTTCCTTCCTTCCCCTACATTAAATATACTGCATTTTCAAACCCTTGGGAAAAGCAACTGAGGAGGAATGTGCACAGCTGTGTGTGTGTGCTACAACACTCCTCACCCACTGTTATGTAAACACAAGGAGAGCAGGACACAAACAGAAAAGGTATCAAGAGCAAAACTGCTGGGATCTGCTTTTTCCCCTTCACCCTGGGCCTTTGAAATAAAACACTTAGGTTGAACCATTTCAAATGTCCAATTCCTGTAAAAGTATCTGAAGAATTTTAATGTCACCCTTTCCCTTGATATTAAAATCATTGCATTTAGCCGCTTCTTGAACTCACCCCCTCTGCTCTAAGCAGGGGACAGTAGGTTTATGGGCAATGCACATGCTTATCACAGACCCTGGGACAGGATAAAGGGAGCAGGCAATCTCCTTTGTTACAGAAAAGGTCTCCTGAGCTTTGGAATACAAGGTAATAAGCAAACAATGTAGTTATCACAATTTTATTTTTAATAATTTTTTTTATTGATTTTAGAGAGGATGGAAGAGGGAGAGAGAGATAGAAACATCAATGATGAGAGGGAATCATTGATCAGCTGCCCTCCTGCATGCCCCACACTGGGGATAGAGCCCACAACCTGGGCATGTGCCCTGACCAGGGAGTGAACTGTGACCTCCTGGTTCATAGGCCAATGCTCAAGCACTGAGCCACATCCAGCCGGACTATGATTTTATTTTTAAATACTCATTCTAGGGTAGGAAGGAGAACCATATTTTTTCTCTAAAGGTAAAAAAAAAAAAAAGTAACTTCAGGTTAAACTTGACAAGCCAACTAAAAGGCCTACTGGGCAGAATCACTAAACTTGGTGTGACTGGACAGACTCCTTAGGCCGGTGGGTCTGCCAGGAGTCTTGGTGATGAGGCAGAGATGGTACCCCTGAGGATGGCAGCAATGTCTCCTTCTCCAAGGTCCCACTGCTGCAGTAGGCCTACAGGCTGATTTAACCAAGACACCTTCACACAGATGAAGGAAGGCAGCTCAGGGTTAACTGTGGGAGAAAGTACTTCTGCCTTGAATTCAATTAAAAAGGATTTAGTTTCTAAAGCACTGAGGAACCTCATTAAAAGGAAGTTTTTAATATAAGGTTATTTCATAGTATGAATTCTCTTGAGGATAGGCTGGCATTTTAATTAGGAGTTTGGTGGCAATGGGAGTAGGTCAAAATCATGTCTATTTTGCTAGGATTCTCAGTTCAGCACACTGGGCTTTTAGACCAATCTGTTGAGTCTCAACTTCATTGTGCTGCTTCGAGGGTGTGGTGATCTGTCCTTAGAGACTAGGAATATAGACCCCTTATTGTTAGTGTAAAATATGGCTCAGATCTGTCCCTCTGTGGATATCACTGGTATTCTAGCTTTTTGCGGGCCTGATATAGGTGGGGCTGAACTCTCCAGAGGCATTTCAATCCAGAGCAGAAGCAAAATATTTTTTCTGGAACTGGAGATAGAAATCATATCCACTTCCTGACTCTAGTCTTCACAGCCAAAGTGAAATGTAGAGGCCAACTCTCTGGCTATAGGAATGGTATACTGGCGAAAGGAAAGCTCTACACTGATTTTAGCCTGTTTCCTGTGCTGTGGCTCCAGAGAGTGGCTATTAAGACCACTGTAACTGCCTCACCCACTCCCACGATGACTGCGTCATTTTTCATGTGCATGTAGATCAGGGAGGGAGAGACTTTTATGAGTTTCCTGGAACAGCAGAACCCATGTAAGAAATGCACCTATGCAGCCAAGTATTAGTTGATGTTCCAGGGATAAGAAGTCCCAGAGTTCTCATGGCAGAGACCCTGACAGATTTCAAAGTCACACTGGATTTTCTCTCCTGCTTCATTCATAAAACTTTGCAGTGAGTCAAGTAGTCAGTCACCCCATATTAGAATTTCAGACTGACTGGGGATATGACACAGCTCTTTACCTCTTCAAGCTTCTGTTTCCTTATTTATAAAATCGAGTTAGCAATAATAGCCGTATCATGGGGTTGTCACATTAAACAAAATAATTTGTGAAAATGTATGGCATGGCTCCTGGCATATCCATCAAAGCGCTTAATAAATGTTACATATTATTATCCACCTTAAATTTGTTATGTTCCTCCATAAAGCCCCAAGGCAGGCAGGACCTATACAGGTTCCCTAGGAGGCAGGTGAGGAGCAGGCAGTGTTATTCCAATATTATAACAGAAGAACCTGAGGGGCCGAAAGGCAGCGTCAACACGCCTGCCACAGTGCTGTGCTGCTCCCCGCTAGCCTCCACGTGGACGGGAGACACACGAGTCCCTTTGTAAATGATGGCCACGCGCCCTTTAATAGGGTTTGGAATTGATTTTGTTGTCTTGCTTTCTGAAGTAATTACTCAGAACCAGCCAAGTTCACCCATTTGCATGGCCTTTGAGGACCCGGCACATCCATTTACATGGCCTCTGAACAGTCAATCAATTTTAATGGAATCATGTGGTGACTTTTCTGCTCAGGGTACGACAAAATTTTCCCCAACTGTACCCTTGATGGTACTCCCCCAAGGGCCCAGAATTCCCTAAAACAGTTTGTTCTTTGAAATAAAACCTGTTGCTGTCTAATGAGCACACCCAGGTTTCATTACTAAGAAAGGAGTTGAACCACAGATGTGTGTCACTTCCCCTTATTTCAGCAACGAAGGAGGAGGGAAAAGCAATGACCTGGGCTTTGCGTGAAGAGGCGGCACTCTCGATGTGTAGGACCGAGAGAGGAAAGGGAGGAGAACTGGGGTGCCTGTCCCCCAGGTGAATTCAGGAACTTGCAAATGGGGTTCCAGAGGCTGGGTTTCATGTTGAGAGTCACCATCACACAAGAATAACACACAGGAAATATCACTGACTGCCTGATAGATTGCTGTCTCCAATGGTAGTTCAGTTCCTGTTTTGCTATCATGCTACCTAGGACCACCGAAGCTCTTTGCCAGCAGGGGCCACATCGACAGGTCCCTTGGTCCCCTTAACAAGGCATGGCACAGAGCCAGGTATCAGGTGCTTTTTAAAAATATATTTTTAAATCAATTTTATTGATTTCAGGGAGGAAGAGAGAGGGAGAGATAGAAACATCAGGGATGAAAGAGTCTCATTGATCGGCTGCCTCCTGCACACCCCCCCACTGGGGATTTAGCCTGCAACCCAGGCAGGTGCCCTGACTGGGAATCTAACCACGACCTCCTGGTTCATAGGTTGACACACAACCACTGAGTCGGGCCATCAGGTGCTTTTTAAATACTTACTGATTGACTGTCCTCAGGGCATTTCCCCATCTGCTTACCCCAGAGCAACTTGGATTTCATGTTCTATGAGCCTTTCTGATGTGGGCTATTCATGGTGGTAAAAATAGCCCATATGACACTCTTTAGTCCATTTTCCGAGAAATGACTCTGGTATGGCTGACCAATTTCTGGCCTAAGACATGTAGTTTGCTGGTTAGGTGAGCTAGATTTTTTTCAATCCACTTCTTAAAATAATCTGTACACAGTGCCAATCTTGGATTCTGGCATAGAGAAGTGAAGGTTGGCTTCTTTTCTTCCTTCTACTTGTGATATACTTTTAGGGGTACCATGGAGGCTTCCTCTAAATCTAGGGTGATCAAGTAACTCACCACCCAAGAGGAGACACTTTGGAAAGTAGAGGGGAGATTATTAATAGTCATTCTGGGACAACAGAACAAAATGAGGGCTGTCACAAGCGAACACACAGACCCTTCTCTTTCATTCTCTCTCAACTGCTTCTCTTTCTCCTGTGAGCTTCATCCTTATGGCAGAAAGCTCCGATTTATATTAAAATAAAGACTCCTCAAAAGCAACACTATGATCTACTTTTCCAGTGATGTACACTATAGTATAAACAAATCTCCAGAGACAGGCTTTGATATGAGTTTATTCAGTGACAAGGAGGGTGCTGGGGCATGAGGTGGTGTCATGAAAGAGGGAAAAAAGACAAAAAACTGGGGTGGCTGCAGGAAAGAAACTTCACACATGTCATAATTTTCACAAGGGCTGGTCCTGACTGACTGTGATCATCTCCAAGCGCTAGACTGAGAGAGTAAAGGGAACTTAGCAACCGTGCAGCTTTAGTCCATTTCCAGTTAAAGAAACTGGGCCATAGCCTGCCCAGCTTGGCTCAGGGGTTGAGCATCGACCTATGAATCAGGTGGTCATGGTTCGATTCCTGATTCTGGGTCAGGGTACATACCCGGGTTGCAGGCTTGATCCCCAGTAGAGGGCGTGCAGAAGGCAGCCAATCAATGATTCTCTCTCATCATTGATGTTTCTATCTCTCTCTCCCTCTCTTTTCCTCTCTGAAATGAATGAAAATATATTTAAAAAAAGAAAAGGAAACAGAAACTGGGACATAGAGAGGTGGCATCTGGACAGAGCATCAACTCTCTGGGTACTGACAAAGGCTGGGCCCAGATCCAATCAGGTGGGCTTGCTCTTGCCAAAGACGGTCATGCGGCTTGATTGTTCTGAATCTCAACCCAGGTATATGTTGAGCATGGCTTTCCACTTTCCAGGAAATTAAATAAACATAACTGATTATGGGTACAAGAAAAATATAATCATGGTCCTTGCACTCGATGTGTTTAAAATTTAGCTGCACAGTGAACTGCCCATTCTGCAGTAGGTAGAGAGAAGAAGATTCATCTTCTTTGCCACAGAATCTCTCCCTGGAAACCTCAGAGGGAAAGTGAAATATTTCCTCGATTTCCAGGTTACAGAAAGCTCTACACGCCACACACTGATTAGACGCTATGTGGCTTCACTGGAGGAAGACGCCATCTATTAGCCTTCCCAGCACTGCATGCACACCGAAGCAGTATTTGCTCTAAAAACTTTCATTTTTCTCAATCATTGTCAACGACACTCTTTCTTCTGTTAAACCTTTAGGAAAGAGAGACAAGAAATATCCCGCAGGCTCCCACTCTGTCCTCAAGATGACTGCATGAAGATGGATTAAAAGTCTTCAGCCCTTTTGGACTTAAGAGCCAGAACTTGGGTGGATTTCTCTCTCTCTCTCTCTCTCTCTCTCTCTCTCTCTCTCTCTCTCTTTCTCTCTCACACACACACAACACACACACACACACTCTCTAAGATGGGGGTGGGAAGAAAGGCGTGTTGGAAAACACTCAACAATGAGCTAAAGGGTTGGAGGAAACAAAGATCACTTATGCAGCAAAGCCTCTGCTATACTGGGTTGCTTCCTAATTGTGCAGATAACAAATGACAATAATGCTTCCTTGTAGTCAAAGGAGGTTCTCCTGCCACTGAAGGCCTCTTTATTCTAAAGTTTGTTCTATCACAGGAAGACCAATAACTCAGGCAATCCAAAACAGTAGGTATCTCAAATATTTTTTTCAGGATGTCCTGGAATACTTTGAGAGAAAGAATTATATTCCTAAATATTAACTGTCATAGGCAAACATTAAAGTTGGTTTGAATTCCCTGAGCACACCCCAATTTGTCCAAAGGGTCTTGGTCCACACCGCTGTTGTGTAGCACAGAGACTAGGATTCCAATGTGCTATGAAGAGCATATGAAACGGAAATTTCACACATCTCCTGGTGTTCCTCTGGCATGTTCAGGAGGCTGAGTGGAGAAGCTTTATATTTTCCAGTTTGGGACAGAGATCACCGATAAATAATTCAACCCATTATTTGTCCAATATAGTTATGTTTTTAATTTCCATGATGATAAGCTTCAAAAGGATTCAACATTATGACGAGGGCTAGGGGGCCAGGGAACTCCCAATATTTCATTCCTAGTCAATCTTATACACTGACCTATGTGTTAAAGAGCTGTCAAGAGGTGATATGTTCCAAGTATTTGATATGATCCATAAAACAACTGTATGTCAAAATGTCTGCTAATCTTGGTCAACTGAATGAAGCAATGAGCTAATTCAAAGAAAAATTCAGGTTTGAACAGACATATTAGTGTTACATGGTAGAGACACAATATAACACTGCCTCTAAATTCTAAGAACAGAGATAGGTAAAGGGTGACAGGAACTAGGTTTCGGCCATCTAGTCTGCCACCCTTCCTTACAACATGGGATCCTAAGACTGCAACAAATGTACACGACCCTCCCCAAATTTTATTACATCTTACAGTGCTTCTCAAACTTTCCTAAGACAATCACCTGCAATGTTTGTAAAGACACAGATTCCTAAAACCAATCCAGACATATTGGGTCACGATTTTCAGGGGGAAAGGCCTGGTAATCTGTATATCAGGGTCCCTAGTAAGTCTCATCCTCAAGGAAGTCTGGGGAACAATACAACCAGCCGCCTGTGGCAGAGACTAGCAGCCGTCCACGCAGATCTCCTCCCTTCTCCCACAGCGCCAGGACTGAAGAAGAGTGCATGGAAAAACCACATCCGCTAGCTTCTTGTCATGTCACTATGTACAGGACAAGGAAATGTGAATGAAAGTGGTATTTACTGCGTCAGGGCCAGGGCTTGCAATAGAACAGATATTTTCATATTTCCTTTTGGATGGATGCAGATGACAAAGAAACAAAAAATATAAGGAGGAGGTAAGTGCCACAAGATGAAGAAGAAGGCTGGATCCCTGTAATATCACATGGAGGAAAGCCATTCACCAACCGAACACCCAAAAAGGATTACTGAGATGAGCAAGAAAGAAACTTCTACTAGGTTTTTAGTTGAAATACAATTTTGGGTCTATTTGTTGCAGCAGTTTAGTCTACCCTGATTATTACAGCACTGCTAAAGGTGATACCTGGAAAGTCTGGGTGAATGTGAACATCATTCTTTCTGTTTAACCACAGGAAATCCAGAAAGCCGTCAACATCTGTCCCTGGAAGATTTGCCCTAAAATCGATTCTCTGGTGCACACCTCCCATGACCCAGTTTTGTGACATTGGTGTCGGGGAGGTGCTGGGTGCTGGCTGCTCTGGAAAGCTCCCGGGTGAGAAATTCAGGCCAAAAAATCAGGACACATCTAGGTTATCTGAAGCCTGAAGACTCTGACTGGGTTACTCTTCACCACATCCCTTGCTCTTTACTAAGCCTCCCCTCAGTAGTGCTGTAGAGAAGCCATGAGTATATCTTATAGAGTTAAAAATCCCTCTAAATTTCTAGCCATCAAGGCTAACTTCTTGCCTGTCAGCGGCTTTTAAAATATTGATGGCTTTTTCCTCATAACAGACACGCCAAGTGGAGTCCGGAGGGCCTGCTCTTAACTGTGACTAGAAATGGACTCCATGTAATTAAATATATTTTTCAAGAGAAAGTACACTGAGAAAGGCGGGAGCAACATCCATCAATCCCCCTTTGCAGGCCCCATCTGTCTATTCTGGGCTCTAGACAGTGCAATAATATGTGGGGTTGCTGGCAAGCTTGACACCCGCTTCTGACACCTCCGGCCGGGGAGCGATGGCAAGCCGGCCCATGTATGACACAGGAAGAGTTTGGCTGGAGGGATACGAGTCTGTTTGGAAGTAATTTGCTATCTATTCAAGACGGAAAGAAGAAGGGCCAATAGGATGATTAGTAACTGAACTGGGGAGAGTAAGAAAACATCACAGAAACAAAGAGAAAACATCGTGTACTGTTTTCTTAACCGAATAGCTTCTCACTAGTCTCCAATGAAAGATGTTGGTGCCAGAGATAATATTCTTGGGTTCTAATAAAACTATCATTTTGCCCCTGATAATCTGTCACCTGTAAAAAATAATCATACAACTGTACTCCCAGTTGTCCAAATCCCTGGAATCCTTGGTTACCTGATAGGTAAACTGGGCTTGGTCCACAAGGTGAGAATAACCTTACAATGCAATTCACTGCATTTCCTCCCTATGAACTGAAAAACACACGCTAGACTGAAAGTAGACTTTCAGTTCAAAGACAGGCTGTGTAATCTAATTGGCAGACCTTTATATACAAGATTTTATTCTGAGTCTTGGGTCTTCCTTGAAACATCAATAAGTCGTATATGGATTGCTGCTAACATCTTTGTAAGCAGGAATAATTATCTCTAAAGGAGACAGAGTCTATGAAAAAAATCTATGATGCTTTTCCTTCAGACGAGCTTTGTAGAAAAGGTGAGGTCTGGAGTAGACGGAACAACCCCTCCCTTCCAGGCCTTCTGCGGCAGCTGGCTATGAAAGAAGAATGTTAAAAAGTGGATACTGGCCTAGAATTTTTTTTTTCGTAGTCCACATAACCTTAGATTTTTTTTTTTTTTATTGTACTCAGAACAAAAGAAAATTCTAAGCACCAGCATCCTTATTTCTAAGGGGCCTATCCATGTCTAGATGAGTGAAAGTCTAGTCTAATCAAGTTTATCTAAAAACAAAAGATCAAAGGTAGGAAAAGACATTGACAGCAGATTAAGTGTTCTGTCTCCCAGGTCTTGCCCTAAACTTGCAGGCTCCTAGGAGGTCTGACCATCACAACCCATGTTTTTCCTCTAAGAAGATAACAAAATACCGGTGAACTACCACATTCAGGCAGGGACTGGCTGACTGCAGTCTTTATCAGTTACTGCATTCTGCTCCCATGTCTTAACCACAGCAGAATAATTAGTTTTGAGATTGTACGGAATAAGCTGTAACACTAAGAGATAACTGACTGATTACACAGCCATGTTTAAAACATTTCATCAGTCTTACAGCAGCAGATAAAACAACTATTTCATGTGTACCAGCAGGTTCCAGATTAACCCTGCGGAGTTAAAAACTGTGAAACCAAACATCAGCTGATTCCAATGTAAAGCAATAAATCATTGGCGAATGTTGACAGAGTTATATGGGGTCTGGTTACCAGGTGACAGTTACTGTATGTTTTAATCCAACGTCCATATTTTTTAAAAAAGTATTTTGCAACTGCCTCAAAGCTGCCACAACAATATACTTTTAAAAGAGTAATAACACCAAAATGTAAAGAAATAGCCTTAATAAAACTGTCACCGTCAAAAACGATACAGAAGATTCTTCATGAAGACATGAGTTAAAATCAGCAGTAAATACACACCAACACACGAAACATGCAGGAATTGGACAGAGCTTGTGTACAAGCACCTAAATACCAGACATCCATTTGGGAATAAAGATTTAAGAGCTGCTTCTCCCGCCCCCTGCCATTAACCATGGGAGTCAAACAGCAGTGAGCTTCTGTTCAGTGTCCCGCGCAGGGCAGCCCAAGGCTGGTCTGTTACTTCCACGGTGCATTGTTGAACAGCAAAGTGGTCGGTCCATTGAGAGGCCGCCAATAAACACTGCTGCTGCTTTCTCTGAAGGCATTAGGGCAACCTGGACGCTAAATTGTATTCCGCCGAGTACAGAAAACGATTCTGGTTTTCCTTTTCCCCCGTGACATTTGGTAAGGGATCCTTTGAGACCCTAGTCTCAGTTTATTTTATGGGAACTGAAACTTGAGATGAAAATGGACCCATCTGAAGCCCTTTTACATATGTGAATGGAGAGGAGAGCTGTCCCGTGTCCAATGGATGGACCCTGGATTAAACAGTCTGCCTGGTGTAACAAAGGGCACCGGCCTGAGCCTGAGAGAGTGGCTTTAGTCCCAAGTCTCCTGGCTGGGGTAAGTCACGGACATTCAACCACAGAGTCCTATGTAAAAGCAAGATGCCCGCCCAACCTGCCTATCCCAGGGTCATCACCGGGAATCAGTGAGAGGATGATGTGAGAATGCACCACAAACAGAAGGAGTCTATACAGATGGAAGTTATTATCAAACAGGGCATGAAAACTCTCTAGTTTATAAACCTGGATTGGGGGGTAGCATAAACGGAGCAGCTTTTGGCAAATTACTTCCCATGTCTTCTCTCCCTCTGCAAAGAAGCTTACTACGCTCATGAGTTTCACAGGGTTACTGTGGGTGATTGGTCTAAATGACTCTCAATTACATATTCATGGCTTATATGATACTACAGCTAACCAATAAAAATAGCCCACTGATGATTTCAAACTGCTCTATGAAAATGTAAAGGACAAAGTCATTTCCAAGGGGCTAATTTTTTTCCCACGAGGTGGACAGAGGAGGTTTAAATGAAGACTCTGTTCTGCTATGTTTAAGAAAGAGCATTAGTATCTTGTGTGACTGCATCTGTGAATGAAGACATTCAAGAAACCATTATGTTTTCAACGTAGGTTAATAATAAGGCTATTTTTCCACCCACTCGTTGGCACAGCTGTAATGTTCTTGGCCTCAAGTGGGAGGCAACGTGGAACAAGGAGTCAGAGATGAATGACATAAAGCATACCAGCACCAGTTAGTATAAAATATTACCAGATTAGAAATGACGGATTATTGTCTTAGTGACTGCGACTCCTTTCCCCCCTTTGTTTTCAGCAAACGTGGAGTTATGGCACCCAAGCCTGCCAATGGAGTACCCGGGTAATGATCAATTAATTTCTGTCCTATTTCTAAACAGTTGCCAGCCAATACTTCAAGCACCATTTATTTCCAGCCCTCTTTTTCTTAGGTGACACTGCTGTACGTGTGCATGGCTGTGGGCCTGGATGGGTTGTGGCAGGTGTAGAACCAAGTTGGATGATGAGGGAGAAGGGAGGGATACAAAGAAGTGATAGCTAAGCATGGCTAGGATATCAGGACCTGGTGACCGGCATAGGAAAAACGGAGGGGTTAGGGCAGTGGTCGGCAAACTGCGGCTCGTGAGCCACGGTTTGCCGCTCTGTTGACTAATGAGTTTGCCGACCACTGACCTAGAGGAATTGAAAAACAAAAATGTCAGTGCCTGGGATCCACCCTCAGGAATTCTGAATTCCTCCGAGGAAGGGCGTAGTCAGCATCTAATGGTGTTCCAGTGATTCGGATGCAGAGCCAGTGTTCAGAGGGCTCAAGGCAGACAAGGCAAGAATGCCTGAGAAAGTATAAGCCACTCCATGAATCAGTGTGGTTGCAGTCTTTATATTTCCCACCCGTTTTGGCGATGTCTAACAGTTTTAACCCTGCTAACGGGAAGATACTGTAATCATTCATGACCTGGTTTGTTTTGTTTTTTAACATTGCTTCCAGCACCCACCCAGGCTGTTTTTAGAGAGAGGTAGACACCGTTGTGCCCCGCCCTGAACACAAACACCACCAAATCTCACTGGGCATGCAGTGACTTTGCCGCGGACTTTCATAATAGCCTCTCCCTGGGAGAACCTGGTTTTCCTGGGGACTGAGAACCAGGCCGGCCTCGCAGATGTTGGGCTTCAGGTGACAATAATTGCCTTCTGGTTGGAAACCCCTCGGGCTCCTTCAGCGAGACAGGTGCCAAATGCAAGGATAGGGGAAAGAAACGTTTTGATGGGTAAGATTCTCAAAACCTTACAGCGAGGGGTCTGCAGGAAATCACAGGTTTATGTGAATGTGAAGAGAACAACTCAAAAGTTTCAGTGACAAGATAAGTGCAGTAATTGCATTTCAGTGAGTACAGAAGAAAATTTCACTGGAACCTGAACTTGCAATAGAGTATAGTTTAGTTAACGTTAAGATCTGCCTGTGTTCCTGCTGACACCCTGCGGGTTCTGTTTGGGGCTGGTCCACCCTTAGCAAAGCTCTCCTGTTCCAGAGAGGACTGGGCTAGGGTGTGAACCAACCCTGCCTAACGGTGGATATTTATCAGAAGGGAGAATACCTTCTGAGGGCCCAATACAGTTTTTGCTGCAAGGAAAAAGTAATGCCGGTTTAACAGAAAGTGTATGATCATTTAAGGCACTGTTTGATTCTGTATGTGTTTGTAGTACTTTGTCAGTGGAATAGCTTTTCCAATAAATGCTAAAGCACACGTGTTTATATGGTGCTTCACATGGACAGGTCTATCAAGTATTAATTCTCCGTGTTATCCTGGGAAGGAGGAGGAGGAGTCATTCATCCTCAGATGTGGGTGGGAAAACTGAGATTGGCAGTTTCAATGATGGTCACCTGGCTAGGAATCTGGCCATTTGGAGACTTGACTCATGATCTTAAGATTCTTCTTTTGATGATTTTTCTATTTTATGAGTTTTCACTTCTTTTACTCTGAGCTTTAAAAGTAGAGACATTAAAATTGTTTTCATTTTGAATTGAGAAAACTGAATATTTTGAAATGAGAAAATTAGCCTTTGTCCAGTAACCCAGATATGTCTACATGTTTGCATTGATCTAGCCCAGTGGTCGGCAAACTGCGGCTCGCGGTTTGCTGCTCTGTTGACTAATGAGTTTGCCGACCACTGGGATGGGGCTTAATCACAAGGAACAACAACAGCCTGTAATTATTGGAATCGAGAGTCTAGGTCAGTGGTTGGCAAACTCATTAGTCAAGAGAGCCGCAGTTTGCCGACCGCTGATCTAGCCCTTTAGAATCATTTTCTGCAGAGGCTACCCTGAAACATTCACAGTCCAAATATAGATCACAGAAGGGTTAGAGCAAAAGTATAGCAAACTGCCTGGATCCTTGAAATAAGCTTTTCCTAACCACACCCCCCACCACCTGCTATTATTAGCAAAGATCAATGACATGTTAACATGTGCTCTTTTACTAGGAATATAATGTCAAATGTTAATAGATACAGAGTCAGGTAGCATTTTCTGACTAGAAGAAATTGACAGAAGATGCAAACACCCATAGGTATCACCTTTCATGGAGAAGTTCAACTCAGTTTCTATTTGCTGTCTATTTCACAGAAAACAAAAAACCATCCTGTTTTATAGTGCCACATGGGTTACAAAAATACTGGTGGCTCTTTGCTAGACAAGCCATAATCTCAGGGAAGAATGGAGGTGAGCTTTGATCTCGGTGGCCTCTGCTCTAAATGATCATTTTCAACAGGCACTTTTAGGTATCCCTGGCGCTGGTCCCATCTCAAGATAATGGGGCCTGTAATGCCTTTCCTGTGCATAGTCCAGAAGGAGCTTTGAAAGTGCCCTTGTGGAAGCTGTATAAATCTGTGATATTTATTGTCAGTGTTCCACTATGAACTTCAAATCACCTCCTATCGCACCTCCAGGTGTGATAATACTTCTCATTCTGCTACAATAGAGTAATGTCACACTTGGCGCCTTCACTGTCCTTTTCCTAGAATATCCCCAAAGTGCTTTCTGAGAGTGTTAACTGCCATTTGGCTCATTTTTCTGTACTGGAGAGAGCAGAAACGCACCAGACACCAAGAGATTGAGGGTACAGTGAGTAGGTGGTTCCAAACAGCAGTGTTTGGCAGTCCCTAACCCAGTGGTCGGCAAACTGCGGCTTGCGAGCCACATGTGGCTTGCGAGCTGCGGTTTGCCGCTCTGTTGACTAATGAGTTTGCCGACCACTGACCTAGACTCTCGATTCCAATAATTACAGGCTGTTGTTGTTCCTTGTGATTAAGCCCCTATCCCAGTGGTTGGCAAACTCATTAGTCAACAGAGCAGCAAACTGCGGCTCTCGAGACCACTGCACTAGCATGAACGAGCAGCATGGCTGGCGCTCCGACTACTGCACTGTTTCCTCTCACCTGCAGCCTTGCTGGGACAAGGGGACCTAATCAGGCGGTGCTTCCTCAGGGCTAGGGCCGGGCCTTCTGGGACTGTGCTGGAAGAGCCCCATCTAACCACAACCAGACACCAGTACCCTGCTTAGAGCCTGTGACTTCCACAAGATCCCAGCCCAAGGGCCTGCACATCTGTACACGAGGGACAGATGGCTCCTTAACACTGATGGACGTGCTCACACGGAGGCACGTGAGGAGCAGATGACAATCCCTCACTACTAACTGGCTCTTCCGGGCAAACAGCAGGAACCCATTAAATGACACTGACTCCATACTTCCCCAGGAACATCCCCTGTTGTCAAATTCCAAGAAGCCAAAGTGACATAGAGCCTGGGACTCTGAGGACAGGGAGGGCATGCAACAAAAACCAGAGAAGTGGAATCTGCACATAGACACCCTCCTTTCCTTTTCACTTGAGACTTGATGCTCTACATTCAGACTCCGGATCATCGCTTTGCTAAGAAATCTGAACGCTAATGAAACAATCACTTTTTGATTTATAAAAGAAGTCAAGTCTGATGATTTGGAAAAGATCTAAGCTTTGAAAATGAGGACGTTTAGGGGACTATATCCTGGGGGGTCCACACTGAAATGAAATGCAAAAACAGGCAGAGTGTTACCCCAAGCTCTATTTTCCTACACTCAGTGACATCAGATTTCAAAGTGTATCCCCATTTTTTTTTGCCCCTAATGGGTCACTGTCCTGGGACCACCAGGTTGGCAGCTGGTCTCATGGTGGGTCCTGGCCCAGAGGTCTCTCCCCACAGCAACATCAGGAGCTGGCACACCTTTGAGTCTCCCTGCCCAGGGACACCTCCGAAGACTACAGCCTCACGGTCCTGGTGGTGTGCTTCAGCCTCTTATAACAGGAGGCCAGGCTGAGCTACACTACACACTGCTCTTTCCCAAGCCACCAACCATTTCCCCCCCCCCCCCACCCCCCCGTCACTCTCCAATCCTGCACTGGGCAGGATTTTCCAGGTAAGAAGACAGCCACTGTAAAGCTGAAAAGGTCGGAACAAGGTGAGGGCCCACTATGTTACAGACACTGGGTCAGAAACCGCTAGATACATTAGGCCCCATTGATAGGTGAGAAAACAGACTCAGAGGGGATGAGCAGCTTACCCAACCTCACAAAGCTAGCTAGTAAGTATTGGGAACTAGAATTTAAACCCAGATTTACCTACAACCTTTCCCTAAATATGACCAGTACTTCAACACTTTTTTTTTTTTTTTTATTGTGGTAAAATATATGTAACTTAAACTTTACCACTGTAACCATTTTTAAGTGTTCGGTTCAGTGACAGTAAGTGCATTTACGCTGTGTAAATATCACCGCCATCATCTCCAGGAACCTTTTCATCATTGCAAACTGAAACTCTGCCCCGGCTAAACAACAACTCCCCACTCCACCTTCTCCCAGTCCCTGGCAACCCCATGCTACTTTCTGTCTCTCATGACCTGGCTACTTCAGGCACCTCATATAAATGGAATCATGTCAATGGATTTTTAAAGAGCAAAAACCCAGGGAGTCACAGTGTAGTTTTACGCTTTCCCCTTCTTTGAATGCTTTCAGTATTTCAGACAGATTTTGAAAGATAAAAGCTCTCCATACCACATCCATGGGCCACACTACTTTGTGGCTTTTTAAATTTTATTTTAAAGAATAATTCTTTTGAGAGGACCTCCCATTGGGAGTTACTGCTGTGACTAAAGGGCCATTTCTTGAACCAGGTACAATATTGGGTTGTGGGAATACAGATTCCCATATAAAAACCTCTGCCTTTACAGTCATTCTTTCAAAGGGACAATGACAATTCTCACTTGCAAAGCAAGATGGAAGAAAGAGATATATCAGCTAAAATGGGAGTAGGACTGAAACATCCTGTAGACAAATGCATCTCTCCAGTTGCTTTAGCCTAGTATATTCTTTATCATTGGGCTAGAATTTCATTAATACCTAGTTAGTATTGATTTCCAATAAATGTGTTTTGACTGTACATGTATGGATTGCTTTAATATGTACACACTGTATGTTTCTAAATGCATCAGAATGAGACACAAATTTTGTACCCAAGAGAGTTTTTGATAATTAGAAGAACTAAGACATGTGGATAAATGAGTTAACACATGGTGAAGGTGACAGGATGAATTAAAGAGGCATATGTAAGTATTTATAGGAGTTTGGAGAAAGATGAGATTATTTTCAACCTGGAGATTTGATAAAACTTTGTAGGAAATGGTAGGTCTTGAAGAAATGCAGTCTGTTGAGAGAGAGAGAGAGAGTACGGGAATTCTAGTTTATAAAACATAGATCTGAAGGAATGGAGATTATGAAGTGAATTAGAAAAAAAACACAGGAAGGATTATGGAAGATCTGGAAAACATGGCCATGTACTCTAGGCTTTATTTACTAGGCCATATGGTGCCACTAAATGTTCATGTATCACAATCAGTACTGTGATTCTTCTGGATAAACAGGAAGGCATTATGAGAAAAGAATCAGAGATAAGAAACATAACCAGAAGAGCAGACCTCTGCTTCCAGTCCAGATGGATAGCCTTACAACCTGAAAAAAAGCTGACAACCCTCAAGAGTTTCCAGGCCACAGCAAAGGAAGAGGGAAGCCGGGGGAAGCTGGTAGACATCCTGAGTTGAGGGTCTGGAGCTGAGGGTCTGGGGAGGTAAGACAATTTGTAGGAAAGACTGCTAGAGAGGAGAGCTACATGGAGAGAGAATGCACATGGCCCCCCCGGAATACTCAGTACAGTACTGATCATACTTGTGAATAAAGAAACTACCACAGACCAAGGAGAAGTGAGGTGGGGGGGTAAGGGGGAGGACCGTCCCAAAGGATTAAAGGCTAGGAATAGTGCCATTCACACCAGCCAGACTAGAAAAAGTTATGATTTGTAGCATGTTGGGTGGAGAACTTGGAAAGCCTAACTTTAGAAGTAGGAAATAATGATCCAGACCTGCCTAATACATAAAAAAAAAGGCAAGACTCAAGAGGATCAAATTGTTTGGAAGTATCTTAATGGCACTGCAAAACAAAGCTCAAAATTTTTTAGAAGAATACAAAACTATCCAGCACCCCAAAAGACGGAATTGATAATGTCTGGTATCTCAGTAATCAAAGATTTTTAGGCATGCAAAGAAGCAGAAAAACATGATCCAGAGTGAAAAAAAAAATTAATGAACTGAAACCAATCCAGAACAAATACTGATATTAGAATCAGCAGACACGGATACTAATACAGTTATATAATCCCTGCATTTGGTGTACTCCAAAAGGTAACTGGGATTTAGAAGATAATAAAAAAGATCCAAATTGACTTTTAGAGATTAAAAACTATATCTAAGATTAAAGACAACTGGATGGGATTAATGGCTGATTAAACATTACAGAAGAAAAGATTAGTGAGCTGTGTTTCAAAATATAACACAGAGAGAAGCAAACGTTTTAAAAGAAGAAGAAACAGAAGCAGAAGAGCACATTAATGAGCCATAGGACAACTTCAAGTGGCCAAGTATGCGAGTAACTGGAGTCCCTGAAGGAGAGGAGAAAGGGGACAGAGAAAATATCTGAACAAAGTAGGGCTTAACATTTTCCAAATTTGATGAAAACTATGAAATCACAAATGAAGATGCTCAATGAAGCCCAAGTTCCAGAACTATGAAGAAAACTAAATCAAGACCCTTTATAATCAAATTGCTTAAACACAGTAATAAAGACAAAAAATCTTAAAATCAGACTGTGGAAAAAAGACATATATGGTGAAACGAAGATAAGGTTGACATAAACTTTCTTAGCAGGAATAATGAAAGTGAGAAGACAGTGGATCTTTAAAATACTTTAAGATACAGAGAACAGATTAGTGGTTGCCAAAGGTAGCTGCAAACTATCAGTTCTAAAATAAATAAGTTCTGGGGATATAATGTACAGTATGGTAACTTAAGTTAAAAATAGTATACTGTATATGTAAAAGTTGCTAAGAGAATAAATCTTAAAATTTCTTATCACAAGAAAAATTCTGTAACTATGTGGATGATGGATGTTAAACTTATTGTGGCAATCATTTTGCAATATATACATTATCAAATCATGTTGTATACATAAAAATGATGCAATGTTATATGTAAATTAAATATCAATAACTAGAAAAAAAATAAAACATGGAAAGAAAAAAAACCCTGTTAACCTAGGGTTCTATATTCAGTGAAAATATATTTCTAAAACAAAGGTGAAACAGGCAAAATAATTTAGCAAAAAATGACCTACTTCTATAAGCAATGTTAATAAAAGTTCTTTATCAGAAAAGAAATGATACCAGAAGGAAATAGAGGTCTCCACAAAGGAATGGAGAGTTCCAGAAATAGTAACTACATGGGTAAGATATTTTTCTTATTATTTAAATCTCTTTAAAATAAATTTAACCATCTATACAAAAACAATTACTATGTATTATGGGGTTTATAACATATGTAAGTGAAATATATGACAATAATAGCATAAAGTCTGGCAGGGTGGGGAATGAAAGTTCACTACTATAAGATTAACAGACTATATGTGAAGTTGTATGCTATCATTTGCAGGAAAATAATCTAAGGTAAAGATAAATACTATAAATCCCAAGGCTACCCCTAAAATAAAATAAAAGTTTTATTGCTAATAAGCCAAGAAAGGAGATAAAATGAAAAAAAATGATCTTAAGAAGAAACAGAAGAGAAAAAGAACAGATGAGAGGAATAAAAAACAAATAGTGAAATGACAGTTTTATAGCCAACTTTATCAAAAATCAAATATTAATTATATAAATACTTCAATTAAAAGGTAGAACTTTTTACAGTGATTTAAAAAGAAGACCCAACTGTTTGTTATCTACAAGCAATTAATTTCAAATATAAAGATACAAACAGATTAAAAGTGAAATAATGGAAAAAGATACACCATTGTAACACTAGTCAAAAAACCCTTGAATGGTATATTTATTAGTTGAAGTAGATTTCAAAGTAAAAGATAATACCAGAAATAAGAAGGATTATTTCAAAATGATAAAGGGGTCAATTCATAAAGAAGACATAAAAATTCTAAACATCTATATAACAGATAACAAAACTTTTTAAAAAAAATATATTTTATTGATTTTTATAGAAAAGAAGGGAGAGCGACAGAGAGTTAGAAGCATCGATGAGAGAGAAACATCGATCAGCTGCCTCCTGCACACCTCCCACTGGGGATGTGCCCGCAACCAAGGTACATGCTCTTGACCGGAATCGAACCTGGGACCTTTCAGTCTACAGGCCGATGCTCTATCCACTGAGCCAAACTGGTTAGGGCTTAAAACTTCAAAATACACAAAGGAAAAACTAATAGAACCACAAGGATAAATAGAAAAAGCCACAATAACATTTGGAGATGTCAATAGCCTTTTTCAATAATTGATAGAACAATTATAGAAAAAAAATCAGTAAGGATACAGATTACTTGCATAATACTATCAACCAAATTGACATTTGCACAACAATCAGTCCAAGAACAGCAGGATACATCTTCTTTTCAAGTGCACATGGAACTTTTACCAAGATAGGCCAAATTATGGGACATCAAACAATTATCAATAAATTCAAAAGTTACATTCACTGACCACAATAAAATTAAATTAGAAATCAGTAACAGAACAATCTCTGAAGAATCCTCAAATATTTAGAAACTAAATGACATACTTTGAATAACCACAGGTCACAGAAGAAATCAAAAGAGAACTTAGAATGTATTTTGAACTACATGAAAATGAAACTGTAACATATCAAAATTTGTGGAATGTAGGTACAGCAGTAGTTAGGAGGAATTGTATACCATTAATTAATTGTGCTCATTAGAAAAGAAGAAAGATTTCAAATCAATGGCCTTAGCTTCTACCTTAAAATCTATAAAAATGAGAGCAAATTAAATCCAAAGTAAGCCAAAGAAAAGAATTGATAAAAATCAAGGTAGAAATCAATAGAGAAAACAAAAACAATAGAGAAAATCAATAAAACCAAAGGCTAGTTCTTTAAGCAAAAAAATAAAATTGAGACACTTCTAGCCAGATGAAGGAAATAAAGAGAGAGAGCGCACAAATAATCAATATCAGGAATGAGAGAGATGACATCATTAGAGATTCTACAGATATTAAAGAGATAAAAGGAAATTATATATAGTTTTATGCCAATAAATTTAACAACTGAGGTGAAACAGACATATCCTCTAAAGGAGAGAAACTCAATAAAAATATATAATCTGAATAGACTTATAGGTACATATAGGTACACATATGTACATAGATTTAGTACATGTAAGTCTGTACATACTAAAGAAATTTTAGTACTTGTGCTTAACCTCACAAAGAAAACCTGGGTCCCAGATGACTTATGTGATGAACTCTAGCAAACATTTGAGAAAGTAATAATACAATTTAATACAATTTTTTCCAGGACACTGAAGAGGAGAAAGTACTTTGTAAATCACTCATGAGACTGGGATTACATTCAACCAAAATCAGCCAAAGAAATGAGAAGAAAACAATATAATAACACTCCTGCTGAATACAGATCCATGAAATGTAAGCAAAAGAGAATCCAATAACGTAAGAGTTGTACATCACGATAAAGTGAGGTTTATTTCTAGCAATGCAAGGCTGCTTTAACACAGAAAACTGATCAATGTGAGTCACCATATTTACAAACCAAAAATGAAAACCATATGATCTCAATCAATGCAGAAAAAGCATTTGACAAAACCCAACATCCATTCCTGATAATAATGCTCAGCAAAATAGGAATAGAAGGAAATGTCCTCACTTGAGTAAGGGCATCTGTGAAAACCCATAGCTACATCATACTTAATGGCAAAAGGCAGAATGATTTTCTTCTAAGATATAGAACATGATAATGATGTCCACTCTCACCATGTCTATTCAACTCTGTCCTAAAGGCTTTAGCCAGTGTAATCAGGCAAGAAAAAAACAAACAAACAAAAAAAAACGGTACCTATATTAGAAAGGAAGTAAACTGTTTTTCTGTTTGTTTTTTTATTTTTGCTTGTGACTATGTTAGGTTTTCTTTGATACAAAACCAACGACTAAAATGAAAAACGTCTGCTTTTTAAAGACACTGTTAAGATAATAAAAAGACAAGACACAACTTGGCAGTAATATTGGCAAAACATGTATCCTATACAGGATGTGAATATCGAGTATATTGAGAATTCTCAAAAATCAACAATGAGCGAACAATCCAGGTAAGAAACTGGCAAAAGATTTAATAGACACTTCATCACAGAAGATGTACAGGTATCAAATAAGCACATGAAAAGGTGCTTAGCATCCTTAGTTGTATGAAAATTAGTGACACACACCACTATACACCTATCAGAATGGTTAAGGTTAGAAATACTGATTATATCAAGTGTTTTTGAGGATGTGGAGGAACTCCTATATTGCTGGAATATAAAATGGTATCATCACCTTAGAAAATAGTTTGCCAGTTTCTTAGAAAGTTAAATATACACTTACCATATGATTCAGCCATTCCACTCCTAAATGTCTAGCCAAGAGAAACAAAAGCATACTAATACTTGTACATGAATGTTCATAGCAGCATTATTTGTTAATAGTCAAAAACTGGAAACCACCAAATGCATACGAACAGGAGAAATGATAAACTGCAGTGCACATATCCATTCAAACAACTGCTACTCAGATGAAAAGGAGTGAACTACCAATATAAATGAACTATTGGTATTGAATTTTGAAATAATTATGTTGAGTGAAACCAGCCTGACCAAAATAAAATAAAATAAAATAAAAGGCACATGCTCTATGACTGTATTTATATAAAGTTCTAGGAAATGAAAACTTACAGTGACAGCAAGTGGGTGGGGAGGGGGGTCAGGGGAGGGAAAGGGTTTGCAAAGGAAAATGAGGAAGTGTTTAGGGGTGATGGATATGTTTGTTATTTTGATTGTGGTGATGGTTTCAGAGGTACAGACATGATAAAACTTACCAAATTTTACAAATTTAGTATTTGAAGCTTATTGTATATCAGTATTAATTATGCTTCAATAAGTCTGTTAAGTAGAAACAACCAATTGAAAGGCTACTTAAATATCCTGAAAATATGGTAGGAATGGGAAAACATGGCTGTAAGAATACAAAAGACTCAAACTCACAAGATTCGGGTGTGAGGGCAAGAAAAGGTAGGAGTCAGGTATAACCAAGATTTGGAGACTGGTTGACAGGAAGGCAGGTGGCACCCTTAACAGCAACAGGGGTGCCCGAAGGAAGAGCAGGTAAATTCAAGTTCTGAACACGCTGGATGCTGGCAGACCATCTCATTCCAAGGGCAGCTTAAAACCTGGGACTAGAAGTGAGAGGCAAGAGACAGAGCCTCTGAAATTCCACACTTTCAACTTCACATTCCTCCCGCATTCCCCTTGGGTGGATACCTTTCCTTCTGGGCTACACTCTGCGTCTCTGAAGGAAGAAAACCCAAGTCTGGAAGAGTTCCATTCTGTTACATGTGACCTTCAGGGAATTTCTAGGATCACGAAGAGAGGTAAATCTACCAGGGCCTCATCTTACAGAGTTTCAAAAGCGCGTTCAGCCAAGTGGAGCTTTTGTAGCCTCATATAAAAAGGCTGTGTGTGTTGGCACCGAGTGAATAAAGTGATGTATGAACACTGGACAGGAAAAGGCAAGGTGCACCACAGGCTATAAGAAACTGGAAATGTAAGGCCGATGAAGTCATTTCTCTGTTTGCTGCCCCACTCCCTGCTACACCAGCCCTGCCAGAATGGCACGGCTCCTAAGAATGGCAGCGCGCTTCTTCACCCCAGAGCCAAAGGAAACATCTGTGAGTCTGGCGGGGTTTCAGGTGAGCATGCTGCTCAGAGGGCTCCAACTACAGAGGGAACTGTTTTTCTCCTTCCTTATTTTATTTTAAATGTCAAACTTTTCACACTACAGTGACACCCTAAAATGATTCTCTTACTTCCGTTGCTTCAGTTGAAACAATATTTTTTCATGCTCCATAGAGTGCCCAGCAGCTGGAGTGCAATGGGGCCCTCTCTTCCAACGTGCCATGAAAACAAAAATAAGGGGAAAGAACGCAAAATAGCTGGTGGGAAAAATACCCCTTTCTCTTGAATGTTCTGTATTCACTCACCCAATCAATGTTTATTACAGTTTTAAGGCACTGTATGAAGTTCTATGAGGTTCTATAAGTTATAGCAATTGACTAAAATAGCCCAATTGCAAGATGATTTAAGTTCAAGACCAGAACATACACAACTTCAGTATGACACAGAAAGAATCTGCAGGGTAAAGGGGGGCATGATGCCATGGGAATTTCGGTAGAGTGGAATTTAATGGAGTGTCCCAGAAGGAGCCCTTATGAATGAAATGGCATTTGCACTAGACTTTTAAAGGCCAGGATATAAACAATCAGAATTGGGAAGAAGAAATAATCCTCTAGATATAGGAAATGGGCAGGACTCAGAGCATGGGAGCCAAGATCTAAGGAGTGTTCAGAGAATCCTATATAATAAAAGCCTAATATGCCAAGTGTCTGACCATTTGTTTGACCGTTCAACCAGTCACTATGATGTGCACTGACCACCGGGGGCAGACAGTCCGACCAGTAGGTTAGGTTGCTGCTGGGGTCTGGCTGATTGGGACTGGGCAAGATGGGCTAGACACGCCCTGGAGCCCTCCCGTGGTCCCTCCTGCGGTCCTTCCCCAGTTCTGATTGTGCACTGGTAGGGTCCCTTGGCCTGGCCTGCGCCCTCTCGCAATCCGGGATCCCTTGGGGGATGTCCGCAGGCCAGGGTGAGGAACCCCACTGGTGCATGGTTTGTGCACCAGGCCTCTAGTAATTCAATATAATTCAACAAACATTATGAAGCCCCTGTTGGTTACTACATACTGTGCTAAGTGATAGACATACAGAGATGTCACAGGTAACTCTTACCCCAGAGGAGTATAGATTTTTGAACTGAAACAGATAATTTCAGTGCAATAATCATAAATGTTTAGAATAGAGATCTACCCAGAATGTTGTAGGAAACCCAAAGGCAGGGCATTGTAATAGTTAGGAAGACAGACTCTAAAAACCAACTATTTAGGTTAGAATTCCATGTCTGCCATTCATTTGGATGTATTTGTTATCTAAGTTTCAATTTTCTTGGCTATAAAATGAGTGCAATAAATAGTATTTGCCACATAGAATTGTTGTGAGGATATGTTATAACAATACATTGTGTATTAAATTCTTAGTATAGAACCTGGCACATAGCAAGTATCCCATATAAACATTAGTTGTTGGGGTGCCTCTCAGCCCAGCCTGCACGCTCTCACAATCGGGGACCCCTCCAGTAGGGTCCACTCCCATCGCAGCATGGCTCCGGTTCCCCAGAGCCTGCGGGTGGGGGAAGGGACCCAGAGGCCAGTCTGATGGCAGCATGGCTCTGTTCCCACAGCTCCCTCCCATCACCATGCCATGGGTGGCCGGGACCCAGGACTGACTTCTGCTGTGCCAGCCAGGACCCTAGCCTGATGTTCGGTCATCCATCCAGTCGTTTAGGTTGTGATGGACCCTGGCTCTTTATATATTAGGATACTACCAAGAACTGATCCTGCTTTTGCTGAAAGGCCAATTTGTCAGGAATGCAAGCCGCATGCTGAGCTGTTGCTGGGGTCAGCGGTAGACTATAATGGCTCCACTAACCTCTGTGACCTTCCATTTCCACATCTAGAGTAAAGTGGGAAAAACCAGCCTACTATGTGCCAGCCACTTTTCTGAGTGCTGTGTATAAGTGATCTCATTCAATCTGTATAACAACCCTACTCATGTTGCAGATGAGGAAACTGAGGCATGGTGGTGTCAGGTGACACAAAGAAAGCAGGTGGGAGAGGCTGGTCAGACACCTAGGCACTTTGTCTCCAAGGCCTGTTTTATTATTTTTTTATTATTTTTTATTTTTTAAAGATAAACATTTATTTAAACTTGAACAAGTGTTGGTGCAGACCAAACTTATTGGATAGGTAGATAGGAAATAATTATGAATCATTAAATCAGTCCAGCAAATTTATACTTAACAATATGTTGTAATTCCATTAGGTATTTGGAAGAATTAAAGCACCATTTCTTTTTTTTTCTTTTCTTTTTTTTAATTAAGGTATTATATGTGTACATATCTTACCATTGCCCCCCACCACCCCACTCCCATACATGCCCTCACCCCCCAATGTTTTGCATCCATTGGTTACTCTTATATACATGCATATAAGTCCTTCAGTTGATCTCTTATTTCCCCCACCTCTCCCTAACCTTACCGCTGTAATTTGACAGTCTGTTTGATGCTTTACTGCCTCTGTATCTATCTTTTTGTTCATCAGTTTATAATGTTTTTCATTATCCCCAAATGAGTGAGATCATGTGGTATTTTTCTTTCATTGACTGGCTTATTTCACTTAGCATAATGTTCTCTAATTCCATCCAGATGCCTACAAATGGTAGTAATTCCTTCTTTTTTATGGCAGCATAGTATTCCATTGTGTAGATGTACCATAGTATTCTGATCCAGTCATCTGCTGACGGGCACTTAGGCTGTTTCCAAATCTTAGCTATTGTAAATTGTGCTGCTATGAACATAGGGGTGCATATAGACTTTCTGATTGGTGTTTCTAGTTTCTTAGGATATATTCCTAGGAGTGGGATTACTGGGTCAAATGGGAGTTCCATTTTCAGTTTTTTGAGGAAACTCCATACTGTTCTCCACAGTGGCTGCACCAGTCTGCATTCCCACCAGCAGTGCATGAGGGTTCCTTTTTCTCCGCATCCTCGCCAACACTTGTCATTTGTTGATTTGTTGATGATAGCCATTCTGACAGGTGTGAGATGGTATCGCATTGTTGTTTTGATTTGCATCTCTTGGATAATTAGTGACTTTGAGCATGTAAACCCACAGCTAACATCATACTCAATGGGCAAAAACTAAAACCATTTCCCCTAAGAACAGGAACAAGACAGGGATGCCCACTCTCACCACTCCTGTTTGACATAGTACTGGAAGTATTAGCCACTGCAATTAGACAAGAAGAAGAAATAAAAGGCATCCAAATTGGAAAAGAAGAAGTAAAGCTGTCCTTATTTGCAGATGACATGATATTGTACATAAAAAACCTGAAAGACTCCATCAAAAAACTAACAGACTTAATAAATGAATTCAGCAATGTAGCAGGATACAAAATTAACGCCAAGAAATCTATGGCATTTCTATACACCAACAGTGAACTTACAGAAAGAGAGACTAAAAAAGCAATCCAAGGCCTGTTTTAGAACACACAGTGTTTAAGCTGGCATTATATCTGATAGGCGAAGGGTAAACAGAGGCTCAACATGGCATGCAGATGAACCTAAACCACAAAAGCACACACCTAAACATCACACGTCACATTTGTATGGAGTTTTACAATTTATAAAATGCTTTTAACTTATTTGATCCATTTTTTCCCCTTTCTGGCCCCAAATTATAGGCTAAAAAACACAGGCTTATGTGAGAAACACCTCAGCCCTGGGTGTTTGAGGTGCTGACAGAGAAGACTGGAGGGAAAGTTTCTTGTTTTGAACAGTGCTGAGGGCTAAGGGTGGGTCCAGCCTTCCTCAAATATCTAACAAGCTTTCCTAGTTGAAGGCTTGATTTTTCAGCATGTACAGTGGGGCCTCGAATAATGTCGTTGCTTTATGACATTGATGAGATGCCCTAGGAATTTAACTCTTGTTTATAAATCAACTAGGGGCTCAGTGCACAAATTTGTGCACCTTGAAAGAAACTGTGGGCTGCTAGGCTCTGGTGGGCACAGGGAGGATCTTGGCCCATCCTCCAGGTTCCTGCCCGGCCCTTCCCGCCGTGGCCTCTAGCCCTGTCTGCTGGCAGCCCCGCTCCCTGCTGCTGCTGCTCCCATGCGCTGACGGCGCCAGTCCCGCTTGCACCTGCTGACGTCGTGGAGTGATTGGGGCTGGTGCCAGCAGAGGGTGTGAGTGGCTGCTGCTGCCCTGATTGCCCCTCAGGAGCAGGGGGAGGTAGAGAAGCCCCCAGGGACAATCGGGGCCGGCAGCCACTGCTCGCACCCACTGATGGCGCCGAGCGATCGGGACTAGCACCGGGCGCTGGCAGCGGGTATGAGTGGCAGCTGTGGGTGTGAGCAGGGCTGGCGCCGGCAGTGGATGCAAGCGGTGGCTCCGGTGCTGGCACTGGGTGAGAGCGGGGCTGTCACTAGCAGCGGTTGCAAGAGGCAGCTGCCAGCCTCGATCACTCCTCAGGAACAGGGGGAGGTGGAGAAACCCTCAGGAACGATTGGGGCCAGCAGCTGCTGCTCGCATCTACTGATGGCACCGAGTGATCGGGGCCAGCACAGGGAGCTGGCAGTGGGTGTGAGAGGGGCTGGTGCTGACAGCAGTTGTGAGCGCTGGGCGGGACCGTGGTGCGTGGGAACAAAGAATTTTCAGTAACCACCAGAGACTCACCCTGATGACAGCGAATGGCACCCCGCCTTGGTCTGGCGCCCCGCTCACCTGCTCCATTATCCCACCACGGCTGGCACCCACCATGTTCTGCATTCTGCTGCCTGCTGTTGATGCCCGCCATGTTCCACATGCCCCCTGGTGGTCAGCGCATGTCATAGCGACCGGTTGTTTGGTTATTCTGCCGTTCGGTCTATTTGCATATTAGCCTTTTTTATATAGGATTAGCCTATAGTAAAATTGGTTTCGTTATACATTATTTTGCCTACAGTCACAGAACCTACCAACTACGTTAAGTGTGGTCTTACTGTACTTAGCAGAACACTATGCAAGTTGAACAACTCAGATGTTCCTTTCCCCTAGATCAGTGGTCGGCAAACTGCGGCTCGCGAGCCACATCTGGCTCGCGAGCCGCAGTTTGCCGCTCTGTTGACTAATGAGTTTGCCGACCACTGCCCTAGATGTACATTGCTGTCGTTCTTAACCTTTATTGGGTCTGAGAGCTTTCAGGGAAAAAAAGCAAGAATATGATAGACTTCTTCTCCAAACCCCCGCCCGCCACACACTGCCCCCCATGGCCTTGGTGTGCCCCACCCCAGTAGGCTCTGAACAGCCTGTGGACAAGGACCACACCTTTGGTCTTTGTATTCCTGGTACATTGCACACTGCCTAGCACATACGACTCTCAAAACATGTCCTAAGAATGAATGGAAGCCTCTCTGCTTCTCGGCAGCAACTCTGTAAAAATGGGTAAGCAGTAGTTACTTCGTTCATTCAACCCGCAGCGAATTTTGAATGTCTGTTGCCCTGCCAGGCACTGAGCTAGGCACAGGAAATTCATAGATACAAAAGGCAATTTTTTTTTAACAAGCAATTTAAGCTACTCACATGAAAGATACCTATGAAAATAAGTGTTATAAATTCTAAAAGATTTTCAAAGTGTGCCTGGAGCTTTGATTTTTACAGTACAGTATTTTGTGCCTATTTTTATTTGAATCAATGCCAGCAGAGTAAATGGGAGACTCAGTTGTCTTTTGAACTCCATATACAATATTAAGGCTTAGAGTTAAGGTCATATGGAACTCACATGGTGTAGGTAAAAGAAGTAGAAGCATTATAAAAATTACTTCGAAGGATGTATTAGATTTTAAGGCTAGATCAGCAATTTTCCCAGGTATTCTCAGCCTTGCTCAAAATATCACTTAATCTTTGTCTTAGGTTCCCCTTCTTTAAAGTGGGGGCGATTCGTGGGGGTGTGAGGGAAGTGGCCGGAGGGCAAGGGAAAATGTGATAGGGCTTAACAGTTTCCTCACTTTGAAGTGTTCTAAAATCACAGCGTTTTCATTGCAAACATGTGATGGAATATGTGTCAACACAGCATTTCGTGTTGCTAGGGCGATCCAACCAACAGTTTTACATATCCTCATGCAGCTTTTCAGCTAATGCAGGGGAGAGAAAGCCACAGAGAGGTGGGCCCCTCTCTTATCTTCTGAGCGTTCTCGGCATGGCATCCTGAAGATATGTGGCAGGCCCTCCAACTATGGATTAGTCTACGGGCAACAATCAAACTCTGCCATTTGATGCAGGCTCGTCCCTTCTCCTCTTAAACAGTCACAATTTCATTTGCTTTGCAGTTTAATCTGTGGTGTAAAAGCCTGACATGTCCCACTTAAAAACTGTGCTCCTAAGTACAGATTAGAGTACAATTAGGTAGAGAGGAAAACCCAAAAGACCTGATTTTTAAAAAAAATGTATCTTTAATTTATTCATTACCTTTTCTTAAGTCTTTTTTCTTCCTTCAAAGAGATTAGAGCAAAGCCTTGGCTCTTAAAAGCACTGCCCTATGCAGGGACATGGGCTTAGTGGAGGGACCCATAACTTTCCCACCTCTCCAGTGGGACACAAGCCATGTTGGACTTTCAAAACAGCTCAGACCCGCCACCATCTGGCAGCTGTATGGTGGCCTGCGTAAAATGAACTGGTGGTCGCCATCCAGTTCCCATTAGACAGATGTCCACTTCACAAAGAGAGCATCACACTCAGCAGCCTACTTGGCAAAGAGGAGACAGGACTGGGCATGGAAACTGCATGGACTTGTTCTGCCCAACCAGGTTGCTTACTCAGTCGGACTGAGGCGAGCCGGAGGGATGAGGGCAGGCAGTATGTCAGCAGCTCCTGGAGGAGAACTCTATGTTTACTGATCCATCGGACTCCTTACAAAACACCGCAAAGCACTTCACAGACATTGTCTCATTTATCCTACCACAAAGCCATGTTTTTCCAAACTAGGTTTTGGCTCACGGAGCCACACAGCGGTGGCCCTCTAAGATCACCACCAGGATACTGACTTCAATCAGGGACTGACAGCTGCCAAGGGCCCTGATACTCTCTCATCAGCTTCCATCTCAGTAATGGGAAAGCACTTGGGCAGAGAAGGCCAAGAAAGGTCCCCTTTAACCTTTCTTGGGCTACTTTGCATTCTTATCCCAAATGAACAAGTTACTGTTGAATCCTGAAAAGAAGGGGCAAAAACAATGGTCCAAAATGCCTTATCTACCTGGACACTCATTAGCATCCTATAGCGAATTAAAACAATGAAAGCACTATTTATTGTTTTGCCATTGAAGTATTTGATTCAATCTAGACCAGGGGTCCTAAAACTTTTTAAACAGGGGGCCAGTTCACTGTCCCTCAGACCGTTGGAGGGCCGGACTATAGTTTAAAAAAAAACCTATGAACAAATTCCTATGTGCACTGCGGCCCGGGATGAGTCGGCTGCTAAGCAGGACAGGCAGCGGCACCTGGCGGGCCGGATAAATGTCCTCGGCGGGCCGCATGTGGCCCGCGGGCCGTAGTTTGAGAACACCTGATCTAGACAGTGAAACTAAGAGGGTCTGTTTCCTCCCTCCCTAACAGAAGTGCGAAAGGAGGGTATGTCTCCTGAGCAGCAGTGGAGTGTACAAATTAAGCAATGCTTTTTCATTTTCTTAACTCATGCAAACATTTTGGTTTATATCCTCTCTTTAATAACCTACCATTTTTATAAAATTCCACACATAAACACCCAACTAAACAAACACCAACCAACCTGACTTAGAGAATCTTTAAGAAGCAACATAGAAAGCGAAAAGTAAAAACTCTACTTCTTTATTAGATTCCATTAACTATATAATATGTTTAAAAAAAAAAACTACTCAGAGTTGGTATCAATTATTACAATACTTCTTTACTAAACAGACTCTAAGTCCCATGTAAGGGCTGCCTTCATAATAAAACTTTTTTTTTTTTTTTTAGAGAGCGGGATGTTCATGTGTACAAAAGCTGATGTTAATGTGCGAAGTTCCTTTTCACACTTTTGACTCTTTTAATGATACTGTGTCCAAAATGAGAGACCCCGCATAGGCTTCAGAAACCCGAGGTGATTCTGGGTAGGTGCAGGAGAGGGTGAGGAGCTAGTCTGTGTGTGGAAATGATCTTCATAAGAATGGTTAGAGTTCAGGAGGTGGAGAGAGTCCTGCCGTGGAAGTCAGTAAACTTCACTCACTTCATGGTCACACAATGCCGCTCTAATTCCAATCAGCCATCTTCAAAACTGAGGGCAGCTGAGAGTAAGAGAGGCCACGTAAAAGAATGGGAAAAAAATTGATAACCTTTCAAAAATAACTCAAAAGTAACATCTTGTTGATGGGAGTTTAGTCAACTTGTCCACAATGTCAACTTGGAACAAATCATACAGAAAGCTCTGTGTGCTGAAGATAAAAGCAAACCACACCTGAAAATCCCAAACAGGAAGTCTAGTGCAATATTAACACAGTCCAGTGTGCTGTGCACCATCACATGAGGCCTCCCGTGATTATAGAATGTCCATGGAAGTTTGGGCCAAAGCAAGATAATCATAACATGTAATTATTCTGAAAGAGTCCACTGTCCTCAGGGCCAGGGACACGAGGATCAAAAATTCTGAATAATTACTGAGGTTTTGGAATCTTTAGGTATCTGATTCTGAGTCTTAAATGTTGGTTTTGCCAACTCTGACACTCTTTCCCCAGAGACCACTGTTTTTCTTGACTGCCTATTCCCCTGCCTTATTCCATCAGGTCTTTCTCTTTCCCCATAGAGTGCAGATTTAAACTGCGCAGTATACAGTAATATTTTCTAGCAAACTAGTTGAGAAGGAAGCACTAGGTTTCTGTGCACAAACATTTAAAAATAATCCTTCCTAATATACACTTCACAAAATCAAGATACCATTATGCCTCAGCTCATTTTTCGCCTTTGTCTTCCTCTTCTACATCTATCATATATGACTTACTATCCTTCAGTCAGTTCCCACCATCGCCCAAGCGCTGCATGAGGCAAATGAATGTTTACTATTCTTTAAACAATTTATTCCTCACAAGTCTGCTATGTGGACACAGCCATTTGAAGAAATGATGTGCAAAGAAATAAAATTCGGGGTTACCACAAAGTTTGAAAAATATGTATGAGCACATGTATGCAAGTACCTCCCATGAGGGGTAAGGCTATTGGTGTCAATTGGATGGAGCTCTATCAGGTAGCGGTCGGACTCTCTTCTTCAGGATCCTGCGCCAAACACTGTTTCACAGGAGGAGGGTAGTGAGGGCCAGCTGACGCATTACCAACATCCTAGTCATGCTAACAGGAGGGCTGCAAACTATACATCCTTAGATTTAATGGAGAACCCCAAGAAAGATTTGTTTAGTGAAACTGTATCCTCTTCTTATCCTATACTCCCTAAAACAGGGGTAGGAAACCTTTTTTCTGCCAAGGGCCATTTGGATATTTATAACATCATTTGTGGGCCAAACAAAATTATCAACCTAAAAATCAGACTGCTATATTTGGTCAAACATTTAATTAACTCACCCTAATGCCTTGGTAGGGTCAGACTAAATGATCTTGTGGGCCTTTTAGGGCCCACAGGCCGGACGTTCCCCACCCCTGCAAAGGGAGGAGAATGAAGGAGGAAAAGGATGTATGGGGCATGTTGCTCAAAAGGAAAGGGGTGGACTCCTACCTCACATGATCTCGGGTTCTTTTAACACTCTCATTTCACCTTTATTGTATGAACAGCACTGGATTCTCTGATCCTGAGGCCTCTTGAGTATATTTTCCAAAGGAGAACACACACACACACACACACACACACACACACACACACATATCAAATGGGCACTGCTAACCCAAAGCTGGCTCTCCATTTAAAAAAACAACAACAAAAAAATGGCAGTCCTGTCTTCCATAGCACTCAGTACCTTCTCTCCTTTTGGGGCAAAGAACATGGCCTGTTCACCTTTATATGCTCAGCACTAAGTATAATGCCTTTATACACTAGGAGCTGATAAATATTTACTGCCACATGACTGGTACTTTGGTAAATACTTAGCTTTCTAGGTCATCCCTTCATTTTTTTTCTATTCTACATGAAATTCAATATTAAATGGGAGCCAGGGCTTTCATGGTTACCCGAACCTCCAAATTCCTCTTACAAAAGAGCTGGGCATTAGCCCTGGGAGAGAGCTGGCCAGAAGTCCACTCCTGGGGATCTGTAGTTAGCTGCCCCCACCATCTCCGTAACTTTCATCATGTTCTCTAAGTTCACCACCTCTTCTGTGTAAAAGTTTGGCTCAAACTCTACACTTTGCCTGCTGTTCCAACCCTTTAAGTATAAGCAGCAGAATCCTGGGGTTTAGCATTAATTTAAAGAGCTTATCTATATATAGCCTCACACTGTACTTTAGCATCTTCAAAACTTCTATCATATTCTCTTCTAACTTTTTTGAAAGCACAATCCCTCCTTTTATGTTTTGCTACAGCTTTTCCCTCTTTTTATTCTTGTGACTCGATGCTCTCAGGCCTTTTAAGTTAACCTCCTGACCTTTCCATCTGGGCTCACCTTCCAGGACCTTAGAGACACATGCTGCTCTCCCTCAGAACACCTCCATCTCCTTGATATATCTTCAGTAATGTGTCCTAATATTGGGCACCGTGGCCTACATAGAAGTGAAAAGCACTCCGTGACAAGTGGTGAATTACCTGCTCCTTAACACTTGGTGTCTGGTATCTTCATTTGTAATATTTAGCATTATGACCATTAACTTGTCTGAGGCTTTGTTTGTTATGACCCTCACTCTCCCTATTATAATGTCTCTTTTTCTCTCTACATGTCTGGGATGCTGGGTGCTGTTTCCATTAAACCATAAGAGTTTGGGGAAACATTTTTTTTCTTACCTTAAACTAAAAAGAAGTCAACAAAAGAGCAACATTTCATGGACTCATCTGCCACAACCCTGAAGATGACTATGGGGACACAGGTCTTGATCCACATACAGGTCAGGCTGTGAACTTGGCCTACATAGGCCTAACAGATCCCCAAATACTTTAAAATGAACAGATTATGGGTCATTTATAGACTGTAATAAGTGGATATTCTGTTTCAATCATTTAATTCATTTCTCGAATTCTAATTTATGATCCTCTAATGGAAACAGAGAAATTCATTCCATTATTCTTCAAACTGATTACTGTCCAGAGTATATGTCTCCAATTTGGTTTCTCCAATTTGAATTAATGCCAGAATGTGGATACTGGATTAGGGACATCTTTCTCAGTCATTTACATAGAAAGTGAAAAAATATTGATCCCAATACCAATTCCTGTGGTGTTTCAATTGCCATCCCCATTCTCCTTGACCCATTAGTTTTTACCATTATAACCTGCCCGTTTAGCTAACTAGCTCCCTTTTCCATTTATAGTGAAACCTGTTTTATTTTATTTTTGCTACCTATGTGTCAGTGTGACTCAGCAGAAAGGGGCCTTGTGAAATCCAAGTACTTCATAATCCATCATGCCACATGTGCCTTTTTTTCCAAGTTCCTTTCTCCATCATATGTGCTCACCAAAGCTGATCTGAAAATATCCTTAGATATTTGAAGAACCAGATTCTTTCATACATTTAATTGATCTAATTCACTGCAAATTTCTCTAGTGTGGTACCTAATGTAGCACTGAGATACCTAATGTCTAACTGATTTTCCATTGATTTTCACAGTTTGAGCCAGAACATTTTCAAATCTCTTGACCAATTGTCTTTAAAGCTAACACACTAGCATCGTTTCTGTTACCAGAGCATATAATCTATACCAATCTGTTGAAAATCATATTATTTCAGTTTAGTTTTTACTTTTTCCCACTTGGACAATTCTCTCTTCATCCCTTTTTAGCTTCCAATGGTGTTGAAGATCATAATGACTGTTCTGCATTTCATGGTGGTACACCCTGACACACACGTCTTGCTGGAGAGAGAGTTGCTTAGTAAGAGGTTTGGGCTAGCCAATATTAGAAAACAAAGCATGAGAATGAATGGGCTGAGGACCAGTGAAATTTGGACAAGGAACAAGGAACCAGAGACCTCAAGGCGAAATCTCTTTAGCATCTGTGGCCACGTGTCCAGGAATAAAAATTCAGACCTTTAAGAATCTATGAACACAAGATAAGAAAATGGTACTAACTGCACTAAGAGCATTGTGCGTTTTACCACGGTTGGAATTTTTACAGATAATAAACTTCTTTAAAAGGTATGTGATGATTTTATTTATATTTTTAATCCTAATCTTTGAACACTTCTAAAATATAACTTAGTTATGGTTCATTTTAAATTTTAATTAGAAGCAAAGTTTGAAGAAGGAAGGAAACCTTGCAACCCCTGTGCCTGATGATCTGGGGCCTCTGGAGTGGAAGTGAGTGAGGGAGAGCAGGTCACGCTAAGCCAATTCCCAGGTGAAGCACATGTGTTCAGAGTGACTAATAGAATTAGCCATTGAAACACTTCTCTTTCCGGGTAGGAAACTGGATCTCTCATTGCTAAAGGCTGGTTTCATAATGACCCACAGGATGGCCACCCAGAGTGGTACCATTGTGTAACTGATGGTGAAGCACCTCTAGTGTTGAGCAACCTCGTTGGGTACAAATAAAAGGAGACTAAGACTTCTGAGCAAACTGTAAATGCGCCAATAAGAAACGCACATGGTGAGATGCCCCAGAACAGCGGTCGGCAAACTGCGGCTCGCGAGCCACATGAGGCTCTTTGGCCCCTTGAGTGTGGCTCTTCCACAAAATACCACGGCCTGGGCGAGTCTATTTTGAAGAAGTGGCATTAGAAGAAGTTTAAGTTTAAAAAATTTGGCTCTCAAAAGAAATTTCAATCGTTGTACTGTTGATATTTCGCTCTGTTGACTAATGAGTTTGCCAACCACTGCCCCAGATGAAGCTCTTTCAGTCAACATGTAGTATGTGTCAGAGGAATTCCAACAGTCTGTCCACCTTTTGTCCAGAGCCATTTTCTTTGTTTTTTTTGCCACTTTAATGCCAGAAATGCAGGTCCACTGGGGACAAGAGGACTGGGGACCAGCTGATGTCCCCAAGGCAGAGGAGAAGGAAACAAAATGGTTAGAAGCAGCCTTAAGTAATTTCTTTTTGTCTTTGATTTGGGCTCTATTGGTGTGTCCTCTCTATCTCCCCCGCTGTCTGCCCCCTTCCACTTTTTCTCCCCAGAGATGTGAGACTCAAAATGAGCCAAGGAGAGATACTCTGTGCCAGGGTAGAAACTGTTCTTTGATATAAACAACAGAAATCCAGCTCTGTGCAAGACAGACGTGGTCCAGTCTCTAAGCACCAGGTGTGGCGTATTTAAAGAGATTTGTTCTCACTATAACTTAAAAGAGAGTTATTTAAAATCTCTCCCATTTTCTCAATCAGTTCTATGAGTGCAAACTGTGTAAGTCGAAAGAATTAAAACCTCCATTTTGAAAAAAATATTAAATTTTTAAAAATAACTATATAATGTAATAAATGACTCTATCTCTTCCAAGGTTATGATAAAGATCCTGCATGAATAAAAAAAATTCTGACCATGTTTCTGTTAACTGGTAGGACCTGGGTCAGCCAACAAAGAAAGGATGTCATAATAAGTTACATAGTGATTTCTGTTAACGTAAAATTAAATCCAGGATGAAAAGCATCCTTCCTATAGGCCACGGAAGCAGTACCAACAAAACTGGGACTGTCCCAGAAAATCTAGGGCAGCAACCCTAGTTTTCAAAAAATTCAGGGCAGAAATCCCATCCCTTGCTTGTATGCATTAAAATGTAAAAGTGGCTCATCTGCCTACATTTCCAATTCTTCCTCAATTACTGACTTCAAGATGACATTGCCTTAAAAAAAACTGGCTCCAAGTCCATTTCTATTACTTAAGGGAAGTTTCTGACAGTGCTTATTTTCTTTCTTTCTTTTTTTTTTTTTTTTAGAAATAAAGGGAAGACATAAAATATGAAAATGAACCTCTCTGCTCCCACTGCACTCCTCCAATATGATTCCATTAATAAAAAGGTCAAAAATGTTCTTTACAAACCTTTCACATTTTAAAGAAGAATAAAGTTTATAAGATTATCAACTCCCTTTAGACTAGCAGCATTTGCATTGTTCTCTCACAGAATATGTCAAACAACTCTGAGGTAGGTATTACTGTTATTGTAAGGATAAAAAAACTGAGGCACGTTCTCTAAACTAGCTTGTGATATAACTTTGTAAGTCTCCCAACTTCCCAGGGCCTGCTCTCATTCTACCAGAGCACAGAAGACTCTCCTGACCTCAAGGCCGTCCTCCTGCCCAATTCTGAAATGAGTAAAATTAGGCTTTGGTGCCTTTCAGCCTCCTCCTCTTCCCCTCTCCCTCTTAATTCAGGCCATCTCATCTCATCCTCCAGAAACGTTTCCATTGTACTGAACTGGGAAGAGATTAGAACAAACTCAGATTTTATTAATGAATTCTTGAAGACTGAAGTCAAGCCTTTACGATGGAAAGAAGGGACTCATATTCTGTCACAGTCTGAGCTCAGTGGAGGTGGGGAGAAGCAACAAATTATGGAAGGCGAGCTGCTGTCCAGGCCAGTCCCCTCGTCCCCCTAACTGCTGCCTGACCATCAAGAACAAGAACTGGTAACAGCATCAGAACCACTATAAAAGGTGCTTTTTTGAAATTTAAAGTTAATAACCCTTCCCAGAGGAGCCTTGAATTTAATCTTTGTTCCACCCAGAAAACTCTGGGCTCCAAGCACTATAAGGACTGCAGCTGCACCGAAGTTACGCCACGACCTGAGCACAATTCTAGAAAAAGGGAAGTTTTGTCCTTCAAGCCTGTAGCACACAGTGAGAGTTGACACAAGCCACTTCCTATTTCTGGTTCTCTGGCTGAAAAGTCACCAAGAGAGGATAAAATGGGATCAACGAAGCAATAGGCAGGATCGAGGGTTGGTTTCACCTCCCAATCTGAAATGCCAAATGATTTTATTCTAATCACTCAGCACAGGGTCCTAAGTGTTCCTTTCTGCAAAACTAGATGAGCAATGCCTAGCCCCGTGGTCGCCAAACTGCGGCTCGCGAGCCACATGCGGCTCTTTGGCCCTTTGAGTGTGGCTCTTCCACAAAATACCACGGCCTGGGCGAGTCTATTTTGAAGAAGTGGCATTAGAAGAAGTTTAAGTTTAAAAAATTTGGCTCTCAAAAGAAATTTCAATCGTTGTACTGTTGATATTTGGCTCTGTTGACTAATGAGTTTGCCGACCACTGGGCTAGCCAACTGAGCTTAGACAAAGGTAACTAGCAGTCATTATAGCAAGCTTTTACAGGGTGCTATGAACCTGGGTTCCATACTTGATGAAAATTAAAATATCAAGAGAGTGATGATCCATGGCACAGAATTTCCCTACCACTTACAGGTTCTGAGTTTGGTCTCACTGAACACAATCTAGACCTGCCACCTCTTCCACTGTCCCTTATCCACGATCTCCAACTCCTCAACCTCTCCTTCTTCTCCAGACCAGGAGCTGCCTTCTGTCTTCATCAGCTTCCTTACCTTAGCCCACAGAGCCCTTGCTGACCTTATCCACATCTGTCCTGGTCATCTCCAACTCAGGTTCCCTATGATTCTGTTTCTCTGCTCCCCCACTGAGGGACAGTCACATATCCACACTACTAGGGCCCACTCCAAATCCACACAACCCAAGTGTAAGTGGGTCCATCCTGTTGCTCTTTCCCCTATCAGATTTTCCCAAAGCTGTAATTTTAAACCATTTCCATTCTTCTTAAGTCTTCAACTCCACCTGACCTTCTTAGAAATGTACTGTCTCCTGAGAAGACTGAAGGCATCTGTACTGAGTGTCTATTTCCCGCCCCCATTAGACTGACTGAAGTTCTCTGTTACTTCCTCCTAACTGCCCTGCTGTCTCAAATGTCGGATCTCTCTGCCCTTTCACATGTGCTCTTCAGCCACTTCTCCGGTCTCAATAAGGACCTGATTCCTATCATCCTTACACTTTCACTATCGCTTTTTGCTCTGCCTTCTTATCTTTTGTTTAAAAAACAAGCTGTATCTAAGCTCTCTTTCTTTTATGACGAGACTCCCAGAAAGGGCAGACTCCACTCACAGGCCTGCAAGTAAACCTAGCAATCCTCTCCCAAGCCTGACCTCCACCATTCTGAAGCGCTCTCAAGTCCTCTCAACTGCCAAGTCCAGTGGCTTTTCTTGGCCTGCCTCCTTCTTGACTTTCCTGTGGCACCTAGACTCAACACAATCAAAACTGAACTGAGTAGCCCTCTCCTTCCTTGTCCCCACCATTGCTGACTGCTTTTCCATTTTTCCCTGTTAAGCCAAAATCTCTTGGTCATCATTGCCTCAATTTAGTTATCAAGTCTCCTTCCTTCTACCCGGTCATGTCTGTGTCATTCAATTCCGCCCTCTCTGTTGCCATGACAGATAAACAGCCTTCCTGTTTAACTCCATGTACTTCAGATAACACATTGAACAAATCTCCCAGCCCCTCCCTTTTCACAGACCCGCAATCATCTAGCAAAAAAAATTCAAGTATCTTAGCCTGAGACTTTAAGGCCCTCTAAGAACTGGACTGAGCCTATATTTCTAGACACCATGACCTTCCCGTCTTCCATTTCATTTCATGTATTTCACATTTCCTCTGGACTCTGGGAGAATTCATAGTTCCCAGAAGCCACCCTGCATTTTCTTACCTTCATTCCTGAATCAGGCCAGTCTATCCATGTGCAATGTCCAACATTGTTTTTATTTAGTGAAATCTTTTTTTTTTTTTTTTCATTCAAGATGTGGTAGAGATGCCATCTTTTCCTATCTTGGTAGCTTTAAGTTATTCATTCCTCCCCTGAACTTCCAGAGTTCAAATATGCTCATCTCTTTCTTGCTTCTTCTTATTTCATATTCTTTTAGGTTCTAGTTACCTGTGTACTAGCTGGCCTCTTTGTCCCTATTAGATTTCAAGTTCTTGAGGACAGTGATGATGATAATAATAACTGTAATAGTAACCACCACTACCATCACAAGCTCCTACCATATTCCAGCTCTGTGAAAGCATATAATTCCATTTCAGCAACCCTCTGAGGACTGTCCACTTTCTGATGTGATTAAATAATGTGCCCAAGGCCAGCACTCAGGAGTGGTAGAGCCAGGAGTTGAAGTTACGCTTGTCTGACTTTAAAAGCCATGCTCTTAACTACTATGTGGTATTTCTCATCATCTATATACTTGACCAATAATCATGGAATAAGGTATACTCTCCATAAGCCCTAACTAATAGGTGGGATAGTTGACTTAGCCAGGTTCCCTTGAGTGGCTGAGCCTACATGGTCAACAAATACATTTATAGGGAAAAGAGATAGCTTAGGCTCTAACTCTAAAGGATGATTTCAAAAATGGAACAAAATTTTTATGCTTCAAGACTGAACAGAATATCAGATGCAATGAGGGAGAAACATCTGTTTCACTTGGATTAGGTAATACCTCGACCTGGTCTCCTTCCTTGGAATCATTGATATCAATAAGGCAATGAATCAAGGCCACTCCAAAAGCCCTACTTAGATAATTTAACTACATTTAGAGAATGCCTTCAAAATTCTAATTTCTGAAACTCTGATATCAGCCATGAGAAAACATGATAATTGTACTGTGCTGGTATAGTCAGGACAAACGTAAATGTGGGGTCCTATTTTATACACAGACAGGTAAATGGCATATGACACACACAGATATCAGTGTAAAGTAAAACGGTGGTTGTTGCTCTCTACAAGTAAGCGGCTAAGGCCTGTAATCCTCCAAGAGGAATGTCATTATACAGCTCAAATCCCATCACAACCAATACCGTTACAACAGAGATGTCTGTATAACAAAAACCCTTTCAGGCTTTGGCTGACAGCCCACGTACTTCAAGCAATATTTGATGTGAGACTTGGAGTTCACAGTAATGGGAATTGACCTATCTTTCCAAAGGTAAGATTTGAATGATTTCATCTGTAACTTCTATCCCATGATACCATGAGTTGGCGTGATGTACAATCTAAACCCATGAGCATAAAAACTAAACACAAAGACAGAAACAAATCAACCCTGGTCTTAAAGGGCAAAGTTCCCTTTTGTTCACCTGGGGAACACTGCGGTCAAGGAGAAGGCCTCTCACCCAACCCTGAGATGGAGCAGAGCAAGGCTGCTTTGTGGCCTTACCTCATGGAAAAGCAACCTGGTGTACAGAGCACATGAAGACAGATGGGCTGTCCTCAAATTTCTATTCACCCTCTTTCTAGCTGCGCAAACTGGGCTAACATTTCTTAACTTTTCTGAGCCTCCTCTGCAAAATGTGACTAATATCACCACTTTCAGGATTTCAGTAAGAACTAAAGAAGAGAACATATGTACAACTTCTCACACAGGACTTGGTACAGAGCATGGGCTCCAAAAGCCCGTATCAGGTGTTCCTTTTCCTCCAAGACCGTGGGCTTATGCAAACTATTTTAATGAAGTGAGTTACAAAACCCAGTGAAAGAAGTTAATGAAGTGTATAGTCTCAAATATACCCTGATGAAGAGATTGCTCAGAGGAACATCAGGAAAAAAGAGAGAATATGGTAGAAGAACTAGGCCGTGTACAAGTACTCACTTGACTGAGAGAAAGGTCTTCCTGGCTAAAGTAATATATGTAGAATACAAAGATAAAATGCAAGTAACCAGGCAACATAGCAAGAAATGAGCTTTGAGCATTCTACCAGAGGACATGTTGAAAAAATGCGGAATTCACTAAAATTTGGAGGCACATTTTCCTACCCAAGGATGAAGGGTGGCTGTTGCTCTGAAGCATTAGTTTCCTGCCTCTGGCCTAGTTTCCTGTGGGTGTCATTCTGCACGGTAGGGGGGCCCTCACTTGCTAAGTCCAGTCCAGGCCATTATACTTACTGTCTTTCCTAAGTAGGATACTGTAGGGGTTAAGTATCAAAAACCAAATTCTAGTATTTTCCATTTGGGAAACATGTAGGTAAGCAGTTTAGGAATGTGACTCATAAAGGCTCTTTCAGCGTTGTCCTAATTTGTGATGGGTTTAATCCTTCTGTTTTATATATCTAATTTCCAATTTTTCAAGTTTAGGGACAACCAAGTGTGTGGTGACAAAATTTTATCTATGTTCTTTTGAAAGTACGCTTGGTGTTACTGTACAAGATTATATTTTGAGATAGAAAATGAGAGCCATATGAACGTAATCAGAAGTTATGTCTGTTCACCTTTATGAAATATGTGTTAGCCTTTTAAATTTCTTAAGAGGTTCTAAAAAGTCCTATCAGACCTTTGCAACTACAGGGCACAAGAGATGACCCATTTCTCGGAGTCACGACCATCAGCGTTTTCATCATTACTTAGTCCCATCCCTTCACCTTGACAGTAAGAAAGAGGCTCAGAGAAAAGTGTGTGCTCATGTTCATGTGCTCACTAATGAGCTTGCATGAACTCTTGTGAGAGGCTACACAGAAATAAAATAACAGGCTGGACAGAGATAGGAAGATATGGAGAAAAAGGAAATGCAGACCCATAGAAAGACAGAGGAGCCCTGGGCAGAAAGACCAAGAGATCAAAAACAGAGAAAGAACAAAATTACTAAAGCAAGGTTAACATGTCAACAGAGACCAAGTGGCAGCAGAGGAGTTAAATCCAGTCTGCACAGAGCTTGCAAAGGACGACTCTCACACACTGAAGCTTCAATGTGGTGCAGAGGCTTCTGGCTTCTCTCTATTTTAACAACTGTCCCCCCACCCTCCCAACATCACCCTCATCTTAAAATGGAGGCAGCAGAAACCACCAGATTGTACACGTGAGTCTTAGCACTGGTAAGGGCGTAAACCACAAGCATTTGGAAGGTGTGCTAACTATCTCAGGCCACTAGGGTGTTACTTCCCGCCCCCAAAGGCATACTTCACCTAAAGATGTCCATCTAGACCCCAATAATTGATATCCCTCCTAAAAGTGTACCCTTTATTCCTTAGACCAGTGGGATCACACTAACTGTTTATAAGGCATGTCAGAATCCCCACAGGCTATGGAAAAGTGAAATGCAATTGTAATTACATGAGCAATAATGGGAAGGTAGGGGCAGAAAGAGTTACTCCTGAAATGCAAGACTAGAAACACTATTCCTTAGAGAGGCAGGCACTCCACCAGGGAAGAGGAGCCTGCGCTGCCTAGAAAGTGACCTCCGGAGAGCAATCACGCGCCTGGCCAGAGGCGCGGCCGCGCCCCTCCCTCCGCTCCTCCTTTCCTGCGTCCCAGGCCAGCTCTGTCCACCTGCCCGCGAGGCGGGCGGGCGGGGGCGCGGGGAGGAGCCGGGCTGGCCTCGGGCACAGGGGCAGCAGGCGGCTCCCACTCGCAGTTCTCCCTCCCGCGATGCCCAGGACACCAAGCAAGGCCCCCAACCGCGCACACCCCGCGGACTGTACCTTTACTCTGGGGAGGGTTCTGACTCCGGTCCCGGAGGACGTTGATCTGGTAGACAGCTCCGTAAGGCTCAAAAAGTTCTTTCAGCTCCTTTTCCGACCAAGACCTGGGGATCTGCCCGACAAACATCTTAATGGCATCTGGGTCTGGTTGGTCGGAGTGATCCAAAGCGCCGTTCATCTTGTTGGCTGTGCCGTTACTGTCAAAAAGGGAACCGGGAGCCAGAGTTAGGGCTGCACGGTGAGGGACAGGAAGAAAAAAATAGGGGGGTGGGGGCGGGGAGGCGGAAGGAGGAGGAAGAGGAGCGTGGGGCAAAGTGCCTAATGAGTCGTAGAAATTTGATGAACTAAAACAAAGCACAGGCACCATTAGGTTGCTCCTAGGTGGCAGGGCGGCGGGCTCTCACTGCAGGCTGCTGCTGCTCAGCACCCAGCCCGAGCCCAGGGCAGCGCCCCGCCGGCTGTCACCCGGGGCGTGGACATCTTGAAACCCAGCTCGGAGGCAGCTGCAAGTTAAGTGCAGGTCTCGTTCTGCAAGGCTGCCATCAACGCATCTGCAGCCTTATCAGCCTCACACTGGCTCTCTTGTGAAAAGAAAGGCAGGGCTGGATTTCTGCTGGATTTCTCCCCTTCCCCTCCCTCCCCTCTTTGGAGATTTTTTGGGAGGAGAAGAGAGGTGATAATGATAAAGTCACATGAAAAGAAAATGAAACACTTGGCAGTCCGTCAGATGACTAATGCAAGATGCTGAGGATGAATTTGCAGAGTGCGCGAGGCATCCATGTGTGCATCAAATTAGTACGTTGTTGCTGCTCAGAATGGAAAGTGCTCCAGCAATGCGGCTGGCTGCAGCCGATTGGCTGCTTATGCTGGAGAAAAGGGCCAGGGCGGGGAGGGGGGCTCCCGTTTAAAAAGCACATTGTTTATGGGACCCAGGCACAAAGGGTTTAATTCAGAGAGGCAAAGGCGATCTCAGAATTGCCTGCTTTGTGCCGGGAAAAAAAAAAAATGCAGCCGCAGAAAGTTGAGTTCCCGCTAAAGGACACTGAATATTTCAAATCTTTCACACTCCATAAATTGCTCTCTGTGTGTCTGACTTCCAGATGTTGCACTTGAGTTCTAAACAATCACACGTTTGGAAGAGAGAAGAGGGAAATCTGCCTTTTCTTCTCCTAGCTTCAGTAAATATTTGGGGATGATACAAAAAGCAAGAACATAAGCCTTTACATATCCATCTTCCTTAAGACTTAAAAACCCCCCATTTGGAAGAGAGCCTGCAATTCTAGTCACCATCATGAAACATGATAATGAGGGTGTTCATTTTTTAATTGGGATTCCCCCCATTTGACCTTCAGTAAATAATAAAGCAAAATCACATCTCCTCTTTGTCTTCCATCTTCTGAATGCTCCCTAAACCCACCTACTCTGCCAAGAGACAGGGCTGAATGCCCTGAGCAGCATTCATTTGCAGTACTGTGCTCTTGGTTTAGCATCTCAGCCCGTGAAAATAAAATGCACCTAAATAAGGTCACACCTGGCAGACAAAATATCTACAGAGTCCGGTCCATGATCACCCTCCAGCCCCTAGCCCAAGAGGCAGAAAGGTAAAAAAGGGCCCCCATAAACTAAAATGTCACTGCAATTGGCAGGTGTCATTTCAATGTAATCTTGGGGTTATAATAATAAGGTATTCAAAATGATGGCAAATACTCTTCACTAGGGCCTGGCTTTAATTTCTACTTCTTCCGTTCACCCTATTTTACCACTCTATTTTTTTTTTTTTTCTCCGTGAGATAAACAATCAAACTGTGTAGCTTGAAACACTTTCAGAGGTTTCTCTAATCAACCTTATTGTTATAAACCATGTTCTGCTAAATAAAATATTGAGCACAAAATCTTGCAACCATTTAGGTGTAACGTAATGCTTGCTTATATTACAGATCAATCGTTTATCTTGTTCCTGTGCACCTTTACTTCTTTTCAAGTCACCCTTTGAGAATTCAATCAACACTTTAACCCCACAGAGCTAACTCTGGTGGGGTGGAGGTGACAGAGCCCTACACAGAGCAGAATGCAGTGTTCACAACTCTGTGAGAGCTTAGAGTGTGGCAAGACTCGTTTCTGGGGCAGGAAGGACTTGTGGTTAGTGCTGTTGACAATGAGCTAGAATGAAAAGAGGAAGGCATTGCCACAGGTCTCAGCTAACAGAGAACGGAAGTTCAAAAATGGGACTGTTGCATTTTGTCTGCACAGAGCAGTTAGTACAACTAAGGAGCTAGGTGAGAGTATACCAGTCCCAGTATCTAAACTTAGAATCCTAGAGCACGCTGATAGATCCTCCCTTCCCCCAACTGATAGTTGGAATATGACGTAAGCGCACCTGCGGCCTGGACATTCCTGAGCACCTAACCAAGACTACAGGCTTTATTAGAGGAGAAGGACCCTGCCGGGTTGTCTCGCAAGGGGAGAGTAGCAACACGTGCAGAGGTGAACATGCCTTTTGAGGGGAAGGATGGGAAGGGATGGGGCTTAGGGTACTCGGCACACGCTGATTGGTGGTTTCATATAAGGCACATGATTAGGCACTTAAGTACTTAGGAATCAAGAGCTTAGGGTATTTGGCAGGTGCTGATTGGTGGTTCAATGTATAGTCCATATAAGGTGCCTGGTTAGGTGCTCAGGAATGTCCAGGCCGCAGGTGAAGGTTACTTCATACTCCGTCCATCAGTTGGGGGAAGGGAGGATCTATCACACGCATTCTGTAATCTCTCTCCAAAGGAGAGGGCATTTTTACTGTCTCAAAAAATGCACCCGTAGTGGCATGTAAAGGAGGAGAGATGGAGGATATCCCTTATACCTTTGGTCTTTATGTTACTGAGTCCATATTTATAACCCCCTTCCCATTAGCCATACTTCAGAAATGCCTGGAGACTTCTTATCACCCTGAGGCAGTGGGGTGTTGGAGCTCATGGCACGGGCTCTGAATCATGGCACCACCGCTTCCTAACTGTGCGACTCTGGGCCTCAGACTCTTCGTCTGTAAAATGGGAATAGAGACTTCATCTCCTACAGTCATGTGCTTCGTACAGGAAATGGCCCAGAGTAAGTGCCTAATAAGTGTTAGCTATTTCTATTTTTAATCTCTTCTTTGCAGTTGTGACACACTTGAAATGAGTGACCATCTCATGTCTACTTTTCATTCCAAATTTTCTCATAGAATAGGCTCAAACACAACTCATATCCTAAATAATAATATCTCTTAATGAGCATTTATAAGCTAGATACTGTGCTAGCTACTTTACATACATTATTTCTAACCCTCATGACAGCTGTAGTGAAAGTATTATTTTCAGATGCAAATATCTAGGAAATAAGTTCCTTTCCTAAAATTACCAGCTCATAAATTATAGAGGCAGAATTCAAACCTAAGCCCAAAGCACAAAATATTTCTAATTCATCATGTTGCCAAATATTGCATCAGGTCTGCCTTTGACTGAGCATGTACACCTCACAGCAAATCTATGAGAAGACAAGGCCAAGAGCAAAACATAATGGGTCCCTGGAACCCCGGTGCCAAATTAAAGGTACCACTGCAAGAAAGACACACACCTGTCCTCTTTCTATCAGTGAGACACGCTAAACTGAAGTCTGTTAGGAGTACTTTACAGCCCACATTTCCTCACTAATCACATAGCTGTCTCCATCTGCACAGATTCCCTTCCTCTCTATTCCCAGTCACCTCAATCAGTGCCTCTCATCCACATCTAAATCCCTTCCTAACTACTTGCATTTTGCAAACAACCATCCCAAATATTTGCATCATATTTGCATAACAATTCCTTCCTTAAGTAAATCCAAGGACCTCTAGATGTTATACAAATTCAACAATGACTACAACAGTACAACTTCCTCAAGGAAAGCTTCCCTGCAGGACAGGTGGTCCCCAATCCCTCCCTCCCCATCCATGTGATGCTGAATCCCATGCCCCCCCGGCCCCCGGGGTATTGCAACAGCCTAGTTAACTGTTCTAATGCACACAAATTCCTGCTTTGGACTCCCAACTTTCTGCCTGGCTGAGGCTCATTTCTAGCAGAGACTTACTGACTTCTTTTGTCCTCACGGGGCTGTCAGCACTGACAATTCTAAGTAAGCCAAAAACTGTGTCCCACAATTAAACCTTTGGGGGTACTTGCCAGAGGCCATAAAGAGCCAATGTGCTATTCAGAGGAATAATTATGGGAATAGATACCCCAAATTTCAGCAAGACTCTCAGTAAGATCTATTTACTAGAATCTGATATCATGCTTAGAAAATTAGACTAGCTCTCTTCTCTGCACTTCCCAGACCTCCTCAGCACCCACTACTACAGTACAGGAATTAATTCAAATTTAAATATTATTTATTGAGGGCCTACTCTTTTCTAGAAACCTTTGCCAGGTGTTTGACATCCAGTATCATGACAGCTCCAGGAAGTTGAAATCGTTATCCCCATTTCGGAAATAAAGTAATTAAGAGTCGCTGTGGAGGTAAAGTGACTTTTCCTATGTCACCTCCCTTAGAAGAGGTGCCTGCAGAATCTGGACACACGAAGATGTGAAGGCCAACTGTTATTGCTCAATATTCCATAAACTGGGTTCCTCTAGGGCAGTGGTCGGCAAACTCATTAGTCAACAGCGTCAAATATCAACAGTACAACGATTGAAATTTCTTTTGAGAGCCAAATTTTTTAAACTTAAACTTCTTCTAACGCCACTTCTTCAAAATAGACTCGCCCAGGCTATGATATTTTGTGAAGAGCCACACTCAAGGGGCCAAAGAGCCGCATGTGGCTCGCGAGCCGTGATTTGCCGACCACTGCTCTAGGGGGATGTTTCCTATGGACTCAGTGGCCATGTGCAGGCCCTAGGAACAGGCACATACATCTCTGCTGGCACCAAGCCTACAAACTGCAACAAGATCCTGAGTGCTAATTACACTTTTGCTCTTGGCAAAGAGCCAACTATAAGGCTCCTCCCGGACATATGCCATATGGAACCAGACCACAAGTTAGAGAGCACTAAGCCAGTGGGCACTGGTGGTATCATTCTCAGAGCCAAGAGGGAAATATAACGATGTCTGGGGGGAAAATGAGAGTGCTTACTTTCTGCTTTCAGCACAGGCATTGACCTACTTCCCTACTCCATTTTGGAGTAAAGAGAAGTAGATTAACAGAAGATATGCAAAATCCTTGGAGGTTCCTCTAAGCAGTAAAATGTTAAAATTATAATAACTGATTGAAATAAATGCATTATTATTATTATTATTATTATTATTATTATTATTATTTCCAGGACAGCAAGCTTTTATAAGGCCCAGAGAATTGCACGTTTTCCTTTGGAGAATGGAAACAAAAGAATTTATATTTTTATTCTTTTTTGAGTTCCTTGGACAGCCACTTTCTGCATCACATCTCCTTTATTTACATAAAAGGAAGAACAACAAACTTACAAAAGAGGTATGAGAAATGCCAAGTGGCTATAAATATATTAATGCTGAAAAAAATACATAAAATGCCACGTCCTGAAGATATTCAAACCCAAAACCAACACACAAAGATGCCTTGTCTTGAAAAAATTCTGTAGAAAGATAGCTAATCTCCCTGGTACTTAATAGTCTTATTATTCTCATGCTTTTTTATCCTTTGTACTTTTTTTTGTTCTGTGGAATATCCTGCATCAGTTCTGTCCTACTCTGTGCAATGATGGAAATGTCTTATAATCTGTACCGTCAATATGGTAGCCACTAGTTACATGTGGCTTCTAAAGACTTGAAAGTGGCTAGTCCACCTGGGAAATTGAATTTTTAATTTTACTTCACTTTAAATCTAAATAACTCTAAATGCTAATATACCTTAAAAAAACTAATCGGAGTTGACATTCACTAAAATATTATTTCATCATGAGATTGTCTTGGGAAAATGGGAATGAGGGGCCAGGAAAATGACGTGGAGGCTTGAAGCGCACGACAGCAGGTCGGTGGGACAGTGGGACAGTGGGTTGGCAGGCCTGGCCTCTTGTCATGGTTTAGCATTCAACTAACTGTGGGATCCCACGCAAATCATATAGTCTTTCTGTGCCTTGGTTTCCTCACTTATAAAACAAAGAGCAAAATAGTTACCATCTGGCTCTTAATTTCAGTAATTCTACAGTTATGGTTTGGAACCTAGATGATGATATATGGAAAAGATAATTTACGTAACATGACCAGCTGCCTGAAACCTTGGGATGATTCCGTCTGTGTCCAATTTAGCTCACAAGTGACTAAGGCATGGGCCAGGGAGCTGACAAGTGTCACCTACACTGTGGAGAGCAGCCTGCAGGCTCAGACAGAGCCACTGGGTGGCTGGTGGCTTGGGGTTGCTGCCAGAACATCATCTCTCTCAATTTGTGCTAATTCTTCCTAATATCCCAACCGCAGTCCCACCATTTGAGTCAGCTGAGAGGCCACTCTTTCACAGGGCCCAGGAATTGTTTTCTAATAATCGCCTGTACTTAAATAAGAGCACATGAAGAAGCAGGCTTTGTCTGCTGTTCACAGGAAATTGTCCAAGACTGAGCTGAATGAGGGAAAAGCGGAAAGAAGCTGGTGATGGGCCTGGTGCCTTCTAGTGGGCAACAGAATGGGCACAAAATCCAATATTGTGAACCATCTACATTGTCCATGTTGTTGTTATTATTGTTTAAGAACAGAATTCTCTCCCAACTGGCTGGCAATGTGGCACCTAGGGACAGCAGCAACTCCTTCCCACGCTGCGGAGAATATTCCAGAGACTCGGACTAGGCCTCCTCAGGAGCCTCCTCCCTCTCCTCTCCACTCACCACAGCCTCTCAGCTTAGAAGAAGGAATCAGCTGTCATCCAACCTCCTGCTCTGGGAACTGCACCTCCCATTTCAGAAAGCCTCATCTGTCTGCCTTTCAACGGAGCGGCTCTCGCACCATGGACACAGCTAAATCTTAACTCAGGGGGCTCCTGGGTTGCTTAGTGACTCTGGCAAGCTCAACAGAAATCTCTACATGTTTTCTCACCAATAAGAAGACCAAACCAATGCTATTCCTGTATTTACCTGGAAGGTATTGTTATCACTTATCAAGTGTAGCAAAGCCTTGTGAGTCATGGCCACTCTGATACAGAATGGGGCCCCAAATCTCTGAGACATCTGTGGATCGGCTGAATTCACAGATGATTCCCTGGCTCAGATGATACCCTAAGTCAGCGATTTTCAATCATTTTCATCTCATGGCACACATAAACTACGAAAATTCTACAGCACATCAAAAATTATATGTTTTGTGGATCTGACCAAAAAAATGAAAGGTATCATTTTGACTCATTCACACTGGACAGCTATTGTGTTGGCTGTTGTCAATTTTCACTTGACAATTTAAGGGAAAAGAGGTCAGTGCCCCTGACTGACTAATCAGGAATTGCGTGTTTTAAAAATTCTTGCGGCTTACCTATGCCTGCCGCGGACACTGGTTGAAAATCACTGCCTAAGTAGCTGGAGGAGGCAAAGGCTTTCTCCAAGTGCTCAAATTGTAAATAAATTAGTTTGTGCTCCTCTGAAGAAGATGTTCAAGTTTCCTACAAGTAGACTTACATGCAATATGTTCATCCCTATGCTTTGCCAAAATTTGAAATAAAATTTCATTAAGAATGTACAGGACATCAGTTTCATTCACAGACAGCTGGGAAAAAACACATATGTGACAGGCATTCTGGTGGAATGCTGGAGTTAAGGTTAAATTGTATTTGGTTGGAGGTCCAAAAAGCTATATAGATGCTCCTCAACTTATGATGGGGTTATGTTCCCATAAGCCCACTGTAAGTTGAAAATCTCATACGTTGAACATGCATTTACTATACCTAACCTACCTAACATCACAGCTTAGCCTCGCCTACCTTAAACGTGCTCAGAACATTTACATTAACTACAGTTGGGAAAAATCATCTAATGCAAAACCTAATGTATCTATACATATAAAAGGCTAAGTATCCATCCGTCCAACTGGTAGCTATGACGCGCACTGACCACCAGAGGGCAAACACTCAATGCAGGAGCTGCTATGATGCACACTGGCCATGTAAAAAATAAACAGCACCGCCCTAGCCAGTTTGTCTCAATGGACAGAGCATTGGCCTGCGGACTGAAGGGTCCCGGGTTCGATTCCGGTCAAGGGCACATGCCCAGGTTGCGGGCTTGATCCCCAGTAGGGGGCTTGCAGGAGGCAGCCAATCAATGATTCTCTCTCATCATTGATGTTTCTATCTCTCCCTCTCCCTTCCTCTCTGAAATCAATAAAAATAAATTTACAAAATAAATAAATAAATAAATAGATAGATAGATAGATAGATAGCACCATGGACCTGGCACCAACAAACCAACACTCAGCTTCCCCCAAGTGGGACATAGGCCCCGCGACCACTCTGGAGTGACAGCCCACCAAATCCCAGCCAATACTGCTAAGACCCCATGGTGCAAAATGTGGCCCACAGGCCAGCCCAGCCCAGAAACGGTTGCTGTGGGCGCTGGGTAATGACATCACATAGCAACACCTGGCTTCCTCTCCCTCCTTAGCGACTAGCCTACTTGGAGTTTCTTCAGCCCAGGAACACGACTTGCTTTATAGCCAGGTACAAACATTATACAGTTTAACAAACGTTTGTGAAGTGTTTTCACGTGCCTCATCTCATTTGATCCTCACAGAAATCCTGGAGTAGGTAGATAGGAGACTCATTAGAATCCTATTTTCTTTTCATTAGCCAGAAAATGGAGATTTAGAAAGCTTAGAAACTTGACCTAACTGAAAAAAAGTAAGAAATGATGGAACTTGAAAATGACTTCAGGTTATCTCACTGCGCAGAATATAGTCAAACACTGCTGTAGTTAAGTATTTTACCCTTTGTTCTCCCTGCGTGATCTACAATAATAATCTGCTTTGTGTTGATATTTACTGCTGTGTTGCTGACAATTACCTGAAAGAGAAGTTGGGATGCTTCACTGGGTTGGGAAAAAGTTTAGCTAAATCAGAAAGCAGGTCTAATTAAGCAAGTTTATTCTCTATCTATAAAAGGCTCAGTTGACTCGCGCACGTGCGATACATATAAAGCTCTCGCTGGCGCCAATTGCATGCGTGTGTTTTGATCTGTCATTGTTGATCGTGAATTTGGTTGACACTTCTGTTATAGAGAAAGGGCGAATAGTGATATTAAAATATTTCTTCGAATTAATTTCCTTTCAAAGTGCACAAATCTGTGCACCAGGACAATAGTTTATAATAAAGTGTTAAATATCTCATGTAATTTGAAAAAATAAGTCCTGGGAGGAAAAAATGGCAGCAGAATAGACAGACGTGTCCCAAGCCTTGTCCCAGAGCAGATAGAAAGAACAGTTTAGGGTCGCATGGGGAGTATTTGTTGGTGAGTTGAGGGACAGCTATACTCCAGGAGACGGTGGGGGGCTGCTGGACAGGGATCCCCTGACCGGGCAGCCCCCACTGCTGCTGGGTTCCCTCCCAGAGTGATCGGCTCGGATGCGGAGACCGTGCCATCTTAAAGGGGAAAGTGGATGTTATCAGAACCCTGAAAATCTACAACTGCAGCACCCACCGAACAGCTGCGAACCCCAGAGCACCGGTCCCCAATTGGCGCAAACACGCGGATTCCAAGGAGCTCTACACTCCACCATGGAAAGGTCAGATTTCGCCTGGGATAAGGTGAGGTCTCTGCTCCCAGCAGGAGAGAGAAACGCACGCACTGCAGGAACTGGAGGATGAGGGGAAGTCTGCGCCTAGAAAAATCCATGGCTGTTGGGGCTGGCGTGATCCGTGAATGTGGAAGGGGGTCCTCAGAGCTGCTAACAGAAAGGAACTCTTAAAAGCAACTCATTTTGATCTGACGCAAAAGGACAGCTTAAAAATTTTTAAAGTGTGCTGGCTGCTTAGACCCAAGGGGGAAAAAAGGACTGCAAAGACTTGCGCGCAGCCCTGGAGTTTGCACACTTACGCTGTTTTTTTGTTGTTGTTTTTTTCCTTTAAATCCTTGCTTCTAATTACTAAGCCCAATACATAGGATCACCCAATTGGGGACTCCCTAAGAGACTGCAGGGGAAAGTTGTTTTTCTGGAACCTGGAGATCAGAGCGGGGAATAACCATCAGAGAACCAGCTCTGGGGCAGCCCACTCCCACAAACCGGTACTGAGTGCCACAGGGAAAGCAGGATCAAAGCACTGGCTAGAGAGGACCTATAGATCCAGAGGTCAATCCAGAAACACTGCCACCCAGGGGTTGAATCACAAATTGACTCTTGTGTAAACACAAATAAAGCCATACAAGAAATTAAGACACACTGGCTGCTTAAAAATCAGGTCTGGCTTACAACACTGAGAAGCAGTGGAACACAGGGAACTGCAATACTGTCCTGACTAGGAAACAGGCATGCCAAACAGAACAGTAGAGGAAGTGAATGAACCTCACTACTGCACATTTTTATTTTTATTTTATTTTTTTTCATCTTTACTTAAGAAACTAATTTTTTTTCTTTTTTCCTCACTTGATTTTACCTTTTTAATTATTACATTTTTATTTTCAATCAGTATTATTACTACTACTATTTTACCTTCTTCTTTTAAAAAGTATCATTTTATTTTCTCTTTATTTTACTTTGGGATTAGTGTTCTACATTCTATTTTCATCTTCCCTTTAGCATCATTTTACTCTATCTCAACTTTACCTTTATGCAATCACTCTCTTCCTAACTTTTCCCCTTTGTTGTCCTGTTTCTCTTACCCTTTTCCTGCTTTAGATTTTCCCTATTCTTTCTTTTTACCCCCTGTTAAAATTTCACCCTATTTATATATCTAACTAGAGGCCCAGTGCACGAAATTCGTGCACGGGGGGGGGGGAGTGTCCCTCAGCCCAGCCTGCACCCTCTCCAATCTGGGACTCCTCGAGGGATTTCTGACAGCCCGTTTAGGCCCAATCCTACCAGGATCATCGGACATCTCTCTCACAATCCAGGACCGCTGGCTCCCAATTGCTCGCCTGCCTGCCTTCCTGATTGCCCCTAACCGCTTCTGCCTGCCAGCCTGATCACCCCCTAACCACTCCCCTGCCAGCCTATTGATGCCTAACTTCTCCTCTGCCATCCTGTTTGCCCCTAACTACCCTCCCCTGCAGGCCTGGGTCCCCCCCAACTGCCCTTCCCTGCAGGCCCGGTTGCCCCCAACTTCCCTCCTCTGCCAGCCTGGTCACCCCTAACTGCCCTCCCCTGCAGGCTTGATTGCCCCCAACTGCCCTCCCTTGCAGGCCTGGTCCCTCCCAACTGCCCTCCCCTGCTGGCCATCTTGTAGAGTCCATCTTGTGTCCACATGGGGGCAGCCATCTTTGACCACATGGGGGCAGCAATCTTGTGTGTTGGAGTGATGGTAAATTTGCATATTACTCTTTTATTAGATAGGATTTCCAATCCCCTGTTCAAAGTTCATACACACCTCTCTCTTCTCTGTCTTCACTATACAAAAAATTGTTTTTCTCTCTGTCCTTTTGTTGTTTGCTTGATTGTTGATTATATAGATTTTTATGCTTGTTTGTGAGATTGTTTTGCTTATTCTTTTTTTGTTTGTTTTGTTTTTGTTTGCTTTTTGCTTCTGTTTTCCCTCACCTCACTTGATATTAGTTGTTGTTTGTAGTTTGTATTCATCTCCAGGTACTTGTTGCTGGCATTTGTTGGAATTAGTGGCTGTTCTATTGGAGTTTCCTCCCCATATATATAGTTTGTTCCCTTCTTCTTTCGTATTCTCTTTCTTTACTCTCTTTTTTTCCCTTTTCCCAATTTCATTTGTGCACTCCTTTCTTTCTTTCTTTCTTTCTTTCTTTCTTTCTTTCTTTCTTTCTTCCTTTCTTCCTTTTTTTTTCTCTTCTTCTTTTTCTCTTATCCTCTAATTTGCCTTTCCTGGTGGTCACTTTATTTGGGGTTATTAATATCGTGAATACATGTATCTTCAGTGCCTTGTGCATTGTACCTGGTTGTGTTGTATTCTGTGCCTTTAAATCAACACAGGAGAGAGAGAACTACATAACCAGACACCTGGAGAAGAGAGACTATGGGGAGACAAAGAAACAGCCTGCATATGAAAGAAAAGCAGGCATCACCAGAAAAAGAAGTAAACAAAATGGAGGCAAGCAACCTGTCAGAGAAAGAATTGAGAGAAATGGTCATAAGGTGGCTGAAAAGAATGGAAGACAAATTCAACAATATGGGTAAGAACCAAGAGGAAATGAAGAACCAAGAAGAAATGAAAAATGACATCGCTGCTGTAAAGATCTCAATAGAAATCATCAAGAGTAGACTAGAAGAAGCAGAGGACCACATCAGTGAGCTAGAACACAAGATAGGAAAAAATACCCAAGTAGAGCAGATTCTAGAAAAAAAAAAATTAAAAAGCAGGAGGAGAGCCTAAGGGAACTTTGGGATAACACGAAGCAAAACAACATCTGCATAATGGGGGTTCCAGAAGGAGAGGAAACTGAGCAAGGAATAGAAAACCTGTTTGAAGAAATAATGACAGAAAACTTCCCTGATATAGGGAAGAAAAACCCACACAAATCCAAGAAGCTCACAGAGTCCCAAACAAAATGAACCCCAAAAGACCGATGCAAAGGCACATTATAATTAAATTGGAAAACACCAACAACAAAGTAAGAATCTTAAAAGTGGCCAGAGAGAGACCGAAAGTTACCTACAAAGGATCCCCCATCAGACTAGCGACTGATTTCTCAACAGAGACTCATCAGGCCAGAAGGGAATGGAATGAAATATACAAAGTCATGCAAAGGAAGGGTCTGAATCCAAGAATACTGTACCCAGCAAGGCTATCAATCAAAATTGAAGGTGAAATCAGGAGCTTCACAGACAAAAAAGGACTAAGGGAATTTATTACCACCAAACCAGCAATGCAAGAAATGTTAAAGGGTCTGCTGTAAAAAAAAGAAATAGGAAGCGAAGAGGGAACAAAGGAGTAAAGAATGAAAATGGTGACAAATAAGTACCTATCAATAATAACTTTAAATGTAAATGGATTAAATAACCCAATCAAAAGACATAGGGTAATGGATTGGATAAGAAAACACAACCCATATATCTGCTGTCTACAAGAAACTCACCTCAGAAAAAAAGACGCACACAGACTGAGGGACGGAAAAAGGTTTTTCAGGCGAATGGAAATGAAAAAAAGCTGAGGTAGCAATACTTATATCTGACAAATTAGATCTCAAAGTGAAGGACATAACAAGAGATAAGGAAGGCCACTTCATAATACTAAAGGGAGCAATCCAACAAGAAGAAATAACTCTCGTAAACATATTCGCACCCAATACAGGAGCACCCAAATACATAAAAAAACTCCTGGAGGATATCAAGGGAGAGACTGACAGCAATACAATCATAGTAGGAGACTTTAATACCCCACTATCACCATTGGTCAAATCCTCTAAACAACAAATCAGCAAAGAAACATCAATCCTAAATGACTCACTAGACCAGATGGAATTAATTGACATCTTCAGAACATTTCACACCAAAGCCACAGAATATACATTCTTCTCAGGTGCACATGGGTCATTTTCAAAGAGAGACCATATGTTGGGTCATAGGCAAAGTCTCTTCAAATTGAAGAAGATAGAAATCATATCAAGCATCTGCTCAGATCACAGTGGCATAAAACTGGAAATCAACTACAATAAAAATATTCCAAAAAAATCCAACACATGGAGACTAAATAGCATGCTATTAAACAATGACTGGGTTACCAGAGAGATCAAAGAAGAAATAAAAAACATCATGGCAACAAATGACAATGAAAACAGAACAATCCAAAATCTATGGGACACAGCGAAAGCAGTCTTGAGAGGGAAGTTCAGAGCTCTACGAGCATACTGCAAAAAACAAGATACAATGGTAATAAATTACCTAACCCTACAACTCAAAGAGTTAGAAAGAGAGCAACAAAAGAAGCCCAGTGTAAGCAGAAGGAAGGAAATAATAAAGATCAGAGCAGAGATAAATGACATAGAGTCCAAAGAAACAATGCAAAAGATCAACAAAACCAAGAGCTGGTTCTTTGAAAGGATAAACAAGATTGATGAACCTGTAGCCAGGCTCACCAAGAAGCAAAGAAAGAGGACCCAAATAAACAAAATCAGAAATGAAAGAGGAGAAATAACAACAGACGCCACCTAAATACAAAGGACTGTTAAAAAATACTATGAACAACTCTATTCCAACAAACTGGACAACCTGGAGGAAATGGACATATTCCTAAAAAATATAACCTTCCAAAACTCAATCAGGAAGAATCTAAACATCTCAATAGGCTGATAACTATGGAAGAAATTGAAGCAGTCATCAAAAAGCTTCCAGCAAACAAAAGCCCGGGGCCAGACGGCTTCACAGGGAAGTTTTACCAAACATTCAAGGAAGAACTAAAACCAATCCTCCTCAGACTATTACAAAAAATTCAAGAGGAAGGAACACTTCCAAGCTCACTCTATGAAGTCAGAATCACCCCAATATCAAAACCAGATAAAGGTAACACAAGGAAAGAGAATTACAGGCCAATATTCCTCATGAACATAGATGACAAAATCCTCAACAAAATTCTAGCAAATCGGATCCAGCAGTATATCAGAAAGATCATACACCATGACCAAGTAGGATTTATCCCAGGAATGCAAGGATGGTACAATATCCGCAAATCAATAAACGTGATACATCACATAAACAAATTGAGAGATAAAAACCACATAGTCATATCAATTGATGCAGAAAAAGCATTTGACAAAATCTAACACCCTTTCTTGATAAAAACTCTCAACAAAATGGGAATAGAAGGATCATACCTCAACATAATAAAAGCCATATATGATAAACCCACAGCTAACATCATACTCAATGGGCAAAAACTAAAGCCATTTCCCCTAAGAACAGGAACAAGACAGGGATGCCCACTCTTACCACTCTGTTCGACATAGTACTGTAAGTATTAGCCATTGCAATTAGACAAGAAGAAGAAATAAAAGGCATCCAAACTGGAAAAGAAGAAGTAAAGCTGTCCTTATTTGCAGATGACGTGATATTGTACATAAAACACCCGAAAGACTCCATAAAAAAACTAATAGACTTAATAAATGAATTCGGCAATGTAGCAGGATATAAAATTAATGCCAAGAAATCTATGGCATTTCTATACACCAATAGTGAACTTACAGAAAGAGAGCCTAAAAAAGCAATCTCATTTACCATTGCACCAAAATAAATTAAGATACCTAGGAATAAACTTAACTAAGGAGGTAAAATACCTATATGCAAAAAACTACAGGACACTGAAAAAAGAGGTAGAAGAAGACGTAAACAGATGGAAGAACATACCATGTTCACGGATTTGTAGAATCAACATCATTAAAATGTCCATACTACCCAAAGCAATCTATAGATTCAATGCACTCCCCATTAAAATACCAATGGCATATTTCACAGACCTAGAAAGAACTCTCCAAAAATTCATCTGGAATAAAAAAAGATCCCGAATAGCTTCAGCAATCCTGAGAAAGAAGAACAAAGTAGGTGGGGTCTCAATACCAGATTTCAAGCTGTACTACAAAGCCACTGTTCTCAAAACAGCCTGGTACTGGCATAAGAACAGACATATAGACCAATGGAATAGAATAGAGAATCCAGATATCAACCCAAACCACTATGCTCAATTAATATTTGACAAAGGAGGCATGAATATACAATGGAGTCAAGACAGTCTCTTCAATAAATGGTGTTGGGAAAATTGGACAGATACATGCAAAAAAATGAAACTAGGTCAACAACTTACACCATACACAAAAATAAACTCAAAATGGATAAAGGACTTAAAAATAAGACAGGAAACAATAAAAATTCCAGAGGAATCCACAGGCAGAGAAATCTCAGACATATGCCGAAGCAATTTCTTCACCGCTACCGCTACCAGGGCAATGGAAGCTAAAGAGAAAATAAACAAATGGGACTACATCAAAATAAAAAGCTTTTTCACAGCAAAAGAAACAAAACAACAAGAAACCCCACTGTATGGGAGAACATATTTGCAAATGTTATCATTGATAAAGGTTTAATTTCCAACATCTACAGGCAGCTTATACAATTTAATAAAAGATAAATGATCCAATAAAAAAATGGGCAACGGACCTAAATAGAATCTTTTCGAAAGAAGACAGAAGGAAGGCCAAGAGACATATGAAAACATGCTCAAAGTCACTAATTATCCGAGAGATGCAAATCAAAACGATAATGTGGTACCATCTCACACCTGTCAGAATGGCAACCATCAACAAATCAACAAACGACAAGTGCTGGTGAGGATGCAGAGATAAAGGAACCCTTGTGCACTGCTGGTGGGAATGCAGACTGGTGCAGCCACTGTGGAGAACAGTATGGAGTTTCCTCAAAAAACTAAAAATGGAACTCCCATTTGGCCCAGTAATCCCACTTCTAGGAATATATCCCAAGAAACTAGAAATACCAATCAGAAAGGATATATGCACCCCTATGTTCATAGCAGCACAATTCACCATAGCTAAGATTTGGGAACAGCCCAAATGCCCATCAGCAGATGAGTGGATTAGAAAACTATGGTACATCTACACAATGGAATACTACACTGCTATAAAAAAGAAGGAATTCTTACCATTTGCAGCAGCATGGATGGACCTGGAGAGCATTATGTTAAGTGAAATAAGCCAGGCAATGAAAGACAAATACCACATGATCTCACTCATTTGTGGAAAATAAAGAACATTATAACCTGATGAATAAAAAGATAGACACAGAGGCAGTAAAGCATCGAACAGACTGTCAAATTACAGTGGGAAGTTTGGGGAGTGTTGGGGAGGGGGAGAAAGAGATCAACCAAAGAACTTGTATGCATGCATATAAGCACACCAATGGACCCAAGACACTGGGGGGGTGGGATGAGGGCATGCAACAGGGGGTAGGGGAGGCTGGGGGAAGGTCAATGGGGGGAAAAAAGGAGATATATGTAGTAATATATGTAGTATTTTAAACAATAAAAATATTTAAAAAATAAAAATAAGTACTGGAAAAAAAAAAAACTCATGTAATTTATTATGCATATTGCTTTTGCACCACCAGAAAGGTGAAGAATCTCAAGTTGAACTGTCCTGAATCAGGGGACATCTGTACATTTGTTTAACAGGGTGAAGCATAACCTTATTCCTGAGGAAAAGGCTGTAAAACGCAGGCCTTAGGGTTCACCAAGCGAAAGAGAAACCTTATTACCTTACTTCAACTTGACTGCTAGTAAAAGGCATAAAGCTGGAACACCCCCACAAAGAAGTAACTGTGGAGGCATGCAGGGAGGACCTGGAGTCTGAACACACAATGACCCTCGCTGGGAAGGCAGCGGCCCTGGATAACCCCTGTCTGGGGAACTCATTTCCTTCAGTGATTTATCAGAAATAGTTCAGGGGACTTCAGAGCAGAGCAGAGCAGAAGGCATTTGCACAGGGAGAGGTTTCTTAGATGAACTTTTAGAAATGGCAATGGGGAAATAATAATCACACAGAAGATTTATATCAGCTTCACATTTTCCAAGTGCTCCAGGAGCGCACATTAATTAATCCTCCCCTCATGGCTGAGGTCAGGATTACTGCCCCAACTTTACAGATGGGGAAAGGAAGGGAGAGGGGGACCCACCTAGCTCTGGTGCCCCCGGCTAAATGCTGCCCAAGTCACCTGTTTGTTTGGGCAAGTCCTTGTAGATGGCTCTCTGGATGAGGAAGAAGACACTGGTTTGCCCCGATCAATTAATTAACTGAAATGTGAATCCTTATGAAACAAAGACACATGTGGGAGGAAACTATGTAGTCATCTGAACTTCTCAAACTGAATATTGATTTTCACTAAAAATTGATTTTTACTAAAATTCCAATTCTTATCAGCAAATGATGAAAATAAGGGATGTACACTGAGAGCCACAAACAAAACAGACACGGTGCCAGGTACCCTGGACCTGGGTTTTAGCAACTGTGCTTCTCAAAGCAAAGAGTCCCTGCGTTCACAGCTGTCTAAAAGAAAACATTTTGCTGGTACTTATTCATGCAAGATAAAGCAATCAGAGAGGATTCACAACACTCTCCACCCATTGAAGAAATACTAAACCCACCTAAGTTTTATTCTCACATGCAATCCTTTTCTTAAATTTGTATTATAGTTACTGAGACTTTATGTCAGGCATGGTGCTAGGTTTGAAGGAGAGAGTTGAAAAATAAATAATTAAAGCCCTTAAGCTACTCAGCCAATGAGAAGAGACAAACATGTGCTCAACATAAATCCAAAATACAAAGGGATAAGGCTCGGAACAGAGCAATACAGGGCCTGCAGAAAGCCAGCAACAAGTGACTAATTTGGCTGCGGGCACTGGCATTCAGCATTCTAAACCACACTTCACCCCTGTGGTCACATTTTTAAATGGAATGTGAAAAATTCAGAGGCAATGGATGATAAGCTGTACTCTTTTACTGAGTTGACAAGGAGCTTGAAAGAAAGTAACTGAAGAAAAAAGTAGGCTGTGACTTGAGAGAAAGCAGGTGCCTCTCTCCCACGACCATGCACTTGAGACAGGAGACCTGTGCAACACTGGACAGAACGCCCGCACAGACCCATGGCTGGACGACCATCCTGTGCACTGCTGGCCCTCACACTGGGGGGCACAGCCCAATCCCCGACCTATGCTGGCTTGCAATGCCATAAACTGGGAACCTACTGCCATCCATAAAGCCCCACCCATCTCTAAGCTTTACTCTGAGCTAATTCCTCCAGAGGTGACCATCTCTCCAATGTTCCTGTCACTCACTACCACTCGTGTGAAAATCACTTCTCTGGGCATGTCCATTCAACCCTCCCATCTGATCTTCTATAGCTACAGCTGACAGAGCGGTCTGGCCCCACCTCAAACTCAGCATATCCAAAAATAATCTTGTCCTCCAATTAGGTTTCATGTTCAACTTCCCCGTTTTTCTTATTGGCTCAAACTGTACTCCTTCCTACCCCAAGTCTGAGAAGAAGGACAGTGTCTTCCACAGAACACACATTCAACGCTGAGTTATTGCCAGTCTAATCTCAACTCTTCTCTGACCACTGAACCTACAGAAACAATATTACTGAGCTCCTGATCAGTTACATGGTGAGAGAGTGAAACCGTGAGGACAAGGATGTCTTAATCATTAATTCAGTACGTATTTATGAAGTGATTCCACAACCCAAGCATTATTTAAGGTGCTAGGGAATACAGCAATTAATAAAATAAGGTAAAATTACCTGTATGGAGCTTATATTCTAGAAGGGAGCATAAAATGAGGAAAATAAGCAAACCTAAGAGATTAGAAAGAAATCATTTCAAAGGAGAAAATTAAAGCAGGAAAGAAAGACAGGGAGTATTGGGTGTTGGACTGCAATGCTAAATCAGGTGTTCAGAGAAGAACTCATTTGAAAGGTGAGCACGGTGCATTGAACTCAGGATATCTTCAGTACATATTTCCTGAATGAATAGATTTAATACAGCAAGAAGTCTTACAATTTGTAAAAATTAAGTCACACATCACGCAATTCGTCACATTATAAAGAACTGTGTTGTCCCATCTAGTACTGTTCCATTGAATCTGAGGGTCAATACCGTATACCTAATTGCCAATGAGTTATGTGCCCATTCTTCTCTAAACACCCAGTGAGTCCACTTGTTCCAACACAGCCACTGTCGCCATCCCAGCTATCATGATGCGAAAACTACTGAAAAACTGTTCAGGAAGCACTGCCTCCTACTCTGAACCAAAGGACAGACTTTACTGAGCTTTGTGCTCACCTGGTATTCCAAACTCTATCTACCCTTCCCTTAAATATTGATTATCTATCCATTATTCATTTTATCATTTATCAATGGCAGAATTGAATCTCAGGCTGGTCTCTCCTCAAGCTGATTTTTGGCCAACCTTCTTCCATCATAAATGATGTGTAATCAAGGAATACAACGTTAATTGAATGCCAGCCCAAGGGATGCAGCCAGCAGTGTAAGGTTTGATACAAACGTGTGAGAGATTAGTAAGTCACTGCTTCTTCCAATGATCTGGAAAATCAAAAGTTGACAGTAAATAGTACCTAATTACGTCATATTAATGACTGTAGCTTAGGTCAGAAAACAGAATCCATGTGTGAAGAAATGTGATTCTGTAGGCTAACCTAATTGATTAGGTTCAGATGTGTTTCTTTCTTTCTTTCTTTCTTTCTTTTTTTGATAATGCCTTCAAGCTCATGTGTTTGTGAAATGCCAACAACAGAGTTAAGACATAACGGACTTCAGAGCTGTCAACATGTGTGTCACCAAGTTCCTGCCCTGAAGTCATGCCCTTTAAACCCTCTGGGGAACTTCCCAACCCCTTCCTCAGAGATTTCTCATGTTATGCTGGTTTTTCAGCCTCTGTCACCTGCATTTAAACCCACAGGAGATCAGAAGGAGCACACAGGATGGCTTGTAATAGGAGGCCCGTGGAGTGATGGCCAACGCACATGAGAATCTGAATGGGCCCAGCAAGGAAAGCCCACTCAGAGCTGGGCCAACTTACTAGTATATTCCCCAGACCTTCCCAAGGACAGCAGTGTAGCAGAATAATTAATTTGCATAACAACAATCTTGTTTTAGCTAAAGGGTCACATTGTGCTCAATGCATTCTGTTTAAGGAGGCAGGGAAATATATAATTTATTATTAAGAAGAATTCCTTTAAAAGGAAACAATAAAGAGAATTGGTGCCATAAAGGATAAGCTTTCATCTCTACTGCAAACTTAGCTAATAAGCCTATTTCATTCCCCAGGGGCTCCAGGTATCTCAGATTTTACTTTCTCATTCATTCTAACACTCCCCTGAGTATCAAAATTTAAGCTTTGTGCAACATCTAATTTGTTGTCATTAAATGCAGCAACCAATTTTGCCAAGACTCTATAGCTTTTGGGAAATAAATCTGTGCTAAGTATTCTGCTCTATTTTTACCTTCTGTTATCATTGTTCTTGCTGTTGCTTGGCTAGCAGAAGTGAGGGAGGTGGGTGGGGCCTGCGGAGAAATGAGTTGTTGCTGTTGGGGAGCTTGTTTCCCTAAAGTAAATTATGCTTGTTCACAGATCAAGAAGTAAACTTTAATTCATTCTCTTCAAGACATTACAAAAGATGACATTTGAGGTTTAAAAACTGGAAATGAAAGGCCCATAAGAGATGACTGTGATACCATTCAAGAGACTAATCATGAATTCTCTAGACTCTTTCTGTCCTGATATAAGAAAAGGCAATGAGATGTTCTACAATGATTACACTAAATTTCTAGATAGCAACCCAAAAAGTTGCCTCTCTGATAGTCTGGTTAAAGAAATTTGCAAAATAACAAAAAGGAATAGTGCCAAGTTTGTAGACTGACTCAGAGAAGACTTCCAGAATTCTATGCATGTCAGCTCTGTATTTGGTTCCCTATGATACAAGCATACAGTTGTCATGCTACAAAACTACATAGCAAAAGGCAAGGTCCAAATGGCATTCTACTTTGCTAGTTTTGAAATCCCTAAATCACATCTTAAGATGAAATCAATACCAAACACCACATTTTGATTCATATAGTCCTGCCTCCTCCCCTTGTGAGTATGTCATAAATTTCATTTAGCATCTTAAATCATCAATTAAAATAGGCTTTGACATTTAATTTGTTTATTTAAAAATACCCCATCAGATCTAACCCCCTAACAAATAAGAATAAAAATAGGATTATGTGCTACATTTTAATGGCTGTTATTCTAGGAGGCTGAATATCATTATATCAAAATTCCCATAGCTGATTTTTTTAAAGTAATTTCTTCATTTTTTTGACACTACATCTGGCACAATGAATATAGATTTGTTTATATATCTGTCTAACTGCCTTTCCCAAACATAGCCAGATGGAGTCTTTCAAAATCAAATTAATTTCAGATTAATTCACTCTGGACCCACTCCAGTTTCATGACTCTTTGCTTTGAGGTACCAACCAAACTGATGTGAAATCATGAACTTAGAAGAGCACAGGTTCCTCTATATCAAGGGGGAACAATGAGATTGCTTTCCCTGTCCAGAAAGAAATCCATCAGGCACCATGAACCACCAGTTTAAGGTCTGACCAACATTTCATAGTGTCAAAATCATCCAGGAAGAATTTCCTTTGGGATCCAAATAGAATCACAGTTAATTTTACATCCAATACTCATAATGCTTTGAGATGATTCCAGTGAAGATGAGCGACCTAATTACTAACTTGAGAATGAACAGTGTTATGGTAAACTTGCCATGTACGCAGAGTCCGGTACCACACGTGACATGAGAGTTATCATTTTTTTTTTTTAATTTCTAAGCACCCAAAGTGTGTATTCTCTATCTCTAGCTGTAGCTACTGAAGGAACTATAAACAAATGTAGCCAGGCTTTGCATGCTGTCAATCTCAGTGGATGCCTTTATTATCCTACTTATTTCAATTGCAATTTGGGTTTCCATGGAGACACAACAGTCAGCTCTAGAAAATTATAAGATAAATGTCAGGCAGTGATAACAGTGTTAATGAAGCTTCGGTGACAAGCAGCTCTATGCTTCAAATAATAAGCTTATTTCTATTAGCATATGTATAACCTGTCAAAAAACCTGGAAGAGAGTATTAAAAATTAAATATATTTCTATTTATACTTAAGAGAGGGGAGAGACCCCCTCTAGAGTGGCTTAACTTTGGTGGGTCAACCTGAATAAGAAAAAATGTAATCACTGGTTTCTTGGGAAAATTAGGCACCAATCATGGCTCTCAGCGATGCTTTAGCTGACATCCACAAATGCCTTACTTTACCCAGTAACAGACAGAAGTTTTTCTTATAATGTGGTTAAAGTAATCTATTTTGTTTATGGAAGCTAAGAGCTCACCTCATTAAGTCTGACCATGGGAGACGGTGAGCTTCAGAGAAATAAATGCTACAACCAACCTTAGGTAACTGGATTGAGTAAGCCATCTCCTCCCCTCTCTATGATGCTGGATAACTATGATTCAATTGCTAGAATCCAGAATCCAGAACCACCTGAAATACTTCCAGGTAAAAATAAATCCCAAAACTGACAACTACGGCTTTACATAAGTTTGATGCATTTTGAATATACAGGTTGAGACAGTGGAAATGTGAACTACATAAAGTTAGGTTCTACAAAAAGAAAGTGAAAGAAAAATAAGTTTTATTGGGAAAAGATGACTTAACAGAAAAAAAATTTTCTTCAAGAACATCCTTCAGAACCCTGAACAGTTAAGAGGGGGATAATTCTCCAAATCAAAGTCTCTCCAGAAATACAAAAGAAAGACCTATACATATTTACTCCTCATTTATAGTAACTGCTCTTTGACCTCGCCATAGTGTCCATTATGCTTTCACTCACTGCGTATTTTTTCTTTATTATTTTTTAAAATATATTTTTATTGATTTCAGAGAGGAAGGGAGAGGGAGAGAGAGATAGAAACATCAGTGATGAAAGAGAATTACTGATTGGCTGCCTCCTGCACACCCCCCTACTGGGGATCCAGCCCACAACCCAGGCATGTGCCCTGACCAGGAATCAAACCATGGCCTCCTGGTTCATGGGACGTTACTCAACCAACTGAGCCACACCGGCCAAGGCTTTTCCTTTATTATTAAAAATCTGTTTATTGAGTGCCAGGTAAGACATTGTCACTGCCCTTACATCTCTCATTGTTAATAGCTTGTCCAACCAAATATCCAAGATCTTGAACAAGGTATTACACTGTGTGTGTGTGTGTGTGTGTGTGTGTGTGTGTGTGTGTGTGTGTTTTTTCTGTCCAAAGTCTGGTCCAATTTTGAAGTGACTACCTGACTAGGTTTTTCTGGAGTGAAACAACTCTTTTTGCTACAGCTCTGCAGTGGGAACAGCTGGCTGCTCAAATCCGCCTCTACCTACCTTGTTTTTCAATTGCTATAAGAAAAAATACCATAAGAGTGGGTGGCTTATAAACAACAAGCATTTGCTTCTCACAGTTCTAGAAGCAGGAAATCTAAGATCAAGGCACAGCAGACTCGTGTTGGGTGAGACCCACTTCCTGGTTTACAAACAGCCATCTCCCTGCTGTGTGCTCACGTGGGGGGGTGGGGGGGGTGGGGTGAGGGAGCTCTCTGGGGTCTCTTTATAAGGGCACTAATCCCATTACGAGAGTCCTACTCTCAGGACCCAATCACCTCCCAATTAATAGTATCACTCTGGGTGTCAGATTTCAACATGAATTTTGGGGGGACCCTAACATTCAGTCTATCACAGCACACTTGCTACCACTCTTGATTCCTAGCATTCATTATGGTACCTCTGCTGGAGTGGTAAAGCTGATAGAAGGCTCCTGGAGTTCAAAATGCTATTCACCTCATTCAAATGCAAGGAATTCATATCTCCTTCCCTCCAGGCAAAATGAAAGAACACACATAAATCAAAGACCATCTACAACAACAGCAGCAGCCTATAGTATCTTCGTGTATGCTCATGGTATCATTCCTTATTATCCCAACCATGGAAAACACATGAAAAAAATAACATTCAAAAGCACACAAAACTCAAGGCATTAGCAATAGGATTCTTTACTAGGACCTATATGGTCATTGGGATCCAGGGAATATATAGGAAAAATCACGAAGTGTAAATTTAATAACTCAACTTAAACTATGAGACCCGAGTTTGAAAACTTTTCAGTTGCAAATGAAAGCTCAATACTCTGTCACTAAAAACTGGGTGAGTAAACAGCTGTGGTCATGGAAACAAAGAGATTATAAACAGCATGCCTTTGTCTCATCAGTTAAACATCTTCATCTTTTAAAAACTTTCTTTTGATCAGTACTCCTCACTTACTGTTGCTCCTCTTAAAACTTTTCATGATTGCTCTTGAAAGGTGTTGGGGAATCAAATATAGACACTGAAAAGTCACCTGCAATTATTATTGTTGGTATTTTTAAATCATTGAAATAATTACTGTTAGCTTTAATAACAACAACACGAGGCATATTACGACAGTTCTTCAATTTTAAAATGACAGCTCTAAACTGGGGCAACCGAAATTACAATAATAATTTTCCAGAATTGACAATATTTGCTAAATAGTCTCCTTGAAGGGAAGGAGATTTTACACATGGGAAATAAATAGGAGGTTGTAATTTAAGTGTGGCGCAGCTTTAGTAGTGAGTTTAAAAGTGAAAGCCGAAAACAAAGTGCTGCCTGGGTTTTTTGTGTTCCTCTTGTTTAATGTTGAGAGATTTGATTAAGTGGAGACACCTCGGCTTTTGCTGATGGGAAAGCAGGGAATAGTTGCCCACCACGATTACACCGCTTTGAAAGGTATTACAAATACCTTTTAGACTTTAGGTTTGTTATGTTTATTTTTACAGAGAATGTTGTTATAAGGACAATCAAATCAAATAAATTGAAGAGGAATTCTCATATCAATGGAGTCATTAAAATAACTACTATGAAACAAGTAGTTCAAAAATAATGTAGAATAGATAGTAAGCTGCTCTAAAATTGTGATGACAGGGTCACATTTACGGACACACTTACTACAATGGAAACAGTGTCGCAAAGTTAGTAACTGCCAAAGCACAAAAAATATAAAATACAAAAAGTGTGGTATAGTGCCTTCAGCTCCATGTTTACTTAGAAAAATCATTATGATTGCTTGTTTTCCATAAGCCTGATTGAGGGAAAGCAAAACGACTTGGATTATGTCTTTTGTTGTTATTACTGAAATCAACAATGAAACAGAAATACTAATGACACTGAAACCTCGCAACTCATCCAGGACAGGAAGACACAGAAATATTAAAAACAAACCAAATAGCTATAAAAATGATTCTAACTCCCCTCCCAGAGTCATATGGCATCAATTTTGGGAACCACACTTCCCCTGGGAAATATAATAGTGGAGGTTTTCTGTGTCCATAGAATTAGGAACGTATTTAACAGCAGAAAGGGCTGGGATGTTTGGAGATCAGCTGGCTGGAGGGTACACGTGAGTGAATGAACATCGAGGAACAGAGTGCACTGGTCAGGAGGAATCCAAGGTGAGGTGACGTCCTAACAGTGGACCTACAGTGCACTCATTCTTTCAGGCCGGCTTGTTTTTGAAGCTTCCACACAGAGCTTTCATTAGCAACCCAACACATCCTGATCTCTGCGGACAGCTTGGCAACGGTCCACCTCGGCTCACAGGACCTCGAGTGCAGTGCGAGCATGGAGAGATCTAGAAATAATAGGAACGCCAGATGTGTCCCGAGGCCACACTCAGAAAGTGCAAAGCCCCGCTGTTTATATCAGACACTGCTTCTGGAAATCCCACCTTCGCTGGCCATATATTCACATATTGTATTGATAGAATTTGTTCTTTTAGAATTTTCAGCTAGATGACAGAAAACCATAAAATCTGTCGTTTCAGTGGTGTGGGGAAATCAAATTGCATCAGCGGAGGAAGGCAGGGGATCTCCTTAATATCTGTGTTAATAATTTACATGTGGGTGGGAGGGATTGGGCGTGAATCAGTAGAAAGTTCCTCAGGTACATGGGTTACTTGTGATAAATGGGTTCCAGCGCCAAGGCAGTTCACCTGTGAACTTGGAATGATGAGATTTACTGAGGCAATTTTTAATTCACTAACTGGCCATTATTGACAGGCTACTAGGGCTGTTTTTTTTTTTTTTGCTTTGTTTTTAAGACAACAATAGATAAAAACAAAGGCAACCAGCTTGGCTGGCTGGAGGGAGACATTGTACTCTCTTTCTCTCTTTTTCTCCTTAATTAACAATAACATTCAAAACACTGACAGAGAATAATGGTGAAATAAATTATGGAACCACTTATGTATGAAACCATACATTATTAAAACTACTCCAAATGGGTCCTTAATCTAAATAAAGATGGTCATTTTAGGAAGCCAAGCATCTCAAGAATTAGAAAGGACACAATAACATGACCCAAGATACAAAAAGTGTGTCATTTTGCCAGCCGGCCAAACTATCAACTGTCCTTGGATTTTATTAAAATTCATATATGTCTCTACTGCTGGCTGAGTCTCAGCTTCGATTATTTACGGCCCTGTATTTCTGCTGGTTAAAGATAGGAGAAAGAAGTACATTGGGCAAAATTCAGGTCTAATATTTACACTTTGCCCGTTTTAACCAGTCAGCAAAAGCAGTTCCATCCGCTCTATACTGCGAAAAGGAGCCCAAGGACCACCTCCCGCACACTCTGAACGATGCACAATACATCACAGCGCGTGAGTCTCTTTGTTGCTTATTATACCGATTTTTAGCATGGTTGGAATACCTTTTATTTTATTAAGTTTTAATACAGGGATCTTAAAGAATGCCGTTAGGAAAAGCATAGGAGCCCCTTCCTTATTAAAACAGGTCCTTGGCATACAATTCCCACGTTCACTGCCGCTTAACTTACTCAAATAAACAAGAACATGGTTTTTTTTGGCAGCTTCCATGGTGCTAAGCTCTAGTCTGCTTTTGATGTAAAATTTATTTAACCTAACACATAAATAGTATTTCTGACACCGGCAGGCCAGTCATCATTCTGCTGTGTTGCTCTCCACGGGGGAGAGTGACCCTCTTTGCTGCCACGGTGGCCACCGCCCTGCTGGGAAGAAGGAAATCTCACCACGTGAGAGGCCCGGGCACAGCTCTGCTTGGCAGCTTTACACACTCGTGGTCAGGCGTTCATGAAAATGAATTTTCAAGTGACACAGTAACTTGAAATCTCCACTCTGCACCACGGAGATCTTATAATCAGAGCAATTTCCTCCTAATAAAATTAGCAAACAGTGATTATGTATGTTTCTATAACTTATAGTCTACCCTCCCTGCAAGAGAAATCCACTTGCCTTTCAGCTACTGCCATGCGATTATGAAACACTGAGCTCAATCGTTTTAACAGGCTTACCCTACTTAACAAAGACATCCTGGTTTGTATGCATGGGGAGCCACCTCAAAAAGGCTTATGGGGACAAGCTTTGCACAAGCATTTTAGTTTTTAATGACTACAGAAGCTCTTGGGGCTCACCATATTAAAAGAACAAAAAAGGCGGAAGTAGGATTGGTTTTTAATTACTGCTACCTCTGAGGCTAACAATCTTAAAACGAAGAGTTCCTTAAACATTCCAACATCAAAAAAATGCAACTTTTTGACAGTGCCACTACTGCTGGCATGAATTCATAGATCAGATAAATAAATAGGATATAGTAATCTGTCTCTTAGTTCAAGTAATCACCTAACATTCTAATAATTTCTAATCACTTTCATTAAGGCACCATTCAGTCGGAATACCAATTTAGAAAACTACATTTAACATTTTGGTTCCATCCTTTTCTTTTATTAAATGAACACATCCATTCCCATCTAGTTCTGTCTTCATGTGCCATGGCCTTGGGCTGGCTGCCACACCGCCTTCCTTTCTCACCCAAGAGATATCAGGAGATCAGACAAAGATGTACTATGTGGATAAAGACACTGAGATGTGGCTGTGGGTTGTAAGTGAAAGATGAGCTATCGAATGATAAGGAGAGTCAAGGTTGCTCTGGCTTCAGAAGGAAAGAATTCTGAAAAGACCTCTTAGATTATAGGAAATATTCCATTATTTAGAAATGTGAATAGCAACAACTCGCAGATAGAATACAAGAGCACGTGGCCATCAGGGAATGATGGAATGTGGTTCAGTGAACCAAAGACATTCTTCCCGAATCCACTTTATGTGTGATTTCCTTCAGCCAGCTAAGGATGGATGGTAGGTGCGCAGGACACTCAAGGGATAATCATAAAGTGAAGGGGGCAAAACAAAGTTTCTTGTTTATATTGTAACAAGAATGTTTCTTCCCCTTTTTATTATGAAAGTTTGATTGTTCAAATCATCACAGTGTGCACCTTAAATTTATACAATGTTATATGTCTTGAAGCTGGAAAGAATTAAATTTAAATTTTAAAAAGTTGGACTGTTCAAACCTAAAACATACTTCTTTTTCTTTTCTTTCTCTGTCTTTTTTTTTTTTTTTTTTTTTTTTTTTTTTTTTACAATATGTGTAGAGACAGACATATTCCTGAGGTTTAAAAAATATACCCTGATAAGAAGCTTGTTGAGTTCTTTTGGAAAACGTCATACAAATGCATTTAAAATGAAGTAGTATTATTTAAATCATTCATTCATTCCATATTTGCTGAATGTCTATAAAATACTACAAAATATTTCTAGGAAATGTAATGAATGGAAAAGGGGGAAGGTTTGATGCCAGCCAGATTCAAGTTCAAACCCAGCTCTGCAGCTTTCTTGAGACATAATCCTGGGCAAATTCTTCAGCTAGAGAATAAACACAGTAAGGCCGTTGTAAGGATCAAATAAGATATTTTAAATGTCGAACAACACTTGGAAAGAGTATAACCGCTCTCCAAAGTGTTCTCTAATTTTAAGTAATAACTGAAAAATTTAAAAAATGCATAAATGAGGAATATAATGGTTTCTCATACAAGATAAGCAGCAGCATACATCAGCCAGATTTTAAATGGAAGCCACATGGCCTAACACAATCCCAAGCACTCAGAATGCTAAATAAAGCTTAACCAATATCGATCATGATGCTAAAGGAAGAGCAATAAATTAAGCAACTTCTTCTATCCTGCCAAGGTCTGGCTGAATTTTCTAAACCCTACTTGGTTTATCTGTGGTTGAAGGGAGTTCCCTATTTACAATTCTCTCTCTGTAGTCACCATGCATCTACCCACAGCTCACTTCTCCCTCTTCTTCCTGCCTCAGCATCCCCACCTTTCTTCAGAGGCTGATTGGAGAATATAGATTTCCCAGAGCAATTCTACTCTTTAATATCTCCACCCCACCAATTGGTTCTGTGCAAACAATTTTACCTGATTCTCATATTAAATGTAATCACTCACCAGGCACTGTGTTTGCAAACGTGGGAGTCCCGCATACAACCTGCTGTGATTTGCCTGGTCAGCACAAAACGCCTTTTGGAGCCGCTTATGAATTCTGATGCCCTGGAAAACCTATGTGAAGCGCAGCCAGCTCTCTCAGAGATACATAAAAGTATCTCTGCCACACAGATGCCTGAGACTCATTTATAGACCAATTACAGGACTGGAGCGGCAGCAATGTTTTACATTTGTTCTGTTTTGTATTTTTAGCCCTGGCGTTTCCCTCTCGTGGATTATGGTAAATACAACATTTGCTTCCAGAGCTGGGACTTGCTGAGATCATAAAGGAAAGTGCCTAACAAGCAGATTACCTTTGGCTATTGCATTATAGGGATACAGACAGTTACGCTAAGTGGCCGGATTTAGTCATATTCAAATTCTATTAAGCTGCCTTGCCTTCAACATACAAATAAACAAGAGAGGCTTAGTGTGTAGTGTATTTTTCAATGGCCTGTTCCTCCGTCAGCACGTCCCTAGGAGGGCTTCACCATGGGGGAGGGTAGAGAGGCCTTTAAAAACATCACCATCACCACCACCAAAACAGTCAATGTTTCTGTAAGTTTGTTTCTTAAATTTCTTTCCTTCAACATTTTGTAATCTGCTTTCCCAACACTGAGCCAACAAAAGAGTCAGCAGAACAAAGTAAAGAAACACTCTAATTCACTGGGAAGTACAGACTGCCCATCCTGAAGAGCCAAATAGTAACAATTTTGCATGCGGCACTGCGCTGTGTCCTGAGAAGGTGACATTCCTTATGACTCTATATCCCATGGCTAAATCTATTAATACAGCATCAAACTACAATTTGTATATTTTGCCTAATTGCCCACTGCACAAATCATTATGAGCATGAAGGACAGGTTTTTTTTTTCTCTCTCTTCTTACTCGCAAGCCTGCTGCTTTTCTGACCTTGCCATAAATTAGTGAGATACTGAGCTGTAAATCCAGAGCTGCGAGTGTCTTTCAGAGGCAATTACGGTGAAACTTTGTTCCAGCATTATGAAATGTGGCATTTTCACTAGATAATGTCCATATTACACACACCAACCAGAGGCCTTGAGAGTGGACCTTAGAAGGAAAAGAAAATGTAACGTGCGGCCCCGCATTAACCGTGGCGATGCTGCAGGCAGCTCCGTCCGTGCAGTGATGCCCTGTGTGGATGGTGGCTGCGGATACAGCATATTATTTAGAAGGCTGTCTCCTGCAGGCCTGTGCATTTTATTTAATAGTTTCCCCTTTTTTTAAGGAATACGGTAAAGATGTTTCACCACTCTAAAAAGAATTCTTTTTAAAAAAGGTCAGGTCTGGCCTTTGAAGAGAAATATCTTTTAATAAAAATGACAATTTTCTTATGTCTTTGTTTAGTGGCTATCTGTAGTCACAGAATATGTGTTCCATGAGGATATGAATTTGTGTATCTTTTGTTATCTTGATATTTTCCCAGCTCCTAGAATTGTGTCCGATATATAGTAAGGAGCTCAATAAATAGTTAAATGCATGAATAATAAAAAAATAAGATAAAAATGGCAATAAATCTCAAAGATATACCTGGAGACTTGATGTTTGTAGAACATAAAAGGTTAATGCAGAGCCTAGAGTAAGATGGGTGCCTTTGGTAGGAATTCTGAAATGGGGAATAAAACCTTTCAGGACATGTTCAACTGTGTGTGGGACTGAAGTAACCAATGTGAGGTATGCAAGAGATTAGAAATCAGGGGAGAGGAAAAAATTACATGTTCATTAGAACACCTCCAACTAATGCACCTGGGGTGAAAACCATCCAGAACCTCTGTATTCTAAGTGCTGATAAAGGTAGGAAGACAGCACTGGGAAGAATTGCCTGACATGAGAGTAAGGAAGCCAATGCCCAATCTAATGTGGAATGAAAGGAAAAGCCAGCCCAGCCGGTGTGGCTCAGTGGTTGAGCATCGACCTATGAACCAGGGGTCACAGTTCAATTCCCCAATCAATGATTCTCTCTCATCACTGATGTTTCTATCTCCCTTTCCCTTCCTCTCTGAAATCAATTAAAAAAAAAATTTTTTTTTAAGGAAAAGCCAGCAGAGTCCCCAGGACCTGGAGAGAAGTGACCATGTTTTTCTGCAAATCTCTAGCATTTCAAGGGTTTGGAGATTTTCAATGTTCCTGAACCACAATTGTTAAAAATCAGCAAAACACTTCACTGAGCTGGATATCAGAATCATGAAAAGGTGACAGAAAGAAGACCCTTAGGAAGTGATGGGCTGAGGGGTGAGTGACAGAGGGATGCGAAGGAGAACAGGAGGGACTGAAGAAGCAGGAGGGAAGGAGAACACACCTTGGCTCTACAGCTATTTCTTCCTAACTGGCCAGGCCTCACATCTCACCTGCCCATTCATTCCATGCACCATAGCTGACTTCTTTTATCTAATGACTAGAGGCCTGGTGCATGAAATTCATGCACCGGGGTGGGGGGGGGGTGTCCCCTCAGCCTGGCCTATGGCCTCTCGCAATCCAGGAGCCCTGGAAGGATGTCCGACTGACGGCTTAGGCCCACTAAGCCATCAGTCAGAAATCCTTGGCATTGCCACAGAAGCGGGAGAGTCTCCCACCACTGCCGCTGTGCTCGCCAGCTGTGAGCCCAGCTTCTGGCTGAGTGGCGTTCCCCTGTGGGAGCACACTGACCACCAGGGGGCAGCTCCTGCATTGAGTATCTGCCCCCTGGTGGTCAGCATGCATCATAGTGACCGGTCATTCTACCATTTGGTCATTTGCATATTAGCCTTTTATTATATAGGATACGCTGTAGATGAGGCCCCCTAGAACCATAAGAAATGCAAAAAATTCACTGTTAACTCATTCTCAAATTGCCCCCACTTAAAATCAAATTGCCCCTCTGTGGGGCATGTGCTGTACCTTGGGAACCACTGGGCTTGACACTTTCCCTCTCTGAGCTTAATTTCTGAATACATACACATATACCACGGGAATTGTAATCTCTTCTCCGCCTACCTCACTGGGTTGTCATGAGGAGGTTCTGAGCTAATAAACCTAGAAATGTTTCATCAAGTAAGTGATCTCTAAACGGAAGGGATTGTAATTTTTAAGCCCACGGGTACCCTCACAGGTAGCAGGTGCTGATTAGGAGAGGAGGGCATGATTGTTTCCTGGGACTGTAGCTATGGAAGCTTTGCAGAGGGTTTCTCAGGCCTCGGAGGGGCAGGCTCTGGCCAGCAGCCCTGTAGCAGTGGTCATCCCTGGAGGCGCTGGCTGGGGGCGGGGGAGCTGGGGGGCAGCAAGGCCGAAGGGGGAGTAACTGTCAAACCTCCCTGCTTGGCGCCATTCTTTAAATTGTATGTGGCCATTTCGCAGCTGTATGTGCTCAGGGCGGGGCTCCAATATCCTGGAGCGGGGCGGGGGGCTGGGCCAGGGCGGAGCCAGGCGGGCTAGGAGGGCGGGTTTAGCCTTGGCCCCTGGTGAGGTTCAATGCACTTCTGCTGCAGAGACAGTGCAGCTGCTGTTAGGGGGGCGGGTCTGACCCTGGGGGGCCACTTGGGCCTGCCTCCACCCAGGTCTGGAGTTGTAAGGAGGAGAGGTGTGCCCAGCCCCAGTGGAGGGGGCCTGGCAGTGGTGAGCTGCAGGCCCCGGGTGCCTCGGTGGCACTGACGGGTCATCGCCAGCATGCTATTGTTGTGGGCGCCCCTGTTGTGGGGGTGGCAGGGGAAGAGATCGGGAGTTGGAGGTGTGGGCTGTGGCCACCCCCGAGGCTGGGTCTTCTCCCTGTCCAGTCAGCCTCCCCGTTCCTCCAGGGGTGCAGGGGCTGGGGTAGGGTGTCCGTGCAGGGGGATTGGAAGAGCTCCCTGTGGCCACTTCCCCTTCCTTCTTTACAGTTCTGGCTCCTGTCAGGCACTCACCTCAGAGCCCAGGGAACTTAGCTCCCTGCCACCCTGCCCGACTTGGCTCTCTCCAGAGTCCCGCCCTGTGGCCCCACAGCTCCGCCCACGCTGTTCAATGGTTGTAACGTGATGGCATCCCAGATAATTTGCATATTCCTCTATTATTATATAGGATATTTCTAAGCCCCTGTAGTCTCCAATCTCTTCAGGATGGCCCAAATACTTTTAATCCTGACATTCAAGTTCTTCACATTGGATCCAAATGGTCCTTCTGGTTCTTTCCCTATTTCCCCTACAACAGTGGTCAGCAAACTGCGGCTCGCGAGCCACATGCGGCTCGCAAGCCGTGGTTTGCCGCTCTGTTGACTAATGAGTTTGCTGACCACTGCCCTCAAGAACCACTGGACACAAGGGTTCCTGCCGTCTGCCCATTCACTTCTCATCCTAGAATTAGCTCCCTGCCACATCAAGAAACACACTACAATTCAAGACACAAGAAGGGATCAATTCTTCTCCAAACTCTCCACATACTTATTGCCTATGTAAGCCATCTGATGACTAATCACATTTTATGTAATCTCATATATTTTATTTTTATATACAGCTACCTAATTATATTATTTAACAAGTGGGAGAGTGTTGCCTAGTGGCAAGATCTCCTGTCCAGGAGTCCAAAGACCATGGTGGGAGCTGCAGCTCCATTACTTACAAACTGGGCCACAGAACATGGATAGATCTGGGCTGCAATATTCCATTAATAAAATGTCGGCTGTAATAATGTGACATATCACTGTTAATTTAAAAATCAAAAGAGGTATTGTATGTGAAGTACTCTGTAAACTATTAAAACACGATATACTGTACATGTTTTTACTTTCTTCCAAACTAGACTCTGATTATTTTAAGGGCAGGAACCAGGTTCAACAGTTCTTTGAATTCCCAACTTCACCTGTCAAGGCAGCATCAGGATCTAAACAAATGCACCAGGAACTAAATGAATATGCAATGATTCCGTATTTTGCACTCAAAGTCAACAACAAAGGGTCTGAGGAACCAGGGCCTGTTGCTTTGCATTTCCCTCACTCTAGGGTTGTCTAGTCTCCATCACACTAACTCATTTTCCACTTGGCTCCCAAGGAATCTTTCAAGAATGTAAATCTGCCCCTGTTACTCCATTCCTTAAAAATTGTTTAAAGGTCCTTTAAATAATCTGCAAGCTCTTCTGAATGACCAAGGCCTTTTTTAGAAATTGGCTTGTGGCTAATTCCATACTATTGCTTTTACCACCCTACCCCTCAAAGTCTCTGCTCCAAACCTGCTGGTCCCAGAACAGACCCAACACACTCTTTTGCCACCGCCCTTCAGCGTGGGGCTTCCTCTCAGTTCCATTCATTTGGCCAAATCCCATTTGACTTTATAATACCCTTCAGGGGACTCCTCTCTCACTCTAGCCCCCAGCTCTAGAACTGGTTTGGAGGCACTGTGCTAAGTGCCACGGCAACACAAATATGACTTCAATGGTAGGCTTCCTGACGAAGGGTCATGCCTTCAGATTTGTATTCCCAGAGATTAGCACAGGCCTGGCACATGGTGAGTGTTTAAAATTTAGTACTAAATGAACGCCTCTATGGATGAATTAAATAAACAATGTTATCAAAATCTATCTTTAATGCAAATAAGCGATGGGTATTATTTCAGAAAATTATTTGGGCTCAAGAAGTGCAAAGACATTCAATGTCAAAGAACTAAATGTGACAAAACGAAAAGAGCTCAGTATTCCACCCGCTTTTTCAACATTTCAAAATATTTTTTCATGATTAAATGTTCTCATAAAATGACATGAGTCTAGTCAAAGCGAATAAAACCACTGAAAAAGTGAGGTGCCTGAGGCTAAAAGGCAGCTGGAGCAGAATGGAAGACTATTCTAGGTTCACAGTATTTCCTAGAGAAGCATACCAGATTGCTGAAATGGGCCACTCATCAAAAAGTGAAGTCTAGCCTGGCCAGTGTGGCTCAGTGGTTGAGCATCAACCCAGGAACCAGGAGATTGCTGGTTCCATTCCTGGTCAGGGCACATGCCTGGGTTGTGGGCTCAATCCCCAGTAGGGGGAGTGTAGGAGGCAGCTGATTGGTGATTTTCCTCTCTCATGGATGTTTCTATCTCTCCCTCTCCCTTCCTCTTTCTCTAAAATTCAATAAAAACATATTTAAAACAGAAAGTCTAAAATATAATTCCTGTCCTGTTGGGTACCTGTCACTGGGGAACCGTCCAAACCTATCAGCTAGATTTCTGTTAAGGCGAGTTCAGTTCCTGTTCAGCAGTTTTCATTAACTGACTAAGCAGTGAGACTGCTTCCCAAAATATGTTGGGCTCATCATCCCATAAGAAGTAAAAGTTTTTACTTTAAATGAAATCCCAAGAAACTGTCTACCTTTAAACTTCTAGAAATAATGATGAGAAATTAAAGGTGATAACAGTGGCCACGAGGAGAGGAAGAGGACTGGTATATATGACTTGAGGGTGGGGAGTTCTTGAATAAAACATAATTGAATGATGAGGCCTAACTTAGGGTGCTAGGAATGGAATGCGGAATAAGTAAAGAATAGTATAGCATTTGTAGAGCTAAAATTTATGGGATAAGGCAAGTAACCAAACGTTGGGTGGAGGGGAGAGAGAAAGGGAAAAAGGTAAAGGTCTGATAGGTTTTATAACCTAGAAGACTTAGTTCTGTGACAGAGTCATGGTGCTGTAGGAAGCTTCCTGTATAACAATAGGGAAAAGTATACTAGTGTAACAGTCACACTGAAATAATTCACAAACTTGGGTGATAACTTCTTCCCTGTAGGTTTCACTTTTACATAAAAATCACATAATCGCATAAAGGTTTCATCCCAAAAGGTAACTGAAATATTTATAAGGAAACATTAATATGGCCCCTTTTAGAACATAATGCCATTATATAAATATAAGGGTTTTTGTCATTTAAAAATATTCCTCAAAAAGAACAATGATTAAAAAATAATCCTGCATTTTAACAGGATTTCTTTCTTCACTCTTTTAATACTATTTTAAAGTATATTTCGCAAAGATAAGGCTTCTTAAAATGTAACTTTTATATTTAAAAAAATTAAAGTTACAATTAAAGTGGAAGTTTCATAAAATATGTAAAAGGATTTAAAGGTAACCACAAGCTACAACATTCTGGTAATTTTTTTTATTGTTTAAAATGGTATTGCTATCAGCATAAATTCAGCTTTTATTCACTGCAGTTTCTTTACAAGTAATATTCTCAGAAGCACTAGTATTTCTATAGTTGGCTCTATACAGGATGGTTGAAAAACTCTCAATGTGATGATAGTAATTCATTTTCATGACTTAAGTAATTGAGCCCATCTTCAGAGTTATTAATTATAATTACATTATGCTGTATTTCCAGAGGAAAATAGAATAAATAGAATATAATCACTATAACCATACTGTAAAAAACAGTAATTACATATTAACTCCCATCAGTTCAGTCACATACCATTGCACTTAATGCCTCGAATACGTTCCAGGCTTAAGTTAAATAAAAAGCATTAACTTCCTCTCTTAGACTTGATAAGTTATGGCCTTTTTCAATCACAGCACCCAAGGTTCCATCTTAAACCATTATAAATCGCTTAGGAGGGAGAACATGGCTTTGTTTAACACACCTAAGAGATGTTCTCCTATTGAAACGTGCCATTCACTTTAGTATCCTGGCTTCCTAAAAGAAAACAAGGTTTGATATACACTGAATAAAGGCAGTTCATGACACCTGCCCAAAATGTATTTTTAAAACAGAAATGTGGGAGCATGTCTTCAGGCTCATTATTTGTTATACTGTAAATCCTTTGAAGGTAAGTTTCCTTGTGTTCATCCCCATGGCACCAGCACAATCCTGCACATGCTATGCTCTCGGGATGTGTGTCTGCTAAGTGGATAAAGGAAGAGACACAGGACGAGACTGTGAGAGTTGTGTGGCTTTTACAGCACTGGCTGCTCCAAGTCCCCCATGTGTCCCCTGAAAGCTGGGCCTGGACGGTCGAGAGCCAGGGATCAAACACATAGGAAGTGTCATCACCCAGCATGAGCCCAAAGGCCTGTTAGCCTCAGGACAAAGGTCATTTGATTTTGTGTCTGGGTTTCCTTTTTAGAAATGTTCTAATATTTAATATGTAAGCAGCTCCAAGAAACAATGGCTGCTGGGAAGTGCAAATTCCATCATCATCACTGTCAATATTTCCAGGCCTGTTTTATGGGAACTGTCAGATTCTGCTTCAGTGCCGTTTCATATGGGGCTAATTTTGTTCAAATGAGTTTCACCATCCTAAATTGAGCATATACTAGTTGGTATACGCACTATGAGCTACTAAATTACGCGTCTGTAAATTCATACCCTTCTTTGGGTATAGATTACAAAAACATATTTGAAGCTTGTCTCCATAATTACAAGATTTTGGATAATTGAAAGAATATGGATAATTCTATTTTTAAAAAGTATACTCACTTGTTGAAATACGTGGAGAATCAGTTGTTGAAAAAGTCTGATCAGTTATTTTGTAGAACCTAGTTTGTCTTACTCTTAAGGCAAAGGCACATAAATGATGATACAGTGGGTTCTTCCAACGAATAATAAATAGTGATGTAATAATCAGAGCTCATATTTATTGAGAGCTTAATTTCACCAGGCCTTTGACTAAGTGCTTAACATCTATTAACTTATTTAATATTTCCTATATCTCTATTAGTTAAGTACTATGGTTCAGGCCATCTTATAATTGGGAAAACTGAGTCTAAGAACTAAGTCCCATGGCCACATAGTGAGAGAGCCTGCCATGAACAGACAAGTGTCTGATTCTAAACCAAAGCCCTGAGACACAGCTGTACTGATGAAGTCTCCACCCTCTGTGATTTACAAGCATCCAACTTAAAGCATTTAAGTGCCTTAAATTCCAACACTTACATCCTAGAGGGCAGACCCCAGGAGATCCCAGGAGGAGAGTTATTGGAGAGTATGACACAGAACATTTCTAACTCACTGTTGTCTACTGACCTATTAAAAATTCCCTAGAGAGGATATTCCAGTTTCCTCTACAAAGTCAACCTGTAGCAATCTTTAGTATTTCAAATAATGAAAAAAGTTCTTGTATCATAACTTTTAGGTGAATTATTGTATTCTGGAACCACATATTTTCCAAGCATATCTTCTTTGTCCTTGGATTTTTAATGTGTGTATACACTTAACAAATATATAATATTTGTATTCACACAGGTATATATGTGCACACTCATACACATATACTGTGTGCATATACAAATACACACACATTCAAACTGGGTGGCATTTTAAGAAAAAATTCCCATTTTATCTAAATACACCTTTACATAACTAGGTAATGAACCTTTGCTTTATAGTTAGACAACGTTAAGTCAGCAGAATGATATGGAACAGAGGTTTCAAAAACTCCACATATTCTCTGGTAATATGCACTACTTTAAGAGTGATATTTAATATTATACATTAATTTTTTTAAAATACTGGAAGTAGGATGGACTCGAGGTGGGGAAAATTCCAGATGGAAGCAGATGCACAGGGAAGAGTAACATCCAAGACACTGATGTTATCATTAGTACCACTCAGCAATCAGTCACACATCAGATGGTGGTTCTTCTGGATTGTCCTACTGAATGACTTGAGTTCTCTCCTCTTGTTTAACTTTTCATATGCTGTTTTCCCAACCAAATTAGAAAACCCTCAGAGCCCAGGAACATTGGTATATTCTCTATTATCTCAAGTGCTCAGGACAATGCCTTTCTCTTAGGAACTGAATAAATATTTGTTAATTGGCTGATTGACTGAAAATGTCGCCTCCAGGTTTGCAGGCATTTCTCTAAACCTCTCCATCTGAGGCTCAGTCACATCTCAAAACAAGTGTAAAGCAGCACATTCAGGCTCCACTGTTTTTGAGCATCTCTCTATTCCCAGCATCCACTAGTGAAGTGCCTGGGACGTCACCAACCATAATGAATATTTGCTGCATGGCTGTAACTGATCTCAAACGGCCAAGAATCACCTGGGAGCTCAGCAGAAGGGCAAACATCCTGGGCTCCACTCCCAAGTTTGATTCCACAGATCTAGAGAGAGATCCCAGCATCTGCACCGCTGCGCCCAGTGACACTGGTACTGACAGATTACCCCTCTGCTGTGAGAATAACGCTAGCGAAGGTCTTTGGCCAGGGCTGCCAAGCTATTGGACTAAAATGCAGGGGAACAGTAATGATGAATTTTATAAAGCAGCTGAGAGCAGCCCTTTCCTATGACTAAGTTTTATGATCTCTTGAGAAGGAAGAAAACGTGATTATAGATATTTAGAATATTTCTCAGGCAAGAGTCTTTCTTTTTCTTTAGAAGATTTTCTTTTCATTGATTTTTAAAGACAGAGAAAGAAAGAGGGAGAGAGAGAAACATCTATGTGAGAGCAAACATCCATTGGCTGCCTCCTGCTCATCCCCTACTAGGGATCAGGCCCATAACCTGGGCATGTGCCCTGACTGGGAATCAAATGAGCAACCCTTTGATGTACAGATAATGTCCAACCAATTGAGCCACATCGGCCAGGGCCAAGGATCTTTCTTATAGCATATTTTACAGGTGCTGACTTGAGAATATAATGAAGACATGTCAGAGAAACGCATGCTTAATAAATGAGAGTTCATTTTTTTTTTTTGACCAGGCAAAAGAAACAATGTACAAGCCATGCACTTGATCCAGGCTCCTGACCTCCACCATGTCAGAGAAGGAAGAAATTGCTAAAAAGAGGTGCGCAAGTTTAATATAGAAACTGCATATAGATTATTTTAAAACAAGAACTGAGACATCAATGGCACTGTGGGAGGAAAATTAGGCAGTATTTTCACTGAGAGGGCGCAAAACAATGTCACAGCACATTACACCAGCACTGGCTGGCGTAGTTGACTTCTTAGGAGAAAAAAGGCACGGGAGTCAGACCCAGACATTCCAGTCTTCCTCTTGGGGTCACGCTTCTCTCAAAGCATCCTATATAATAAAACCCTAATATGCAAAGTGACCAAACAGCAGAACGACTGGCCACTATGATGCGCACTGACTACCAGGGGGCAGATGCTCAGTGCAGGAGCTGCCTCCCTGGTGGTCAGTGCGCTCCCACAGGGGGAGCGCCACTTAGCCAGAAACCGGGCTCACAGCTGGTGAGTGCAGTGGTGGTGGTAGGAGCCTCTCTTGCCTCTGCTGCAGGCAGTGGTGGGCAGTAAGGAGTGAGGGGTCCTGGACTGTGAGAGCCCCGGACTGTGAGAGGGATATCTGACTACCTGCAGGCAGACATCCCCCGAGGGGTCCTGGACTGCGAGAGGGCACAGGCCCGGCTGAGGAACCCCTTTCCCCTGCCCCCCCCCCCCAGAGCACAAATTTCATGCACCAGGCCTCTAGTCAGTCAATATAAACACTTAACCTTTAAAAATTCTGTGCTGCTGAAGAAATGGGCATTTGAGGATCACAGGAGAACCTAAGACTGCCAACAACACTGACTTGTGTGATTTGGATGATACCCTCTCAAGCCACTAGCAAGAGCTATTTCAATTACTTAAAAGGAACGTGTTTTAATTCAAATAACAGTGGCATGCACCTCTTAGGGTCCCAGGTCACCCTACCTCTTCCAACCAGGAGGGCTCTGCCTGCATGGGTAGAGGCTGGGAGGGAGGCAAGTTACCCAAGAATCCCCATTCTCTCCTCCTGCCCTACTTTTCAGACCCCACAGCCAGCAGAAGCACTAATACTTAGGAAACAAGCATTCATTCATGCAGTCACTGAACAGGTGCTTGCTGAAGGTCTGCGACATAGCGGGTATGCTCTTCCAGGTGCCAGGACGGTGGTGAACTAGGGGCACTTGGTCCTCGCCTTCATGAATACCCCTAGCATGAAGGACTGGCTCAACTAGTGGTAATTTCAAGAAAGGGGAGTGCTGAGAGGGAAAAAAAAGTACATGCTAACTTGGGAGTCTCACAGTGATGCCCACGGCATTCATCAGTAAGAATTAGTTCTACTTAACTAGTGACCATCCCCAATACCCAAGGGGCTGCACTTCTGAGGCCACATTTAACTATCTGCTCTGTCATCACCAGTGCTTTCAGAGCGCCCAGCAGGAAACACACCACACCTTTTCACTATGAGTAAGGAGAACCGTGGGATCTAACACAGCCCTGAGAACAGTAACCTTACACTCACAGGAAAACGGGAAAATTCTCTGTAAGTGGAGCACCTCTGCATCAGGCACGGACCCTGGACTTGACTACAATGCATCCCTCAATCGGGCTGGAGAGAGGGGAGGACAGCAGTGCTCACTTCTCTTTAAAAGAGTGTCCTTTTATCCTTGGTCCAACATACGCAAGTACTGCTGTGCTAGTGATTGCACACTCTGTAGAAAATAGCCAATGATACACAATGCTAACCAAAAAGTACACAGAGAACCTATTTGTGCAGAGAAAAGGCAGCTGTGAAACTAGCACAAAATTTGTTGTGCACCTGTTGTTTTTCAGTCTCTGGTTAACACTTGCTAACTTGGGGAGGGGGCATTCTTTAGCGATTTCAAGGTCTTTTCCAGTCCCGTCCTAAGGAATTATTCCTCTTCTGAGAGAAAGCCATGTCTTTTACTGCACCTCCACAGAAGAGACTAATAAGCAGAGAGCAAGAAGTCAGGCAAAAGTGACAGGTGTGACAGGGGCAACAGGTGGGGAATGGTCTCCAGCACAGAAGTTACTGGGCCCTTCTGAGATTCAGATTTCCTGTACTGGATTGGAGTGAGGATTAAATAAAGTGATATGAATATGTTTTAGAGAGCCTAATACACATTTCCCTTTTTGTTTTTAAGGAATATGTTTGCACTTTTTGTTCAGACATTAACAGCATATTCCATAACTTGTTCATATATATACAAGACTTCCCTTTCACAATTACTACTGTTGTCACAATTAAATCTAGTATCATTGCACAGGCCTCTCAATTATGAAACTTGTAGAAACTTGTATCTTTATTGTTCTTCTTGGTCCCACAGCAGAAGCTATTGGATCAAAGAATCAGTATATCAATGGAGGGGACAACATTTGAATGGGGGATCAATATTTGAATGAGGGGATCAATATTTGAATTGGGGGACACTTAATGGATCTAGCTTTTTAGAGTCTGTTTAGCAGGGGTGGGGAATGTCCAGCCCATATAAGGACTGATAAATTATTTGGTCTGGCCCTGCCAAGGCATTAGGGGTGAGTTAATTAAATGCTTGACCAAATAAAGCAGGCTAATTTTTTAAGTTGATAATTTTGTATGGCTTGTGAATGATGTTATATTCAAATGGCCCTTGGCAGTAAAAAAAGGTTCCTCAACCCTTGTTAGAGAATTCTGATGTAAGGCAAGAAGTCTAGGTTTTTGATATCTGTCCACTCATAGCTCCAAAACCTGTTATCTGACCTGGCCCCTCTCTACATAATGGCTCATTATGCACGCAGGATCTCTTTAGGAAAAATTAGGGGTGTTTTCCTTCTTTCCTAAACTTTTACATTTCCTATTTAATGATGGAAAGCTCACTGGTCTTCTAGGGTAGACCACACAGGTAGCCCAGCTGTCTTCTTTAACCTCCTTACAGTTTTATACTTTCATGCTTTAATTAATGGCATTTTCGTCACTCACATTTGGCCCAACAGTTCTGCCATCCCTTTCATAACACTGTACCTTTGCTACAGATAACCACAGTCCGCCCCTGAGATTATTCAGTCCTTATCTGCTCTGTTGTGGGGCTGGGAAACTCTTCTTGTGCCTAAACAAAGCAAATTCCATTGTATAAATGACCAACATTTTGGATGCACAATGAACGGTGCCCTAAGGGTCCCTTTGGTGGCCCGGTTCTCCTGTGTTCTCTGATACCCTTTGGACATGTGATTAGATAACACTGTGCCACTTTTTCTCTTAGGTGGGCATTTAGCATTGCTCTTCATTTAAGTTTTTTGCTGGTGGAGTGATTTTGCTGCTGTCAGACTGCATTATGGATATTACATCTTGAATGAGCTGTAACTTTCTGCAATTGAAAAGTTATAACACAAAGACAATTGCATTGGGCCCTGTCACTGTTTAATACACAGTCCCTGATTACTCAGGATCCTGTGGGTTTCTAAGGTGCTGCCCTACTGCCACATGTGCTGAAAGAAGAAGGTGGTTCATTTTCCTTTTTTTTTTAATTTAATAAATCTTTATTGTTCAGATTATTACAATTGTTCCTCTTTTTCCCCCCATAGCTCCCCTCCACCTGGTTCCCACCCCACCCTCTGCCCTTACCTCCCCCTCACTGTTCTCATCCATAGGTGTACGATTTTTGTCCAGTCTCTTCCCGAGGTGGTTCATTTTCATTCCTTTACTGTGCTTTTTTTATTTTTTTATTTTCATTTTATTTTTATTAAGGTATTATATGTCATTCCTTTACTGTGCTCTTGAGCTGATTCAGCTTTACTGTGACCAAAGTATGTTGATATTTCTTTCCCTTGATAGTCTACCTTCTAACACACCAGGCTTCTGCCCTCCTCAAAGCATGTCCTGCTTGTAACAACTGGTACAAATGAAGAAAAAGGAAAACAATATTTAATATCCACCCAGAAGCTCATTTTAAATATTAGATCTTTTGCAAAAAGTAAATTTCTTGCAAGAAGTAACATGGATGATCTTTCCTTTTTCTTCCTTGGTCTTGATGACACAATGGTGGACATATTTAATTGGAAGCAAAATTCTTCAAAGTAAAGCAGGAGGGAGGGAGAAACCAAGAGACATGGATAAAAGAACAGGATAACCTGAGGATAACTAACCTGGACACATATTTGGATAGAGATATAAACTATACCTTATGTAAAAGAAGGTTTAAATAATTACTAATCTCCCGCTCTTTTAAGTTATAGTTTAATCCATGAATGCGAGACTTAAAATTTAAAATCCACCCAAAATATTACTCAAAATCTGCTATAATTATATCTATGAATTAATAGAAAATCAATTATTTTATTTTTGCTTGATATTTTAGGAGCACTGGCTTTTACCAGCTACAAAACTAGATCCCTGAGAAAACCTTTTAAATGATCTCTCTTTCATCACAAATGCCTCTTTTTCCCTGAAGAAATCACCAAGGCCAACTTATTACTGAGCTGCAACTAGCTGCAAAGTATAGCCTGTGTACAACATTCCGACGGTAGTCTATGAATGCAGGTCATAGACGATGCTGGGAGGGGGAGGCCTGAGAATGGTAAAAAATCTGTCCAAGGAACCAAAAATATACAAGCCTCTTCAGTAAATTTTCCTGGGAAAATTGGAAAGCCACTTGCAAAAAAATGAAACTATACTACTGCTTGCCCCTATATACAAAAATTAACTCAAAATGGATCAAAGACCTAACTATACAACCAGAAATAATAAATTACATAGAAGAAAACATAGGTACTAAACTTATGGACCTTGGTAAGATTTTATGAATTTGATCCCAAAGGCAAGAGAAGTAAAGGCAAAAATAAATGAATGGGACTATGTCAAACTAAAAAATTCTGCACAGCAAAAGAAACCAACAAAACAAAAAAGCAACCAAGCAAATGGGAGAGGATATTTGCAAACCACAGCTCTGTCAAGGGATTAATATCCAAAATATATAAAGAACTCATACAACTCAACACCAAGAAAAAATCAATCCAATTTAAAAATGGGTATAGGATCTGAAAAGACACTTTTCCCAAGAAGACAGGTAAATAGCCAACAGATATACGAAAAGATGCTCAAAGCTATTAGGAAAATGCAAATCAAAACTACAATGAGATACCACCTCACACTTATTAGACTGGCTATTATCAACAAGACAAGTGTTGGAGAGGTTGTGGAGAAAAAGGAACGCTTATTCACTGCTGGTGGGAATGTAAACTGGTACAGCCACTATGGAAAACAGAATGGCAGTTCCTCAAAGAAAGAAGAATGGAGTTACCATCTGACCTAGCAACCCCTCTTCTATCTACTTTAAAAATTTGAAAACATTTATTTGCAAAGATGTATGTATCCCTATGTTCGCTGCGGCATTATTCACGGTTGCCAATACATGGAAACAACTGAAGTGTCCTTCATTAGATGATTGGATAATGAAGATGTAGTACATACAGACACTGGAATACTACTGAGCCATAAAAACGATGAAATACTGCCATTTGCCCTGGCCGTGTGGCTCAGTTGGTCGGGTGTCATCTGTACACTGACAGGCAGCCGGTTTGATTCCTGGCCAGGGCTTGTGCAGGGCTGTGGGCTCAATTCCCGGTGGGGGGCATGCAGGAGGCAGCCGGTCAGTGTTTTGCTCTCACATAGATGTCTTTCTTCCTCTACCTCTCTCTCTAGAAATCAATAAAAAAAATCTTAAGAGGAAGAAATATTGCCATTTTTGACAACATGGATAAACCTTGAGAATATCATGCTAAGAGAAATAAGTCAGAGAGAAAAAGTTAAGAACTGTATGATTTCACTCATGTGGGATATAAAGCTAGAAGCAACAAATAAAAAAAAGAAAAACAAAATCTCATGGACACAGACAATAGTTTGGTGGTTACCAGAAGGAAAGGGGATGGGGAGTAGTAGAGGGTAAAGGGGGCAAATATGTAGTGACAGGAGATGATTTGACTTTGGGTGGTGAGCACATAATGTAATATACAGATCATGGATCATAGAAATGTACACTTGAAACCCATGTAATCTTGTTAACCAATGTCACCCCAATAAATAAAAATTATTTGTCCACAAAATTTGTGGTGGTTATTTGATATATTTGGACTTTACAAACCATTTATGAAGACTGGGGTCAAAGTCAGCTTTCAGAACAGGTCTATTAAGTGCAGGATAAACCCTAGCCACTAACTGAAACCTTTTCTCGACTGAAATGATGAATCTCAGAGCTTAAAATTGGGCAGCAGAATCCGGTAAAAATGTCACGGCACTTCTTTTGTGACCAAGTGTACCAGGTCCATAATGAGCCCCAGGGGGTCTCATGCTTCTTGGTCTAGTGTATCCTTCATGAAACCAAACACAGACGAGAGCGGCTTCCTCTAGGACCCAGTTAAAGGGCACTGTGATCTTTGAAACTATCTTCTTGTCCTCAGGTTTCTGAGACAGTGTGTCAACGTTATTCCCAATTCAATTACGGTCCTGCCACCTTTCTGGAAAAGTCAAATATTCAAATTTCCAAGCTGTTTTACTGTGAAGCCTTTTCAGTGGAATTGCAATTTAAGGCACTTTATTTTTGGTTAAGAAACCACAACTAACATGTAACAAAGGATTTAATTTCGAATGGTCAACAAATACCTCTGTTAATAAGCAAATGCACTAAAAATGCAGTTTCAGGGGTTCCACAGATTTCTAACAATAAATGAATCACCTTTTTCTAAGTTTCAACATCTAGTGCAAAGGTAGAGCAGAAAAAGTAATTGACATTTCGTGAACTAATAACAGACTGGGTTTCAAGTACAATTACTTGTTTAGCACTTACAAATACACATATACAAGTACACAGACATATAAACTTAGGGATGTAAAAGATTATGCTAGTAGTGATGTGGGGAATAAAGATAAATCAAACACACTGTACTCTCAAACACATGTAATCTGATTAGAAGAATAAAAAAAATGTATACTTCAAGACTCAGGGCCATTAACACAAATACATATTACAAATAAACATTAAGGGCTTTGGAGCATCAGAGTAAGAAAAAACTTCGTGGTGGCAAGTGAAGAGGGAAGAGGGACCAAGCTTAAACACTTGATGGATGTGATGGCCATGGCTCCTACCTCCTCACTGGTCTCATGAGACAACTTTGTCCCCCTAATTTTAGTATTAGGGAAATTTGAACTGTAGCAATGCTGGCATAAGGAGTTTGTTGAATGAATGGTTAAAGAATGAATGAGAATGGATGACTGAAGAGCAAGAATGTTCCTTGGGGTGCATAATAAACTATGCAGGAAAACACTCAGATTATTACAAGGCCATAACAACGATAAAATGCTAGCCACTAATAACATAAAATTTGCCAAACCTCAAAGACTCATTCCGTATCCACAGATATGACTGCTTTCTTCTACCCTCTTACAAATATATTACATTTTGTGTCTCAACATGATTGCTTTAGCTCTGTAAATGATATTAATTAGCCGCAACCAAAGTTAATGAAGGGAAACAGATTTTTTAATACATATCACCAATGTTTCAATGTTTTATTCAGAGAATAGTTGGAAAGATCATCACTGTATTCTGATATAGCTACAAATACATACACACATGTATGTGCATCTCCTTGTATGCATAATGCTACCTTGGAAATTTGGGGGGGGGCTATGTTAAACCCCTCTCTGACACTCTGCAAGGGCTATATTGACATTGTTGTATGTATACTGGTACATTGCTGATATCTTGAAACATGAGTAGTCTTGTGTGAGAGAGGAAAAGCAAGTACTTAACGGTTGCAGGGGTGACATCTGGTTCTGAAAGGATTCAAGATTCCTTGGTTACTATAGAAAAATCTATGAAAGATAATAGAAATAAATATAGAATGGAGAACTGGAAATTAGGTACAGATATTACTCTCTTCTAAGACACTGGCATTACCGATGGACTGTCCTTTCGTGGTCACTATCTTCTAGGTGGCACATTTTGGTTACTCAAAGGAGATGAAAAGTGGCTCAAGCCACCAGAGTTGAAGGATTTAATACCTCTGTCAAATGGACAGAAAGATGTGACTCTAAGCGATGTAAAAAAAAAAGTTTGAGGACATAGACTGAAAATTAGAAGTGGGGTGTTGACAGAGAATGAGATGAATGGTTTACAATGGTAGAAGCCACACAAACCCAAAGGCTGCAATTTTAAAAACGCAGGAAATTAGAGCAAGCGCAGAGTATTACTCTGAAAAATCGCAGACATATAAATTAAGTTGCCAAGAAGGACATCAAAAACAAACAGTATAAATGAGTTTTAGGAGACAGGTAGACACTTTAATGGGGACAGCAGGGATTTAAGGCTATAGTGACAAAGTAAGGAGGTAGGACAGCGAAACTGAGAGGTGACAGGCAGTGTGACAAAACGTTACCATCACTATTTTAATAGCATCAACTCTGGACCACTGTGCCATTTTAGAGTGACTTAAAATGAAGAAGGCGCTTTATTAGATAATAGATCATCAGTTTATTACAAAGGGGAGTGAATGGGGGAGCTCAATCCTTTACAGGAGTATTTTCAAAATTTAGTTGTGAAGGTTGAGCTATCTGTTCTGAGCCGTTCGGTTGTTTGTGTGAAACCCTCATCTTTTATCAAGTTACCCATCCTAAGCCTGCCTCTCTTTACCAATGTATCATATTCAGGGGCTTTTTGCCCCATGGCCACACTACAAATAACAAAGGCCATTGAATAATTCCAATTCCTGGCTCACAAATGTTTATATTTATGTCCTAGCCAAGCTAGTTTTACATTCAAAAGAAAAATGACTATTCTTTCCCACTCAGAGCCCTGAGTGTATGCCAGCACTGGAGTTTGGCTTGCAGGACACCTGTTGTTTAATGATCTGCACTTGCCTGCGGCCCCAAGGTCCTCACACTCCATTTGTGTAAGTTCCTGGCCATTTCCACCACTGATCAGGTCAATTTCAAGAGAGAGCCTGTTGAACCTGAAACCATCATCCTTAATGGTCCAGCTAAATGGTTCCCATTGAAAAGGAAGTCATGTACATGGAAGTAACTTGTAAAACAATGTCATGCATTAACACAGGAAAATTCTGCCTATGCAGATTGGTGACCTTCCTGTTGTGGCAAGAAAGATAATTTCAGTTGGTGTTTTCCTCCTCCATCCTGGCCTATAGGAAACAACCTCATGCTCTTCTTTAAAATGAGCAAATGTGACTCAGAGTGAAATATTGTGCTGACCACACGCTACAGAAATTATTGGAGGAATTTATGAAAACATATCAAAAGGATTTGAATCTGTTGAACACCTTTTCAAATTTCATATATGATGACAGATTGTAAGCTCCATGAGAGGAGGGACCAAGAATGTTGTGTGAACCACTATAGACCCAGGACTTAGGACAGTGCCTGGAATATAGCGGATCAACAAATGCCTGTCGTATAAATGAATGAGTGATAACGCGTTTGAAATTTCCTATTCACCTGACATAAATGATGACTAAATTTTGGAGAATGTTAAACACTGTCATTTAATGTTACATTTTAAAATGCTGAGTCCCTTTCTCTGTTAGATATGAAAAACAGAATTGAATTATATGCATTTTATTTTCAACATTAAATTATATGCAATTTATTTTCAACAGAGCAACCTTTACCTCAACCCATTTCCCACTTTACCAGGGATAAAGAAGCTAAGTGATATGATCCCTTTCTCAAATGGGCACACAGACAGAGCCAATTTCATTGCACAGGAAAGTCATCAAGAATGACAGGCACGGCTGCACTGAGTGTGTGTCGGGAGGTGTGTTCACATAAATGTCGAGCCTTTCGGCATTCAGTGAGAGAAAGAGGTGGGGAAGGGGAGAGAAGAGGGAGAGAGGGAGTGGAGAGAGAAGACACATGTTTTCACGTTTCTGTATTTATTAGCTTTATAATTGCTTCCATGTCTTTCTGCTTTGTCAGAGCGAAGCACTTCCAGATTGCGATCTGTCTGTGCCCTCCCTGAAGGAGGCGGCCACTGTGCTGCATGGCAGGAGCAGCTGGTTCTCTTCTCCATGAACAGCAAGCTTCCCACACTGTTAAGGAATTGGCCCAATGTGGTTCGCAGCACCCGAGACCTTGCCAACATTACAGGGTATCACCACCAAACTCTGATCCTTGGCCACCCATCAAAACCCTGCCTCTGAACTGAGCTCCCCAAACCATGTATGGTTTTAGGGTCACGGCTGTTTTCTCAGGCCCATTGCTCTTAATGCATTCGCTTCTGGTGTAGGATGGATTTTATGGTGGATAATGAGAGAAACAGTGTCAGAACACTAATCCTAAAGGGCTAATAAGAAATGCTGGAAGATAGGAAGTGTGGTTCAGGAAGCCCTGGCCACTTGGATAATGGTGTGTGGCCTTAGAAACTGCCCATTTCCTGTACTTGAAGGTGGCCTAGCAGAATGTGCTTATAGAGAGGGACACTTTGGAGACCATGACCCTTCCTGGTTAAAGGAGATGCCTCCTCCTTTCACATCGATGACTTTCACTCCATGAATCTGCACCTGGAAACTGAAGGCCTGGGGAATGAAGGAGAAAGGCCAGAGGCCACACTTATATACCCTTTTCTGGCTTTCTTGTGACTTCAGGGAGACTGGATTTCAAAGTTGTAAGTTTTGGCCCCAGATATTGCAACTGCACTGCCGGTCTTGGACAGATGCTGTCCCCGCTCCTCCAATTCTCACCCTACACAGACCAGGAGCCTGCTTCCAGGTCCCACAGGTCAGTTATTAGCTTCTTGCCAGCAATTTCAGACTCTAAAATAACTTCCTGTATTTGTGTCCAAAATAATAAGTTTCCTGAAGACAAAAATTACATTTTGTAAGCCACTGCACTTGACCATCCTCAATACTTGATACGCACAAATCAAGCTGTAACCGATCTGCTGCGCGAGACAATGTTTTTTCTCCATGACTGCTTGCTCCTCAGAGGCCCCTTCCTCCTGACTTCAAATGAGCAAATCCAAGAGGAGAAGGGAAAAGGAGGCTCCACTCCCACCTCCAGGTTATGGAGTCAGGAAGATTTCGCAATACTACCTATGACAGGATTACTTTCTGAAGACATTTCAATGAGCATGAAATCAGCGGCTTAGTGCAGTCACTGCTTGGAGGGTACAGCTGGTTGGATACTGGCACAAAGAGTCAATTGATTTTACCATTAGGTTTTCTGACTTTGACTAACAGGCAATTTCTGAACATCATAAAAGCCTTCTTAATTTGGCTCCGTATTGTGTAAAGCAGATGTCCTTGGTTACTAAACTGATTAGTAAGTGGTTTATATTATTCTAATGGTTGCCATCGTTATTACAAAAAAAAAAAAAAAAAGAAATAAAGAAAAGAGAATAGTTGAGTAAGGCTGCAAAGCAAGCCTTTTTTGCTCAGTACTAGGGACAACAGGATGTCACATTTAGAAAGGACCCATGTATACAGCCTTGGACTGACTGCAAAGATCCATTTACCAAAAACACTGCTCCTCATGCTCAACAGTGCCGTGCGTTTCAAAAATGGATGTTCCATTCACTGGCTTCTTAACAACTATAATGGAAGGCAGGACAGAAGCCAGAGGCAGTATCCAGAGATGCCTGAACTGCCAGGAGCATCTCACCTGGATCTGAAGTGCATCCGGCCTTTACAACTCCTCACACTCTGCCATCCTTCTAGGCTATTGTTATCTGGCAAATACGAACAGAATAATAACCCGCCCCCCACCCCCACCCCCTGCCCATCAGTCTGTATGAGCCCTTCCTGGCAGACTCAACTTCCTTAGTAAAAAGCATAATAGTTTTCATGGAAGTCATAAAATATTTACTCTCCTCTGTTATCAGAGCATTTCTCTTAGCATGCTGGGCGTGATGTACTCAGAATAAGAACTCCTGAAAAACAGTGCCTGTAAAAAGCCCAGTGGGGGCAACCCTTCATTTAGAGACAGACACATGGCACAACCATTTCCCCCCAAGTGGAAGGACAGACACTCTCTCACCACCGGCACATGTTCCTCACACACTAAGCAGAGTCTGTAACTTGTGCTTATTTTCATGATGATTTGGCTAACGTCTGTCTCCTCTACTGGATCATAAGCTCTATGAGACTGTGAACCAGCTTTGTTTTTGTTGATTATTGTGTGCCATGCATTACATGGAGCCTGTCACTGTAGTAAGGTCTTAAATATTTGTTGAGGAAGGAAGGAAGAAGAAAGAAGAGGAGGAGGAGAGTCAGAGAGGAAGGGAATAAGGGAAAGAGATGCTTAATGGTTTGGCATTAGAACAGTTTGCCTAATTTCTTTCTGCAAATAATTCTGACCTACAAATACTCAGACATCTTACATGACCTATATACTCACAAGCCCACAGAGAGTGGCTAGCCTCAGAAAACACTGAGCTAGCTAGGTCTTTAAAATTTTATACCAACCATGTAATTGGACCCATCAAGGGAGAAATTGGTTTTCTATGCCTGGAAATTGGTGGGAATTTTATTATTTCTGAATTTTCAGAATAGCATTTAGTTGAAAAGTCCAATCGTGCAGACTCACCAACTTTTGAGGCCAGATCAGGGTCTATGTTGGTCACTTCTGTACCCGACAGAAACATGCCTTAGGGGTCTAAGTCAAGAGGGAAACCGTAGGCACTGGGCTCACTCGCAGGCTGCACATCTACCTGCAAGCTTTCGGCAGAGGCGCAAAAGGACACGCTTAAAAAGCTATTGATTTGAGAGGCACTGGTTGGCCAATCCAAGCACTGTTTGAACCACACCTGCAGTAATTTTGCACTTGAAGGACTGCAGGCTTCAGAGAGGAGCACCACTGAAGTATTTGTAAGAGGCCGGGTGCTCTCTCCAGTGCTGCTGCAGGGCTCTCAATGGCCCTCTTCCTTCTCTAGACAGTAATTTGGAAATCAAGGGCCCACAGCACCAAGTGGATGGAAGGGCTGGGAGGGCTGGGGAAGGGGTGAGCGGAGGGAGAACCCGGGCCCAGGTGCAGGAAGGGCAAAAGCACAGGCACCTCAAGATCTCAGGTCTGAAGGGAGCTCTCGGAGTGAAAGCTGGTACTTGGAGGTGGGTCTTTGGAGATGCTTGATATTTCAATTTCAAAGATGAATTTCGATTTCAAAGATGATGGGGGTGAGCATGTTTCCAATAACATAAAGTAAGCTTCAAGTCTAACTTTCTCTTGGTAAATATCATCTTATTTAACAATGATGGAAATATCAGAAATGAAGTCATGTTAGAATATGAAGTATCTAGAGCAGTGGTTCTCAACCTTTTTAATGCCGCGACCCTTTAATACAGTTCCTCATGTTGTGGTGACCCCTAACCATAAAATTATTTTCGTTGATACTTCATAACTGTGATTTTGCTACTGTTATGAATCGTAATGTAAATATCTGTGTTTCCCGATGGTCTTAGGCGACCCTGCTAGCGGTTCTCAACCTGTGGGTTAACGACTCATTAACAGTAGCAAAATCACAGTTATGAAGTATCAACGAAAATAATTTTATGGTTGGGGGTTACCACAACATGAGGACTGTATTAAAGGGTCGCGGCATTAGCAAGGTTGAGAACCACTGATCTAGAGCAAAACCCAGAAAAGTTTTTCTTCTTCCTGAAAGTTGCGGGGGAAGGGGTTGGGAGAGGAAAGGGGTATAGGGGATGTGGACAATCTGACCACCTGAAAAATTGATTATTCTGGGAATATGTGCTTCCTGGGATTACTAAACTGCTATCCTTTACTTCATCAATGTGTAATTAGTAACTAGAGGCCCAATGCACAAAATTTGTGCAAGGGGCTCAGCCCTCGCAGCCCTGGCTTCATCTGTTAGGTCGTCTGGAAAGTCGTTCAGCTGGCTGGTCTAATTAGCATATTATACTTTTATTATTATAGATATGCACTGTCCAACTGCAAGTGCCCATACCTCCTGCTACCGAAACTCCTTGAAGACAGTATTCCCTGCACCTGGCAAAAGTGCCTGACATTTAACAGGTGTTCAATGAATATTTGCTGACTTGAATGAGCCCATTCACCTGGAGAATTAGCACTGTGCCTGCATCTAACCAAATTCTGCATATGTCAGGAAAACTGACTTCTGGGAAACTGAAGCATGAAAAAGAATGAAATGGACTGGGTGGCATTACAAGATTGTACACAATTATCAAAATGCAACAAACTGCACACACAAAATAGTATATATTGTACCTTAATAAACAAAAGAGAGGCGAGAAAAATCCAACAGCCAAGTAAATAGTGTGAGTCAGGACTTGAACCCAGATATAGCTATCCTGACCATTAGAATGTTCCAGTCCCTTTGATCATTACAGAATCAGGCTGAAGGTTTTTTGCATGTGTATATTAGAAATTTTTTTCTTTTGAAAAAAGCCTATTTGTATCCCTTATCCATTTCTTTATGGGACTTTGAATTCTAAAATATAATCTGTAAAATATTTTAAATATCAAAATATATGAACTCTGTCAATAAAAAAACTAGATTTATAGTACAAACATAACTTTTCTGAACATGACTTTTCTGAACAAGCATTTCTCCTGAAATTGATAGAATAAGTTATTAACGGTTAGACTATGTTAGAGGAAACCATAAATTTGGTTGTATAACAAAATTTAAAAAACACACCATGTTTTTAAAATGCTATGAAAGAATCCATGAAGAGTGCTTGTCACATGCTTTCACAAGAAATTACGTTTGCTCTCCTGAACTACAGGACATTTCCTAGCTTGCTGTGAGGCAGGTGGCTGACATCGACTGTTCCTTAAGAAAGATGGATGGCAGTAAAGTAAAATCTGACTTTTAGGAAGCATGTCCCCTGAATTTCACCAACTCAATGTATTGCTCTATTTTATCAAACACTCTCAAATTTATCTGTTCACGTTTACTTAAGATATCTAGGATCAGGGGGGAAAACCCCCATATCTTCTAGACAACCCTACCTCATTTATACAAAGAAACAGGTGACAAGGTTTTAACTGCCTTTTTGATGCATCTTCTCACTGAAAAATTATTAGTCCCCATTTAATTTCAGCCTCATTTGTGTATCTGGTCAACCAGAGGGTGGCTCAGGAAAGTGCCTTCAGCAGTCCATCGTCTGAGCCTCTCCACTCTCCTTTCTTTATGAAGTCACCCTCTGGGACAGGCAGGAGACCAGGGCTCCTCTATCCTCATTTCACAGAGAGTGACAGAGAAGTTAAGTGGCTTGTGAAAGGTCAAACAACCAGTCTTTGGTCAGGCCCAAAATAGAATCAAGGTTTGCTGACCTCCTTGTCTCCTGCTCAGACGAATCAAGGACAAGAGAAGTGACTCCTGAGCTGTAAAATAACACGACAGGCTTTTGATTTTCTTATCCTTGAACAGGATGAGCGAATGTATCTATCTGGTTTAACATCTATCTGCACATCCAAATGAGAGGCTGTTGAATTGGTGGGGAAAACTGAAGGCCAAGAATCCAAAAGTTAACAACGTCAGCTTTTCCAGAGACTACCTATAACCTTATGCAAAGACTGAAAGCTGCTGTGTCTCAGTTTTGCTCTCTCTGAAATTGGGGACATTATGAACTCATTAAATATACTGATCTTTTAACAGAAGTAATAGATCCTTGAATATTGTTACTCAAAGCTTTGGGAATGGAAGATATAAATATGGTTTTTGAGCATGCCTCTTATAATGACAACAAGAATCAAGAGCTGGTGACATCCTGAAAACAGTACACTGCACCTTGAAGCAGGACCACTGAGAACAAGGATGAAGAATAAACACTCACTTAAAACAGGGCTTACTCATCATGCAGCTGGGCAAGGAGCCCTCCCTTAGTTTAGCACTGCAAAAATATATCACCTTTGCTGTGCAAATCAGGCTTGACATCGGGCCTTATTTAATTCACAGACATGCTTATACTTCTGCAAAACTGAGAGCTTTTAATTACTATTTGTAGAGCATCTAAGACAATTAAATACTTCTGATTACCCTTTTGTTTTTTAAAAACATAGAAGCAGAGTGTAAACACTTCTACACAACCATTAGAGCAAAATGCCTTTTGAGGCAGAATGCTTTGAATACATTCTGCCTTATAAAAAATATATAAAAGGATAGCACACAAAAGGGCTGTGAGGCGTGACATGGCCTATCATGTTGTGCATGCATGAGTTAGCTTCTTACAAGATCAGAACCAGGAGCTAAGATGAATACCATTCAACCTGAGCCGATGCATTGGAAGTTCAGTATCACATCACTCGGGGTCAGTGGCAGAGCTGCTCAAAGGTACCCTCTCTGGAGAGTCATGCATTTAAAAAATATTTGAGCAAATGTACTATTTATCACCCAGAATGAAGACTCCATTCTCCATTTTAATGTGAACAGGGATCGTGTTTATTTCATGATCGTGTCACAGACTGGTCTTTGTTTTAATCATGAATGTCCAGCATGTCCTCACATTAGTCCTAGGTCTAGAGGTGGCCTCCTGAGCACCTACAGGGAGTAACAGGAAACCTGGGGCCACAGGAAGACAGCAAGGCCCCTCTGGACACTGTCATCACGAGAGAATCACTGGTCTTTCTGAATGATGCCTAACCGACTTCTACAGTGTTTTACATTTTACAGAACATATCATTATACTCATCTGGCAATGAAAGTGACTCAGAGAGGTGGACCATTAGAATGTTCCAGTCTCTTTGATCATTACAGAATCAGGCTTGAACTCTTCCAAAGTCACACAACTACTACATGTCAGAACTCAAAGACAGGTCTTCTAAACCAGCACACCTGGCATTCAACAAAGTCTCTTAATGGTCTTTAAAAAGATGAGTGGTGCCCTAGCCAGCTTGGCTCAGTGGATAGAGCATCAGCCTGCAGACTGAAGGGTCCCAGGTTCGATTTGTGCCAAGGGCACATGCCTGGGTTGCAGGCTCGATCCCCAGTAGGGGGCATGCAAGAGGCAGCTGATCGATGATTCTCTCTCATCATTGATGTTTCTATCTCTCCCTCTCCCTTCCTCTCTGAAGTCAATAAAGAAATATATTTTTTAAAAAAAGATAAGTGGAGAGATATGCTATAAAGGAGTAAAAGGAACTCTATCACTGGTTGTCATGTGATTTACAAATGATGCATTGTTTTACTTGATAGAAAAAGAATACTCATTTAAGCACAGTCTTGAGACAGACTGCCCAGATTCAAATCCAAGTTCTGCCATTACCACCTGTATGATCCTGGCAAGTTTCTTAACCAATGTGGCTAAGTTTCTTATCTTTAAAATGAAGGCAGTAACAAAACCTACCTCATGTGACTCTCATGTGAATTAAATGGGTTAACATCTGTAAAGCATTTAAAATAACATCTTCCATATAATAACTGTTATATAAGTATGGGCTAAGTGAATGAATAAATTACTCTACTATGATATGGAGAGTTCTTCTCCAACTGTCATAAACAACTTACAGATAAATTTTTAAGACACAGCATCTCACTGACATCTTCTTAAAAGTTCCTTTTAACTAGCCCTGATACTTTTTCTTACCACATGATCAAAAGGAATACAGGCCTCTTTCCTCAATTTTAAAAAGCAAAACAACCACTACAGGACATCCAACTTATTTCCCAGACTCACTAGGGTCTCTCCTCTCTCTGAGGCTTGGAAAACTCTTGATCTCACCAAATAATTACATGGGTTGATCAAAGATAGAAACTCTTTCAGCCACTGGTTACCAACTCCACCAGTGCACTGTGGCTTGAGACCTATAGCCCTGACCACCAGGCTTAGGTAATCACCCCACCTTTTGGGACCTTACACATATAGTATGTATGTGAAAGGGATCTACCCTGGATAAGATCTGGCCACTTCCTGCCAGTTACAATTGCATATGGCTTGGTCTTTTGCTCTTCTGAAGGGATGATCTATAAATATCTGTGGTGAAAAGCATCAATTAAAAAGATTTTATCTTCAAAATTACTAATACCATCCCACTGAAAGATGGCCATTTAAAAAACTATTTACTATTTTCCTGCATTATGTTTTGGAAACCAGGATATACTAGTACCATACTGGCTGCTGTTGGAAGACAGCAAGGCCCCTTTGGACACTGTCATGCTATAGGGCAGGGGTGGGCAAACTTTTTGACTCGAGGGCCACAATGGGTTCTTAAACTGGACTGGAGGGCCGGAACAAAAGCATGGATGGAGTGTTTGTGTGAACTAATATAAATTCAAAGTAAAGGAGTGGAGGGGAGAGCAAGAGAACCGGATAGAACAGCCAGATCCGGCCCGCGGGCCGTAGTTTGCCCACGGCTGCTATAGGGGATAGGTCCTTTGTGCTGTCTTCACACACCAATCGTCAAAGCAGAAGTGTCAAGTATCTTTCAAAGGAGGGCGGTGCAAGGTGCAAAAAAATCAACCTATTTTTCACTCTCTGACAGGGTGAAGAGACACATAAAATCAATCCTTATGAAAATTAGATTTTTTAATACCACTGACAACTAGCAGCACCAAATTGGGTAAACAGTAGTGATGAGCTACTTGAATCTACCTATATTTTCATCACACATTTTAGTATTTTGTTTCTTGGGTCTATTGTTTTTCCTCCGCAGCTCAGTCAAGTGTCAGCTATGACTTTTTGAGGAGCTCTGAGTAATGGGATCAGCTAATGTTCTGTACATGAAGAAATTCCATATCATTCGAGTCTCTAAAAATACATCTGCCTGCCGCCGGAGCCAATCCACAGTGATGAATAGCTAAAGGAACAAGTAGGTCTCTAAATTTACTTCATATCTGACAGCCCTTCAGCAGATACGGATAATGGATCCCTCTGACTCACAAATTCGGCTCCCTCCTACTACAAGCAAGCCTTTTCTTTTCGATATGAGTAAGGGCAAGGATTCTTAATGACCCAATATATCCGTCCCTTCCGCTTCTCAACCACCCAACAAAAATTTATTAAATGCCTGGAGTGCCAAGTTCTCTGCAGCTGCGTGACTGGGTGGCTGGATATAAAGTCACACAATCTCTTAACCCATGAAAACTCATTAGTATCTGATTGATGTGACCAATGAAAATGAAGCTAGGAAAAAATGTTAACATGTATATGTATACATCCCACTGCTCTAGCTTCCTAACTAACCCCCACAGACCCACGTGGTCGATCTGCATATTGAACAATTTGCAACAAGTTCGTCTGCACAGGTTTATGTAGGAAAAAATTATATTCTCTGGATGTGTAGCTTGAATTCATCAATTCAAAAATGTTTATTAAGCCCCTACTATGTGCCAGAAGCTATATACTACATGTTAGGGGGGTGGGGAACCCAGTGGTGATACAAAATGGACAGAAATACATACAGAAAGTCAATTACCTACTGAACTGATAACCTGAAGTAAAAAACATAATTCTGATATACTGGTTGTATGTTTTACCTAAGCAAAGCTTAAAATGTTATGCTTTATGCTAAGATTACTGCATATTCTGCTGTGGGTGTTTAGACAAGGTAATGGGTCTTTCCAGAGTATAAACATTTTTGTGAAGTCTAAGTCTGTAAGGTACACTTAAAATGTCTCAACTCTAAAGAATTAAAGAGCTTTTGTCAACCCATTACAACTAGACAATCATTTACTAAGAATCTTTTCATTTCAAAACCCACCACGATCACCCTCTCACTCAACTTCACATAAAGAGCAGAGCTTGACTGTCCTGAAATTCCATCCATGTGTCTTCATTTCAAGCCCCCTTTTGATTTATGACTCTGAGAGTATAGCTAAGTAAGAGCGTTAGCTAGTTTTAAATAGCCATGAAGTGACGTGTGACTTATCCAAATTTGGTGTGCTCAAAAGATTTGATATAACATCTAAAACTGTCAAATTATCTTCAATATGCTATCTATTTACTGATACTTTCAGTGTTTCTCATAAATATCCCTTCACATCTGTTTCCTCCCCCCCCCCCCGGGGGGCATTTAACATAAATACTATTGGCCTATTATATTTGTGGATATAAAGAAATTATTTCATATTCAAAACACTTTTAAAAGTTTTTTTGGATCATTATTCACTCTCCTTCGTTGTGTTTACTCCCAATATTTTCTGAGAGCCAGGCCCTGTGCTAGGCACTAGGACTAGAAAGACAAATGAGAAATGGGTAATTTGTAATTGAGCTATCATATCACATTTTAAAAAATTAAGCAGGAGAAATGCGAGGGACATAATAATCAAAGCACAGAGGCATTTGCCAGAATTGGATTTCTTAGGAGCTGTTTTTGCTCAATTACTACTTTAATTGAACCATCTATAATTCTTTCCACTTATATTTTTAGTCTAGAGGAAGCCAGACACAAGATATTACACATGAAGCCAGAAGCCAGTACACTTTCTGATAGCAGGGACTCCCGAAAGTCTATCAAAATCACTAGAAGAAAGAAAAAACAAGAAGGGATGGTAGTGGAAAATGACACAGTCTAATCCAGAACCTTGATTTCATTTCTTATGTTCCTGGGTCAGCTGCACAGAGTGGCCAAGCCAGGACCCCAACTCAGACAACTCTACACATGGGGCCCTGCTGGGGCCCAGGACAAGACAAACTATTGCGTTTAATGAGGGATTCTCAAGAACCCAGCTCCACCAGAAAAGCAGAAGCCCTTTCCAACTCTGATTTAAGGAATATTCCTTCCAATACAGGACAACTGTTTCATGTAGACATCATTCCCCTACTTTACTATTCCATGTATATTTACAGATGCAAATATGGAAGACGGCCTCTCCTGCCACACCTACCTCCACCACTCTCTCTGCAGCGTAATTTTAATTAATGAGACAAGTCCATTGAATGTTATTACCCCCTTTCCTTCACCCTCTGATACATTTCTATATTCCCTGATCAGCCAATTAGTGATAGCATACAGGAGAATGACTCTTATAATATTCGGTGCCCCCAATTCCCCATGCACCATCTAGTGGTGATAATAATTATATTAACAGTAATGATGATGCTGATGATGGGAATCTCGATGAATTTAAAAAAACCTAAAAAGGCCATTTTAACAATGAGTAAAGGATTTTCCTTTTGGAAACATTTCCCAAGAAACATAAAGTGCTCATATTACCTTGATAAGAATCACCATGGCCTCCAGGTTAGAATGCAAGTTAAAACCATCTGTATTTTAAAATAAGAAGATACTGATTTACTAAGCAATTGAAAATTGCATTTCCTTGTTCACTGGCTTTCCAAATATTGATAGTAAGCCAATAAAGTAATTTTAAGTTGGGGCACAGACTTCAGCTATGAGCTACACATTTGGAAATGCAAGGCTTTTACTTATCATGACTCAGTTTCAAAACAATCTTCCATCATAATTTCATTTACACTTGCCCGGTTTTTGTCTATAAATCATTTCTGTTGCCCAAACTTCTCTTGCCTCACAGATGTCTAACATTAAAATTGATTATTACTACTGCTTTCCCCCAAATAAATATTGGTGTCCATCGTTTACTGCCACTTGAACTCCTCCTTTAATAAACATAAAGGCATCTCTCTGGCTATCCACACTTGCACTTATATATTTTTTTCTTTCTTGTGTTTTGTGTTGTGTGTGTGTATGTGTGTTTTATTCTTTGTACTTCTATTAAAATATATATATATATATATATACTAGTAAACTAACAAGAAAGCCACAGACACAGCTCATTTTGAATCCTTCCTTTCCATTACCAGTTGGAAAATTGATGAATCAGTTCTAGCTCAACCAGTAACTATAGTCTTTCTAATTTAAGTGTGTGTGTGTGTGTGTGTGTGTGTGTGTGTGTGTGTGTGATTAGGTTAGGGACATATGTATATATACACTTCACTAGCAATCATTTTGGCCTCATCTTTCTTCAACTCCTGTAGTAGTTTCAGATTCTCTTTCCCATATCAAATAACCCATAATCTCATATTTTGTATGTGTCCCTAGTTAATGATCTCTCACTGATGCCTTCCACTTCCTGCACTATATCTTAAAGAAACTAAAAAGCTTACTATAGATGAAGCAGTACATGAACCAGCCCACAGAGCAAGATTTTCTTGAAAAGATATTAGAGTCCAATACAAAAGCCGTATGTCAGAAAGCGTCAGCTCAGAATGTGCACTGATACAGAGCATTTCTAAAATTCTGCTCTAGGATTCCATGTATATTTAAATGCGCCAATATGGGCCTTTCCCCTTAAAAGCCAAAAATGGATAAAAGAAATAAACAGGTAAGTAGACTTTAAAAAAGTCACTCCGGGGTATTCCCAAAATACTTAGCGTGTTAGCTTTTATAAAAACCAGGCCTATCACACAGGTTGCACTGACTATTTTTGTCAGAGAATTGGCCTCTCCTACCCAAAATATTTGAATATTACAAGTCAACCCAATTCACACATTGCACCTTCCACTGCTTTAGTTGAGAAGTCTCTTCCTAAAATGTATTACTGTCTGAGGTATTGATTTGTTCTCAGGTTGCCTGTGGAAACACTGAGCTTCGATGTGTGCACCACAAACTCGGAGCATTTTGCCTGTACTACAGACACAGCCCGGGAAGATCCAGTCCTGTGATCTCAATCATTTTTCATCCGTAACCTCCATGACATGAGGGCAAGCTGCTTAGTAAAAGGGAGAAAGCTTTCACATCAGACAGACAAGCATTTGGAATCTTTTTCCACCCATAAACCAGAACGGTTTCCCATTTAAAGAAAGAGAAAAATAAATCCTCTTTATAATTGAAAATAGCTTTGCTCTACAACTCTGTTAGGCTTTGCTGGGAGGAAAAACATTTTCTAGTTTATGAGGCAGATTTCATTGAAGGTGGATCAAAGAGAAACTAAGCTGATTCTTTTTAGGAATCCATCTCAACCACACTGACAAACGTTCACCACGAACAAAAGCCTCAAAATGCAGCACCTACTGTCTGGGGCTATCTCCTCCAGGTATCTCTAGATGACCTACCTAGTGGAGCAGTTGGGTGGTCAATAGTTTTGTTTGGTCATATTTTCCCAACTTTAACATGAAATTTAAAATAAATAAATAAAATATCCAGCAGAAAAACGAAGATTAATATTAAGAAGCCCAGAAGGTTTTTGAGCCCCTGAGTCAAAAATTATTCCACTAATGCTACATATTATTTCATCAAAGGGGTTCAATTCACTCCCAGATGGCAGCTCCCACTTCAGAGGCAGACAACAGAACAGCATAGTACATCTTAGGCCCGTGGTCGGCAAACTCATTAGTCAACAGAGCCAAATATCAACAGTATGATTGAAATTTCTTTTGAGAGCCAAATCTTTTAAACTTAAACTTCTTCTAACGCCACTTCTTCAAAATAGACTCGCCCAGGACGTGGTATTTTGTGGAAGAGCCACACTCAAGGGGCCAAAGAGCCGCAAGTGGCTCGCGAGCCGCAGTCTGCCGACCACTGTCCTAGGCGAACGTTTGCAGCGTGGGGGAGGCTGAACTGATTGTCTTCTAATCTGCCAGCCCCTCTCCCAGCACCTTGCCACACACCCCAGTACTTATGCAGTTCTGAAAATAGGGGTACAAATGTGTGTGGCTGTACTGTATTCTCAGGGGCCTGAGACCTAGTTTAGTGGGGGGTCAAGGTGTTACATGGGGCGGTGGTGAAGGCCAGGCTTGGAGATCTGAGCCATAAGTAGAAAGAGCACCAGATGAGACTCTCCCTTTGGCACACTTTAGTCTATTGTTTGGGAAGAAGTAGCCCTTTGTTGGTGCACTGCTGAGAAGGCAATGACCTCGGAGGACCCATCGAGGTCTCACTGGCAGCCTCAGTGCCTTCCTCCCTCACTAGTCACCAGACAGTAAACAGCAGTCACCGAGCCTCCCTCTTCCCTCTCCTCTCTGACTTCTCCGCCGTGGGAAACTACTCCTTATTAGGTCCTCTGTTTCTATTATGTGAATTAATATACTCATGAACCTACCAGTGTTGAGGACGAGCAAAGAAATAATGCAGGTGCCCAGGCAGGGCTTGTTCTAGTTGTAGGCCGAAGATGGGGGAAAGTGCAAGGAGTTGCATGGCTTCTTAAAATTCTTTCCGTTTCATAACAATTTTTTTTTCTGTTCCACTCAATAAGAATGAGAGAGACAGTGAGAGAGAGAGAGAGAGAGAGAGAGGGGGGGGGGGGGTTCACACTGAGAAACCTATCCTCGTAATGCATATAAACACAGTGCATCTAGGAAGCAATGCCAGGGAGATGTTTTTTTCTGAGACACACATTAAAATACACAGCACCAAGAGGCTGTTCTGTCACCTTTGCTCTCCAGTCTGCCTTGATTCTCAACTGCTTCTTAGACTGGTACCAATAAATTCCCTTTTGCTACAAAAGAAGAAAGGAAGGAAGGGACGGAGGAAGAAAGGAAGGCAGGATATGAAACATTTGCACCCAGCAGTTAAGGAGAATCACCAGCCTAAATAGAAAATACACTGGTCACTGAAGAGGTCATTCAACAAAGTCACTGGAAACCCACAGAACTGTGACATGCAGGAGCAGAGAGGGAGGCTAAAAACAGCCTGCTTTGCCCTGGAGAGCAGGGAGGCAGCCTGGGGAATTCAGAAGACACTGGGCTGCGCAGGAGGAAACCGGTAACAGTCCTGCATCTGCCACTGGGCTGTGACTCTGAGCACTTTGATCTAAATTTCAGACTCTGTATGTAAAAATGAGAGCACACTCGGCTAGTGTGGCTCAATGGTTGAACATTGACCCATGAACCAAGAGGTCACCGGTTCGATTCCTGGTCAAGGCACATGCCTGGGTTTCGGGCTCGATCCCCAGTAAGGGGCATGCAGGAAGCAGCCTATCAATGTTCTCTCATTGATGTTTCTATCTGTTTATCCCTCTCCCTTCCTCTCTCTAAAAAAAAAACACACAAAACAAAACAAAAAAAAAACACCAATAAAAACACATTTTTTAAAAAATGAGAGCATGAAGTAGATTATATTTAAAGGCCTTTGGGCTTTAAAATTCTAGATAGAAAACTCCTTGAGTCCATTCCTCAGATGCCTGAAGTTCTAGGGATTCCAGCGCTAAGATACGTAAGTCTGTATGCTGTTCTAGAAACAGAATCAGGCTCCTAAAATGGATCCATGTATATATGGCAACTTGTTATACAAAAGAAGTAGCAATATCAATTACACGGAAATAGATTAGCAGGGGTCCTCAAACTACGGCCCATGGGCCACATGCGGCCCGCCGAGTGCTGCTGCCTGTCCTGCTTAGCAGCCGACTCGTCCCGGGCCCGCAGTGCGCATAGGAATTTGTCCATAGTGTTTTTTTTAAACTATAGTCCAGCCCTCCAACGGTCTGAGGGACAGTAAACTGGCCCCCTGTTTAAAAAGTTTGAGGACCCCTGATTTAGGGGATTGTATTATAAAAACTAGCTTACTATAGAGAGAAAACGTTGGGTCAATATCTCACCACCATAAAAACAAAACAAATCCCCAACACCTCCCCTTAAATGCTGTGAAGATCTAGATATGAAATACAACTATGAAGCTAACAGAAACAGCTACTCGAAAACATTCTCGATAGCTTGAGATAAAGATTCCTTAAACATGATTTTTCTAAGTCATAAAGGAATACATTGATGGGTGTGTTTACAACAAAATACAATAGAAAAAAATGGACAGAAGGTATTTATCTCTAAAAATGAACAAAGAATTCATATCCAGACTAAGTAAGAGATCAATGAGAAAAAAAGAAACCCAACAGAAAAATGTGCATAAAATATGTACAGGCCATTCAAAGAAGGACAAATCCAAATGGCTGAGCAGTATGTGAGAAGTTCAATCTCTCTAGTAATCAGAGAAATGCAAAAATGACAATGATACAGCTATCTGATTAGAGCTAGAACATCAAACACTGCCATGTGGAGATGTGGGTACACAGCAAGGCTCATTCCCAGCTGTTGGGAGGATAAACTGGTTTCCTCATTCTGGAGGGTATGAGGATAAACTGGTTTCTTCATGCTATAGAAGTATAGCAATCTTCTACTTAGTGAAATTAAGTGTGCTCATGCCCCACTATCCTGAGACTATCTCCCACAGGAACTCACTCCCAAAGCCAGAAGAGGGCATGGGTATTCAGTACAGCACTATTTGGAACCCCTGGGATTTGGAGGCAGCTGAGGGTGACTATTACTAGGGCAATGAATGAAATGTGGAGGATTTATGATGGTATACCACATAATTGTCAGAAGAAATGAATAAGACTCACATCCAGCAACATAAGTAGCTCTAAGAGCAGCACTGACCGAAAAAAAAGAACCAGAAACTATAATACAATTTATGTATATTACAAAATTCATTCATGCAGACCTGTGTTTTTCAAGGACACACATACATCTGAGGTAACACTGAATGCAAGAGGGGAAACAAAACGAAATGGGTGGGTCCTTGTATGGCCCGATAACGGGATGTGCCATGCGGAGGAGAATGACTCTGTGATCCACCTCTGTGCACCTGACCAGGGTGAGAGAGGGGAGAACCAGCTGAAGAGTGGCCTTGCTTGCTACTTTTGACACTGGAATGTAGACAGGGTCAAAGGCTAAGAGGCAAAACCATTAAACTAAAAGACTTTAAAAGAGGATACATGAGAGAAGATAGTTTACTTTTCAGAAATATATGTCCAGTTAAAATATAGCATGACATTTGCCCTGGCTGGTTTTGCTCAGTGGATAGAGTGTCAGCCTGCGGACTGGAGGGTCCCAGGTTCGATTCTGGTCAAGGGCACATGCCTGGGTTGCAGGCTTGATCCCCAGTAGGGGGCATGCAGGAGGCAGCCGAGCCATGATTCTCTCTCATCATTGATGTTTCTGTCTCTCTCTCCCTCTCCCTTCCTCTCTGAAATCAATAAAAATATATTTTTAAAAAAGATAGCATGACATTCAATTTATAAGTATTTACCAGATAGCCTGGCCAGTGTGGCTCAGTGATTGAGCATCAACCCATGGACCAGGAGGTCAGGTTTGATTCCCGGTCAGGTCACATGCCTGGTTGCGGGCTCTCTCCCTCTTCCTTCCTCTCTCTGAAATCAATAAAATCATATATTTTTTAAAAAGACTCAATCTTAAAAAAAGTATTTACCAGATAAATGGTGACGGAAGGAGACTTAGGGGTGGTGAACACACAATGCAGTGTACAGAGGCTGTGTTGTGGAATTGTGCACCTGAAACCTATATAATTTTGTTAACCAGTGTTACCCCAATAAAGTCAATAAAAAAGAAAAAAAAAGAACTAGTTAAAAAGACATTAACCCAAAAGGTCCCAATCAGTGCTAGGAATTTGATAAGAATTCTAATGAAACCAGCAGAAGAGGAGACAAGGACTTTTAGTACAGATTCTTCTAGTACATTCTTTTAGTACATTATTCTTCTAGTTGGGACTTTCCTATTTTAAGTGTTGGGATGTGGATGGATGTAAACAAGACTTTGAAGATCACTTTTTCATAAAGCAATTCAGTAAGTTTTTTATCTTGTGGAAATAAGAAATATGTCTTACAAGACAATGAAAAGCAACTGTCTTGATGTTTCTCACGCGGCTATTATTCTTTTGTAGATAAAATTCCCTATTGCATCATATGCCAAATCAAGGTATTTTTATTCAAACGACAAATTTGGACAATTGTTAGATGTCTCAAAAGGTGACTCTTGCCCTGGCTGGTTTCGCTTAGTGGATAGAGTGTCAGCCTGTGGACTAAAGGGTCCCAAGTTCAATTCCAGTCAAGGGCACATGCCCGGGTTGCAGGCTCGATACCCTGCAGGGGACGTGCAGGAGGCAGCCAATCAATGATTCTCTCTCACCATTGATGTTTCTATCTCTCTCCCTCCTCTCTGAAATAAATAAAATAAATATATTTTTACCAAAAAAAAAAAAAGGTGACTCTTCCGAAGATGAAGACATTGCATCAAAACATAAAGAATTTGAGTAAAATTGTGTCTGAAATGAGAAGTGTTTCTAAATTGACATATTATATAAAATAATTTTACATGATTATATAGCCAAAGTCATATTGTACAGTTCATAAACATTGGCTATCTTATTAGCATTCATTATGTTTATATATTCATGTTGATCAAAAAGCTTTTGGTACCTTTTCATTATGAAAACAGAGGATCAGCTCACATTTAGGGCTGCTTTTTCATTAGCATATAAAATACTTTTTTAATATTAACCCTCATTAACTTATTATCCTTGAGTCTAAATCCATGAATAACATAGTCTGTGTTTTTGCTAAATTGATTTTATTTCACTTTGTGTCATGTGAGAGCTAATACTTATTTTTATGGAGTAAATGCATTATCAATATGATTAATCTTTGAACACAAGCAACCCAATACAGTCCCCTACACTCAAAGACCCATTCAACATAGATTCCAGTTGGTCTAATGAGTACCACAAATAAATGATAGGACCCTTGGCAGAAAAATTCTCTTCTTGTCTGTGAGGTAGCAAGAGCCCAAACATGGACCATGGATGCACCAAGTCATATCCTGCTATCTGCAAAGCCCAGATCCAATATACAGTCTTCTGTTGGAAAAGAACTACAGCTCACACACCTGTGCAAACTCAAGTAACACCATAAGCTCCTCTGTGTAGATTTGCAATTTTCTCACGCTGAATTAAATTGTTATTTTTATGCATTTAATACATATGTGTTGTTTATATCTATTATAATGAAACTAAAAAATACTTTATTTTTCACTGCAATGTTAGAATTTAAAAGAAAAATATGCCTTTTGGCTCATAGGTACTGGTTATGTCTAATGTTTCATTTGTCCCACACTTGTATTCTCAAGCTCTAACTAATGAACCATTATTCTACTTGGTTATTCTCCATAGTGCCTGAATGTTAGGAAGAGCAAATGCTCAACAACTCTGTGGACTGACAAAAGGAGTTACTTATTTCTAAAAACAAAGGGATGTCTGTTTCCTATTGTGGTTAAAAGTTGACTTTTTAATTGGTTTTCACTAGAAAACAGTATACATAATAATTTACTATTCAAAATAGGTAGCTATCATTATTTCTCTTTGAGATGGAGAATTAAATCGAAGCTGAATAAATGCCCTGAATGAGAATGATTTAAAAAACAGGCCAGATTAAGATCTCTTTGAAAGGAGAAGTGCTGGTCAAAGGGCACAAAGTTCTAGTTATACAGGATCAATCACCTGAGAGATCTGCTATACAGCATAGAGCCTACAGTCAGCAATTCTGTATTGCTAAGAGGTTAGATAGATCTTAAGTGTTCTTAACACCAGCGTGTGTGTGTGTGTGTGTATGTGTGTGTATGACAGAAGAAAACTTTTGGAGGTGATTAATATGTTTGTGGCATTGGCTGTGGTGATGATTTCACTTATACATACTTATTTCTGAACTCATCAAATTATATACATTAAATACATACAGATTTTTAGATGTCAATTATACCTCAATAAAGAGTGTTTTTAATTGGTAAAAAGAATATACATCAGACACTTGAGATTGTAGTAGGGGTAGATGCAAACTGAAACCAGCTCTACTATGGATATGTTGCGACTCCTATAATCTCTGATAGGCTTGCCACCTCAGCTCCCAAATCCATGGGACACTTGAAAAAGGAAAGATAGCTATTGGTGAATGGGAGAAGATTCCTAGAAGCTCAGAAGTAAGTGTGTGTGTGTGTGTGTGTGTGTGTTTGTGTGCCCGCGCACACATACATCTAATAATGTATTTATTCATCTATCTATGTGTATGTGCGTGCATACATCTAATAATGTATCTATTCATCTATCTATCCGCACATGCACAAATGCATATGTACACATACATATATTTGCTTATCCCAAATCAACTTTCCTTATCCTAGGAGTAGCATGGTGACTTGGAATACTTTGTTAGAGTGAACCTTAGACAAAGTGTAAAGTCTACTCTCAAGAGCAAAGGTCACAAGTTTAGACCATGTTATTGAACTAGCTGCCAATACTTAGGCTTTACATTAAGTCTAGGTTACTAGTTCTCATGGAAAACTGGAATAGTCTGGTACAATGGCCCACCTATCAGTTCTGCCTGGAACTGCTGGAGCTGCCTTCCCACAGCAGGTGTGGCCTCGGATTTGCCGCAGGTCCAACCCAGCCCTCCTTCCTGCTTGCACTGCCTGCCAGGCCTTTCTAGATAGCTAAGATGGGGACACTGCTGTTGTCAGTCACTCCCTGTCAGGTTGGACAGTGTGTGAGGCTGCCCTGAGCCACAGAGGAAACTGGTCATTGTGCAGAGCAGGCCAATAATGAGAACAATGTAAGTCCTAGCTTAAAACAAGAATGAGTCCAATTCAAGAGGGACCTCTGGAGGGCTCAGCTCCCTTTGGAACTGGCAGAGGAAATGGGGCACGGGAAGGAGAGTCGCCGGTTCACCTGTGGTAGGAAGATATTCAAGCAGGCAAAGACCCAAAAACTTGTGTGAAAGGAAGTTTAGAGTAAGCCAGACTTGAGAAGATGCCTGTGTTGTTGGGTAGTCATGGTCCTGAGGGCAATTACTCTCTTCAAAGTGAATATACCTGTAACTCTTGACTCCTGGTTCCCTGCTCAGATGTTATCTCCCACTAAGATGACAAAAACAAGCAATGACTGTCTGCTGCATACAGTATTCATGGTTTCATTTACATTAACTTTCATATCCTTGCTTAAAACATCTACATCAAATACTCTGAGGATAACTGTCCTTGTCTTCATTCCATAGTTCTATGAAAATGAGTACTGCTCGTGTTCTAAGATTAATATTAAAAGTGCCATAATGATTTAGTTCTGAGTTTAAATGTCCTTTTTCGCTTAAGTGTGTCTTTAAAGTGGCTAGGACCATCTTAAAATGATCAGGGAATATGTGATAAGGTACATATGTAGGATTGATAAGGACCTTATGTCAATTCTTTGAAATATAAAGCCAGAATTTTCTATCAAAACAGGTAAGGTACTACTTTTATATGCTTTGTTCTAGGTTTTTGTTTTTTTCCCCATGAAAAAGAATCTGTAAGTGAACAACATATTATAGCAGGTAATAGTACAGGTTATAAAAAAAAATCTTATAAAAAAGGGGTAGGAGGTAGAATGTGACTGGGATGCGATATTGTAGAGCATAGTAAAGAAAGACCTAACATTGTGGCAGAAATCTAAGCCAAGTGAGAGAGCCTCCACGTTAAGTGCTATGTGCGGAAGAGCACTGCAGGCCCAGGGACGAGCTCGTGCAAAGGCCCTAGGACAGACACGGGCATTAGGTGACTGAAGAAGCACAAGAAGCCCAGTGTGCTGGAGAGTGAATGAACTGACTAAAGAAACATGGGAGAAAGAGAACATTTAGAGTGGGCCAGAGGAAAGAGAAAATGAACTAGGTAGAGGTACACAGAGCCCAAAAGAAAACAAAAGTGTTGACCTGTAGTGGGTAGTTATAAAACAACTGGATGTCAAAAAGGGCAGGGGCTGAAGAGGTATCCAGGGGTCACTGGCATTTTGGAGATAAATGAAGTCATGGCTGATCCACCTTGAAAGGCAATAGAAAATTCAGCTCCCACTTCTGATTCTGTGTAGAAGCTACTGCACAGTTTTACAAATACATAATCTCACTTAATTTCCACCACACCTCTTTGATAAAGGTAATTAATCATTCCATTTTACTGATGAGAAAACTGAACCCTAAAGAACTGAACTGACTCAAGGTCACAGCTAGAAAGCTGCAAGACCTGAATCGAACCCAGATGGTCTGGCTCCGGAAGCTGTGCCCTACTCATTGCTATAGACTTTATGTTTCACCCAGTGGAAATTGAGAGGTGTCTTGATTGCTCTGGACTTAAAGTTTTAGTCCCATCCCATAACCCAGTGGTCGGCAAACTCATTAGTCAACAGAGTGGCAAACCGCGGCTTGCGAGCCGCATGTGGCTCGAGAGCCGCAGTTTGCCGACCACTGCCACAACCCAACTGGATGGGTATTTGAATTACTGTCTTCATTTGGCTAGAATTCATAGGGTTGGAAAAAAGATGTTTGGCCCAACTCCATCGCAGTTGGATCGGGGCTTTCATTCTTTGAACGTGGAACTTCAGAGAAGGTGAGCTGGCAGTGGCTCCAATCTCTCCTGTTCCATATTCCTCACCAAGTCACCTGTGCCTGCCCCATGCTACGGAACCAATACGTATACCAACTACACACACAGATGCTAAGGCTCAGAACATCCCATTATTTCCTCAAAAGATTCTTCTACATATCAACTCCAAAGAACATTATTAGAAAATAAACTGTCACTTGTTTTTAATGATCTTTTTTATTAGTATATTTAGTGGATTTTTTTTTATTAGTTCAAGGTTATTTCTTAGGTCTCACTATTCCTGGCAAATATGTAAAGTTCATGAGGTAAACCTCATCAGAACATTTTGCATGTTGTTTCCTGGAAACTGAAACCTAGATTTTTTTTTTTAATCTGAAGATTATAGAGTTATTAGGCATCTGACAGAGGATTATTATAGCTTATAGGGCATGACAAAAGGCAAGCAAATAAGTAAGAAATACTAGAAGAATTAAACTCTTTCAAAATTACTTTCCTCTAAATATATAGAATTGTGTAATCTGATATAATTTATGGCATATTAAGCATGGTATGATATGAATAGCAGTCAACATCAGTGACAATCAGATTAAAGTTGGAGATCAAATCCTAAGAGCCAAAGGGTAAGGTCAGTCCATATTTCTTTGTTGAAATATCCTCCAGGCTTTGCTGAATGAAAATAGAGTAAATGAGCATAAAAATCATAACCCAAATTTCTCACATTTCAGGAGGATAAATTTAGGAATTATTACAGTTTGCTCATCCAATTTTAAAGTACCCAATAATTTTAGCCTTCTGATCCCAATAATATTATCATGCCTTAGAATGGTCCTTATTGTAATCTGTGGGCCTATAAAACTACATTCATATGTGAATTCACTCACTTGTTTTCTATTCATTGACTATTTATTGAGCTTCTATTAAGGACCAGTTATTGGAATCTATAATATCAAAAGAAAGATAAATGTCACCACCACCACAAATAAATATGCTCCAGGCACAGTATTGGATTTACTGATCCAAGTGCTTTATTCAATTTACCTCAGATAATTATGATCACCCTTTGAGATAGGTGTTACTAGAGTCTCATTTTACAGATGAGTAAATGAGGTTCAGAGAGGTCAAGTGACTTGATTCACAAGTCATGGTGAAATCAGGTTTCAAATGGATTAAAAATCTTATGGTTTTTAAAAGGCACCAGACTATATTGCCTCTTATAAAATATTAATTAAATGTATTAAAAATGCATTCACTCTGTGCATATACAATATCATGGAAAAAGATAAAGGGGAAGTTTAGTTCTGAATGCATAGGAAGCCATCAGGGCAACATTACATCAGAGGTGGATCTTAAGTGATGAACAGAAGCTCCAAGATGGAAGCATGGCTGTGGGATTGACTGGGACAAGGTGTGGACTTCTTCAAATACTGACACATGGTTTTGTATAGCTGGGTGAGGAGCATATACAAGTTGCTAACTAAGCAGTTGGAGCCTCACTGGGGAGAACCTGTAGGACATGCTCAGAATTTGAAACTTCATCCAGTAGACAAAGGGAAGGCACTGCAGAATTTCAAATCGGAAGTGATGTGATGGGACCCACATTTTAGAAAAATCAGTGACTTCAGTGTGGAGGCAGCGAGTGCAGATTACTGTCAATGTGCAAGGAAGAGGTGGTCTGTCCATGCACAATGAAAAGAAGGGGACTGATTTTTTATAATGTAATTAGGAAGAAATATATATAGGACCAAGGGTCTCATGAGCTGTGGGTACTGAGGGAGAGAAAGGACTCTTATGCATTGCTTGGATGATTTTGTAAAACTTCCGTAGAAACAAATTAAGAGAGGGAGTTACAAATTCCATGAAATATGACTGCTTGTGGGAGATAGATGTAGACATTTCCATTGAGAATTACTAAAATTCAAGCAAAAAGTGGGGCTTGCAATTAAGATTTGCAAGTCAGTGCAATATGGATGATGTCTAAAGCCACAAGTGTGGCTGAACTTGGGGCCGGGGGATAATAGTGGCCAGTTTCAGGTGAAAATAGCACCCCCCGCCCCAAAAAAGTTACAGGCAACCATCTGCTTCTAATGCCAGAAATCCACATTTTTTAAAATCTGAAAACTCTTTAGCATTAGCAAGATTCAAGAGTAAGACAGAGTTTAACTTGCCAACACAATCAATAGCATATGCTTTTGTCCTATCTTCAGCTATAGCAGAGATTGTTTACATATGGGAAAAGTAAAGTTACTCCATGAACTGACAATTGCTTAGACACCTACTAGTACATTTTTTCTTACCTCATATACCCCCAAACAAGCAGTTAATGTCTTTTTCTTTTAATCGATGATTTAAAAATTGGCGTGTTGGGGAAAACATCTTGCAATCTACTGAAGTTATATTTTTGTCATGGACTGAAAGCTTCAGTAAACAATTGATATTCTCATGAATTTATTTCTACTTATGCAATGGATTCACTGGATTACAGTCTGACGAACTATATCAAACATTGAAACTTCAATGAGGTAAGTAAATTGAGGGAGGACATTCATTTTCCTCAACCATAATAGCTTTAGTAAGAGTCCTATCATTAGAATTAGTTCAATAAAGGCCCGATTCTCTCTCTCTCTCTCTCTCTCTCTCTCTCTCTCTCTCTCTCTCTCTCTCTCTCACACACACACACACACACACACACACACACACACACACACACACACACACATTCTTTGCCCAACATCAATCACTCTTAAAATATATTTATTAAACTTGGACTCTAACTTTATTGTGGGAGTTTGATACTTTCTCCCAGGAAACTGCTTTAAACCAGGATACCTCAAGCAATAATAGTATTTTCCTGTCATTATCCAAATTGTCAACAAAAGGGAAGATCATTATGATCCCATATAAGATAGGAAGAATGGCGCAATAAACTAGATAGATCTCCCACCGGGAGATATTAAAGCAAAATTATTCCAGGCAAGGGAGAAATGATGCTTGGTATTTAGAGGTTGGAAGGGTTTCTGTTGTGTCATGGTGGTAAAAACATACCAGCCAGCCATGGTGAATCCTTCTGTATAGAAAGCACAGCTGATTTTCTACAAAGGAGTTTAGATTCTGATGTTGCCAACATCTATCTAACTATGTGTGAATTAAAGGAGAAAGCCTTACATTCCATTGTCTGGGATGCCAATTCCTCTGGCCTTGAAATGTTCTTCTGACTTGGGTTCTGTGACATACCTGTCCTGTAATTGTCCCTACTTCCTGGGTTATTCCTCTACCCTCTGTGTAGGCTCATCATCTTCTTATAAGCTGATGAGTCATTTAGATCTCATTCACACTTTACTGAAATTATTCCTATACTAGAGGCCCAGTGCACGAAATTCGTGCATGGGAGCTGGGGTGTGTGTCCCTCAGCACAGCTTGCACCCTCTCCAATCTAGGACCCCTCGAGGGATGTCCGACTGCCCGTTTAGGGATCTGGCCTAAATGGGCAGTCAGACATCCGTCTCACAATCCAGAATTGCTGTTTCCCAACCGCTTGCCTGCCTGCCTGATTGCCCCTAACCACTTTTGCCTGTCAGCCTGATCACCCCTTAACCACTCCCCTGCCAGCCTGATCGGCGCCTAACTGCTCCCCTGCCGGCCCAATTGCCCCTAACTGCCTCCCCCTGCCAGCCTAGTTGCCCCCAACTGCCCTCCCCTGCAGGCCTGGTCACCCCTAACTGCTCTCCCCTGCAGGCCTGGTCCCCCCCCACAACTGCCCTCCCCTGCAGGCCTGGTCCTTCCCAACTCCCCTCCCCTGCTGGCCATCTTGTGGTGGCCATCTTGTGTCCACATGGGGGCAGCCATCTTGTGTGTTGGAGTGATGGTCAATTTGCATATTACTCTTTTATTAGATAGGAATACACATAGTCACAATCTATATCTTCACCCAGGCTTTTGCCTTGTAGTCCAGATCCATACACCCAACTCCTATTGGACATTACCACTGAAATGCCTTGAAGTATGGCATCTTACTCCTCATACCTGAAACCTAATAGTCCTGATCATTCTCGTGCAAACCTGGTTCCCTCCTAGTGACTAGCCTTTTACTTGACTACCACAATCATTCATTCAAGGACACAGAAACCCTCCTTTATTAGTATGCAGCATCATTTATGCCTCCCACTCTCACCTGCCCTATGCAATCCATCACAAAGTCCTATGGACTTTTCCTTCTAAATCTCTCTCAAATGTCCAATTAAAAGAGATGTAGGATTCAGCAACAAAATATTTTAGAAACAATCATCAAGCCTCAAAATCTAACAAGACAGCACCAAGGGTAATTAGTGGAAAGAGTGCCTTCTTTCTCTTTGCCCAGTTTTTCCACCATTTTGCCATCTACATTTTCAAAAAATTTATCTTTATTGTTCAAAGTATTACAAATGTCCCCCTTTCCATGCTCCCTCCCCCGCCCCCCCCGCCACCACTGACCACCTCTCAGGCCTTCATCGCACTATTGTCTGTGTCTATACTGCAGGTTTTCACTGAATGAAATTTCTATTCCTAGAAGATAAGAAACTCCAACAGCTGGTTTATGAGACCTCCCATCACAGTAAACAAAGAAGAGTTAGCTTTACCCCCCTCCCCCAAGGTACCTGCTCACTGGATTTGAATGTTTATATATGTGTGCTAGCAGCTTTTTCCTTGCTTTAAAAATATCTCATGTTACTAAATGGTATGGGAGCTCTTTCTGGGCAGGCACAAAGCACATGTTTATTATTATATTCACAGACTTAAATTTAATGTGTAATAGGTAGTGAGAGTGTGAAGAATGAAAGATGGGGTGAAGTGTCATCTTTTCTTTCAGATATTAAAATGAATTTCAAGGACTTCTAAAAGTTCCTTTTCATTTCCTAGACAGTATAATCTACTTATATTTATTAGGAACTCACATCTGGCTGTGAACAAAGAAGACCCCATGTCACTTATTAACAACATTGTGTCAACGTCTTAAGAATGAAACAGGGGAGAGAGATTTTCTACATATCACCCTCAGCTGCCATTCTACAGCATTCACTTGTTGACTTTGGGCAATTAGGCACTGTAATTATAAGTTCTGTTTTTTAAAAAGTAGGGATGGGTAGTTTCAGTTCATGGGGATAACTATGTAAATATAATAAATTCAGTATTTTATCATTAAAAATGGTAGCAACCTACCCCTTTACAAAAAAGACTAATTTACACAGCAGTAAATATAAGTAAAATATTTCTAAAAGAAAAGCCAAATATATAGGCAATAACAGAGCAAGCTGTTGAGAAATAATTTTACCTGATCATGAGTAACAATGACTATAAAATTTCAGTGAAATTTAAGTGACTACATTGGTGCTAATTCCATCACAACCAAAAAGCAGAAATAGAAGGAAACTGGGAATTCTCTGCCCATGCCCTAGTCCTCTTTTTTAATCGGCTCTGAAGTGTTATTTGTCTTAGGCAGAAACCAGTAAAAAAGCCAATGAACAGGAAAAAAAAAATCGACCCCAAGATAATTTTAAATGAGAAATAAAATCTGGAGGGAAGCCATGCCAGAATTTATTGAAATACAGATTTTTCTCCTTCAAAAATGTTATTAAAAAATACGAATGTTTTCGTGACTTATTGCCAAGTATATTTTATAAGCTCTCTGCTACTCAGATGTACCATACCATACTGTACAATGTGATGGATGGGGGCTATTAATCATTTTTACTGAAGAACAGAACAGCCCATGCAACATACTGCTATTAAAAAGGTGAGGGTATTCTGAGAGTACATTCATTTCCTCATAAAGTCACATTTTACATATCCCTTGGTTTTCAAACAGTTTCTTCCTACTGACTAGCGTACTCTGCAGGGTGTGAAAAATGGGCTGACTTGTGATAGAGGATTATCACATTGCTCCTGGAAAGTTCCAATTCTATCTCCAAACTTTCACCTGCAGTCATCCCTGTGTTTCATATAGTACAACACTATTTGCACTTCTGTCCATTATCTAGATTTTAAACTAAGCCCAGTTTTATATATTCTGTTCCTGGACTGTACTCAAATTGAAGGGATGGAAGAAGCATGAAGAACTTGCAGGCTCTCACCTCTAGGCAACTGCCCAGGTAATATTATCACCCCAGGCAGAGTCTAGCTTCAGTGCAATCAGTTGCCTATTGGTTCAAAGAAATTAACCACACGGATGAGGTAGAGGGAGGCCCAACCTACAGAAAAGAGGTATCAGACAAGTGAATTTCAACTGGTGTGCTGTAAGAATTTTTAAACTATTCAGGGGCACTGACCTCTTTCCCTTAGATTGTTAAATAAAAAAATGACAACAGTCAACACAATAACTGTCTAGTGTGAATGCCCTGCCTTGAACCATAAATATATAGGACATATAATAGAGCCGTATCTTACTGGTCACGTCACATAATAAGGTTGTGTCTGATTGGTTAATTCTTGGTACCAGAAATAAGTATAGGCACCTGATTTTGATTTTTTAAAAAGTCACTTTTGAGCAAAAAGAGTAGGTAGTTAGTATGATTATTATTTTAAATCAGTCAACATCATCCCTTTTTTTGTCAGATCAGCAAAAAAAACCACGTTTTTTTGGTGTGCCGCTGAATTTAGTAATTAGTTTGTGTGCACCATGAGATAAAAAAAGGTGAAAATCACTGAGAGACTATTTTAGGTAGGACTTCTATTATTTTCACAGAGAAAACAACATAATTCTTATACATATTGGCATATCATGAGTTATATGTCTTAAATCAGGTGTCCTCAAACTACAGCCCGTGGGCCACATGTGGCCCGCCGAGGACATTTATCCAGCCCACCGGGTGCCGCTGCCTGTCCTGCTTAGCAGCCGACTCGTCCCAGGCCCGCAGTGCGCATAGGAATTTGTTCATAGTTTTTTTTTTAAACTATAGTCCAGCCCTCCAATGGTCTGAGGGACAGTGAACTGGCCCCCTGTTTAAAAAGTTTGAGGACCCCTGTCTTAAATAGAAAAGTAATGAGAGCCCATCCTATATAATAAAAGCCCAGCGACCATAACGGCAGAACAACTAGAAGGACCTCTCGACCAGTCACTATGAGGTGCACTGACCACCTCTCGGTCCCTCCCTCCGGCCGTCAGGCTTCCATCGCAGGATGGGGAATGAGGAACCCAGGTGGGTGGGTGGTGGGGGGGGGGGGATTGGACTGGCGAGCAGGCAGAACAGGCCAACCTCTTGGTCCCTCCTCCCAATCCACAGGCTCCAATGGCCATCAATGGCAAATGGGGAACCGGGATGGGTGATGGGGAATGCAGTGGTGCCAGGCCAGTCACTCCACACACCGAGGGCAACCAGCGGCAGGGGTGGGGCTGGTGAACTGGTGGGAACGGGCGACCTCTGGGTCCCTCTCCCGGCCATCAGGCTAACCATCGCTGGATGGCGAATGGGGAAGGGGGTGGGTTGTGGTGGGGGGTGGGGCCGGTTGCTGGCAGCCCAGGAAGATGGCCCTGATCACAGGCTAGGCCTGGGGACTGTACCCACACACAATTTCATACACCGGGCCTCTAGTTATAAATAAAAGTATCCATTTTAAAGAGATGGACATGTTTTCTGTGTTAATCATCTCCTCTTTTATCCTCTTCCCTATCCATTTTCCTCTTTCTTCTCCCCTATGTCCTCCTTCCTCTGTACTTCCTCCCCCATTCCTCTCCAGTCCATTGGGGTTTGAGCTGATACCCAGCTGCTCCTGATCCAGGAGTGAATGGGCCAGAGAACATGGTAGCATTGGACATTCACCTTTTCTTGTTAAGATTTGTAGACCCCCCGTCTACGGCTCCTGGGTTAAGCAGAACCAAGAGCAAGCAAGATCCTGACCCTTCACAGAAAGAAAATGTGGTGGCTCTGTCCACAGCAAATTTCACTAACCAGCTTCTTTCCCCCCAGTCCTAAGAGCTCCATTCAATCCAAAATACACTTTACCCTTCAAAATGACAAAACTCAAACCTTCACTAATTCTGCCTTTCTTTGAATAATTTTCCTGAATGTGCTTTTCTGACTAGTACTTGGGGATGCATGTGGTTCACTGACAAGGTCTCCTCACCTCTGGCGAGTGTTCCATGCTTGTCAGACTTTAAGGACTGAAGTGCAACACCCAGCTTCATGTGGCTCACTATGTGAGAGTTTCACGTGGTCGGTGGCAGGCTGGGTGATGCTCCGGGAGGTCAGAACTGGAGCGAGACCCAGCCTACTGTGATCTGGGAAGGACCCGATGATAGTGATCCTGGTGGCAGAGTTTTACCAGTTAATGAAAGAGAGAGACCCATCATTTGAGGGTGTCCCTAGTATGCTGAGTATTAGAAAGTGCCATGGAAATTTAGGATTCTAAAAGCAGAAATGGATGAATGGGCTATGCTACATGGAACATGTGGGAACCTGTTTAAAAACACACACACACACACACAAAACAGAGGCAAAGACTCAGATTCCTGAATTGAGGCATAAGGTCCAAGACAGACAGGCAGTAAAGGTGACATGAGACCTAGTTACTAAATCAGAACACTGGACTCCTTCAAATCGTATGGTCCTGAAGTTCAGGGTAGAGTGGATTCTTCTAAGAGTGGGGGTGTCAACTAATTCTAAGTAAGGAATCATTTGTCTAAGCAGGTCCATTTATTAGCTATTTAAATTTTCCCAGACCAGACTTCCATCTCCCACCCATCTCTCTTCTCCTTATATCCTCCAAGTCAGAAACTTCAAAACTTTCTGATCTTTCTTCATCTATATCAAGAATAGACAAACAACTTGAAAAGCAAATGGAAACTCTTTTATGGATGTGTAGTTAAAAGATATAAGCATTTTTAAGGGCAAGTGTCATATATCAAAGTTTCAATAAAATAATTCTGTTTTCTTAATTTTTATTATGATACCCACAGACATACCACAAAAAATGAATGGAATGATCACCCCTACTTTTGTGGAGATACATATAGGAAATATTACAGATCACTAAATTACACTAGATAGAAAAATATGGAAAGTGTCAAATTAAAACATGATCAGTGAATTTTGTAGCAACAATAGTATTCCTCAGACCACATATTTTTAAAACCTTCACTTTGTTGTTGGCATTAACATCAGAAGACTGGCATGCATTTGAAAACATAGTAGGTAGTTCTAAAAAAAAGGCAAGGAGGAGGAAGATTTGGTTAGTAACAAGCTTGTTTAAGAACTTTTCAGATTAAAGTCAAATATAATATTCTCATTCAATTTCAGTTTATTTAAATTAGGGTTACAGTGATTTGAAAGTCATTTCCATCATCCTGGGCTAAGAAGGAAAAGAATGTGTGAGTAGGTCCATAGAGCTAAACAGAAAGGGTACCTGAGGCTTTCTAATTTTCAAAAGATACTTATAACTGCTAAAATCTACGATGGTGGTGTGTTTTGTTTTTGGTTTTTCTTTTTCATCATTTTGGATCAATGCCTCAAAAAGGGGTTCCATGGGGAAAAGTTTTGCCAGCCCCCAGTTTGGCCATCCATCCAAACCCAGTGGACCTTCAATTAGCACATGACACAGACTTGAGAGATCGTAGAACTTTGCCTCTTTGTAACTGCTTTTATTTTCCACTTTATTTAAGACTAGAGGCGTGGTGCACAAAATTCGTGCATGGGGGAGGGTCCCCCTCAGCCCAGCCTGCACCCTCTCCAATCCGGGACCCCTTGGGGGATGACCACATCAAACTCTCACATAGTGAGCAACATGAAGCTGGGTGTTTCACTTCAGTCCTTAAAGTCTGACAAGCATGGAACACTTGCCAGAGGTGAGGAGACCTTGTCAGTGAACCACATGCATCCCCACGTACTAGTCAGAAAAGCAAATTCAGGAAAATTATTCAAAGGAAGGCAGAATTAGTGAAGGTTTGAGTTTTGACATTTTGAAGGGTAACCGGCAGTCAGACAGTCTTCTCACAATCCAGGACCGCTGGCTTATAACCGCTCACCTGCCTGATCACCCCTAATGGCCTCTGCCTACCTTCCTGATCACCCCTAACTGCCCCCCCCCCCCCCGCTGGCGTGGTCGCCCCTCACTGCCCCCCCCGCCAGCCTGGTCACCCCACACAGCCTGCTGTTTGGTCACTGCGTGAGGGCGTCCTGACCAATTTGCATATTACCCTTTTATTAGTATAGATAATTTGTTTATTTATTTATTTTATTTTTTAAAATAAATATTTATTGTTCAGATTATTATAATTGTTCCTCTTTTTTCCCCCCATAGCTCCCCTCCACCCAGTTCCCACTCCACCCTCTGCCCTTACCCCCCACCCCCACTGTCCTCATCCATAGGTATATGATTTTTGTCCAGGCTCTTCCCGCACCCCCCACACCCCTTTCCCCCTGATAATTGTCAGTCCACTCCTTTTCTATACCCCTGATTCTATTATATTCACCAGTTTATTCTGTTCATCAGATTTTTTATTTACTTGATTTTTAGATTTACTTGTTGACAGATATGTATTTGTTGTTCATAATTTTTATCTTTACCTTTTTCTTCTTCTTCTTAAAGAATACCTTTCAGCATTTCATATAATACTGGTTTGGCAGTGATGAACTCCTTTAGCTTTTTCTTACCTGTGAAGCTCTTTATCTGACCTTCAATTCTGAATGATAGCTTTGCTGGGTAGAGTAATCTTGGTTGTAGGTTCTTGCTACTCATCACTTTGAATATTTCTTGCCACTCCCATCTGGTCCACACAGTTTCTGTTGAGAAATCAGCTGACAATCATATGGGTGCTCCCTTGTAGGTAACTAACTGTTTTTCTCTTGCTGTCTTTAAGATTCTCTCTTTGTCTTTTGCTCTTGGCATTTTAATTATGATGTGTCTTGGTGTGGTCCTCTTTGGTTTCCTTTTGTTTGGGGTTCTTTGCACTTCCTGGACTTGTAAGTCTTTCTTTCACCAGGTAGGGGACGTTTTTTTGTCATTATTTCTTCAAATAGGTTTTCAGTATCTTGCTCTCTCTCTTCTACTGGCACCCCCATAATTTCAATGTTGGTATTCTTGAAGTTGTCCCAGAGGCTCCTTACACTATCTTCATATTTTTGGATTCTTTTTGCTTTTTGCTTTTCCGGTTGGGTGTTTTTTGCTTCTTTGTATTTCAAATCTTTGACTTGATTCTTGTGATCCTCTAGTCTGCTGTTAGATCTCTGTATAATATTTTTTATTTCAGTCAGTGTATGCTTAATTTCTAGTTGGTCCTTTTTCATATCCTTGAGGGTCTCGCTAAATTTATCGGCCTTTTCTAGAAAATTCTTGAAAAACCTTATAACCGTGGTTTTGAACTCTATATCCAGTTGTTTGCTTTCCTCCGTTTCTTTCATTTGTGACCTGTTTCTTTGTCTCCACATTTTGGCTGCTTCCCTGAGTTGATAGAGTGGCTTTGTGTGCTAGGTGTCCTAAAGGGCCCAGTGGCTCAGCCTCCCCAGTTACCTGAGGTGGACACTCTTGGTGCACCCCTTTGTGAGCTGTGTGCACAGTCTTGTTGTAGTTAAGTCTTGATTGTTGTTGGTATCACTGGGAGGAATTGACCTCCAGGCCAATTGGCTGTTAGGATCAGTTGTGTCTAAGCTGGGAGAACTTCTGTGCTGGAGACACCTTTATGAGACAAGACTTGCAAAAGCCTCTATGCTCAGCTTGGATGGGGTGGAGTCTCAGGGTGGAGCAGGCAGCAATGGTTTCTTGTCAGCCCTGCCTTAAGAAGCCCCTGGGTCTCAGTGTCCCGCGGTAATCACTGCAAGCACCTCTGAGAGAAAGCTGCCCTCGAGTTTCGCCCACTGCCAGACAGTCCAGTTTCTCCCCGAATGAGTCTGGGTCCCCAGAGTCTCACCCGGAACTGGAGTTCAGAGCAGTCGGGAGCTTTTGTCTCCCTCCCAATTGAGAAAGCCAGCCACGTACTCAGTTACCAGCCTCTCCGCATGCGCGCCTCTGTACCTCTGCCTTCCACAGTTCCTCTGAGTCTCAGTGTGCTTTTCTCTTTCCTTCTAGCTGTAGAATTTCCACTCAGCCAGCCTTCCTGTGGTACTAGATGATGTCCGTTTTGTCTTTTAGTTACAGTTTTGAAATTGTTGTGCGAGGCAGAAGTTTAGGTGTTTACCTATGCCGCCATCTTGGTTTCTCTCCTAGATAATTTGTTTTTAGTGACTTACTTTACTTGGTAATTAGATGTAGCGATTAACTATTAGCGAGCATATTTTCCTTGGCCATGCAGTTTTCCTTAACAGAAATGAGCTTAAGTCAATATTACAGTTGCAGGGATTAAATATAAGGATTTGTGAAGGGGAAGCAGCCAGCTAGATCCCCTCTCTTCTGCTTAAGTGATACAAATTAGAAATAAGACAAAGAAAGAAGTAATTAGTGGGAGGGAAGCAACAAAATGGATATTTTGAATGCAGAATCCATTCATAACATAACACTTCTCAAGAGAGCTATTCTAATAGATTACTTGCTGAAATGCATTATTTAAGCCTTAGTTGTTTCGAGTTAGAAGTAACTGCATCTACTCTGCATAAAGCCATTGGAACAAATGCAGGTCAATATGAGGTTACTGATTTGCCTTTGCAAAATCAGAACTGTTTATCAGTACAAAGGCCAGATGCCTTAAAAGGAACTATTAATGCCCAAGAATGTGATATGCAAACATACTTCCAAGATAATATAGAATTAAAATGGCAAAATGTTCAAACCAATTGTGAATACCAAGGAAATTTTTTTTTTAATTTAAAAACAGTTTTACTCAACAAACCAGCTAAAATAATGTGTCCCTTTTCACTGAAGAGTTTCACAAGCTGTTTCATCATGGGCTTCCTGAGTCTAAGTGTTGGTCTCCTATTTTGTAGGAACGGCATTTCAAAGTGTCTCCTGTCGTTATGATGGATGCTGAAGCCTGGCTTCTCCGATTGAAGAGTGTCGCACATCTGCCTCTGACACTCTCCTTTTCCGGTCTCCAGACAAAAATTCCATCACCACCTCTTTCAAGTTGAAAGGCAAGGGGGCCTTTTCTGAGAGGCTGTTTCCAAGTGACAACCCCCTGTTACTGTGAAAATGTGAGCAAAAGACAGAGAAGTTTCCGGGCCTCTGATAAACCTCAGCTGCCCCAACCGTCTGCAGGGCATAGATTAAAACATCCCTGGTCTGTGGCCTAGTTACAGGTAAAACCATCACAAGGGAAAGGAGAGAATAAACTGAACACTGGAGGGTTGAAGCATGGGCAACTCTGTGACAGCACTCAGATTCCAATCCAAGTGACATATTCCGGATTTACACAGCAGAGCACCAGACAGTTGGCTACTTCCACACGAAACCAAGGGTTCTCATTTTAATTAAGTCACAAGCTCTACTTAATAAATCTGCGTGTGTGAGTGCGTTTGTGTGCATGTGCACTAGTATTTTGCTAACAAGCCCAGGAAGAAACCCCATCATGTCAATCCCCTACACAAAGTCTTACTGGGCAATGTGTTGGGGCTGGTGCCAATCTCAGTGCAGAATTAAAAAGAAAAACCGCAAATGAATATAAATGCAATTAAAAAGGATGAATGATTGATAAGAATAATAAATAACTTTCCAGATCAAAAGCACATCGAATCTAGTTATGACTCTTCCAAAAATATCAAAATGTAATTATACTGTTTTCACACATCATTATTTGCCATTTCAGGAAATTAGAACGGACACATTAATTAATGTACAAATGATATTCAATTAAAACAACTGCCGTGTATCCTTCATGGTTTTGCACTAGAATTCTCGCCAGCGTCCCCTACTCTAGCAGTTTATACCTAAAAGTCTCACGTGTGTTTATCTGATGTTTAAGGTTTATCTGTCAGAGCCATATTCTCCCTTGGGAACATTCAGAAACCAAGTGACAGACATTCTGGCATGGACACTTTGCAGGCGGTCTTTTCCCACAGTGCTTGAAACGCTGCCTTTTTTACCTTTAAGAATAAATCAGCAAATGTATTTAACACAGAGGCATGGCTCTTGCTTTCCTTTGGCTTGTTTCCCTTTCCAGAGAAAATGTTTTCAGGAAAAGGCTGGTTGCTATGGAAGCTTCACTGTCAACCACTTCAGTATTAGAAGGTTGGAAAACATTAACCATTTTGAGCCACCAGATCTACTAAACATTCCCAAGTTCATTATAATAAGAATGAGGAAGAGAAGGGACCCACAAGGTGATTTCCAAAAACAATGCAGCTCTTTGCCCACAAATGGATGCAGAGCTCAGTAACTGGAACCTGCATAAAAGACAGCTGATTCTCACACACTTTTCTTCCAAAGCTACTCTTACAAATGATGGCATTTTAGAAAAATAAGACACATTCCCAGATTTCTAAAATAACATACCATTGTTGTCGTCGTGTACTTAGTGTAAAGTTACTACTCTCAATTCAATTCAGTCAGGCAGCTAGGTGTCCAGCAAGTTAATTTGCCATAAAGACACGTTTTCATAAACATGAATGCAAATAAAGCGCCGGAATCCGCCAGACGCAGTGTTCCACACGGGCCTGGAAAATGGAATGGCTTCCAACCTACCACTTGGACATCCAGTCTCTGAGAACTCACATGGACTGTCCCGTGGTCCATAGGATCTCATCCTAATACTATTAGCAGAAATGAACTGTAACCAATCGTAAGTGGCTACTAATTGCCCATGACAATGATGGAAAAGACTGACTCAACCTCAGAAGAGTTAATTTAGTCTGAGTGGTAGAGATACAGTCTGAGGCTATCATAATCATATCACAGGTTGACCTTATTAATTAGCCATCCTGGGGTTCGAGCCATAAAACAGATCAAGAAATGAGTGATCACACTGACAGTCTGGGCCACATTAACAAAACTGACTGGCTGATTCAGCTGGAAAAAAGGGCCTGGATATGCACCTAAGGAAGTTGTTGTTCCCTGGTCAATACAAAATCATTCCATTGTTTTATATATGTGGATTATTAGGAGTATCGGGTTTATTTAAAAGTTTGCTTGATGTTCGGAACAGCTCCACTGTGATGCCCAATGTGATGACATTAAGGAAGAGATTCCCTAAAATTATAAAGTTGAGATATGCATTATGGCTGTTGGTTTTATTTTTAACCTCGCTCATACTTTTCTTCTTCCTCTTCTAGGCCTCCCCACATTCCTAGCTTGTATGCAGGTATTTTCTTTAAATATTGATATAACTTCAAATGATTGCAGTTTGAATTTCACAGTACCCTTTGTGAGGCCAGGCTACTTCTAATTGCTTCTACCTTTTCACTGTCTCCTTTCTCCTTTACCTTTTGCTATCTGGCTTCTGCCTCCAGCCAGCCACCAAAACAACTCCCTGCTACAATTCTTCCTCCATTCAGAGTCCAGGACTATATTCTCCTGGGTCCACTGCCCTTCCTGGGCTCCTCATCTTGCCTTCTCCATGCAGGATGCCAGAAGGAGCCAAGCTTGTCCTTGCCACCTTCGAGGCACACACCCTCTTCCTGGACATTCTTGATTATCTCCAGTCTAGAGCATAATCCTCCATTTTAAATTACTATGCCATTTTCAACTCCAAAGTCCTATGGATACTTCAAACTCAGCCAGTGCAAAACTGAATTAGTCATTTTTGCTGCTGTCAACTGCCAACCTCCACCATGACACACTGTGTTTGCCAAAAGTGGCTGCAATCCTCTGAAACATGACCTCCCACCACCATCCGAAGAGGGAGCCCAGTTCTCCCCCTGGAGCTGGGCTGGCTTTAATGACTCTCTCATAAGTAGCAGAAGTGGCAGAAGGAGCACTGTGACTGGAACCTGGGTTAGAGGAGCCTGAAGCTCTTGCCCGGTTGGTTCTACTGGAGGGCCCTCCCTCCCTTCCTCCCACCCTTCCTTCCTTCCTCCCATCCTCCTCCCTCCCCAGAAGACTTGCTGCATAGAGAGTCCATGCATGTGCTTCAATTACCAGGTCCAGCTGAGCCCAGCTTTTGAGTTATCCCATCCCGGGTGTCAGATGACAAAGATCCTCTCCTGGAGCAAACTCCAGCCAGGCTCCTCTGAGCCCTTTCTCCACGAGGCCCTACGTTGGCCTGTGAAGACTTTAACAAGCACTAATGGAGTTTCTAACACCTCCATCCCCAGGATAACTCCTGTCCCCCGTCCCCCCCCCCCTTAAATATCTACCTGGGAAACCTCAAGGATACCAAAAATATGCCTTTTTTTTTTTTTCAGGCAACACTTGAAGATAGGATCTCTGTCTCCCAGTCTCAGTGGGAAGTAGGGGGTCTAAATTCCATAAAAGCCAGTTAACAAACCCAGATGGGTTTTATGTGGACCAAACCATCCTTCCTGCTTTTTGTAATTTTCAATTTCCCTGACTCTGTGAGCTGCCTCTCACCCCTTCCCTGTTCCCTCACTCTCCCTTTAAAATGCTCAGTCACCTCTGTACAACAGGAAGTTGAGTTCAGTTCACACTGGACTCTCTCCGTATTGCAATAGTATATTACTGATTAAAATCTATCCTGACCTCTTTAACGGCACTATTTATCTTTGACACAGACATGTGAATCTGAAGAAGGCGCCAGATGATCCTAGTCCTCAGGCTTGAGTTGCCACCAGTCATTTGAATTTTTCCAGCAGAGGTCCCAGACCTCAAGGAGCAGAGATAAGCCCTCATAGATACATCCTGACCAAATTCCTGACCCTCACATTCCATAATGATGTAGTTGTTGTTGTCAGCCACAAAGTTTGAGATGATTTGTTATGCAGCAAAACCACTGATTCTGCATGTCCCCTGCCATCCAATGCATGTCTTCTATCCATTACGCAGCTGCGCTGAGGCAGGTAATCATTTTACAAGTTTAGGTGAGCACCGATATGCTCTCCCTCCATTCCGTATGTTGCTGAATTGATCTTTTTTAAACCACAGGTCTAACCACATCATTCCCCTGCTAAAAACTCTTTAAAACAGCAGTCGCCAACCTTTTGGAGCTCACGGACCACCAGTGGTCCACAGACCACAGGTTGGCGACCACTGCTTTAATAGATCTCCAATGTTTATGGACCAAGTCCTCTATAATGTGGCCTAAATTTACCTTCTCTGACTTACCTCCCATTTTCACTGCTCGTTCCAACCCACCTGGATTAGTCAGTCACTCTACTCCTGAGATGTCCAAGATGTTTCCATGGTTTTGCCTTGCTCATGCTGTCCATTCTGTCTCGAGTGTCTTTTCCTCTCAGTCAGGGGCATCAGCTTATGCCTCCTTCAGCACACAAGCCTGCCTCACTGGACTGTTCCCAGCACATAATTACCTTTACTCTTGTGTGCCCCATCTTTGCTCCTGTACAAATATTTGTCTTTACATCCCCTCCACTACTGGACTGCCGAGTTCATTAAGAGCACAGATCATGTCTTGGATATCTCTCTTTCCCCAGCAACTGACACACTGCTGTGCCATTAAAGAACATTCAGCCTTTCTGTCATTGCTGGGAACATACCGGTAACTCCAACTTCATTAGCAGGAAAAAAGTGTCATCACCTGGTCTGGAAATTCTTCTGCCTTAACACTTAATAAATGCGAATAATGTAGAAGGCCATGGAATGACCACCTCCACTTCCTCCTTTGGAAGGTGAGGAAGGAGAAGTACTTCATTTTAGGTAAAAAGAGGAGTTTATAGTTAAATTTTAACTGTAGGTGCCTGGAGAAGAGGTCTATAAAAGAACAGATATTTGCAATCCGAAGGTGGGTGAGAGGAAGGGACAAAAAGCTCCCAGTGACCAGCTCCCATTTGGGGGAAGCAGAATAAGGTGCTACATCTGGTAATGTAGTTGGGTTTAAAAGACCTGCATTACCAGACCCTGTTTTTATTGGTATGTGTTGTTCTTATAGGTCAATTATTACGGCTGACTGAATAATGAGTCAAATTCCATAAAAAATGTGGCACACCTCATTCCAGGCCCTGCTGCAATTCACTGGCATTTGTTAATAAAGTGATGAACGGAGCAGCTCACTGTTGTATGATAAAGTCTTTCCTTCTCAATCCAAATGCCTCCAGAAAGTCATAATTGAGGATGGGAAGCTGGTTGCTAACGTCCTTTGCTTGGGCAACTTTAGTTAGCACTCTTTCCAGCACTTAATTTGATACATGATTTTGCCCCTTGCCAAAGAGCTGGGAGCTTTTAGGTGTGAGATAAAGTAGTCTCACCTGTTCAAAAAAACATGCTACTGTCCACACCCTACCCAAGTATGTCACCTATAAGCCCTTTCGTAGTTGTGCATTCTGTTTGGTGGCTGGAATCTGAAGACCACTCCTATGGTAATCTTGTCTACCCCATGAAGATAAATGAATTCATCAAACCCAGCAAAACTCCTGAAATCCAAGTGCCAACTTTACTGATACAGGATGTCCCTGACATCCCTGCACTTCTTATTGGTCCTTGGGAATTCTTCTTGAACTCCACCTGGAGGCTGGAACTGCACAATTCTCTCATCCCCTGTCACCCAGCCTCTCAAACCCACCTCACACTGATGCAGTGATACACACAGGCTTGCTAGCATCGCCAAGAAAATCAAACATACCTAATTCCTTATAAAAGCCCAATCCTCAAGGATCAATTTCTCTTTTGGCGGTTGCTTCCCCATCTCCTCTGGCCCCTTTAAGAAGGCAGAAGAAAATACCTTTCCCTGGAATTTGCAGAAATATATTTTTAACTGAAATTTTATTTTGGTCTCGCCATGCAGGAAGCTATTATCTGTCCGCTATCTTTATGTGCGTGATTAGGAATAATAGCTGATTTGTGAAGTTATCTATTCCGGGGAATAACCAAGATTAATGAGCCCTGTGGCACTTGCTGAATGCCTCGGAGATTTATTGCTCAGGCTGTGCATTTCTCTCCTTGTGTTGTTGGTGCTGTCAGGAGTTTTTTTTACAAATGCAAATGGAGATATGGATTAACTGTGGAAGAGGAAAAAAGCTCTTTCAATGTTATCAAACATTGTGGATTGCTCAGTCCCACCTCTCCCAATTATGTTTTATTCCACATAATAATGTTGGAGTCTAGTCCCTATCCTGCTATAGACCCAGTTAGGGAGTGTTTAGCTCACACCCTACATGGCTCAGGGACCACAAACAAATAATATTGCCCACTTAAGCATCCTCTCCCAAAGTCAAGATTTAGTTTAAATGGAGAGTAAAATATAGATGCTATTGCTGCAAATGCCAAGGGAGTTTTTTCAATCACTTGCCCAATCACTGCTCTCTTCCTCTGTGGAATTGCCCTGTGGCTGATAGAGAAGTTGTACAGGGCAAAACTGTTGCCACCATGAAGATTTACCTCTCTCCCAAATTTCTGGATCAACTGAGGACAGTTCTGAACTCTATGCATCTCTGCAAATGGAACAGTGATCCAGGATGCAAAGGAAACCACTGTATTATACGAACTATGAAGTTAATAATGAAATTACAAAGCCAGCTTCTGACAAAAGATGGATGGGAGGAAGGGACAAAAAGCTCCCAATGACCAGCACCCATTTGGAAGGAAGCAGAATAAGGTGCTGGGCAGGGGCAAAGACCCTAATCCCCAATGCCTGTATCCCAGTTATGGAACACACCCACCTCTGGCCACATAAACCCTTTGCACCTCACCAGCTGTAAACCTCAGAAAGAGTACCAATGTCACAAGGTCATTGTGATGGATTAAATGAATTAAAATATGTATAAGTGTTTAGGTAAACTTCATAAATGTTAGCTGTTATTATTTTTAAATAACCATGTGTCAGTGGAGATGTACTTAAAATCTCCTGGACTCTTAATCCATATCAATCTATAAATTGCCAGTTTTGTCAATGAACAGAATGAGGGTATAATGGATGAACCCCAAATTCGGAGCTAAAAGGTCTGGCTTCTAGATCCAGGTCAGTCACTAACCAATGAGGTATGATGTTGGTTAAGGCGCTTTATATCTTTGGGTCTAGTTTTCCTATCCACAAAATACAGAACTAGAAAATGATCTCAGATGTCTTTAAAGATGGTATCACATAAACAGTTACACTTGTCTTTCTGTTAATTTAGGGGGAGGAACAGTACCAAGAGTGATTGCAAACTTAATGCAATCTATCTGAAATGTTATGCATATGAAAAAAACCCTAACAAAGGTACATTTGAATATTTAGAAAATCACAGCATTATCAACTAATAAAGACACAGGGTGTTTACTTGTAGAAATTATAAAAAGTCAAAGACTCTAAAAACATACTTTGCAAAATATAGGAATAGCAGAGCATCTCAATAGGATACGTTTAATGTGCTGGAGCCTGCCATTTTCATAATGATATTAAGAGAATCACTGGGTTTATTTAAAAGCATATATACTGATTACCTTAGCAATTAGATGATAATGAACTTTTTGGTGAAGAGGTTTATACTTCCTAGAGCATAATTATTCCATTGTCTTGGCAGAACTTAGTCTTTTATTCTTTTCCCCGAGACTTGTGAATTAATTATCATGTACAGTCTGAGATTACTATACCAACAGCAAACTGGCTGTTTTTCAACAATGTATTTTCCACTTAAAAGCAGAAATTAATGCTTGTGAATTATATCACTTGTGAATTCAAAAGTCTGATTTCTTGATTCCTTTCTCCCAATCCTACCCTTGACTCTGATCATTAACATACTATCCATTTTTTTAGGCCCAAGTCAAATTCCAAGTTGTCATCTTCCACCTTTCCAATTGACATTCATTTTTCCCTTCTTGGTGCCCCAAAGCCTTCTGCACCTCTAATGTCGCAGCCTGCACATCACACTTAGTTGTGTGCCCCTTCATTCAGCCCAATAAGACCCTAGGCATAGAGGCCATCTCTAATCCATATTTACTCAGAAATATAGTACATTCCTCTATTTATCCAACAAGATAAAAAAGACGACGCCTATGTCTTAATTAATGTTTGTCCCCCCCCACCTTTATTCCCAATTCTTTTTATAACAAATATGTAAAGAATTTATGTCTGAAAGGGAGTGTGGGAGGTGCGGTGCAGGTTATACCATCCATTCACAAAGCTACTGCTCAATATAAGTGATTTAATTATTTCACTCCTTGGGGTTATATCCAATTAGAGAACAAGAAGATGGATCCTTCTGGATTCTTCACTGTTCTGGAGGGAAATGAATGATCTAGGTGTCAGTTTCTTTTCTTTACCCCCAAACTATTTGCTCAGACCACTGACACCCAGTACACACTGGATCTCCACGATGGGCTGGTAACTGCTCTGAACCCCCAGCACAGAGTTCACCTCACTGGTGGGGATAATGGTAAGTACAGTCTCAAATGGCCCATGTTGTATTTGTTGAGACTGGCAGTGAGAAGCACGGAGTGAAGATGTGGTTACGACAGGACAGGGTCTGCCTCCAAGCCCTCACCATCCATTCCGATTTAATCCTCCTTGTCACTAAATGAGAAAAGCGTTATTTACTCCCCTTTTAAAGATGAAGAAACCGAGGCACCTCGGAGGGAAGTGGCTTGCCCAGAGAGAGAACTGATGGAACTGAGAGTCCATTCAAGCTGTCTGACCGCAGAGCCCTTGCTCTTAACCACGAAACTTGGCTGCAGGGTCAAGGGACAAACGCATCTCTCGCCCACTTCTGGAAAAGTGGGGTCGGGCACGTGGGACAAAGATGGGAAAAGCAGAGGGTTGAGAGAGGGCACACAACAGCACCCTCATAAAAGCTTTCATGTAAAACTCAAGTCAGTTTCAGTCACACAGGCTAGTTAGTTATTTGGCACTTTTCTCACTCATGTCAATGACAGAAAGAAATACACGTCACAGTCATCACACTACCCTTTTAACACCAGTCTCCACTGGCCTCTCCACCTCTCTATTATTTAAATTCAATTACATTTAAGTTCACAGGTTCCTATAAGCCATTCACAAAGTGAGTCAAGAAGCTGAAATACACATTTGCTTTTTATTATTAGGAATTTACCAGTTGGCACAGTCCCCAATAATGCGTATCTGTCAACATGACAACAGTCCTTTTACCGGCTAGTTTTTATTTTCCAAACAGAGGTGTCAGCTGTCAACAGATTCCATGGTATAGACAGAAGGGCCCTCTGACCTCACTGCCAGTCAGGACAGAATAAAAATCACAGCTGAAGGAAATAATGCATGCTGGGATAGGACCTGGTGTTGGGATCCATCTTCACAAGTGGCTCTTCTGTGAGGAGGAACATTATTTTTTTCTTGTCTAAATGGAATTCTTTACTTGGCATCTATTTGGAGACATTAATATAAAGTGAAATCCTGTTCTAAATAATGTTAAGACAAGAGTGATTCCATAAGAGCTAGTTGTTAGATGCAAAGGGGCTGTTCAACACACACACTCCACAGGACGGCAAGGCTCTGATGTGTTTGCTTGGAGGTCTGGCCTCCTTTGCTGCTACGATAAACACCTGTCATGATGAGACAACTGAGCACAAACCATGCCACTCCTCAGAGCCCGCCATGTGCTTCTTGCCGAGAATGGAGAGAATTTTGTTTTCAGCTTGAATTTGGAAATGTGAGGTAACAGGCTCCAGAGATGGGTAATCAGAAAATCACAGCGCTTTAAGACCCGGAAAGGATCCTGGGGCTCAGCGAAGTATTCCCTTCATTTTACAGGTGAGAGAAGAGAGCCAGGCAGGTCTGACTGACACGCAGTTCCTCAGCTGCTCACATCTAAGTGGAATCTGGAACCCAAGTTTTCCGTCTCCTAGGCGCTATGTTCTCCACCCTGCAGAGAAACCTAGCACACTGCCTTGACCACATCAGCCACCAAGACTTTGCTGTTGAATACCCAGCTAAGTGATCTGGAAATCTAGAAAACATGGAGGGAAGAGTTTTGAGAGAGAGACCTGGGCAGGTCATGGGACTCATCGCTCCCATTATTTCAACAAAAGATAGTTCACCCATTGCTTGAAAACAGACAGACTTTTCTCTAGGGTCCTTTGCTCAAGGAAGTAAAGGATGGATATCATTTGGGAGAAGTAACTGGGTTTGAACTCAGAGAGCACTTGAGGGTTAAGTGGGGGTGGGGAGGGTAAGAGGACTAAAGTCCACAATGTGTTACCTTCTTTACTCCTCTCTTCCATAGAACCCTGGCTATGACTAGGGCCCCAGCCCCCAGTTTAATGGTATATTGGCCATTTTGTGGTAACCTGGCCAAAATTACAGGGAATTTTGAAAATCCCTTCAGGGAAAGCAAAGTAGGTCAGGGTGGTGTACTACTGGCCCCAGAATAAAGCTTGTTCTGTTTTTCTTCTCTGAGTTAAAAATGTATGAAAGAAAGCACCAGGATAAAGGGAAATTAGAATCCAAGGAAATGCATCAGTAAATGCCTGATGTGCCCTGAAAGCCTTCCTTTCCTAAGAAAAAAAGAACGTCAAGGATGCCTAGTTGATGCACAATGGAAACCCTTTAGCAGTACTTATTTACCAGAGTGGGCAAGAGGATTGTCAGTACTTCAGAGAAAAATAAAACCAAGCAACCCAATACTCTTGTCCACATTTTCATCTATTTCCAAATGAATCATCCATGAGAACCTTTGAGAGGTTCCAATGTGTCAGTTTAATGAATTCTCTTTTTCCTATCTCAACCCTCTCAGGTTCTGGCTGGTATTTGAACCCAACTAGACTTGATTCTAATGACAAAAGACCTGAATCAAATCAAGGTTCACACAATTTCCTTTTCACTAAGTGAATATTACGACTTTAATTCACATTGAACACTGTCCCAGCGAGGGCCATCTACCACTCTCCAGAACAGCACTTCTTCTCCTTACCCAGATGTTAAGGGAAGCACACAGGTGACCTTCTCTGGACAACACACGCTGCACATGGTCTTCCATATCTGAGTGTTTCACGCAGAGGGAGGTGAGGATTAATACTTATGGAAACTTTCGAGGCTAATACCAGCTTTGCCTACAATTTACCAATTTATACATTTCTAGATGCCCATCCAGGCAGTGAATTCATTTCCTGGATAATCTTGGGTAAACTGCAAACTCTAAGTTCCTTGTCTAATAGAGGAAATAATAGCCACATCCACTCACTCAATCCATGAACATTTACTGAGAAATCAAGATGGACTAGAAATGGGCACAAACTAAGGCCAGTCCATTAATAATGGCAAAAGACTTGTAAATATACAGATTTACTAAACAGAGACCAAAAAAAAAAAAAAAAAAAAAAAAAGAGCAAAGTGAACATCAATGGGGCCCCTACTTGGACCTTTTCTACATTACCCCATTTAATTCTCATAATAAGCCTGTTATCTCCATTTTTTTTATATGAAGAAATTAAGGCTGTGAAAGGTTAAATGACTTGCTTAAGGTGACATTTAATAGCAAAGCCATCATTTGAACTAATGTCTGCCAAGGGCAAAACTCTTTTTATTCTACCTTACTAGCTCTCATAAATGTGGCAAAACATTTACAAATCAGAAAGCAATTGATAATGGTTTATAACCTTGATTATTCAGCCAGATTTATTTTTATTTTTTTAGTGTTAGGAGTGGTACAAATAGTCTAATTTTTATTACGAAATGCTATTGCTCTTTGCAATGCATTGTGGTAATTCTGATCACATACAATGATACAGCCAGGTGATAGCAAAATGCTGACCCAAGAAAGAGGGCTGGGTGACAACTTTTCTTTCTACTATGAAAAGCTAAATTACATTGACCTGTATTTCCCCCATACTTTTGTTTTGGTGACAGCTGTACATCAATCCATAAAACTGGGTGTACACCAAAACCAAAGTCTGCAGAAATTATTTGGAATAAGATATCATTTATGTGACAGGACTTTATTTCAATTCGATCCTAAAATATTATGAATTTACATATTTTTCAGATGTCCTTCCCTCCCTATCCCTCTGAATAAGTTTAAGAACATTTTAATTTTTACTTCTAGGTCAACAGATGCAAAGAGTACCTTAATACCACAGTGAGGGCAAGGAGGCAAAACAGAGGAGGAAGGGTGGTTTTACACATTCAGGACATGATGGACACACAGCACTATCACACCTCCAATGTACACTCGGAATACAAATAACAGTTGAAAGAAGGCTATCTACTCTAGTGAATTAATCAACTGTGAAACAAATCTCTTTTGGTCCAAAAGTGTTTGCTTACTTAATTCTTTAACCATATCACATTTATACTGAAGATAGGAGCAATATGATTCTCTGAAAGAAACGGACATGCCCAAAAGCATCCTCACTTTCAGATCTTATCTACTGAGCATCCAAAGGTTTACCATCTTTTCTGCCTAGGTCAAGAACACATAAGAAATGAGAGAATAAAGAATTGCTGCCTTGGATTATTTTTCTTTAAAAAAAAGTATTTTTTTTTATTGATTTGAGAGAGAAAGGAAGAGGGAGAGAGAGATTGAAACATCAATGATGAGAGAGAATCATTGATTGGCTGCCTCCTGCACTCCGCACACTGGGGATGGAGCCTGCAACCCAGGCATGTGCCCTGAATAGGAATCGAACCATGACCTCCTGGTTCATAGGTTGACATTCAACCACTGAACCACACTGGCCAGGCTTGGATTATTTTTCTATTTTCTGTAGGCAGTGCATGAAGAGACAGAACCAGCCACACTTCTGTGATCTGATAGAATTATTCATTCAACAAGCTTTTTATGGGTATATAACACTGTAGTGTCACATTTCTGAGTAGTAAGTTTGTAGTGGGTATGGGTAGGTTTTGGAAGACAGAGAACTTAAAAAGGAAGAAGATTCAAAACAAGTGAAACTGGTGACTAGAAAATGGGTCAGGTACTAGAGTGGGGACAGAAAAATACACAATGAGGGAATTTCTCTCTTCCAGTTATATCTGGTTCAACTCTGGAAAAGCAGTGAGTTCATTCCCTTTGTAATCATTTTCTCTGAGCAAAGCATACATTTATGAAAGGTGAAATTTGTAGCACCCAGGAGAGCAATGCTGTTGAACTCTGTTTCCCATTGCATACATTCCCCACAAACTCCTTTCAGGATAATACGAGGGAAGAGCAATTATGTAGAAATTGGAAGAGGAAATTAAAAGAAAATTTAGGCTGAATGTCTTAAAGAAACTCCCAAATATCTCTACCTATTAGACTGTGAAATTGCCCTCCAACGAAGGCATTCAAAACTTAAATGGATGAAATGTAAAGTACGTAAGAGGGAATGACCTTGAACGTGCAGAAAATGGTCTGCTCCAGTCGACCTAAACAGGTTATTTCCCAAACACTAATTTGTACTTTTCATTCCCTTTGATATGCTTTTCTCAAGGATTACTTGGGGCTTTAATTGCAAAAACTCCTAATATGCTTTCATAAGTATTATTTATGTCTACATCCTGATGTAACAGTTTGAAAACCAGACTTGTCTATACTTTTCTTCTACTCTCACAACAACTTCTGGAGCTATGGGACTGGATTCCGTACAACTGAAATTAACTTTATGTTTATGTGTACGGTATGGTTAAGATTATGCATGAACTGTTCATAATTCATCTGTCAAGAGGCTTACCCTGTATTTCAATATATCTCAGAGGGCAGGAAACTGTCTAACATACTCAGCAATAAATAACTTAGAAACCAATGACTTTCTGGGTTCAACTTCAAATTTTACTAATAGAACTAATAATACATATTTTTTTTAAATACAGCTCAGAAGACTTGCCGTATTTTCCAGGAGGGAGAATACACACTCACAAGTACTTGGAAGATAGAAGTTTCTAATGCTGACCAGTTGCCCTAATTACTTTTGGTGTTTTGCTCACATTTATAGCTTTGAATCTCTAGTGATACAAACCTTATTAGAATACCTTAAAAATGGAACTGATCAGAACTGACCCACTTGGGATTGTTTAGCATTTTTTTATAGTGTAGTATGTCCTTCCTGCATCTGAATTTGGCTGTGAGATGAAAGAATATTGGCAATCAGTCATCACAAAACCTTTAATCAAATAAAACCAGTGCCTTTGCTGTGGCTGTCGGCACATCCACCTCCCATCGTTTCACACATTGTTCCTACAACCATTCTATACACTGAAAATCTGATATTTATAACGATAACCCTAGGCATCTATGAACTACATCACCAAGGAGACATTAATACATCGCAGAGTTAATAGTTTTTAAAACAGCAAAGGACTTGGGAAATCACCATTTTATAGGTGAATAAATGGAGGCCCAGAAAAATCAAGTGACTTGCCTAAGGTTACGGAGCATTAAATGGCAGAGCAAGAATATAAAGCCAGATCAAATCTACACATTCAATACTTTTTCACAGTCTCTCTTGTTACTACAACCCTTTTTCTGTAAAACTACATGCTATCAGTAACCAAGTTAGATTTGCAAGGCAAGTTGTCCTCTGGTCAATCCCCTTTAAGCTTGAAATTCTACCACTGACTTCCAATGCTTTGATTTGTGGAGCTCACACCAGGTAATTTAAATTTTCCTCAGGCTTAGGAAGCTGAAAACAGATAATGCCCACCATCCAAGCAATGCTTCTTGTCTCACAAACTTCTGAGTGAATCCACATTTTTTTGTACATACCAACAGAGGTTCAGTACACCATTTCATCTACAGCCAGTGTTCCTGTAAAAGAGAATGCTCGGTACTACGTGCTGCATTGCTAATTCAAACTTGTTATCAATCACTGCTTAACTTAATTCTGAGTTGTAAAACATTCTCATAAGGTTCACCTAAGAAAACAGTCAAGCAGTGGAAAGCAGCTGTGGATCTAGATCTGTTCCCAGATATTAAAGCAGGCAGTGCACAGTTAAAGCCCTCAGGCCATATTTATCCACTTCTTGCTGTATAATACAGCCAGCCTACCTCCTCGCAATGCAAATGAACCTCACAGCATCTGCCTTTTCTTTTCACTGTGCAGATGAAAAATTCTGTACTTTTTTGCTTGCTGCTAAATATGGACTCTATCACTTAGGACTCTAAGATAAAGGCCCCATAGAGCATTATCTTTATCCTCCAATATTCTTCCTCAGCCAGGAGTCAAGTTTGCTTGAGTTAAGCTTGGTATATCTGTCCTCCAGGTCAAACGCCCTCCATCTATGACAATAAATATTCCATCCACTTTTTTAAAAAACATCTCTGCTTTATGTCTATCAGCAATCTAACTGGACTTTATTTTTTTTAAACAAGGGATCATGACTTTTCTTTCTAAATAATTCAAAAGTTTTCTTAAACAAGCTAATTCTGAGTTAGTGTTTTCTCACATTAAGAATATGCTACTGCATCATTTTTTACATGCTTTTTAACTAAAACAGGGAGAAAAAACCTTTTCTGTTTTGCTCATTCTTAGATGTTAATGTGAGCAGTAAATTAAAGATGTCAGCTAATTGAGATTTTGCTCTAATACTAGTAAAGTTTTTCTTGCCTACAAAGTTCCTGACTGGAACTTCATAGTATCTACTTGCCTGGATCCTTTATAAATGTCATTCCTTGTTGCCAAGAATTTCTTACTAAGGATTTCTAAGAATTGAACTGAGGGAATGCTAAAAGCTCCAGGTGAAGTGGGCACTATGCTTTCTTCAACTACTTTGCAAGAGAAATATAAACATGTTCAGGTGACTTATGAACACCCCTTATAAATGGAGACCAACATGATGGGGGCTCCTCCATGCTTCTGCCACGCAGAAGTGGTGGCAAAGGAAGGGGACAGCCATGCCATGCTTGGTAAGAAAAGGAAGATCATTCACTTTTAGGGCTGAGGTATTAGAACAGAGGAACATCTTTCCTTAGCAACAGCAGCAAATGAGAATATTATCAAAAATATCTTCTCATTCCCTTCTAAGTCAAAGAGGGTTTTTAAAATAATCCAACTGGGAACCTGAATGTAAAGCATTTCTATGAAAAATTACGTTCCAAAATTCAAATAAGTGACTTAGACTTTTGACTAACTTGCCCTTTAGAGACCGAACTGTTTTGTTTTGGATATCTGACCATAGAATGACCCACTGTTCCTATGGCTGGGCAAGATCACATGAGTTTTTACTAAAGAAATGGGTGTTTTCCCAGGCAGAGGTTCAAATAGAGCTATGCCAATTGGGTCATTCCGATCTGTAATGCACAAGTTATGCCTTTTGTGGCATCCAGAACTGCTACTGCATTTGATATATCTTTGTACCACATGCTTTGTCTTTGCATACACAGTGCTGCCAATCACATCAGTGCATAGAATGAGGGCTCTTTCGGCATGATGCAAAGACTAACAGGTAATTTATTTTACACTTATTATTACTTAGGGAACCAAAGAACAGCAACCAGACACTGGCTGGAAATCTTTCCCTTTAATTCCAAGTTGCTTCTAAGGCAGTGCTAAGATATTTTGAGAACTGGGTTATTCATTTCAATGACAACATTTTACTTAGAAAATGCTGGTTTTCTTTCTAAGAATGGAGAACCAGGTTAGAAGCCAAAGTCACTAAGTCATTTCCAATCTTTGGCTATTTTTTAAAAAACTCCCTTGAATGGTAATTCCCATCCTTTTTGAATATATATATTTTTTTAAAAAAATTTACCCCCTTTATGTGATAATAGTTAAACTTTTGGTATCAGATGACTGAAGAAAATACAAAAGGTTATAGAACTACTTTGAATTGAGCATTGTGATTCAAAATTAGTTTTTTATTTTACTAACTAGTGGCCCGGTGCACGAAATTCATGCATGGGGCAGGGGGTGTCCCTCAGCCTGGCCTGCACCCTCTCCAATCTGGGACCCCTTGAAGGATGTCCTACTACAGGTTTACAGGGATCAGGCCTAAACCGGCAGTCGGACATCACTCTCACAATCCGGGACTGCTGGCTCCAGCCGCTCACCTGCCTGCCTGCCTGCCTGATTGCCCCTAACCACTCTGCCTGCCAGCCTACTCACCCCCAAATGCCCACCCTGCCAGCCTGATCACCCCCAACTTCCACCCCTGCTGTCCTGCTCACCCCCAACTGCCCGCCCCCCGCTGGCCTACTCGCCCCCACCTTCCCTCCCCACTGGCCTGCTCACCCCCAACTGCCTCCCTGCTGGCCTGCTCACTCCAAACTGCCCTCCCCACCCCCCCCCCCACCCCCGCTTTCCTGATCACCTCCAACTGACCCCCACTGATGGCCTGCTCACCCCCAACTGGCTCCCCTGCTGGTCTGCTTACCCCCCAACAGCCCCTGCCATCCCATCCTGGCCTGATCACCCCCCGGCGACCCAAGGTTCCAGCCCCTCCTTTTTTTTCTTTCTTTTTTCTTTTTTTTCAGCACCTACTTGAGCAGAGGCCAGGGCCGGCTGGAAGCAAGTATCTAGGATTTATTTATCTTCTATAATTGAAACTTTGTAGCCTTGAGAGGCCAGGGCTGGCCAGGGCGGGCGGGAAGCTTGGCTTCCTCCATCGCCGGGGGCAACCAGAGCCTCCTGCTTGTTCCAGCTCCGTGGCCGCCACTGTAGGGAGCGGTTATAGGGTTAAGCCTCGGACTGACCTGCTGGCAAATTCACAAACAAGTCCCAGCTTAGAGGGCACAGCCCTCTTAGCATAATTAAGCTTGGTCTTGTGAGCTCCCTAGATCTTTCCTGGGTAGCTAATGGGCTGTGGAAGGTGCAGCAAATGCTGCCAAAAATGGTGAAACTTACAAGAACATTGTAAATTACCTTGTTTGCCTCTGACTATAAAATAAAGCATCAGCCTGCAGTCTGGATCTGTTCTGTGATCTCAGTCACACACAGAAGATCCACCTAGACCCAGCTTATACTCTTTGTCTGTCTTTTCTTCATCCTTCGCCGGTCCTCCCTCAGGCTCGCTGGACCCTTGGCTGTGCTGGCGCGGCACACGCCGCCATTTTTGTTGGGATTTATTTATCTTCTATAATTGAAACTTTGTAGCCTTGAGCGGAGGCCAGGGCTGGCCAGGAAGCTTGACTTCCTCCATCGCCTAAGGGTGCAGGCCGGGCTGAGGGACCCCCTACTCTCCCCCCCCCCTCCCCAGTGCACAATTTTCGTGCACGGGGCCTCTAGTAATACATAATGCAATATGATGTATACATTTAAACATATTTTAATCTAGTTATTTTAAATGTTATTTTCTTTCATTTTTATGTTTCAAAATGAATTTTATGTATTTCAGGGACATTTGCTTCCACCCCTAGTTAACGTACCTCTGATTTATAATGGGGAAATTAATTCACCTAAAAGGATATCACCCAAATGGATATCAGTCTCATGATACATACTAGTGCAAGGTGTGTTTAAACTTAGTTACCATCTGTGAACTCCATGGGGGTAGAAAACTATAGTAGTTCCTCCTTATCCATGTTGTTATTCTCCACAGTTTCAGCTACTCATGGTCAATCATGGCTGGAAAATACTATATGGAAAATTCCAGAAATAAACAATACATAAGTTTTAAGTTCCACACTGCTCTGAGTAGCGTGATGAAATCTCTCACCATCCTGCTCCGTCCCGCCTGGAACATGAATCATCACTTTGTCCAGAGTCTCCAAACTGTACAAGCTCCTCACCCCTTAGTCACCGAGGATCCACCTCGGTCACCAGATCGACTGCCCTGGGATCACAGTGCTTGTGTTCAAGTCACCCTTATTTTACTGAGTAATGGCACCAAAGCCCAAGAGTACTGATGCTGGAAAGTCAGATATGCCAAAGAGAAGGGTAAAGTGTTTATTACGTATTTTCAGAAGGTCAATAGTAGCCTAACACTACATCACAATGCCTTCATGTTTCGCCTCACTTCATCTCATCACACAGGCATTGTATCATCTCATGTCACCACAAGAAGACAGGTGAGTGCAGTGCAATATAATATTCTGAGAGGGGAAAGAGACCATATTCACATAACTTTTTTACAGTACATTGTCACAATGCCCTTTTTTATTATTGTTGTTGTTAATCTCTTACTGTGTATAATTTATAAATTAAACTTTATCATAAGTATGTGTATATAGAAAAACAATAGTATGCATAGGGTTCACTACTAGCCACTGTTTCAGGCATCCACTGGGGTTCTTGGAACATATCCCCACGGATAAGGGGGCTACTGTACATTTGTGTATCTATGGCAGAGGCTGCCTCATTACAAACCTTTGTTTTAATATTCAGTCCGAGTAAAGTTCAGATTTAGGAAAGAACATCAACATCATTTTGCCCCCAGGCCCCAGTCGGAAATACCACCAGGATGGGGGTGGTCAGTGCTCAGACCTGAATATGCAGAAGTGAAGCTTATAGAGAACAGAGACACAGAGGCCAGTGTCACGTTCCAGCCTCACAGAGTGAGTGCAGGCATCAGAAGTTTCACTCTTGACAGTGGTCTGGGCAATGCGCAAAAAACAAATGCCTAAGTCCTAACACCATTTACTGTGACACCAAAATTTTCCCCGCAAGGCAAAGTAACACCTTGTCACATGCAATTAATAGAGATTCTGTGAGTTACCTTCAGAGAGATGCAGAAAAGGAACAAAACTCTAGGAAAGAAAAAGGCACAATCCTTTCAAAATAGTGCCTTCCATAGGCTGAAAATGGGTATTAAACAGGGACTCTGATCCTGAAGAAAACCCTAGAAAAGAACCAAAAAACAGTATGGCTCTACCTCACCTCTGTCAAGTCTTTCTTCTGTTTTACATGGAATTTGTGATCCAGCTATACTTGGGTGAGCCTGATCCCACTGTGAAATCAAAACAATGTAACAAGCAAGGCCATCTCTAAGCCATAGCTGTCTTCATAAACTCAACATTTCTATTTGTGCACTCTGATTAACACGGAAACAAAATCTGCCTTAATAAATAAAAACATAAACAAGATTAAAATGAGTTAAGTTCACTGTTATAGTTATTATCTGGCTATTTGACATTTCTGTGTCTTTTCTCTCTGTTCCCTTCACACAGCCACATTACTTAAAGCAGTTATCCAGACTCTCGATTCCAATCATTACAGGCTGTTGTTGTTCCTTGTGATTAAGCCCCTATCCCAGTGGTCAGCAAACTCATTAGTCAACAGAGCGGCAAACCGCGGCTCGCGAGCCGCATGTGGCTTGCGAGCCGCAGTTTGCCAGCCGACCACTGATCTAGGCTGTCTCTATTTCCTCACTTTCTATTCCATAAATAATTCCACCTGGCCTGTTTGCTTTACTGAAATATCTCTAAGATTTACCAAAAGGGAGGAGGCAAGATGGTGACCAGCAGGAAGGTAGGAAGGGAGTGTGTGTGAGCAAGTGAGGGAGCGATGGAGGTGTGTGTGGACGTGTGTGGGTGTGTGTGTGAATGAAATAGGGACAGTTAGACCCTGCAGTTCTTCCAGGCGGCTGCCAATCCGGGCAATCTTAGACGGCAAAACCCCGTGGCCGCCGCAAACACTCCGGGGAGGACACCAGCGGCACAGAGACCACGCCATCTTGAAGAACAGAACTGCTTGAGGCTAGGATCCTAGCCTCACCACCACCCAGTCTGGTCTCGGAAGCAAACCAAGACCCTACAGCCGCTCTGGTAGAAGACCTGCCACCACAGCTACAGACCCAGGGACACCAGGACTCCAGGCACCCGGCCACAGATTTCTGTGAGTCACAAAGCCAATCCCCCTCCCCCGCCGCCCCTGCGGCAGCAACATAGAAACTATCAAACCCCAGCCGCACAATAAGGCTTTCTGCACACACAAAGCAGTGGCGACTCTGCCTGACTTTGAGCCTTGGTGTCAGACATGGGAAGTTTGTTTCCTGCAACTAGTCTCCGTGCCCAGGCAGGGAGACTGAGCAGAATTCAAGCCTAGCTGCTCATCGTTAGGGAGGTGGTCTTCTGCGACCAGATCCTGCGCCCACACAAGGCAGGGAGACAGCGCTGAACTTGAGCCTGGACTTGTGAACTCGGGGAATTTGTTTCCCGTGACTCGTCTCCACGCCCAGACAGGAAGGCAGTCCTGAATTTGAGCATAGGTGCACGACCTTGGGGAGATTGTCTTCTGCAACCAGATCCTACGCCCACACAGGGAGACAGCACTGAATGTGAGCCTGGGGGTGCAAACCTGGGGAGTTTGTTTCCCATGACCACACCCTGCACCTTAGCAGAGAGGCTGCGATGAATTTGAACCTGGATGTGCAGTCTCGGGGAGTTTGTTCCCCACGACCAGACCCTGTGCCCACACAGGAAGGCAGCGCTGAATTTGAGCCTGGGTACATGGACACAGGGAGTTTGTTTTCCACAGTGCACATCCATGTGACCAGACCCCACACCCACACTAAGGGGCAGAGCCACCTGACTTTGACTCAAGGCAAGCACACACAGAAGGCTGCTTACGGCAGGGCAAAAGTGGACCTCCTGCCAACACAGTGCGACTGAGCAACCCAGTCTCCCGGGCAGATCGGGGACCCTGAATCTCCATATAAGAGGCAGCATTGACCACCAGTGACTAGACACCGTTCCTCATTACGTGCGCCTGAGATCCCTGATTCCCAGTACATTCACACTAAGAGCCAGTGACTCCAATTCTTGGCGCATGTGCACACAGGGACCTGATTCTCAGTGTGAGGTAGCACCAAGAACAGAGACTCTGATACTCGATTCTTGGTATGGACACAGCAAGCCTCTGACTCCTGACATGCAATAGGGGACTTTGATTTTTGGCACCCGCCAGTGGGTTCTCTGTTTCAACGTGGTGCAGGCAGGGTCCCTGATTCTAGGTGCACACACGAGGTCACACTAAGTGCCTGTGACTCTGACCCAGGGCGAGCATGGTTCCCACCAACTCACAGCAACCACACAACTTGGTATCGGAGCTCTTCAGTGACACTTGGGGGTGCAAAACTCCCACTGCACACGGTCCAGGCTCCCACAACTCGACATCTGAATCTCCTGGTGATAGAATGGGGAGACAATGAAGCAATCCCCAGAGGAAAGAAAAGGAGGAATCCCCAAGTAAGGAAATAAGTGAAACAGAAGCATGCAACATGACAGAAAAAGAATTTAGAGTAATGGTCATACACTTCATACACCAGATAGACGAGAAAATCAACAACCTATGCAAAAATCAGGAAGAAATGAAAAATTATATAGCTACAATCAAAAACACTATGGAAGGCTTCAACAGTAGACTAGAAGAAGCAGAGGACCAAATCAGCGAGTTAGAAGATCAGGTACAGAAACAAGCCCAATCTGAACAGCAACTAGAGAAAAAAATTAAAAAGCAGGAGGAAAGCCTAAGGGAGCTTTGGGACAACATGAAACGAAGTAACATATGTATAATAGGGCTGCCAGAAGGACAAGAAGAGCAGCAAGGATTAGAAAATTTATTTGAAGAAATAATGACAGAAATCTTCCCTGATATGGGGAAGAAAAAAGTTACTCAAGTACAAGGAGTCCCAAGCAAGATGAATCCCAAAAGACCCACACCAAGACACATCATAATTACAATGGCAAATGTTATCAACAAAGAGAGAATCTTAAAGGCTGCAAGAGAGAGACAGAGAGTTATCTACAAAGGATCCGCATCAAATTATCAAATTATTTCTCAACAGAAACATATCAAGCTAAAAGGGAATGGAAGGAGATATACAAAGTGATGCAAAGCAAGGGACTCAATCCAAGAATATTCTATGCAGCAAGACTATCATTCAAAATTGAAGGGGAAATCAGGAGCTTCACAGACAAAAAAAGGATAAGGGAGAATATCACTACCAAACCAGCAATGCAAGAAATGCTAAAGAGAATGCTGTAAAAAGAAAAAAGAAAAAGGTAAGAAGGAACACAGCCTCAAAAAATAAAAATGGCTACAAACAAGTATCTTTCAATAATAACTTTAAACGTAAACAGACTAAATGCTCCAATCAAAAGACATCGAGTGGCTGAATGGATAAAAAAACATGACCCATATATATGCTGTCTATGAGAGAACCACCTCAGAACAAGGGACTCACACAGACTGAAAGTGAAGGGATGGAAAAATATCTTTCAGGCAAATGGAAATGAAAAAAAAGCTGGGGTAGCAATACTTATATCTGACAAAATAGACATCAAATTGAAGGCCATAATAAGAGATAAGGAAGGCCACTTCATAATACTAATGGGATTGATACAACAAGAGGATATAACCCTGGTAAACATATATGCACCCAATGCAGGAGCACCGAAATAAATAAAAAATCAACTAGAAGATATCAAGAGAGAGACAGACAAAAATACAATCATAGTAGGGGACTTTAATACACCACTGACATCACTTGATAAATCCTCTAGACAAAAAATCAGCAAAGAAACAACAATCCTAAATGACTCACTAGATTAGATGGACTTAACTGACATCTTCAGAACATTTCACCTCAAAGCCACGGAATATACGTTCCTCCCTAGTGCACATGGGACATTTTCAAAAATAGACCACATATTGGGTCACAAGCAAAGTCTCCCCAAATTCAAGAAGACTGAAATCATATCAACCATCTTCTCAGACCACAATGGCATAATATTAGAAATAAACTACAATAAAAACAATCCAAAACACTCAAACACTTGGAAGCTGAATAGTATGTTATTAAATATTGATTGGGTTACCAATGAGATCAAAGAAGAAATTAAAAACATTCTGAAAACTAATGACAATAAAAACACAACAATCCAAAACCTATGGGACACAATGAAAGCAGTCCTGAGAGGAAAGTTTATAGCTCTCCAGACTTACCTCAAAAAAACAAGAAAAAATGGTAGTAAATTATCTAACTTTACAACTCAAAGAATTAGAAAGAGAGCAACAAGAAAAGCCCACAGTGAGCAGAAGGAAGGAGATAATGAAGATTAGAGCAGAAATAAATGACATGGAGACAAAAAAAACAATACAAAAGATCAATGAAACCAAGAGCTGGTTCTTCAAAAGTATAAACAAAATTGATGAACCTCTAGCCAGGCTCACCAAGAAGCAAAGAGAGAGGACTCAAATAAACAAAATAAAAAATAATAGAGGTGAAATAACAACACACCCCACAGAAATACAAAGGATTGTTAAAAAATATTATGAACAACTCTACTCCAACAAACTAGACAACCTAGACGAAATGGACACATTCTTAGAAAAATACAACCTTCCAAAACTCAATCAGGATGATTCTAAAAATCTCAATAGGCCAATAACTATGGAAGAAATTGAAGCAGTCATCAAAAAGCTTCCAGCAAACAAAAGCCCAGGCCCAGACAGCTTCACAGGAGAGTTATACCAAACATTCAAGGAAGAACTAAAACCTATCCTCCTGAGACTATTCCAAAAAATTCAAGAGGAAGGAACACTTCCAAGCTCATTCTATGAAGCCAGCATCACCCTAATACCAAAACCAGATAAGGACAACACAATGAAAGAGAATTACAGGCCAATATCCCTCATGAACATAGATGCCAAAATCCTCAAAAAATCCTAGCAAATCAGACCCAGCAGTACATCAGAAAGATCATACACCATGACCAAGCAGGATTTATACCAGGGATGCAAGGATGGTACAATATCCGCAAATCAATAAACATGATAAATCACATAAACGAATTGAGGGGGAAAAATCACATAGTCAGATAAATTGACGCAGAAAAAGCATTTGACAAAATCCTACACCCTTTCTTGATAAAAACTCTCAGCAAGGTGGGAATAGAATGATCATACCTCAACATCATAAAAGCCATATATGATAAACCCACAGCCAGCATCACACTCAATGGACAAAAACTAAAACCATTTCCCCTAAGAACAAGAACAAGACAGGGATGCCCACTCTCACCACTCCTGTTCGACATAGTACTGGAAGTACTAGCCATTGCTATCAGACAAGAAGAAGGAATAAAAGGCATCCAAATTGGAAAAGAAGAAGTAAAACTGTCCTTATTCGCAGACGACATGATACTGTACATAGAAAACCCTAAAGACTCCATCAAAAAATTATGAGACTTAAAATGATTTCGGCAAGGTAGCAGGATAAAAAATGCCAAGAAATCTATGGCATTTCTATACACCAATAGTGAACTTACAGAAAGAGAGACTAAAAAAGCAATCCCATTTACCATTGCACCAAAAAAATTAAGATACCTAGGAATAAACTTAACTGAAGAGGTAAAAGACCTATATGCGGAAAACTACAGGACACTGAAAAAAGAGATAGAAGAAGATATAAACAGATGGAAGAACATACTGTGTTCATGGATTGGTAGAATCAACATCATCAAAATGCAATCTACAGATTCAATGCAATCCCCATTAAAATACTAACAGCATATTTCACAGACCTAGAAAGAACTCTCCAAAAATTCATCTGGAATAAAGATGACCCCGAATAGCTTCAGCAATCCTGAGAAAGAAGAACAAAGTAGGTGGGATCTCAATACCAGATTTCAAGCTGTATTACAAAGCCACTGTCCTCAAAACAGCCTGGTACTGACACAAGAACAGATATATAGATCAATGGAATAGAATAGAGAACCCAGAAATCGACCCAAACCACTATGCCCAATTAATATTCGGCAAAGGAGGCATAAACATAAAATGGAGTCAAGACAGTCTCTTCAATAAACGGCGTTGGGAAAATTGGACAGATACATGCAAAAAAATGAAACTAGACCCCGTACTTACACCATACACAAAAATAAACTCAAAATGGATCAAGGACTTAAACATAAGACAGGAAACCATAAAAATACTAGAGGAATCCACAGGTAGAAAAATCTCAGACATATGCTGAAGGAACTTCTTCACTGATACTGCTCCTAGGGCAATGGAAAAGAAAGAGAAAATAAACAAATGGGACTACATCAAAATAAAAAGCTATTGCAGAGCAAAAGAAACCATCAACAAAACAACAAGAAAGCCCACTACATGAGAGAACATATTTGCCAATATTATCATTGATAAGGGTTTAATCTCCAACATTTACAGGGAACTCATACAACTCAACAAAAGGAAGATAAACAATCCAATCAAGAAATGGGCAATGGACCTAAATAGAAACTTTTTGAAAGAAGACAGAAGGAAGGCCAAGAGACATATGAAAACATGTTCAAAGTCACTAATTATCCGAGAGATGCAAATCAAAACGACAATGCGGAACCATCTCACACCTGTCAGAATGGCTATCATCAACAAATCAATAAATGACAAATGTTGGCGAAGATGCGGAGCAAAAGGAACCCTCGTGCACTGCTGGTGGGAATGCAAATTGGTGCAGCCACTGTGGAGAACAGTATGGAGTTTCCTCAGAAAACTAAAAATGGAACTCCCATTTGACCCAGTAATACCACTTCTAGGAATATATCCCAAGAAGCTAGAAACATCAATCAGAAAGGATATATGCACCCCTATGTTCATAGCAGCACAATTTACCATAGCTAAGATTTGGAAACAGCCTAAGTGCCCATCAGCAGATGAGTGGATTAAAAAACTATGGTACATCTATACAATGGAATACTACACTGCTATAAAAAAGAAGGAATTTTTACCATTTGCAACAACATGGATGGAACTGGAGAGCATTATACTAAGTGAAATAAGCCAGTCAGAGAAAGATAAGTATCACATGATCTCACTCATTTGTGGAATATAATGAACAACATAAACTGATGAACAAAAACAGTTCCAGAGACAGAGAAACATCGATCAGACCATCAAACCTCAGAGGGAAGGTAGGGGAGGGTGGGGGTAAGGGGGAGAGATCAACCAAAGGACTTGTATGCATGCATATGGGCCTAACCAATGGACACAGACAACAGGGGGGTGAGGGCATGAGTGGGGGGGATGGTGGGGTAATGGGGGAAGAAGTACACATATGTAACACCTTAATCAATAAAGAAATTAAAAAAAAATTAGCCATAAAAGGTTTACCAAAAATCTCTACATTGTTCAATTCAAAAATAATTTTAAAGCTTATTCCTACCCCCAACCCAGCAGTAATCAATGTAACTTTCACTTCCTCCGTCTTCCTTCACACAACACTCTCCAGATTTTCCTTTAGGTCCCAGGTCCTCTTTCCTCTGCCTCCTCTACAAGCTCATCTTCTCTTCAGGGCCAAAAATAATTGGTCGTCCCAGAGACTGGGTCCTGGATATTCTCTCGCTTCATTCTCTCCCTTGGCTGATTTCACCCTGATCATCAAGATATTAATAATTAAAGATTTTCAACTGAACTAATTGTAGATGAATCACACCTTAAAATGTCCAGCCCAGAAACCTCTTGTGAGGTCTAGGCTCATATACATGGCTGTCTACTTGATATCTCATTTTGGATACTTCAAAAATCACCTCAAATGCAGCTTCATTTATTGAAATGCAGATGTGATAAAGGCAGTCCTCTGCTTAAAACCCTTTGTTGGCTCCTTTGCTCTTAGGATGAAGAGAAAATGCTCAACAGGCCTACAAAGCATGCATCATAAGTCCTCACTCCTTTCTCCAGCCACACCTCTCTCTCCTGCTATCCTGCCTTCCCTGCATTCCAGCCACACGGCTTTTGTTTAGTTCTAACCTGTCATTACTGCTTGTAGTTACATCATCAAAACACAGTAACCTTAACATTCTGGTGGCACATAATCTTTTTTTAAAATATATTTTTTATTGATTTTTTTACAGAGAGGAAGAGAGAGGGACAGAGATTTAGAAACATCAATGTGAGAGAAACATCAATCAGCTGCCTCCTGTACACCTCCTACTGGGGATTTGCCCACAACCAAGGTATATGCCCTTGACCAGAATCAAACGTGGGACCTTTCAGTCCACAGTCTGACGCTCTATCCACTGAGCCAAACCAGTTAGGGCTGGTGGCACATAATCTTGCTGACAAGAGCATAGTCACATTCTTGGCTCAATAACTGTAGAACAGTTTTTTTATTTAGTAACACCAATGAGAAGCCAATCCAATGATTTTTTTTCATTTCTATATCATCTGTTTCTTTCGACCACCTTTGTATATACACTGACATTTATCCACTTATGAACCTCATGAAGTAAGTTTTTGATGCATAAACATCTTAAAAGGCAAAAGAATATTGTCAAATGAGCTTTAGAGAAATATCCATCAGGTGCCTCCTGCATGCCCTCCTGGGTGGGGCTACTGGAGATCAAGCCTGCAACTGGGCATGCGCTCTGACCAGGAATCAAACTGTTGACCTCCTGATGCATAGGAAGATGCTCAACCAACTGATCCACACAGGACAGGCTGATGCAGGTTTTTGCTGCACATGTATGATGAAGCACTTCCTATTGAATTACTAACTGGATAAGAATACCACATTTCCTTTTAGTGCTTTGAAATGTACTATTGAATCACTGAATCCTGGAGTTAGGGAAAATTCATCTAGGATACCTTTTTATGAAGAATCAGTCTGCGGTCACTTACATAATCAATTTCACCATCATCATTAGAGTCTAGAGTGCCTCTATATGTCTTTTTGCATTTATGTAATATGTAATACTCGTGAGATATGTAATACTCGTGAGATATCTTCCTATTAACTTTCTTCTCTTTGCTATTATAGAAGAAAATTCTAAATGATTAACTATGTTCAATTAAAGGTTTTAAAAAGTACAAAGTCTCTAGACTTCTTTTATATCTTCTTGAAAGATGAAGCAAAACTGTGAGTAATGCAAAAAGAAAATTCAGAGATAATATAATAGTGAACACTTATTTCAATATTGCATCATCTTTATAGATGATTCCATCATTCTTTGCCTTTCTTACCATTCTTACCATTTTTGTGAGTTTGTTTGTTTTAGCGTGGTTGGGAATAACTAATGAGTAAGGGTGATCTAATTCTCAGAAGATAAAACAGCAAAATGTTAAGATACAGGAAAGATAAGATCACTATGATTCTATGATGTATCTTAGATTTACAAGAGTCCAATGGAACCATGTGTAATGGTACAACAGAATGAGTTGTTTTCTGCTTTAAAAGAAATAAATAATTTTTCTTTGATCCTTGGAAGACCTCCAAGAAAGATAAATTTATGAAATAGCAATCGGTAAGAATAGTTAAGACTGTTCAAACAAGAAATTTCAAAATAAAAATGGGGCCCAATGGACCCTGATAGGGTAAAGGCACCTAGTCACATTTAAGTTATCAGCATTGTTGCTCTTTTTTTTCAGGGAAGGTTTTCTGTAACTCTCCCCAATTACGTCAAATGTCCTTATTCATTTTTATAACATCATTTTCCTCTTTCACAGCACTAATCACAGTTACAATTTGACATTTATTGGTCTCATTAGTGTGTAATCAATGTCTGCTCTCTCACAAATGGTACAGATCATGAGGGCAGAGACTATTTATGATTCTGATCTCCAGTGTATTCTCAGCACCTAGAATCAAGCATGGCACATAGTAGGTTCCCCATGGGGAACTTAGGAAATGGATCCCAACTCAGCTGTTTTCTCTCTACACTATGAGAAATGCCTATAATTACCATTATTGTTTGCTAATATTTCCCTTTCATATTATGACATATTTTCATTCTCTCCCTCCCCCAAATCCCACCAACCACATGATCTATGTATCTACTAGGGTCAGGTGATTTACATGTATTGTTTTGTTTTTAAATTTTCAGTATTTTGCAAAGTGAATATTATTTTCATTTCACAGATGAGAAACTGGGATTTAGAAGGCTAAATAATTTGCCCAAGGTCATAGCACCAATAAACAGAAAAACTAGATTCAAATCCATGCCTGATCTGACTCTGACCTGTGATCTCTCCATTCCACTCAAACACACACCAGGGAAGCATTTCTATCCTATATAATAAAAGGCTAATATGCAAATCGACCAAACGGCAGAACAACCAGTCGCTATGACCGCACTGACCACTAGGGGACAGATGCTCAATGCAGGATCTGCCTCCTGGTGGTCAGTGTGCTCCCACATGGGGATCGCTGCTCAGCCAGAAGCTGGCTCACGGCTAGTGAGTGCTGCAATGGTCAATGGTGGCAGGAGCTTCTCCCACCTCTGCGGCAGCGCTAAGGATGTCCGACTGATGGCTTAGGCTTGCTCCCCATGGAAAGCAGGCCTAAGTTGCCAGTCGGACATGCCCCAAGGGCTCCCAGACTGTGAGAGGGTGCAGGCCGGGCTGAGCCCCCCCACCCCCCTGCTGGGTGCAAGAATTTTGTGCACCGAGCCTCTAGTTTCTTTTATAACTATCCAGAACACAGACTTTCTTGCTTGGGAAACAATGGTTTTTAAGTGGTGTTGTCTAAAGAGCTATGATTTCATTTAAATCAATATTTAGATTTAATTAATCTCTGTGGGGGTTTCTTTTGTTAGTTTTTAATATTTCTGCAAAACTTGTACTCTCTTTGCCTTGTATGTAGAATCTTATTTAAAACTAAAAGCCTGATGAATGAAGATTCGTGCAAGAATAGGCCTTCCCCTGGCTGCCGGCACGTGGCAGGTTCGCTCTGGCAGCCTGTGTGGCAGTGGCAAGCCCTGCGCACTCCGGCGCTGCTTCCTCCTCAACCTCCTTCGCAAGAGAGTTCCTCTGTGCAACACTGGTGCTCCTGGGGAGGCGCGGAAGGGAAGAGGTGGGGAGCAAGGCAGGCGGTGAGGACTGGAAAGGTTGGGTGCACTAGTGTGTTTCATTTTCCCATTGTGAAAGTAGGATGCAACTGGCCCCCTTCCTCATCCTCTTCCTCCTCCACTCTCCACCTCCTACCCGCCCACCCTACCTCCATGCCCATCGCCCCTCCCCTCTTGATTTGGTGAGATAGGGTGGAGGGAGATCTGATAATTTGGGTTACTGTGTAGGTGGCCTCTTTCGTCTATTCAAAACAAAGCTGAGCCGCCTGCCACTGCCGCCACGACTGCCACCATCACCCCTTGGCTGGCCCAGGGCTCCCAGAGCATGCTAACTGTGCACCAAGTGAGCACCCACATGCATCCACGCTCACGGGGCTGCTCCAACACTAGGGTTCTTTTTTATCAGAGCACTAGGGCAGGGGTAGGGTAGAGGGAGATGCCAGACACCGGGAGCTACGACCTCAGGCACCAGAGGGTTGCCTCTGAGGCCAGGGGCTAGGCCACAGGGAGGCTGCAAGGACGGTTGACGGGTGTGGAGTGCAGCAGGGAGGCCCTGAGGAGGTGTGCTGCCCAGAGGCCTGGAGCGGCTGGGGGGCAGGGCCACCGCCATCTTTGTCAGGGTAATTTGCATACTCACTCCTGATTGGCTGTGGGCATCACAAAGTGACTGTCAATTTACATATTTCTCTTTTTATTAGATAAGATTAGAATCTATACCACACAGACACTAACCAGCATTTTCATTTTCCTTGGAAAATAGGAAGTCAGCTCCAATATATTAATAACAATGTACTTTAGATGCCATACATTTGTGAGGAAGTTTTCCTTAGCAAATTCAGAAACAAAGTTCCCCAATGAGGGAATTGCCTTTTACCAGCACCTTAAAAATATATTTCCACTGGCTATCAAAATGCTTGTTTCCATAAAATATGACAATAGAAAGTAAGCCCAGTGTTTCTAAATCTGTCAAAAATGTACCCATTTATGTCCTCCTATAAGAGGTTATAATGGTTCCCTCTTTAGAACTCATTTCACCACATACATTTCTATTAGATGCTTTGGTTCCTCCTTTCAAGTGCAAACACAAATTCATGAGACAATATTGTTAAGGCCCATAAAAAGGTTAGAGTGACATTACATGACTAATAACTGGATGTAGGAGGCAATTGAGAGAGGAGTGAAAGTTGCAAATTTAACTCCCTCGTGCTAATGTTACTTGTAGGCAAGAGTATTTATCATGCCAGATGATGGTTCCTGCAGACCCCAGAAGAGGGTCACCCCACGTGTTCTGTTTGCAATCCAGCAATGTCTATACCAGTGGACTAAATGGAGAGGTACCCGGCACTACTGAGCTTCATTCACTATACATACGTGGATCTCTTCATCTTCCCCTTTCCACATTCTGGCACATAGGAAACTTATACCTGGGAGATTATAACTTGATAAAATCCCACAGATGACTTTGACACAAGCAGTAACAGCTCCCACTTCTAACTCCTGGCAAACACAGAGACCCATATGGTACAACCCACGTGCACCCCTAGGTTGGCCTTACATGGTCCTCAGCCAACCAGGTCTGTGGAGTGGAAAGGCAGGGGGATGATGAATCATGAGCTGCTCAAGAGCAGGTCTGTGGCTGACTTAGGGCAAAGGGGCACAAGTGTTTTACCACTGTGGTTAAGCACCAGGACTCTGGAGAAAACTGCCGAACTTGAGTACTAATTTTGCCACTTACGTGACTCAAGATCCTTGGGTAGGTCACTTATGCTATGTCTCCTTACCTATAAAATGGAGATGATGATAACAGTTGCTTAAACTTGTAAGGGTTACAGGGGTACAATCTGCATACAGTGATTGGCAATTTACCCAACACAGCAAATGTTAGCCTTTCTTTTATTTTTTTGAGACAAAAATGAAGGAAGAAGTGTGTGGTTCCATAAATGATATGAAATCCTATATAATAAAGCCCTAATATGAAAATTGACCGAACGGCTTAACAACTGGTCGCTATGATGCGCACTGACCACCAGGTGGTCCGTGCGCTCCCACAGGAGGTGCGCAGCTCAACCAGAAGCTGGGCTCATGGCTGGCGAGTGCAGCAGCGGTGGTGGGAGCTTTCCCAACTCTGCTGCAGGCGGGCAGTAAGGAGCGAGGGGTCCCAGACTGCGAGAGGGTGCAGGCCAGGCAGGGGGAACCTCCCCGCTAGTGCACGAATGTTGTGCACCAGGCCTCCAGTTTATGAATAAGAAGCAATTACTAAACTTCTGACGGGTGCTAAGACACACAGGAATCCCTCTGCTCAAACACTTCCAAAGGCTTTCTAATGTCACTTGTCACTCAGTGCAAAGTCAATGTCTTCAACAAGGCCCGTCAGGCCCTAGTGGTCTGGACTCCTTCAGCTCTGTGACTGATCTGGTTCCCTCTACTCCCTCCAATCTGGCCACACTGACCTCTGGCTCTTTCTCCAACCTGCCAGATACACTCGGGGTGTTTCCACCAGCTGTACCTGCTGCCTGGATTGTTTATGCCACATGACCACCTGGTTAAATCCCTCATATCCTACTTATTTTTTGCTCCAACATCTTCTTGATGAAGCCATTCTGACATCTTATTTAAGATTGCAACCCTTCCTCTACCAAATCAGGCATTCTCAATCTCCCTCCTCTGATTTTAGTCCCCAGCCCCCCATGGAACTGATTGCCTTCTAAAATAAATTATTTTATTTAGAGTCTAGTTTCTATTTCTCCCACTGGATTTTATGCTCCAAAAGGGCAGGGGGACTTATCTGTTTTGTTCACTGATGCTCCATAAATATTTGTTGAACAAATAGAGTCCCAGCTTACTATTTTAGATTTCCTTTACGTTTTCCATACTGGTTCAAAGAAGAAAACCTCATTCCTGCCCTTTTCTAGTTCTGACATGGATACATCAAAACAATGACTAAAAGTCCTTTATGATTGAAATGACCCAGCAATCCTCTAACCATGACATTACATTGTTTACCAGGGAGTAAATGAACTTGTGCATTGAATTTATCTCTACCCATCTCTATTGGGGGGAAAAATCTGAGGTAGTTTCAATGGTAAGGAATTTCCCTTTAGCAATATACTAGAAGAAATCTAATTGAACGAACAGATAATTTCCATTTTTGTACAGGGAATCATCATGATTAAGAAAAATACACTTGCATACACATTACAGAGTAGTGGTTTCTAGGACAAGTACAGATGCTCTGGTAATGGCGACGATAGTCAAACCTGTGCCCATCCAAAATTCCCCACATACATCGACCATCTCCAAAGAGGAAACTCTTTCACAGAAGGTGTGATTCCATCGTTATAAACAGGAGACTAACCTTAAAATATATAAATTGCTTAATTGCTGAATTCCTTTGACACCAAGGCTCTTCATACTAATAAGGATGAACTTTAAGGATTACCTGGGATAAACTACATACACATCTTGAGAAAAAGATATTCCTGAAACTGAGACCAGGCAGGCCTACAAAGCTTTTGCAGTATTTTTTGCCCGATCTAATTTTAGACAATCTCTGAGCACTGAAGAGTTTGCACTATGCCAGGTTTACCCCAGCTCAAGCAACAGATTTTCGTCTCTATGACTGCAGGGCACATTATCTCAGGAACGAACTGCTATTTAGGTCAGCTAAGAGTCTCTGCCTAATTGCATGTGCATTTTATCTCCGGTGTTCATGCTCTATATATCAAGATTATAGATAGCTATTGGAGGGTAGGGAAGAGAGAAAATACTGGTATCAGATGCAGAAGGAACTATAGTAGTTACACTTGCTTTGAAGCAGAACAATTTAAAATACCAGAATAATTTAAAGTCTCACTGGAATGATGGGTTTACTTATACAATGAATCACTAGCGTTTAATTGATATTACTGGCTTACCTACTACTTATTCCGTAGTGTTAAACTTTTTTAAAAAAAAACACCTAAGAACTGGTGTTTGATTTTAACTCTGAAGCTTAGGTTTCTAGAAAAATAAAAGCAATGTACTCTTTCTTTCTTTACAAACAGGCAAACAAAAATGATTCTTTGGTTAAATGACCACAGAACAGTGTGAGGGACGCACAGCACAGAGTGACTTGCTGGAAAGTGAATTCATCCAAATACTGAATGTAGTTGAGAAGAAACAATATCCTAAAGTCAGAAGTGGCAAGCACTACGAACTGATTCTGACAACCTAGCCCAGACTTGAGAATGAGGTTAAATCTACCAATGGAACAAGATGATCCTGTGAGTGCTACATTCAGATGTTGAGAAGATTCAATAAACGATCTTTTGCCAAAATCAAAAAATATAACCTCCAGGAGGAGGGCATCAAGTCGTTCCCAGCAGGGGCTGGAATAGAGTCTGATACACAGTGACCCTTAAGATAACTGTTAAACTGACTCGTGAATAAAGGATTCCCTGTAGTTCAGTTGAATGAATACAATGCCATTAGAATTAGATGAACACTTTTCTTCAGGAGCAATTATCTATATGGAACACAAAAGGCACAAATCCCCCTGAAGCCCCACTCATCCCCCCCCCCCCAAAAAAAAAGATGTTCAGGTTCCACCTTTCAGATAGCTTAACTTAACTGGTCAGAGCAGGACCCAAGCACGAGTGTTTTTAAAGACTTATCCAGGTCATTCTAATACATGCCAAAAATGAAGAACACTGATCTATATATAACACTAAATTTGTAAATGTAAACATTTTGTAAAAATGTTATCCATATTGACAAGCAAAAGAAAAAGCAGGCATTTGCCACACTCATGTAAGACTTAGAGAGTATCTGAATATTTAATTTTTGTAACTATATTTTTATTGATTTCAGAGAGAGAGAGAAAGAGAATGAGAGAGAATCATTGATAGGCTGCCTCCTGCACACCCCACACTGGGGATCGACCCCACAACCCAGGTGTGTGCCTTGACCAGAATTGAACCATAACCTTCTGGTTCATAGTTTGGCATTCAACCACATGCCAGCTGGGCCAGAATCTGAATATTTAAAATCTATAAATATGTTCTAAGACCATTTTATTTCCTATTAAGTCAAGAAATAAACCTTATACCCATGATGCTTACACTTGAAACGTGATCCCAAATTACTTTGAAGTAGAAATGCTATGCACAGTACCTGACATAAAAGGGTGCTTTCAAATAAAAATTGATAAATAAAATCCTCCAGTTCATATGTTGATGTTTTCATGTTTCTGCCTAGATTTTATAGATAAATCACAAGTGTTATACAGTTGCCTGACCATCTCAAAACAGCATTTCTCATTTAATGATTTCAAATCACTTCATAGATATCAAATGGAAGCAAACACGTAAAAGAGAGCCCTCCTTTACATGTAGCATGTTCCTAAATATTCTATCCCAAATTACATCAAAGAAAGGTGGCACTCAAAGTCTAAGAATGGCAAAGGAGAAATGTCAAGGCAGCAGGTCTGAGGTTATAAAATCAGAGAACATTATAACATTAAGAAACCCCAATAAAATACTTCTAAATTATACCTTGCCTATATTTATTTGATTGTAACAACCAAATCTTATATAGGGGTAGCTCACTCCTCTGTAGGTGCACAATGCTTTTTGGATCATTAAGATATGGTGGTGGGAAAGTGGATTCCTGAGCTTCCCAATACTGAAAGAGGTGAGTGAACTTCATTAAGTACCTATGGGCAGAATTCAATTACAAGGTGTACTCCGTGTTATCACAGGCATTAGAAGAAAATAAACCACTGGAGGTACCTCTGAGATCACAGGGCTGTCTAGAGACTTGAGACAATGTGGAATTTGAGTCTTCAAACACTGTGTTCTCGTTCACAAGTGGCCAATAGCCTCCACCCCTGACCTTGACTAGATCTCTCTTCTTCTTCCATTTTGAGCATAAGCCTAATTGCAAAGATGTGTTTCAGATAAGATTTTAAAGGAAGAGAATCCAAGAAAAAGAACTATGGCCAAGTCAACTATTTCTAAGTATCTATTCTGTGCCAAACTTCAGCATCTGAAAGCTGAAACCTGTACTTAATCAGATAAACTCAAATAATTCCAATGCTAAGGTCTGATGCCCTCACTTAGGCACACTGGCAGAAGATGAAAACGTTTCATGTTTGAGAAATGTCACACACTCAACACAATGGGTTTGGGAGGCCTAGAGTTAAGTTTCCTTACATTGAGGCCAGGTTCCTCCTGGCTGGCAGAATTCTTGCAGCCTTCCTCTGTCCTGACCGCTATGAACTTGGAGAGTGTGGCTGCATGCTTATTGTAGTTGCACAACTCTTTCTTTGGACTCTGCCTTCATTTCAAGATTTAAAATCCTCAATGCAAGAGAAACGAAGGCCGTCACAGAGATGTGTTTCCACCATTACACCTACATTCTCCTTCAAATAAACTCAGCCTTGAGAAGGACTCCCTATGTAAGCAAAACACTGCCCCCGGCTCTGAGGAAAGGGCCCACTTCCCAGTGCACCTATTCAGGAAGGGCTCTCACTCATTTGTTTTCCACTAAAGTGAAATGGCTCAATACTCCCCAAATTTCTGTGAGGCAGGCCCCATCCTTGAACCCACAGTAAAGACAAACTTAAGCACAGGATCTCCACCTAAAATAGTCTTTAGATTCACATCAAGTCAAAAAGTCATGAATTAAGAATCAGAACTCATATTATGTTGGCTGACTCATAAAAACAGCAGCATCACCTGGTAAGGCCACATGAAGGAAAAGCAGTGAATGAGGCTCAGACACCTAGTATTCCAGTGGCCCTTCTATTCACTGGTGTCTGGAGCTTCATTTTCTCATGCACTAAATATGGTAAGCCTCACCCAATTGGCTCAGATGGGTGGTTGAAAATAATGCTTTACCCTTTAATATAAAACACTGAAACAGCACTCAAAGCCAGTAGAGGTGAGGTGGGAAGGAAATATAATGTAACCCACTGCAATAAATTCTTTAAAACTTTTCACCGAAGAAACGTGCAGCAGAGCCGTAGCAGCTGAATACATTCCACCTACAGGGCAATTTGCAGACAGTACTTCACACGTTATTACACGGCTGAGCTGAGGCGAACCTGGTCTCTGTTTTATTTATCCTCTTTTGCATTGTATTTAAATATTAAACCCTAGCCTGGGCATGCAAATTCTCTGGGGATTTTAAGATTACATTTCAATTTTTTCCCCCATCAGATAATATGTTCCCATTTGGTTGGGATAAAGTATTTTCATTTGTTTAGCCTCCTTTTTATTTCCAGACAATCTAAGATCTAGACAAAAAAAGGAAGAAAATTCAGTCTAACATGTCTTGCTAATAGTAAATGCAGAATTAGTCCTGCTAAATATAATTGTTCTTTGTGGTAGACTGCAAAAAATGTCATAATTGTGTTGGATGCAATACCTAAAAATGCATCTTTCTGATAATATGGGGTTAAGGGTGTCAGGCTTACTCCCCAAGGAATACTCTGACACTCATCATCCCTAGTTAGACACACTTAAACAACTTCAAGGACTTCATCAGAAGCAAAAAAGGGATAACATTTCAATGCTTTGAGCATATAATTAGTGCTTGTACCCATAAAGGCCAAGAATTCTTGGATTAACACTTACTCAAATGAACTTCCCACAAGACTGTCTGGGGCTTCTTTAGGATATTTTTTCCATTGGCTTTTTTAGAGAGAGTGGAAGGGAGGAGTAGAGACAGAAACATCAATGTGAGAGAGACATATCAATTGGTTGCCTCCTTCACATGCCCCAACCAGTGCTGGGGATCAAGCCTGCAACCAAGGTATGTGCCCTTGGCCAGAACTGAACCCACAACCCTTCAAGTCTGAGGGATGATGCTCTAACTGCTGAGCCAACCAGCCAGGGCTGTCTGGGGCTTCTTTATAAGAGTTCCATAGTGAGTAGTTGTTTATCATGCCATTAACTTGTTTTTCCTTTTCCTCTGTTCTCTCTACAGATTAACATTTAGCTAAATGAAAATTTCCTCCAGGTAATTGCCTGGCTGTATTTCAAGGCATTCATAAAAATGACTGTTTCCTCTGGTAAGGGGTTCCTCTCACAGAGCACTGGAATCAGAGCAGTGGATTTGGGCGTGGGGGGGGGGGGTCGGGGGAGGTGGCCCTCTGCACCCTCTCCTGCCTGGGCTCATTAGCTCCATCTGCATCTCACCTCAAGGCAGATCTGGGACCTGCTGCCTCCAGAAATGGTGTTTTCATCAGAGAAGATATTTCCCTGTTCTGCAGATGGTTCCAGAACCTCCTAGCAGGGCTGCTTGCTAATCTTAGCACAGCCTCCCCTGGGCCCACCCTTCAGGATTCAGTTCGGAGCAGGTGACTGGACAGCTCACTCAGCAGTTCGAAACCCTCTCTCTCTCCCAGAGGGGGGCTCCCACCGTAGTGTATGGTTGGAAGCTTGGACTTGGGATCGGATTGTACTCCTCCAGGCCTCCCTCTTGACTAGGTAGGAAATTCCCCCATCCTGTGACTTCCGAGTTTTTTACTCTAAGTTACAGAGTCATTTCTAATGTCTGTGCCTTGCAGACTTTTAATTTTTTCTTTGATTGAAATGTCCTGATGGATCAAAATGATTCACTCTGGCACTGGCTCTTAGTGTCCCCTCTGATTCTTCTTCGATGTTTTATGATGCTTCCATCGAGAAAGACACCAGCACGCTTGGTGTCTTTACTGTATAACCCTTGACTCCCTTCCTGTACAATTCAAATACTTTCCCTTCCTGCACAAGAGTTCCTCCAAGATCCAGACCCCCACCCCCATCCCTGTCTGTGTGTCTCTATCTCTCTCTCCTTCCCTCTTTCTCAATTTGCATCATGAGTGCCTTTTATAGCATTTATGCTGATAATAGAATCATATACTTCTCTTTATCTTGTACAGAGATTGCCACAGTACTGAGAAACTTGTACACGTTTAATAAACCATTATTACCTAAATGATTACAAACTACAAGACATGCTATTAGCTACCTGTTCATTTTAGAAAAGGCAGAAGATCTAACTATTCATATCCCATAGGAACATCAAAGCCCCATTTACATAAAGACCCTAAAATAACACGGAGTGTGAAAGGGCACATTCTATATGTAGAATGAATGATCTGTATGATTATAAAGTGCATTTTAATAGATTTATATTATTGAGGAATATAATGTACCATTATGCATATTTATTTCTATCAATAACAAAAATCTCCAGTTTCCTTCTAATTTTTAAAATCTGTACAGGAGCTCAGTATTCTCTATTTTCAATGGACAAACATGCTGAAGCAAATTCTGTTTAAAACAAACAAAAAGTCTTTCTAAAGGCACTTCTTGAATTTAGGCCACTGTCACAAAATCACTCATCTTCTGTGTGGCTCCCCTGGCTACTTTTAAAGCTTTGTTTTCAAAGACAAAAGCAGATTTGAGCATTGCTTATAGTGAGTGGTGGAGATGGATTTAAGTAATACAGCAGTTGGGACTAAAAAGGAACCTTTAGAAATGGCTAGACAGTGGATCCTCCAGATGAGAGAGGGGAAAGGAGGCAAGAGCTTTCCAGGTGGGGGCTGGGTTTCTGAATGAGCCATGCTTTCTAAATGCCATCAAGAGTTTGAGTAAGCAAGTAGGATCAAAACAAGGTCATGTTTAGCAAAAAAAAAAGTTTTTCCGCTTCAGAACCTATTCCACAGGATATCAGTGTTAGAACAAATCTTTTTTAAAAATATATTTTATTGATTTCGGAGAGGAAGGGAGAGGGAGAAAGAGAGAGAAACATCAACAATGAGAGAATGATTGATCAGCTGCCTCCTGCATGCCTCCTACTGGGGAATGAGCCCACAACCCAGGTATGTGCCCTGACTGGGAATCAAACCGTGACCTCCTGGCAGAACAGATCTTACAAAAACATTTAAGACCTACACACCTATCCCACTCATCCACTCGAGCGCATGAAAAATGAGGGCACATGGATGACAGAGAAAATGTACTTGCATGAACTTGCATTATCTGTACCTCTGTTAAAACTATTCCATACAAAATTATATTTTGTCAGTCAAATCATTCCCTTGTTTTTCCCTTAGTTATTCCAATTTAAAAACTCAGTAGAAACAGGAATTTGTTCTATTTATAAAGTACTCTTATTATAATGGAGTACTAAATATAATAGAGTAAGAATGAATATCAACTTGGACTCATAAAGGCACTTTACAAATGTCGGGTCTACCTATTTGTTTTGTGTGAATGTGTATCTGTCTTTACCATATTCACTCTGAACTAGAAAAGTACACAAGGAGAAAACACAGATGAAACATGAGTTGACACCTTTCCTAGAAATATTTTCTTTTCAGTTATTTTGGGCAACAGAAAATTTGTATAAATGACATATAAACACATGAAATGTAAGTTATGACCATTATGGTAATATCCACAATTCCATCGATTTTCACCATCTACTATACCTCATGGAATTTATCTCTCATACAATAAACCTATGAATAAATATGTAGTAAAGGGAGTTTATAGTCTTCCCTGAATAGTATCTTAACTCTCTTGTCTTGACCTTAATTTGATCTTCACAGTTCATCTATGCAGTGCCAGTCCACAGTTTCCATGGTCCATTGTGAAATGAGATCAATAAGGATAATGCAGAAGATTTTTCAAAAATTGAAATTATTTAAGTTAAAAGACAGCCCTACTAATACACACTGAGATTGCCTCCTTTTAGAAGTTGATAAAAGCTGATGACAGGTTTTTAAAAATGTCCTCCTTCCCTGTCAAAATACAATCTTAGCACCAATGCACACCCCTCCCAATATAAGAACCACTGCCCTAAGTATCAGCTGCCTCTTGCTAATGACACCAAAGTCACTAGGGGAGGGTAAAATACGACAAGGAAAGACGAACACCGAGAGCACTGGTGAAGGACAGGAGTAATGGAAAGAAAGGCATCCCACCACTTAAATAGGCACCAGGTTTGAAGGACACATCAGAGCCTTTAAGGCCTTCTTCCCATGTGTCAGTCTCTGTACTGTTTCATGGACATTACCTCCTTACTTCTCAACCTTTTGAGGAGTTGAGTTAAATAATTTGTTGCTTTCTAAAGACAGCCATTATACATCAAAGGTAAGACTGTGACTAGGAGCAGTATCAAAATGCAGCATTTATTTTTCTTTCTTTTCCAAATTACCCAAATGTGATTCCATTACTATAATAACATTACTAACAAAAACTATAAACAGAATTGCCAAAGTATATTCAAGATGAATATAGACAGAAATCAGAGTATGGCTATGACTGCTCAAATAAATTGGCTGTCTTTTTTTTTTTTTTTTAATCCTCACCTGAGGATACATTTTTACTGATTTTAGAGAGAGAGGCGGGGGGACGGGTGGGGGGGGTGGGGCGGGGAGAGAAAGAGAGGGAGGGCAGGAGATAGAGAAACATCGATTGGTTGTCTCCCATACGTGCCTGACCGGGATCAAACCCACAACCTAGTACCTAGTTATGTGCCCTGATCCGGAATCCAACCCACAACCTTTTGGTGTACGGGATGATGCTCCAACAAACTGAGCCACCCAGTCAGGATGGTTCAGTCTTTTTTAAAACACATTTCTTAGAACAAAAATGACAGAAATTTGTTGATGTAAAAGAAAAAATTCTTTTAGTCTACAAATGGGAGAGAAAAAAAAAAGATAACATGAAATGTTTCCTCCTAATCCAGCCACAAAACATAGTTGAAATTGATTTTGAATATGTCTGAATACATTTTATTTCCTTGGGTGTCTCTGGGGTGAAAAAAAGGACCAACGATGATTTTAAGAAAGGATCTGTGCACTAGAAAATCCTGAACAAGACCAGAGCATCTATCTACTTAATTGAAGAGATGGTCTATTGAAGAAAAACTAGCATTTGACCCAAGGAACAAAATGTCTTGTGTGACATTTTGTTGGGAAAGTGACTGTATTAATAAAAGTAATGTGTAATGTCCAGAGAATGTGTCACATAATTACGGTGTTTATGGTTGATAATTTAAAGGCATAGATGAATTGGATTCTTCTAAGGGACTGCTCCAACCTGTGAGAATACAACTTACACTATTATGACCCTGGTTTTTCCATAAAAGACAAATCTTTGAAATAATGAACCCAGTTCCACAAGATGATGATGAAAAAGACAACATTGAAAAAATAATAGTTTGGGTTCCAGTCAGGAGAAGAGTTAAATCAGACGACAAGGAATTTCACTCTAAGAAGAGGAACAAGCTCTGAAGAGTTAGGGTAGAGAGGTTGTGTGACATTGTGAGAAAAATACTATATTTTGAAATGAGAAGACCTCTGCCACGTGACTTACTAGCTGTAGCACCTAAATCCACTTACTCAATCTCCCCGGGCTCCACTTTCATCCTGTAAATCCCACTGTAATAACAACATTGTCTAATTCACAGGGTTTTTGCTTGGATCAAACAAAACACTGATGTGAAAGAGCCTTCTTTGTAAGGAATCTCTCTTTGTAAAGGATAGCGTATAATAATATAATAAGGATCCAGAGAAGTGCCAACCAGCAAGACCAATCAATTATGTAAAGTGAATTGTATTTTACATATCTGCAGTTTGTTTTTCATTTTTAAATATAGCACTGCTTGGCTCTAAACAGTTGTAAAGGCCCCATCTGATAAACTCACAGGGCAGTACCCCAGGCCCTTGCAACAATGACCATCTCCTCAGAAAGCATGGGTGTGCACCAGCACTTTCTAGTCTGGTGGTTCCTAGGACCAAAGAACCACCTAGAGTTTTGTTGTAGTATTAAAAAAATGCCTATCCTCGCCCTAACCGGTGTGGCTCAGTGGATAGAGCGTCGGCCTGCGGACTCAAGGGTCCCAGGTTCGATTCTGGTTGCAGGCACATACCCGGTGAGGAGTGTGCAGGAGGCAGCTGATTGATGTTTCTCTCTCATCGATGTTTCTAACTCTCTATCCCTCTCCCTTCCTCTCTGTAAAAAATCAATAAAATATATTTTTTAAAAAATAAAATAAAATTAAATTAAATTAAAAAATGCCTATCCTAGGTGCCTGGGTCAAGCAAAATTGGATCAGAGCAACTAAAATCTAGGTTATCTGAACTAAATTTTGCAATGTCTTTGAAAAAAGGGAATGGTCTCTACTGGTTAAGTCTTCTACAGGCCTAATTAAGCAAAGCAGAAAATATTAACAACACACACATATGTGCACACAACACACATGCAATCAGAAATCTTAAAAGTCTAGACAGCGGTTAGGGCCATTAAGTTGTCTGGCAATCCTATATCATAGGCAACATAGAGCTTTTCTTTATAGGAAGCTTAAACATTTCATCTCCTTGACCAGTTCGGTCAACAATGAAGATAAATCCCTTGTTTATACATCCTAAACTAGTTTGTAATTACTTATTTGTGTGAATATTTAATAGGGGGCTTCCCCTCCAGTGTAAGCCTTGTCTATTGTGAAATTCTAGTGTGGAGCCTGTCACACTAGGTGGGTGTTCAATATACAATAAGGGGAGACACCAGATTGAGTTTCATTAATGTGCACCATTTAGTTATTATGTTTTACCGAAGCCAGCTGAGTTGGAGAGACAAATACAAAAGAATATAGGCTAGAACCCTGCTGGATTTAAATATTTCCCATAAGTAAATGGATATTCAAAAAATAACTGTATATGTTTCAGTTATTTTCAACATTCAAAGTGTAAGTGAGCATTTCATGTGAAATGTAGTAGAGAGGACGTTTTCCACAGAGCATCCACCTCATTGTATAGCCCCTATTCAACTGAATGCAAGTCTTCTTTTACAAAGGCTGACCTTTTTGAGGAGAGTCTTTTGAAGAAAAACTAGAAAACAAAGATGCTAGAGATGTAGCTCAGAATCTTTACCTCTCCCAGACCCTTCCTCTCCTGCATCTAACAACTGTCCTGTGATTTACAGAAGACAATGCCAGTCAGTGTCCTCAGTCAGCTGGCTGCTGAAAGGGGACACAGCCCTGGGAAACAGGTGAGGTTCTATCATGGTGTGGGGTTTTGCTCAACTCTCCTTCCCTCACAGGTTGGTGCTTTACCAGAAGGGGTCAGGACGGAGGCCAGGAGGCAAGTGAGAGACGTGGTTCCTGGGTTAGTGGGTAAAGAGGTGATGGATAAGATAGTGTGCAGAACACAGGGACCCTGATTCTCAGCGAGACGCTGCACGAGGCAACAGAGACTCTGATACTTGATTCTTGGTGCAGACACAGGGAAACCCTGACTCCTGGCATGCACTAGGAGACTCATTTTCCGCACATGCCAACAGTGTGGTGCAGGCAGGGTCCCTGATTCTAGGTGCACACACGAGACCACAGTGAATGCTGGGAACACTGACCCTGGGCAAGCCTGGTTCCCACCAACCCACGGCAGCCACACGTCCTAGTGTCGGAGCACTTCAGTGAAACTCAGGTGGTGCAAAGATCCCACGGCACACGGCCCAGGTCCATGCAACTCGAAGTTTGAACCTTCTGGTGATAGTCAGAATGGGGAGACGACACAATCCCCAGAGGAAAGAAAATGAGGAGTCACCAAGAAAGGAAATTAGTGAAACTAAAGCATGCAACATGACCAAAAAAGAATTCAGAGTAATGGTCGTGGAATTTATATATCGGATGGATGAGAAAATCAACAACCTATGCAAGAATCAGGAAGAAATGAAAAGTGATATAGCTACAATCAAAAACACCACAGAAAGTTTCAACAGTAGAATAGAAGAAGCAGAGGACCGAATTAGTGAGTTAGAAGATCAGGTACAGAAACAAGCTCAATCTGAACAGCAATTGGAGAAAAAAATTAAAAAGCAGGAGGAAAGCCTAAGGGAGCTTTGGGACAACATGAAACGATGTAACATACATATAATAGGGCTGCCAGAAGGACAAGAGGAGCAGCAAAGATTAGAAAATCTATTTGAAGAAATAATGACAGAAAACTTCCCAGATATGGGGAAGAAAAAAGTTACACAAGAACAGAGAGTCCCAAGCAGGATCAACCCCAAAAGACCCACACCAAGACACGTCATAATTTCAATGGCAAATATCAACAACAAAGAGAGAATCTTAAAGGTGGCAAGAGAGAGACAGAGAGTTACCTACAAAGGAACCCCCATCAGATTATCAAATGATTTCTCAACAGAAACACTTCAAGCTAGAAGGGAATGGAAGGAGGTATACAAAGTGTTGCAAAGCAAAGGACTGAATCCAAGAATACTCTATCCAGCAAGACTATCAATCAAAATTGAATGGGAAATCAGGAGCATCACAGACAAAAAAAAAGGCTAAGGGAGTTTATCACCACCAAACCAGCAATGCAAGAAATGCTAAAGGGAATACTGTAAAAAGAAGAAATAAACAGGTAAGAAGGAACACAGAAACAAAAATAGATATGACTACAAACAAATACCTTTCAGTAATAACTTTAAACGTAATCGGACTAAATGCTCCAATCAAATGTCATCGAGTGACTGAATGGATAAAAAAAACACGACTCATATATATACGGTCTACAAGAGACCCACCTCAGAACAAGAGACTCACACAGATTGAAAGTGAAGGGATGGAAAAATATCTTTCAGGCAAATGGAAATGAAAAAGAAGCTGGGGTAGCAATACTTATATCTGACAAAATAGACCTCAAAGTAAATGCCATAACAAGAGATAAGGAAGGCCACTTCATAAAACTAAAGGGATCGATACAACAAGAGGATATAACCCTGATAAACATATATGCACCCAATGCAGGAGCACCCAAATACATAACAAAACTCCTGGAAGATATCAAGGGAGAGATCGACACCAATACAATCATAGTAGGGGACTTTAATACATCACTGACATCACTTGATAAATCCTCTAGACAAAAAATCAGCAAAGAAACAACAATCCTAAATGACTCACTAGATCAGATGGACTTAACTGACATCCTCAGAACATTTCACCCCAAAGCCACAGAATATACGTTCTTCTCTAGTGCACATGGGACATTTTCAAAAATAGACCACATATTGGGTCACAAGCAAAGTCCCCAAATTCAAGAAGATTGAAATCATACCAAGCATCTTATCAGACCACAATGCCATAAAATTATAAATAAACTACAATAAAAACAATCCAAAAATCTCAAACACTTGGAAGCTGAATAGCATGCTATTAAATAATGACTGGGTTACCAAAGAGACCAAAGAAGAAATTAAAAGCATCCTGGAAACTAATGACAACAAAAACACAACAATCCAAAATCTATGGGACACAATGAAAGCAGTCCTGAGAGGGAAGTTCATAGCTCTACAGGCCTACCTCAAAAAACAAGAAAAAAATGGTAGTAAATCATCTAACTCTACAACTCAAAGAATTAGAAAGAGAGCAACAAGAAAAGCTCAGAGTGAGCAGAAGGAAGGAGATAATAAAGATCAGAACAGAAATAAATGACATAGAGACAAAAAAAAACCAACAATACAAAAGATCAATGAAACCAAGAGCTGGTTATTTGAAAGGATAAACAAGATTGATGAACCTCTAGCCAGGCTCACCAAGAAGCAAAGAGAGAGGACTCAAATAAACAAAATAAAAAATGAGAGAGGCGAAATAACAACAGACCCCACAGAAATACAAAGGATTGTTAAAAAGTACTATGAACAACTCTACTCCAACAAACTAGACAACCTAGAGGAAATGGACATATTTCTAGAAAAATACAACCTTCCAAAACTCAATCGGGAAGATTCTAAAAAACCCAATAGGCCGATAACTATGGAAGAAATTGAAGCAGTCATCAAAAAGCTTCCAGCAAACAAAACCCCAGGCCCAGACGGCTTCAAAGGGGAGTTATACCAAACATTCAAGGAAGAACTAAAACCTATCCTCCTCAGACTATTGCAAAAAATTCAAGAGGAAGGAACACTTCCAAGCTCATTCTATGAAGCCAGCATCACCCTAATACCAAAACCAGATAAAGACAACACAATGAAAAAGAATTATAAGCCAATATCCCTCATGAACATAGTTGCCAAAATCCTCAACAAAATTTTAGCAAATCGGACCCAGCAGTACATCAGAAAGATCATACACCATGACCAAGCAGGATTTATACCAGGGATGCAAGGATGGTACAATATCCGCAAATCAATAAACGTGATACATCACATAAACAAATTGAGAGATAAAAAACATAATCATATCAATTGATGCAGAAAAAGCATTTGACAAAATCCAATACCCCTTCTTGATCAAAACTCTCAACAAAATGGGAATAGAAGGATCATACCTCAACATAATAAAAGCCATATATGATAAACCCACAGCCAACATCATACTCAATGGACAAAAACTAAAGCCATTTCCCCTAAGAACAAGAACAAGACAGGGATGCCCACTCTCACCACTCCTGTTTGACATAGTACTGGAAGTACTAGCCATTGCTATCAGACAAGAAGGAGGAATAAAAGGCATCCAAATTGGAATAGAAGAAGTAAAACTGTCCTTATTTGCAGATGACATGATATTGTACATAGAAAACCCTAAAGACTCCCATCAAGAAATTATTAGACTTAAAGGAATTTGGCAATGTAACAGGATACAAAATTAATACCAAGAAATCTATGGCATTTCTTTACACCAATAATGAACTTATAGAAAGAGAGACTAAAAAAGCAATCCCATTTACCATCGCACCAAAAAAATTAAGATACCTAGGAATAAACTTAACTAAGGAGGTAAAAGACCTGTATGCAAAAAACTACAGGACACTGAATAAAGAGATATAGGAAGACATAAACAGATGGAAGAACATACTGTGTTCATGGATTGGTAGAATCAACATCATCAAAATGTCCATACTACCCAAAGCAATCTACAGATTCAATGCAATCCCCATTAAAATACCAACGGCATATTACACAGACCTACAATGAACTTTCCAAAAATTCATCTGGAATAAAAAAAGACCCCGAATAGCTGCAGCAATCCTGAGAAAGAAGAACAAAGTAGGTGGGATCTCAATACCAGATTTCAAGCTGTATTACAAAGCCACTGTTCTCAAAACAGCCTGGTACTGACACAAGAACAGACATATAGATCAATGGAATAGAATAGAGAACCCAGAAATCGACCCAAACCACTATGCCCAATTAATATTTGACAAAGGAGGAATGAACATAAAATGGAGTCAAGATAGTCTCTTCAACAAATGGTGTTGGGAAAATTGGATACATGCAAAAAAATGAAACTAGACCCCGTACTTACACCATACACAAAAATAAACTCAAAATGGATCAAGGACTTAAACATAAGACGGGAAACCATAAAAATAGTAGAGGAATCCACAGGTAGAAAAATCTCAGACATATGCTGAAGGAACTTCTTCACTGATACTGCTCCTAGGGCAATGGAAAATAAACAGAAAATAAACAAATGGGACTACATCAAAATAAAAAGCTTTTGCACAGCAAACAAACCATCAACAAAACAAGAAAGCCCACAGTATGGGAGAATATATTTGCCAATGTCATCACCAATAAGGGTTTAATCTCCAACTTTTATAGGGAACTCATACAATTTAACAAAAGGAAGATAAACAATCCAATCAAAAAATGGGCAAGGGACCTAAATAGACACTTTTCAAAGGAGGACAGAAGGAAGGCTAAGAGATAATGAAAACATGCTCAAAGTCACTAATTATCTGAGAGATGCAAATCAAAACAACAATGTGGTATCATCTCACACCCGTCAGAATGGCTATCATCAACAATTCAACAAATGACAAGTGCTGGCGAGGATGCGCAGAAAAAGGAACTCTTTTGCACTGCTGGTGGTAATGCAGACTGGTGCAGCCACTGTGGAGAACAGTATGGAGTTTCCTCAAAAAACTAAAAATGGAACTCCCATTTGACCCAGTGATCCCACTTCTAGGATTATATCTCAAGAAACTAGAAATATGAATCAGAAAGGATATATGCACCCCTATGTTCATAGCAGCACAATTCACCATAGCTAAGATTTGGAAACAGCCTAAGTGCCCATCAGCAGATGAGTGGATTAAAAAACTGTGGTACATCTACACAATGGAATACTACGCTGAGGTAAAAAAAGAAGGAGTTCCTACCATTTGCAACAGCATGGACTGAACTTGAGAGCATTATGCTAAGTGAAATAAGCCAGTCAGAGAAAGACAAATACCACATGATCTCACTCATTTGTGTAATATAATGAACAACATAAACTGATGAACAGGCATAGATCCAGAGGCAGAGAAGCATAGATCAGACTGCCAGACCTCAGAGGGAAGGTAGGGGAGGGTGGGGGAAAGGAGGAGAGATCAACCAAAAGACTTGTATGCATGAATATAAGCCTAACCAATGGACATGAACACCAGGGGGGTGAGGGAATGAGTCGGGGAGGGTTTGGGGGGTTAATGGAGGGATGAGGACACATACACATATGTAATACCTTAATCAATAAAGAAATTTTTTTTTTAAAAAAAAGATAGTGTGCAGAGCTCTGAGTGACAGAGGTCAGGGCAACCACTTGTGTTCTGAGAAGAGGCATGGCCCCACCAGACGGCCTTAAGACGAGTGATCTGGCCATGCTGTGTGGAAGGGCCTGGAGATGGGCACAACAACCGTCTAAGGGACAGAGGGTGATGTTGGAAAAGGGATGTGAGGAATGATGAGACACAGGCCTATGGAACCCAGTGCTCAACCCACCCCTAAAGAAGACACACAGGCTGGAATAGGAATGCATAAAAGTGTCTGCACACTACTGTGAGTCGGTGAGAACTAGTGCCACAGGAGCTGACCCAGTCCACAAGAACCAGATTAGAACTAAACCCAGGCTGAAGCAGGGCCAACTGCCCAAAATACAACCGTCTCCTATATGACCATTTCTGCTGTAGTGTTGAACATCTCATGCATGACGTAGAAGTACCTGAACCCCAAAACCAACAAGATCATAAAACAATGTGCTGTAATGATTTTTAAATGTGGCATTTTCTCTCGCCATTCAAAAGAGATCAACACAAGCTGGGCGGTGTTAAGGTCATTACACTGGATTTCTCTCTGCAAAATGCAGGGAGATAAGAGTTTGAGACACAGACTATGTTCTGTTCTCTGAGAGTCACATTTTCTGTCGCTCATTAACTCCTCCCCTTGCCATGCGTTTCCCTGCCCTCAGCAGGAGGCCACTTTGTCAGCAAACCCCAAGGGAGGGACTGAGTATGACAGCCAGGTGAGCCTGAGATCCTGAGGAAGCCACTGAAGCACCCCGCACCTCACCCACAGGTGGCACAATGGAGGGACCAGCAAATGTTTCTTACAAACCACAGAGATCCATGAGGACATCAGCAGTCCACTAGATTGGTCACGTTCTCATGAGGTTCCCTTTATGATAGTCTACTCTCCTCCCAACTGTGCAGAGATATTTTGTGAAGGTTATCACGTTTAGCATTTTTTTCCCCATAATCCCCAGAGTGTATACACAACCCATTCAACGAAAATGAAAAAAAACAAAAAACAAACAAACAAAAAAAACACAACCCATCACCAGAAGAAGGCAAGCAAGACATGATAAACAGTGTCTCCATGGACCTTTCTAGTCTAAATTCTTGGAGTCTGAGTATGTACTGGAAGCGTGGAATGGTGCAGAAAACGAGACATGCAGAAACAAAATGATAAAATAAATTTTGTTGTTTTGGAAAGGAAAAAGAATGAAAAGATCAGAACTAAAACAAAGGAGAGGGAGGACCAAAAAATGTCAACTTGTTAGAAAAGAGAAAAGGGAATGAAAAGCACAGAATAAAGGCAGTTTACTGAGAGATTCAGGCTCTGGAAAACCGAAGTCCAGGTACACCGTGTTTTCACCGACGGTGTCCTTAACCTCTCCCATCTATTTTTGCCATAAAATGATTAGATACAAATAAGGGCACCTGGACCAGCACAAGCTGTTGACATCAGATTGCAGCAGTGAAGCAATGATGGAACTCCGCACATCTGAACACGCTGTAATCTTCCAAATAATTAAAATATTGTTAAAAGTCAAGTTGCTGTGACTCCCAATCCCATCTCACATCTGTGATCCGACACTTGGGAAATGGTTGGGTAAAAGCATATGGAGGGATGCAGTTCAAAAACAACGAAAAAGCACACCAACCAGTGCAGTTATCACAAATAAGGTTGAAGTTTGATTTTTTTTTTCAGCAAAGGAAAAGTAAAGACTTTTTTTTTAATAGAACAGTCTGTTCACAGTTACATAACACACAGAACACAAGAAGTGATTTCCTTCTTGCCAATTTTTCAGGGTAATAGGTTACACCCAAGATCTCACTCAATTCTGTGCATATTTTGCAGTTCCTCCAGCTTCTAATACACCAAGGCAGCACGGAGAGATAAAGAAAGGGCTGTAAAGCAACTAATTGCTGTTTCCCTGACAATTTCAGTAATATTGTGCTCCCTGTCGTTTATTTAAATTAGGTATTCTGTACTCAAAACATTCACATGCAACCTGTTGATGTCTGTGTGCATTTTGTAGTTTTTGAGCAACTACAAAATGCACACAGACATCAACGGGTTGCATGTGAATAATTCATATACCTGCACGTGTAATTACAGTCATGAAATAAGAACCAGATTGGCTGAAACAGACAATAAACGGTGCTCTGTAATACATCACAATGAAGAAAGTTTGGATCGCCCCTCAAGAAGAGAGGAAGGAGACTGTGTTCCTAATGTCTATCTTCAGTGTTTTATGGCTATGTTTTCACAGTTCAGTGGGTCTTAACAAGCATAATATTGCTGGCAAATGGGGGTGATCTAACTCCTTCCAGATGCCAGTATTCCTCCTGTGGGGGGTGGAAGTGGGGGTAACAGGGAAAATAAGGGTTGGTGGCACTGACACATTCACTATCACAAATAACCACCCTGAAACGAAAAGTTCAATTGCACAAGGTAACTGAGAATGCTCTATGTTCAGAAAGCCAACATCTCTTTATAAAGTGTAGGCTTGGTTTCATCTTTCACCACCTCTATAAGCACTACTGAAACAGCTACAAATGCATATTCTGTTCATTGCCAATTTAAAAAAAAAAAGAAGCAACAGACGAAATGCAACGGAAAAACGATGTCAATTTTTCTACTGTCAGTGCTATTAATAACCTACAGCTATAAAACTCCTTTCCTTCGACAGTATCCAGAGAGTAATGGCCTCCACCACTCGAACTACACTTCCTTGACATTTTCTGGTGACTGACAAGAGCAACGAGACATGCCGAGTATTGCTAACCAGAATACAGCCCTAAGGTTGGGTCTTAAGAGGCGGGGTATGGGAAAAACAATGAACTTGAAATAGTACAAACACAAAAGCAGCAATTCTTACATTTGGATACATGGCTTCATGGGCTTGTTTAAATTATGAATGAGTTTCAAATTAATATTAAGTTGAATGTTCCATAATTTTGAAAGCTGATACCTGGGAGAAAAAAACAAACACACCCCTGACCTTTCTCCAGTATTTCATCCTGGAGTACTAGAGAAAGTTGGCCAACACAATGCTGGGTGGATTGGGCAGTGAAATTTTGCCTAAATATAAAAATATAGAATATAAATGTCTATCCTTCCAGGAAAATTTAACCCCGAATCAGCATTCAGTAGAAACACGGAGCTCTTAAGGGAATGACAAAAATTATTGCCCATCATGATCTCTTTAGTAAATTTTCTAAAAAAGAATTGTTTTTCTGCTTCAAAAAGGAACCACAATGTTGTCCATCATATCTGATTACACAGAGAAGAGGAGCTAGAATACCTCTGAGGCCTCTTTAGAAATCAGAAATGATGATACCAGGATAGTGTCATGCGATCTTCACACGTATTTCCCCAAGTCTGTCAGCACCGCTGCCACGAGAGGCTCTGCTGAAGCTCCTGGGCCACAAAGTTCAGAAGCGCCCCGCCCTCTCTTTTATCCACAAAGCCTAATGGTCCTGAATTAAAGAAGTCAAGACACCTGCTTAACTTTGTCTAAACCTGTGTTTGTAAGGTTTCTTCATTTTTTGCCACAGAATCCTTTTCATTCATTTAGCACCCTCCTTGTGTTCCATGAAGTTTCTTTGGAAAACACTAATCTAAAAACTGACCCCATATGTTTGTTGGCTGAGAGCAAAAAGTGAAAGTCATACTCAGAAACTGTGGAAAAGATATTTAAAGGTCTTTAGTACGTTTGCAGAAAAGGCTCTCCTGTAAATAATAATGGGTCAGTAAAAACCAACTTACAGAGACTATTTTTTTCTATTTTAACAAAAGAAAACATCACTTTTCTCTAAAATTTGTTGATGCTCAAATAGAAAGCATCCAAAGCATGTGCAAAACAACACCTCCCCCAGCAAAACCCGCCAAATTCTTTTCTGGTGAAGAAATATCCACGTGCTCACACTCAGAAAAATGTGAGTGAAATAAGCGGTGAGTTTGGCAATATCATAATCCCAAACAACCCTTCCTCTACAAGTTCAATCTGTTTTGTATTGCTTCTCTATAAATCTTTCTCCTCTCCCCAGTGACTCCATCAGATGTCAGCTTAGTCAAGGCAACTGCAATAACATTTAATATTTTAGAAAACAAAGCCACAGAGTTTCATCTCTGTGTGAATAGGGTGAAGAGACAGAGTGAAATGAGATTAATGATGAGGGACTTCTACAAACTCTCTGGGAGGAATAAGGATTCTCATCCTTATTAGTCCTGAGGATTCTGTTCAGTCTAAAATGAGTCAAGAAAGGAAGGGGTCAATGAGGAGAAACGTGGAGTAGATGAAAACAATGGCACATCAGGGACACAGACACCATGAAAATTAGCACTGTGCCCACATGCCCAGGACATAAAAGAAATCAGGACAGTCTTAATGAGAATCAGACCGTGTGCCTAATGAGAACCTTAATATACTTTATCTTCCTTTTATATTTCATTTCGGTGTCATTAGATGCAGCAAACCAACAAGTATTTATTGAGCGCATACTCTGTGCCCAGCTCTGGGCCCAGCGCTCTGGGGACATCTCAAGTTGCGAGCTGTGTGCTTTGCAATGTCTGATTTCCTGACCGCCAGCAGCAGAATCATCTGGGAACTCGTTCAAAACGCAAATTCTCAGCCCTGCCTTGGACCCAGGGCATCAGCACATCTGGGAGTGGACCCTGCATTCAGGCTTTACAACAGCTCCGTAGTGATTCTCGGGTGAGGTCATGTTTGAGAACCACTGGCAGCCAGGCTAGTCCAGGAAGCATGAAATCATTAAGCAGTGCGCATCACAACACCACACCAGAGTTTACAGCGCTGTCAGTCTCATTGAACAGGCAGACTCTTTCTGATCAGGTGCTGCCTTTGGAAAAAAAACCAAGGCATTTTACATTCTCTTTTGTTTCTCTCACCTCCATCCCCAGAGGCTTTTGTAAGAAGAGGAAAGAAGGTGAACTTTCATTATAACAACTAAACCAGCGCAGAAGCTAATGAGTATTCGGAGCATCTCGGCCAAGATTCAGTGCTACAGAAAAACCCATTTTTGTTCTTTAAATAGGCTATAAACATATATGGTACCTTAAGGGGGTCTCTATCTGTGTTATATTTGTTATTTCCAGCCAGCCGGAATGAAATACTGTTCTGGGGAGGAAAAGCAATGGGAATACATTTGCATTTTATTGCCCTATTTAAAGCCCTTTTACTACTCTTACCTGATAGTCATTCTAGCATCACTTTGCTAAAGAATATTTATTTCTTCACACAGTGTACAAATGTTTCAAGATACCAACAGTAGTAATCATCATAGTTAACATTGGTTGAACATTTTATTAAGTGCTAGGTACTTGGTATAAATAATCTCATTTAATTCTCATGCAACCTTATGAAGGAGCTACTCTTATTCATCCCATTTGACAGGTGAGAAAATCGAAGATAAGAGACTTAGAAAGAGTACACCTCACTGACACACAGTGCTTACTCAGGTTAAGATACAAGCTTAGGTAACCCTGCTGTAAAAAGCAAGGACTCATCCACTGTGTCCAATTCTCTTGAATCATTTAGTGTAGTGGGAGGCACTAGAACATTACTTTCAACAAACTTAATATTAGCTTCACTTATTTTGGGCAATTTCATGAAATGGAATAAACAGACAAGAGGAAGGCTAGAAGGCACCTGAACAAGAGAGAGTTGTAGGTAACAATGTGCAGCATAGCCAGAGGAAAGAATAAAACTACGAATGTACAACATACGTATGGACATATTTTGTTGATATCCCTTGTGCTGTTTTATGTTTTACACAAGATTCTCAACAGCCGATTTTTATACCCCTGGATATTTATTATAAAACTAGCAGAGCTCTATGTGTGTATAAGTGAAATTCTTATTAGAACCACGGTAATAACACATTATTACATTACAATATTATATCCTAGGGTATTATAATATAAGGCTATTATCATGTACTTGGCTGATAGGGGCCATACTGTTATAATGTATTAAACCCAGATTGAGTAATAAAAATGACAATAATATAATCATAATCTTCGATACTTGGGGGGAAAACATTTTTCAAATGAGGCCTCAAAGCACCTGCCTTGCATTATTGCAAACGTGTATATGAAGAAACTGTGCTGCAGAAAGACTTACACACATCTATATATATAAAAACCCAGTGACTGTTACAGCTGAACGACCAGGATGACCAGTGGCTATGATATGCACTGCGGCAACCAACCAGCCTGATCCGGCTGCATTGCCCTCAACACCCCAATCAGGGCGGGGCCAGCCCGCCAACCGCCTTGGCTGGCAAAAATTTGGGGCCCAGGGACCTTGGAGGTGCTTGGTCTCTGGCAGCTGCATGGGTAAAGCTCTCCTTTGGTAGAAGTGGACCTGGGATCAGGGTGCCAGAGTGGGGGATTGGGTGGGGGTGAGGAGGCTTTTCTGGTGGTCACAACAGTCCCTGTGGGCCATGCACAGCACTCGGGCATCTGGCCCCAGTTGGAGCGGCAGGAATAGGGGCTGCAGGGCGCATGGGGCAGTGGCATACAGGAGCCAGGAGGTGTGAGGCCCAACCTGAGCTCTTACCCCACCTGCTGGGCCCAGCAGCACCAGCAGGTGGGCCATGGTGTGCAGCAAGGCGCTGGGCTGCCACCAAAGGGGAAGCGAGCCAGGAGGGCAAGGCCCCGTGCCAGTCAGAGCCCAGAGCTGTGTGGGTGGGGCTGGAGCTGGAAACCCTGGCAGAGTGGGCAGGGCTGTAGCCCCGCGCCTTTTCAGCCTTGGCCTTGGAATTCTGCAGCAACCAGTGTACTGGCTATCAGTGCGTCAAGGCCAGCCCCACTTCAAGAGAGAGGTTGTGGCGGAAAGTGGCAAGGCCATAGGAGGGATGGAAAATGTTGTGGCCATCTTCGGGAAACACAGCTGCCACGATCTTCAGTAACTGTGAACAGATAAGCTTTGGTCTCGGTTCTACAGAAGAGAAAGCTGAGACTCAAAGAAGGGAGCCTTCCGCAACACCTCACCCACTTCTCAGACCTGACCCTGTGCAGCATTGTTTTCATTGAAAGTAGAGGATCCAAAATATTTTTAGATCTTTGCTATTTAGGCAGGAAAGAATTTAGCACAGGGAATTGGGAAATCACAGGAAAGCTGCAGGAGTGGGCATTAGGCTGGGCCCCCAGGAAAGACTCCCTGCCCAGCGGGAGGAGCTGCCTCCTCAGCCACAACTGAATTCTAGGACACTCTGGCACAGTTGTGACCTGGGGATCGGGAAACTGCTGCCCCCACAAGTGCCCTCCAGCTCCCACAAAACAGGTCACTGGGCACTGCCTCTGCCACAACTGCCTGTGTACAGCCTGGATTCCGCTGCAGAAAACCTCCACGTCTCTGCAAACATGATCACCAGCAGCAAACAGCCCAAACTGCGGGAAGATGCCTCTGCCCCACTTCTGCCTTCAGAATATTGTGCAAGTGCAACCAATTGGCAGAAACAAATTCATATCCAGAAACCTAGCTGCAAAGGAGTTTGTGCAATTTCAGACTTTTGTCTAGGAGTGAGATATTGCCAGTGTACCTCATGTGCCTGATATTGATAAAAATGGGGCCTGGCTGGTGGGGCTCAGTGGTTGAGCATCGATCTATGAACCAGGAGGTCACAATATGATTCCCGGTCAGGTTTCAGGCTTGATCTTCAGTAGGGGCGTGCAGGAGGCAGCTGATCAATGATTCTCATCATTGATGTTTCTATCTATTTCTCACTCTCCCTTCCTCTGAAATCAATTTTTTTAAATGGGGTCATGCTGTATATATGTGTTATAATGAGTTTTTCACTTCCATAGATCACTAATGTCTTTCGTGTTAAAACCATACTTATAGAATACTAGAGGCCCGGTGCACAAAATTCGTGCACGGGGGGGGGGTGTCTCTCAGTCCAGCCTGCACCCTCTCCAATCTGGGACCCCTCGAGGGATGTCCAACTGCTCGTTTAGGCCCGATCCCAGTAGGACAGGCAGTCGGACATCCCCCTCACAATCCAGGACTGCTGGCTCCCAATTGCTCGCCTGCCTGCCTTCCTCATTGCCCCTAACTGCTTCAGCCTGCCAGCCTGATCACCCCCTAACCACTCCCCTGACAGCCTGATTGATGCCATATCTGCTCCCCTGACAGCCTGTTTGCCCCTAACTGCCCTCCCCTGCAGGCCTGGTCACCCCTAACTTCCCTCCCCTGCAGGCCTGGTTCCCCCCAACTGCTCTCTCCTACAGGCCTGGGTCCCCCCCCCAACTGCCCTTCCCTGCAGGTCCAGTCACCCCCAACTTTCCTTCTCTGCTGGCCTGGTCACCCCTAACTGCCCTTCCCTGAAGGCTTGATCACCCCCAACTGCCCTCCCTTGCAGGCCTGGTCCCTCCCAACTGCCCTCCCCTGCTGGCCTGATCGCCCACAACTGCCCTCCCTTGCAGGCCTGGTCCCTCTCAACTGCCCTCCCCCACTGGCCATCTTGTGGTGGCCATCTTGTGTCCACATGGGGGCAGTCATTTTGTGTGTTGGAGTGATGGTCAGTTTGCATATTACTCTTTTATTAGATAGGAGAGAGGCCTGGTGCATGGGTGGGGGCCAGCTGGTTTGCCCTGAAGGGTGTCCCGGATCAGGATGGGGGTTCCCTTGGGGCATGGGGCGGCCTGGGCAAGGGGCCTGTGGTGGTTTGCAGGCCGGCCATGTCCCCTGGCGATCCAAGCGGAGGCCCTGGTATCTGGAATTTATCTTCTATAATTGAAACTTTGTAGCCTTGAGCGGAGCCAAGCCTCCTGCTCTCTCCAGCTCTGTGGCTGCTGCCATTTTTACTGGGATTTATTTATCTTCTATAATTGAAACTTTGTAGCCTTAAGTGGAGGCCTGGGCCAGCCAGGGTGTGCGGAAAGCGTGCCTTCCTCCATTGCTGGGGAAACCCAAGCCTCCTGCTCGCTTTGTGGCCACAGCCATCTTGGTTGGGTTAATTTGCATACTCGCTCCTGATTGGCTGGCGGGCGTGGCTTGTGGGTGTAGCAGAGTGATGGAAACAGTTTGGCAATTTCTCAAAAAGTTAAACATAGCATTACCATATGATCCAGCATATACCCAAGAACTAAAAATATATGTTCACACAATCTCTTGTGCATGGATGTTCATAGAGGCAATATTCATAACTACCAAAATAACCTAAATGTCCATCAACTTATGAACAAATGAACAAGCTGTGGTATATACATACAATGTAATAATGTTCAGCCACATAAGGAATGAAATACTGATACATATTATTACATGGTGAACCTTGGAAGAAGCCAGTCACTAAGGTCCACATATTGTATGATCATATTTATGTGAAATGTACAGAACAGACAAAGCCATAGGCACAGAAATGGATGAGCGGGCTGTCCAGGGGCTAGTGGAATGGGAGTGGGCCCTGGGAGGTAACAACTAAGGAGGGGTGTATGGAGTTTCTTTTGGGGTTGATGAAAGTGTTCTGAAAATAGTCATAATTCTTGCACAGTGAATATACTTAAAACCAATGAACTGTACACTTTAGAAGGGTGACTATGATGGCATGCAAATTATATCTTTATAAAATGAAAAACAACAACCAAACAAATAAGAATGAGACTAGGGGGGTGAGGGAAGGACAGCCAGTCACAGGTCCTCAGATAAAAGGAAAAAAAAAATTATATATATATATATATATATATATATATATATATATATAGAGAGAGAGAGAGAGAGAGAGAGAGAGAGAGAGAGAGAGAGGGAGAGAGACAGAGAGACAGAGAGACAGAGAGAGAGACAGAGAGAGAGACAAAAAAAGAGAGTAATGGACTGTGAACATACAAATACATCAGCTTACTCACTGCAAACTCTCCAGGATGCATTCCATTCCAAAGGAATTGCTGTTATGTTCTGATGAAAGGGCTACAGAGAACCTGCTGGGCAAACGTCATGGGAAAAGGCCCAGAGAAATCTCTTTATATGAGGTACTTTTCCTAAGAAAAATCGTCTTAAAAACCAAATGAGAAAAGTTTGTGTAATTGGAGTGATCAGAAATTAAAAATGTGCTGAGAGAACTAAGAAATACAAGTCCTCCTTTCAATATGAAGTCTTACGATGGTGATACCAGCTATATTTACAATTTTAGTTATTTTCTGAGCATCATGAAATGAGACAGTTTGGGAATTTTCTCTGGTATGGCTTTCTGAGTGCTCCTGTTCCAAGTTTGAAAGGGAAATCCCAAAGAATGTGTATTTAGAGTAAACCACTATTTATAGCTAGTCAGTCTTGATACACTACCACTGTCCCAACTCCATTCTGCTTATGAGTGTAGATTGTGGTCCCTCAGTCCCTCTCTTGGGGTGTGCTCTGTGTCTTATTAGTATCATTCATTATTCCTTATGGACAGAATGCTTGTGTTCCCCTCAAATTCACAGGTTGAAGCCCTAACGCCCCCCCCCCCCCCCGCCCCCGCCCCGCCTCAAGTGATGGTTTTGGAGGTAGAGCCTTAGGAAGGTGATTATGGTTGGATGAGGTCATGAGGGTGGGGCTCCCATGATGGGATTGGTGCCCTTGTAAGAACAGGAGGAGAGACCAGAGTGTTCTGCCATGTGAGGATAGAGCAAAAAGTTATTTGTGTGCAATCCAGGAAGCGAACCCCACCAAGAGCCAAATGTGCAGGCACCTTCATCTTGAATTTCCCAGCCTCCAGAATGGTGTAAAATAAACGTTTGTTATTAAGCTGCTCACACTATGGCATTTTGTTTTAGCAGCCCGAATAGATTGAGACACTATTAGTGACAGAAGGCACCAAGGTGAAATGTTCGAAAGAAGTGAACACACAAAATAGGAAGGAAATACAAATTTATCGTTTTTATAAATGGGGATACAACTTTGAGGATGCAGGGTCTTCCCAGCACCAATATTAGTAACTGGCACGCAGGCAGGCATTTAATAAATGTTTGCTGAACCAAGAAATAACAACTAAAATTATTATATTGGAAAAAGGAAGAGACCAACTAGACCGGAATGATAAATAACTGCAACAAAATAAGTTACTACACAGGAAATACAGGACTAGCGCAGTGGTCGGCAAACTGCGGCTCACAAGCCGCGGTTTGCCGCTCTGTTGACTAATGAGTTTGCCGACCACTGACCTAGACTCTCGACTCCAATAACTACAGGCTGTTGTTGTTCCTTGTGATTAAGCCCCTATCCCAGTGGTTGGCAAACTCATTAGTCAACAGAGGGCAAACCGTGGCTTGCGAGCCGCATGTGGCTCGCGAGCCACAGTTTGCTGACCACTGGCCTAGTGGCTCCAAGTTCTGTTGCTCCATGATTAAAATTCCATACAAATTATACCTTTAGAGTTTCTATAAATTATTGTTTTACTATATGATGCAAATTATCAGTGAAAATGTTATTATAGAAAATTAAGATCTTATCAAGCACTAAACCTAAGTTGGTGTGTTTATAACACCGAGAACCTATTTTATTTCTCCTCCAACACTGTGTCTAAGTCTTATTCATGCTTCTTTTGAATTATCTCCATTCTGTTGGTGACAAATCGCAAGGAGAACATACTAGTAGTGAAGACACATCAGGTACATGAATGCCACCCCTTCCTTCTGTCTCGTACTGGAATGGAAATTCTTTAGGAGAATCATGTGTTCCCCTTGTCAATAACATGAAAAGTATAAAATGTTTAAAAATTGACCATTTCCCTACAAGACACTGAACTCCCAGGAAATGAGAAGTCTTCTATTAAAAAATCAATTGGTAATTCAGACTGTCAACACATTTTGTTCTTCTTGGTCCCTAGGATGTTTCTGTAATCCTTTCTGTAGAGGTGACAGGTGACATAGTAACATTAGCTTCATGAAAGCATAATAGACACGATAACATTACTCTCCTCTCCACCTCAGCCCCCAACATATACTACATTCTAAATTTTAAAATATCTCTCTGCATATTTGAAAGGCAAAGGCCTATGGTCTCCTCCAGGAGCACAGGCATAAAAGTGTACAATGTGATAAATTCACAATTATTCCTTATTTTGTTATAAAACTAGCAAAAAAAATAAAAAACAAACCCTGATATGTAAGTTCCTATTTAAATGACCAAAGTTAGGAAGCACAGTTAACATCTATTTTCCACTGACTGGCTTTAAATAAAGCTTTAAAAATAAACGTGTGATTCAAAAGGTTTCCTTCAATAATGTGCATTTAGAATCTTATAAAGCTTGCATAAAGAATAAAACATGTACGCGGACAAATATGGAACGAGCAGATCAGTGTCTCTTGAGGTAAATGACTAAGCACTGAAGTCCGGTGTCAGGCACTCCCAGTCCTTAGAGTCTGAATTCGAGGATTTCAGTTAAGTACTGATGTCAGGTTCCATGAAACACTTTTTGTCTTTATGTCCTACATCCCAGCATATGGTAGGTGCTCATGGGAATTTGCTCAGTTCATTTTAATACTAGCAATGTTAGTTCTTGACTTTCTCCGTCCTGCACCTACGCTGGGCTACGTGCAATGCTAGGTGCTGTGGCCATAAGGGTCACTGAATCTTGGTTTCTGCTTTCAGGGCCCTACAGTTGCAATGGGAGAGACTGAACAGAACTGAGAATGCTCCCATTACGTGCGTGGCCTATGCCATTAAGAGCAGCATGGTTCATGTGTGCGTGCACACAGACGTACAGGACACAGTGGGAGCACAGCGCACTCGGCTTAGGGTGGTGGGTGGGAGATGGAAAGAGAAGACAAGGCACTTGGCTTCCTACAGAAGGCCCTACCTACCTCTGCTTCAAATAATTTGTAAAATTTTCCATTTTTAATTCCAAAATCATGTTTAATAAGTGAGTTTTACTGATGTTAGAAATATTTTAATAAAAATGAACTCAACCTGTATAATTTGAAATAATTATCATGATTTCAAGCCCACGCACAGGGTTCCAAATATTAAAATAGTTTTTGTGAGATACTTATACAAAGGTTATAGCACACTTTAAAACGATAATCCTCGAGATGTCTTCTTCCACCTCTTCGTAATTTCTGCATGATATGTAAATTTATATGTGTAATCTGTATGAAATTAGTGCTGCCAAGGATATTGTATGTTTCACTCCAGAATGCATTTTTATAGCTGTGGACTGCATAATGTTTGGTTCATCACAGAAGTCCTGTCAGAATTCTTACTGTCTCAGCACCATAACTACTACTCTTTCAATGCATTCTGGTAGAAGAGGAATCACTTTCTAATAGGATTATCTTCCCGCCTTGCCTGACTCAACAACCATCCATCAATAACTTAATAAGCACTACAGTTTGAAAGACCACTCAATTTCACACACCACATACCTCCACCAGCACAACCCAGCTATATGTAACCCAGTGCATACCACCTTACACAGGTTCTCTCTATTAGAGATGCACTTTTCTCTTAGGGAGATAGGCAAGAGGCTATGCAAGAGAAAGAGGAGCCTGGATCTGGTGGGGAAAGAGCTGAACTGTCCCTCCTGAACCCTGGCCTGTGCTCATCCTTGCTAGTGTGGGTTGCTCTTCTCAGAGGCAACCCCCTCCAGGGACAGAGGGACACACAGCATCCCCATGCAGGCTTTGGCTCCTCTGCCCAATAGAACTATCAGAGATAGTAAGCTTACAACTTAACATGGCTACTGACCTGAAGTTCTAGGCACTGTAGAACATTTTTACAAAACCCAACAACAACCACAAACTCAAATGACTTTGATTTTGCTTTAAACCTAAACTTCCCAGTAATAACAAGGGTTCTAAAGCTTTTCACTTTGCCACTACCCGTTAATTCAATCTATATCCTGATTCTTGCTCTTTGCACCTTTATGTTGTTGTTTTTTTAATTAAAAGTTTTAGCACTATGTAACAGGAGTACATCACAATACAAAAGCCAAGTATCAGCAGATACATTTCAAAGCAAAGATTAAAAGGTCAGGAAGAAAATTAAATAGTCCAAGCTGGGCTGGGAAGTAATTTCATCTTGTAAAATACTGAGTCAAATAAATGAAGAAACAAGTCTTGCTTTTCTTTCTGTAAATTATAAAACCCTTCCTGGGATTCATAATGCTCTTAATAAATTGCTGAAATGGGAAAGTGGCCAGCCCAAGGGCACTCAGGAAGTAGCCATCACTGATGGACAGGCTCCATCCACCACCTCCCAGGACTGACTCTGAGCCCAGACTACTGAGGCAGAAACACATCCAGACAGAAATAACATTCAAATGTTGAGGCATAGCTTCCCCTGCCCCTACCCTGATCAGCTATGGTAGGGTAGTTGAGGATATAAGCTTTCTAGAAAGGGAAGGTCAAGAAGGACAAGCTGAGAGCCAAAGAGTGAGTAACAGAAGGTGCCCACAGTCAGGTGGCAGGAAGAACTGGGTGTAGGGAGATGAGAGATAAGAAGAAACAGAAATAGAAAAACAACCACATAACACAAAGGCCAAGTGAGGAATTTTAAGGAGATGGTCAAAATTGCCAAACATCTAGCACACATGCAATGAATACTTAACGACATAAAAAGCACCAGGCTATACTAATGCTTCGCTCGTCACCAGTGAGGAACAAGGCTAATTTTAAATCCCCAGAGAGGTGGTGGGGCGAAACTAGCAAAGCAACAGACCCAGGGATACCATCTTCCATTGAGAAACTGGTCTAAGGAGACTAAAAGAGATCAAGACACCACCAGATGGCGACACAGAGCCAAATATGATTCCCAATCATTCTCAAGGATCTCTGACAACATTGGTTCAGAGGAATGGCCAATATATCATTAGAATGTCTACTTTTATGTTTTTAAAAAAGATCAGATTAGAGAAATAAAAATTGGCCCCCAAAGAAAGGTAAATATTGAGAGTGAAGAAGCCTCTGGTCATTGTACAGAAGGGACCCTCAATTAGTAACTGTACCTTTGGTGCGTAAATGGCAAGGGAAAGTAATTAGCAATTAATAGACCTGCCCTCAATTTAAAGCCTTGAAGGGAAGTAATTAAATTTAGTAGAAGCTGTAGCCTCTAAACAAAGACACATCACACCAATACAAAAGGAAACACAGATCTGAATAATAAATGCAAATGAGAAACAAGGTTTGAGTGTAGACTGAAGAGAAATGATCCTAAAGTTATTTTCCTTTAGAAATCCTCTGTTCAAGAGACTAGTTTATGAACCTATTTTAATCTAGGCCAAGGTTGGATATGAATCCTGGCTGATGTTTCTTGAGTACAAGCTTGCTGTATGCATGCAGATCAGATAGCTTCCTGTGGTTTGAATTAGCTGTACAAGTACCTTTCATAACAGTGCAGATATACTTGATATACACAATGTCAACATTACTACCAGGGAAAGAGATCACAAACATTGCTCTGCTTGCTGGTCATGAAATACCATTGCCATGCAGAATTTGTATAGCTCCAGAGAGTAAATTAATGCAGGCAACTCAGTTATCAGCAGTCTCTAGCCTGCCTCTCTAAGCTTCTAACGGAAACATTTAGGAGCAGAAGCGTTACATCTGGCTACAGCTGCACATTACATGGTCCGCTGAGACTCACATGCTGATGGCTGCACTGAATAACAAACAGCTGGGTATAAATGTAAAATCAGGAAATCGATTTTAGATGCACACATTTCACCAATCCTCTGAAATTCCAGCAGTGGATGAGAAAGACCAATGAGCACTGAAGAGAGTGAAAATAGCCAGAGTAAAATCCAAGAATCTAGCTGGGCACCCTGGTGTCCTAACACTGGGCTCTTCCGTTACTGCTCCACGAAGGGCAGTGTGAGAACAAACAAAGGCCGCATCACCAGATCATTTTCTGGCTCTGGTCACACTGCAGTTAAAAGTTAACAGAAGCAACAGAGCTTCCTCCTATGTGAGCTTTCCAGAATGGAGTCGTTATTTCATGAATGTAATGGAATGAATGGACAGGCCGCCCTCAAAGTCTCATCCCAGAGTCCTCCGACACGGAACCCATGTGCTAGGGAAGAGTATTCAGACAAAGCTGTCGACAGAAATTTCCAGCACAAGAGATTTGGGTCAGAAAGAAACGTAAGTTAATTAGACAGCACATCCCAAAGTGCCCGGCAGGGTGCCAACACGTTAGAAACACCAACTAGACCTCTGTCACATTTTGAGTAATTTTTCTATTTACAAGGATTTTGGTAAGGGAACGGGTCAGAGAAGGCGAGGCTAGAAATTACTTTTCCTGGAAGTTTAAAAGCATGGATAACCAACCATGTTTGTAGAAAGGCTGGGTTAGTCCTATGCGTAGTCATTTAAAAGCTGGCAAATACATTTATACAGGGTAGGGGGAAGAAAGTACGTTTACAGTTGTGAGTACTCGAAATACAGAGTTCATTCCTATATCCTTATTTACTGATTATTGTATTAATTATTGTGTTATTTTTCATACAAACAACTGTAAACCTACTTTTGCCCCCACCCTCTGTTTAAGAAAGCTAGTGATACAGGCATGAGAAGGGACCACATCATTCATTCATCACTTTTTAGAGTGAAAGGGGGCACCGTTAAGGATGATGCCAGGACAACTGGTATGAGAAAGTATTACGGGAAACTAGGGCACAGACTCACTGTATCTTGAGTGCCAAGAGCATGAAAAAACTTGAGGGCATATCTGCAATACCAATCAAATAGCTGCTACCCATCAGCTTCCTCTCATCCTCCGTACCTACTTGTTCTCAGGATTCTAGATCTAGTATACATTAAAGAACTCATCAAAAGGGAGTTCAGGAAGCAAAAGATGTCTCTGCTTGCACAGTTAAGTCTGTGGATCACACCAGATCCCATCTGACCTACTGAAGTAGGTAGGGCACTACTTGTCTTGTAGCTTTTTAGGTGGGAAAGAACTGTAATATTTCCAACTTTGGTTAATGTTGATTTTTCTCCCATCTCTCAAGCTACCTAGATTCTACAATCCAAATGGTCAAGATTGTAAAAGTGTTCATGCACACGCACATCCACCAAGAGACTATTTCCTCTGTTGTGTTCTGGAAGAACACATGAAATGTTATTTTAAGGAATCTAGGAAGGACCTAGAAATGTCAAAAAATGGATGAGGCAACATTGCAATGTTCATTTCATCCAATGTACAGGATGAAGAATGAAGGTCTTTAGAAAGATGGAATGGTTACATTCTTGTTTCCAGAACAAGAAAATCCTTTATTAATCTAACACAGCCCAAAACAACACAACAGGGCAGATCCTTCATGTTAAACCTGTGTTTCCCCAAAAAAGAAACAGTCAATAGTGATAAACTAAAGCTCACAGAGCAACAAATGTCGGACTTAAAGTAAGACTACTTTGTTAACACTTTATAAAATGTTGCAACCCCTAGCACAGGCAACAACCTGTACATCATGATACATTCAATATTTGTGTTGAGAATGGAGCTTAATATAAGCTGCAATTCTTGATCACTGGCAGACACATTAGAGTGAAAAAAAGGAACCTGACTCTCAGCACAGAAAATGTCTAGGAGGTGGTTTCCACATGACGAAAGAAGAACGAATCGATTCCGCCAAATAACAGGTCAGTGTGACTCATAAATCCCAACTCCTCAGCTGTCCAACTTAATTTTAACTATTGAATCTGTGTTTCAAACTGTACAACCGCCATGTGCTTACACCACAGTGGAATCAATTTGCTATTGGAGAGGCAAACAAGAAACCCCGGGAATTAGATAACCTTAAACGCTAATTTACTTTGGTCTCAGCTAATTACATTTCTTAAAGTGAGTTGCTGATTGGTTAAGAATCCAAACTATCAAATGCCCAGGCACTTAGAAACATAAACACATAACCTGTCAAAAACAGTGCCCTGAACATCAGAGAGAGTAGTGGTAATTCACAGAGGGAATTCATGAAAGAGACAAATTGAGTTGCCCTCATTTATTTATAACTCACAACTGGGCAATTATATTTATGGAGACTGGCTATGTCTGCAGAGGCCTTGTTTCAAAAGCTCCAACAGTCCATTTACATTAAAAAAAAAAAAATCCCACAACCCTTATTGATGTGTTGTATTACACTGAACCCATTTTACTTGGATCCCAACGTTATCTAGTCAACTATGAATGGTACAAATACTGAATATGGTTGGTAACTTTCATAGTACTGTATAAAGTGGCCTGTCAAAATCCCAACTACATTTATGTTAGAAAAAACTAAAAAGTAACAAGGTATACACCAAAATAGATTTCAACTGTTCACAATTTCATTAGGACCCGCTTTTCTGTGTTTGCTAACATCTTTCTCCTACCTGTCAGAGCAGGACTCAGCAGAATCTGAGGTGGTTTGTGGGTTTTCTTAGCAACCTTAGTCAAGTAAGGTTCTGCTTCTGTTTAGTTCAAACCTTCACTATGATTTTTCTTTAGTTTTTCAGAGTTGTAACATTGTGAACCTTCATGTGTGACAAATTTAATACCTTAGAAACAGAGTAACACTCACAAGGTCATTATCATTTTTCCCACATCTGCTTTCCACCCAAAGCCAAGGAGCATTTTCTATCACATGGGTTCCTTGGGTTTTAAAATGCTAATCCATGATGAGCAAAACACTAAGGCATAACAGTGTAGGCTCTCTAAGTGGTTTAAGCTCTCATTGAAATTAGAAATAAGATCTTATCTAGTGTCTAGAAGAACAAAATTGTTCAGGATATTTTTCTTGTCCCACAGCCAGAATTTAAGACCAAGGAAGAGTCCACATTACAGAAGGTTCCCGCAGGAGCAATCGTTTTGTTTTCATGGGGGGGGGGGGGGGGCGGGCATCATAAAGACAACGTGCTGTCACAGGGTGCAACAGCACCTGCCCTAGGGCAGCAACAGTGTCTGGATCCCAACCAACTCTCTCAGCTTGGCCCATCATGCTTGGGTCTCAACCAAATGTCCTTTCCTGTTTTACATCCTGAAAACAGAGGGTTTGTGAGAGGAGGTGCAACTGAAGTGCTGGAAGAGTAATGGCATCTTTCTCCAAGTATATGATCCTCATTGAGAACCCAGGACTTCAACAAAGTGTTCAAACACCAGAGAATGGAGTTGGTATCATGTAGTTGAGAGACATGGTATTGGGCCTTATCAGCTGATTTCTGAAAGCCTTATAATGAGGATGGAGTGGATATACATTCCATTCTTTGGCTGTATTTCTGTTCAACAAAGCCTGCAATTTTCAGTCACTTGAAAATGTAATTATAGATAATGTTTGCATCAGTAGCAAGAATACAATAAGCACACAGGGCATGAAAACTCCACTCAAATCACATCCTCTTAGGTTATGATGATTGTCTCCTGCCAAGGCATTTCGACAAGCTAATATTGGGAATGGCTTGTGGATGAGGCCAACCCATACATGAATTCTACTCTAACTGTTCTAGTACCCCTTCCTTTACATTGGGTGTCTACACATGAAACAAATATCTATGATTTGCTGAAAACCCAGAATCCTATGGAGTGTTCAAACATGTACTGACACTTGAAATGGAGTGGGTATCAGAACGGAGTGGGTCACAGCTGTCCATCACTTAAATCCATTTGTCATCTTGCTCAGAGACTCTACTTACTTTGACCCACTTTTGAGGAAGGGGGTAGAAGTGCATGTAACTCTAGAAAGGATACTGCACAAAGTCACCAGTCAAGGGGGACAGAGGAGACCTAACTCCACCTGAAAGCCTGGAGGGCCCCTGAGAAAGGCCAAGTGTTCACCTAAATCAGATGCAAAAATTAAGCCGTGGGAAGTAAATGGGAGGAAATCCAGGTTTTCTAAATGAAATCCTTAAAAGAAACCTCTTCATGAAATACACAGTTATCTTAAATGAAGAATGGGATTCACCTTAACATTCCATGTTAATTGCTTCCTTATCTAAGCAGTCAAGGGAGAGTCTGCCTCAGGCATTAGGAGATCTTGACATCACATTGCTACGGTGCCTCATTCTATTGACATCTCTTACAACACTCTTGCCTCCTAGACTCAGAAAGTGGTCTGGCTATGAAATAAAAAACCAAGAAAGAGCAATTTATGTGAAAGAGCACAGAAAAAAGCAGATTATTAGGACGCAGCTAAGAAACTATATTTCACACTCAAATCCACTCATTCAGCTGCCAATTCACCAACATCTCTACAAATTCAACCTGTTTATGGTCTTAAAAGGACCATAAAGACTTACAAGCAACCTCCTGGGCCAAACTGTGATCTCAGGCTTTGCAAACGGACAGACAGACAGACACAGGCTCGAACATTCAGTTCTACCACCTTTTAGAACTGGATTTCCCCACCTGCAAAATAGGAGTGATATAACTTACCATTCAACATGTTTCTGGAAATTACCAATAATTTATATAAATCCCTTAGCCTAATGGCTTTCCCACAGTATGGTCTAAATCAAGGACAAGTGATATTATAAAATATTTAAGAACATGAACCCATGGGAAGTCAGTGTCCCTTAAGTGTGAGTCATCAGAATAAGGAGAAACATGCACACCAAAAAATATTTGGTTGTCAGTGAATTACAGTTTTGTTGATGCGAGAAAACATTTGTTGGCTTCTGGGTCTACATCATTTTTATTGAATAGACAACTAGAAATCAATTTGGATCAAAAGTATTATGTTCTGAATAGGCCTGAAAAACAAGACATAGTTAGAGGCAAGGAAAAAGGCTTTCTTTCACGTGGCTTGTGAGGCTGACAACAGTCCCATTTCAGTCACCTTTTGTAATAGCTGAACACAAAATCTTGGCTCACTGAAAGACTGCCAATAAACTTGGACTTTTTAGACACTGAAATGTGCTGATTACAAAGAACCAATTAATTTGTACAGAAACATTTCTAGTATCTGGGTGGCAGACTCCCGTCTCTAAGATTTTGCCAACTTTGCTAGACTTGGCTAGTTTTCCTTTCCCATCTCAGAAACTGCAGTAATCTCTGATACTGCTTAAGTCCCCACTGCCTTCAGTGCCAGCCCTGGTTCCCCCTAATGCAAAGTGGTCTGTTATGTGAGGCAAGGGATCCTTAAGCTTGGAGGTCACATTGATGGCCTGGGGAGTTTCTCAGAGCCAACATCACTCTCTTAGCGGGAGTAGATGCTGAGTGTTCCCCTGGCCAGTCAGGCAGGGAGGAAGTTCCCCAACAAAGACCTCAGATCATGCTTTAAGCTTCCCAACTGAATCTCATCGCGTCTGATCTAACAAATCAAAGGACTTTTACGTGAGAAGCAAATCTTCCCGCTAACCATGGTGGTTCTGATCTCTTAGATTTCAAGGACCCTAATGGCTAAGTCAGCAGAAATAACCGTCTGCTTGTTAAAGCACAAGAACAGAATAACTGCGATGCATCCTGCAGCTAGGCACCGCCTAGATGCATACCCTACACCCCCTGTGCCGCCTCTTAAGGCAAAAATCACTGATTCTTTCTCCAAATGGTTTCCTTGCTCAGAGACTCCAGTCTTCCTCCTCCTTTGTTCTCCAGGCTTTGTGACCTGAGCTCCCAGTGAGGCCATTCGGAGGCAGGTCTATGAAATTCCCCCCTCCATATATATACCATCAAAATTGTTCTCTTAATGGCCAAGGAGTTTCTGTGGGGCTAGGAGTCCCGTTATGTGAAAACCAGCCTTCGTATTGTGTGGCTAATTCTCATCCCATAAGAAAATCAAAATTGGTTTCAGCTGGTTAGGGATGGGCTTTTTCAGAACATGCATCAGGGGATAATAGATGGGGGGATATTGCTTTTTGTTTCACCTCATCCCAAAAGGGAAGGTCTGGCCACAAGTTCACAGTTGTTGGCCCACCAACTGCATTTTATTTCTCAATCGCCATGCAGAAAGAGAAAAGAAAATCCATCTTCTTAATGTTGTCCTGGGGATGGAGCATTTTCTGAGACTTTATATGGGAGCAATACTGCGTTATGGGTTTTCGGCTGAGACTTTATAAAGCACGAATGTTCCAGGGGAGGAAATATTAGCTGGCCAGTTGTAATGAAGTTCCATTGTATTCGATTCTCCCAGGCAATGCAGATGAACTTGTGGTCACTTTTAAGTACCATGAAGCCATAAAATATTTAGGTTGTCATTCCTTTCCCAGTATGAGCTTCACAGTAATACAGTGGGACAGGCAAGAAGCATATCTTATTATCCTTATTTTCTAGATGAGAAATCTTGACAAGTCACCTGAGATCTGAAGGGGGCATGGAACAAGTCAGAAGACAGCCAAGAGAATGCACGAGGCTGCTGCTTGGTGAAGGATGCTCAGCCCTGAAGATCTACCTCTGACCCTGTGCTTGAGAGGCCTTGAGCAGTCTTCCTAGCGATTCCATTCTGCTGCACACAAGCAGCTCCTGGGGCAGGGGGAGTGTCCCCCGAAAGCAGAAACAATCCAAGAGGAAGTGATTTCTAGCTAAACGTTAAAATTCACCAACAGCCCATTGACTTGATTTCTGTATGAAGAAAAAAAATGTTTCCTAGATTCTCCCTGAGAGAAAGTAAATTCAATGGCAAGTGTTTCATGAAGAGGGAAAAAAAAAATGTTTTCCCTCAACCTCCTCTGCACACAGGGTTTATAAGGCACCTGTAGCAGTCAGAAGTGAAAGCATGCTCCCAGGCCCTAGTCACACAGAAAAGGAGGGAACACTGCCCATCACTAGATGTTGGAAGTGACTTTTTGACATCCAAGAGTAAGAGAAAAGGAGGAAAAGAAGGGTCAGGAAAATCGTGGCTTTTTGTGAAAAGAAAGGATCCGGACAGGGAGCATGATGATGTAAAATAAAGATGACTTCATATGAAGAAATCGCCTTGAGATAAAGCTGCCATGGTGTTAGCCAGCATTTGGGCTTTTCAAAGGACTTGTGTGTTGCCTTTAATTCCTGACACCGGGAAAGATGGCTGGGTGGACAACGGGAGTCGCAAGGAAAGATGTTACCAGCATGACGGGAGGGAATAATTGCAGTTGGAGGCCTCCTGGTGACAATTTTGAGAAAGCAAACACAGCTGCAGCAGAGCCAAATATAGCTGGCCACGACAATGACATCCATAAAGTTAATCATTCTGAAATATGCTACCCTTATGCTCAACCAGAAAACTCAACACCCCTTCCATAATGTAGGAAGAAGTCAAAATACAGTTTTATACGCAGAAACATGCAGCTGCTCCAGTGGAATTTTACTCCCAGTGGGGATGGAGCTGTTCAGATACCGCCCCCCTCTTAGGGCTCCAATGCTCAGAACTGTGTGGTAGACAGATGTGGCCCCTTCTCTTGAAATTTAGAAAACTACTCAGAAACTGATAATAAACTGGGCTTAGAGAAGTCCATTTAATCTTAGAGAAGAGTGAAAAGATACAAAATCAGTAAAATATAAAAAAAGGCAGAAAGAAAACATCAAAAATAGCTATACTCTTCATGACCTAAAGCAGTGGTTGGCAAACTGCGGCTCGCGAGCCACATGCGGCTCTTTGGCCCCTTGAGTGTGGCTCTTCCACAAAATACCATGGCCTGGGCGAGTCTATTTTGAAGAAGTGGCGTTAGAAGAAGTTTAAGTTAAAAAAATTTGGCTCTCAAAAGAAATTTCAATCGTTGTACTGTTGATATTTGGCTCTGTTGACTAATGAGTTTGCCGACCACTGCCCTAAAGGAATCTAAGCTGGGGCACAAAGACTCGGGAGAGAAGAAGAAAAAGCAACCTAACAAAATACACATACATCCTTTATACCAAAAGCTTTCCTCCTCCTTTATGCTTTTTCATAGCAGCTTTCCCCTTTGTTATCCCTCTAAGAGTTTTCAAGGGGAAGATGATATGTCAGCTCTCAATCTGTATTTGTTCACTTGGGTGACACCCAATGTCTTACTCTGGAGATGCAAAGAGAAAAGAGCTTGGTGAGCGTGATCGTGCGTGTTTAAGTTGGTTTACGCCAATCTGCCCCCTTGTAGGTCCATCAATCTCCTTTGACTTTAGCCTTTTAAGAGGTTCAGTTTATGTGCTGGTTGCCCATTAGACACAATCACAATTTCAAGGATTCCTTTCAATAGTGACAGGAAGCTATGAGTTAATATAAATGGGTCACATAAAATGTGGCAGCAGCCAGAAATTTGGTCTGGCCAGGGCCAGCTGTGTCTACCCAAGAAAGAATCAATTTAAGGTCTACTGTCCAGATTTTCCTGGGAAGAGTCTTTCTTTCTTCCTACTCTAAACCTAAAAGATCTTAACAGTAGCAACATCTTCATTGTAACTGAGAACTAGAAATGGCCCCATGTTCAGGGAGTTTGCAGCACGGATAGACGGGGTCACTACGCTGGGTCAGCTTGTCACCCAGTCAGGTGTGACAGGATCACCAAAGTGAACTACTTTTCACACCTGTAATAGAAGCCACTCTGAGGTCTGGGCCGAAGAGTCAAAAATCTAGTCCTGAGACAGATTTTCTGCTGTATCATTAATTTGAAGCACATCTTTGGTCAAGATGTTAATCCTTCCTGAATCTTTAATTTTTCAGTTACAAAGGTAATAATATGTAAATACATATTATGATGGGCAACAGTTTCATAACTTTTATAGCCAAAGACCATTAAATGTAAGCTATTTCAAGAAAGTAAAGCATTATGCCCAATAAGTAGTTTTTCATACATTTTCCATATATACGTGTGTGTGTGCATGTGTGTGTGTGTTTGTACACATATTTTATGTCTGTTGACCACAGCCAGGTCAATAAAAACGTATTTTGCTCTTTTAGCTTACAAGACTGAGTCTGTATCAGATAAATGTGGTACAATTTCCCTGCTTCAGGGGAAGACTAAGAAATAAAGACATAATTCATGGAAAAGGATATAAAATACCACCTTAAAATTTAATGAGCCTAAGTCAAGCTATGAACTTTCTTTAGAGAAAGCCTGGAAAATAAGCCTTTCAGCATAACATCATAGAATGTTTTATCCTACTATGGAAGCTGAAGAACTATTCACTCCTATGGCACTAAAAATAAAAAGTTTCAAGCTGTCCAAAGTTATGTCAAAATGTTAAATAAATCATCTGAAATTAACTGTATTCCCTCTGAGGACTGAGTCAACACCATCACATGCAAAAGTAGGAAATCGCCAGTCTTATTTGAGCCTATAAATGTCAGACAAAGCAGCTGGTGGGTGGGTTGTGGGAACTTATTTCTGTGGTCATAACAGAGAGAACCATACGGTTTCATTAGAGAGAAAAGGCTCCTTGATTTATTTCATTACTAAGGCTTAAAATCAAAACATTCTGCATTCCCCTCTTTTAAAGCACTCTTAGTCAAAGAAATCCTAGGCATAGGTCATCTATCTGTACGACTCTTAAAGGTAGCACAACTCATTTAAACTGAGGTCTCATCAGAATAGATTTCTTTATTTAAAATCTGACCTTATGTAAAAAGCCAAACGAGTCTGGTGGAAAAGTCCAGAATAATAAAACTGAAATGGTATTTTAGTCCACATGCAGCCTAAACTTAATTTACATACATCTTCAGGAGGGGAAAAAAATGGGTCTAATAATTTGCTGGCAAGTTAGCTTTGAGGCATTCATTCCAAGGAGTAATTAAAATTTAACCAAAAAACGAATTTGTACTCATCTGTCATTTTGAGAGCCATATGATTACATATTTATTAGCATTCCATTTTACATCATCAGCCGATTTGAAAGCATCGCTCTCAGTCTCAGAGCATAATATCCAACCTGCACTTCCAAAAACAGACCGCTCATAAAGCTCTGGGTGTCGCAGAGTGACAGTGGAAATCTCAGACACGCTCACTGGCATTTCAGCTGCATAACTGGAATTGCATTTCCATAAAGCTAGTTGGAGTAATCACTTTCTGTTGTGATTTAAGACAAATGGGAAGAGGGAAGTGGCTCAAAGTCTCCCCTTTCTTTTTACAGTCCTTTAAGAGGAGTCTAAGGCTCTCAGTAAATGAAAAAGGAAATCCCGGGAGGGAAGTGAGGTTCCATCCCTTCCCATCCACAGTCAGAGCAGAATATTGGATGGCACAATTAAACAGTGATGACGCTGAAGGGGAATAATTATTTGACAATTACCTGAGAGCGGCACATTTACTGAGCTAATTGGTTTTTGTTTCCCTCAAAGGTTTTTCCAGGAGTGCACAACTCCATTTCTCTTAGATTGAGCAAGAGCTTTTTCTTAGGGAAAAATAAAAATACATTTTCTGCTCTGCTACACAAGTAGCACAGGGCTGATGTTGGCTTTGTTAGATTACCATCCCTCCCTGACAGTGGCACAGACAAGAGGGCATGAGCACGTGCAGGTGCTAAAGAACTGTCAATCATTACAACCTTCCCAATACTCCCTTCTGCAGTTTCCTGGAACACATACTATAGGGACAAATGGCTGACTCCTTTGTCGAGTCCTAATCTGCAAACAACAGCAAAATGGGACCCTCCCCTGGAAAAACAGAACCCGCTGGCATTAACACTCTAAGCTGGAAATACGGACGAAGTTTGCGTGAAGTTCAGCACAGAAGTGCAACACATGAATGACTTAGTAACTCCTCTCCTTGCAACTCCTTGAAAATATCAAGTTTCCACTGAAATGCAAATACGATAAGGGATGTTCATAGTATTATTTAGCAGTTGTGAGGTTTGTCTTTCATTCACTACAGTGACATCAGACCCCTGTTGATATCTGGTCTCCTAAATCTACCCATTAGCCTCCACAACGTACTCCACTCAAATTTTGGCATAATACCTACATCATATGTGTGCTGGTTGTCTGACAGTTTATCAGATGATTGTGTATGCCCAAACATTACCTGTCTTTTTATAAGTAATGAATGAGTGTTTAACTTGTAAGAAACAAACCGCAAGTAAGGGGTAAAGAGAAAGAAAAGTTTGGGGATTTGTGTTAAAAAGAAAAGGCGGGGGAAGGAGAGTAAGAACGCAGTCTTTTATCAGAGGCCAAATATACTGTTATTATTGCTATTGTTGGGTAGGAAAAATACTAAGGTGAAAAACATTCCAAGAGGTCCCATGAAATCTTAATTACTAGGTTCATATCTGAAAATCCTATATCCTTTTAATCTTGTTTTTGCAAGGTTCTTGTTCCCCCCCAGTTCACTGCATCTCCACAACAGATGCCAAAGTAACCTCAATCCAGCAAATTACAATTAAACAGCAAGACTTAACAAGTAAAGTAATACCTCTTACCCAGATCAAAGCTAACATTAGTGTTCTAAATGCAGATGTGGGGTGAGTTTTGGGTCTCAGGAGGCAGCTGATATTAAAATATGCAGTGTTACCTGAGAAATCCCACCTGAAAAAAAATGTTTTAAATATCTTTAAAGAACTATATGCATAGATCTTTTCTTTGGAGTCTCCTCATTTTAATTTTCTCTCATGATCATCATGGATCAGGTGATAAATCTCAGTAATCTCTGTACTTTATTATTTGTAATGGCATTTTCCAAAAACACTTTAAATGCCATCTTAAAAAAAAATAAAAAATAAAAGGACACACTGCTTCTGACTTTCATTTTGCTGGTATTGTATAAACCAGCGGTCGGCAAACCGTGGCTCACGAGCCACATGTGGCTCGCGAGCCGCGGTTTGCCACTCTGTTGACTAATGAGTTTGCCGACCACTGGTATAAACAAAAGTATATTTTTAATTAAAACATTCTCTTTATTTAACTGAAATATGAAATAACAGTGCAAATTTGAATCAAATCAGAGAATAATAAACTCAATTTAAATAAAATTAGATAGTGAAGTCTGAAAACTTGGTATGTATTTCCTATAATGTTCAATCATTCCCACATAGCACCAATTTATTTTTCTGACCAAAAAAAAGTCATGTTTAGTTCACTCATCTCTCTTCTTTCGAATTAACATGTGAGCATGCATTTATGTAACACACACACACAAGCCAACCACAGCTTTTCCACTTCCTGCCTATGTGGCACAGGCAAGCGTGTAACCTCTTTAAGGATCACCTGTATAATGAGTGTAATAACCACTCTACAGATCTACTGTGAAGGTTAGAGACTGTAAATACAGTGTCTTGAGACATAGCAGGCATTCAATTAATGACTCATGCTTTTGGCATACCAGGGGAGAAAGGGGGAAGGCAGTAATTATGTTGCCTTCTTGGACTGGTCGCATTGTCCCTCTAATAATTTCTTAATCTATAAAACAAGGGCCGATGAGATGGTCTCTAATGCCCCTTTCAACTTTAACAATGACATCCCTAGAACCAAGTTTCAGTTCAATTAGACACTGACAGATATTCTAGTTATCCTCACTTGGGAGGATTTAATGAACAGCAGGGAATTCACCAAATTGATGAATTTACACTCAGGATAACTTTGTCATTTTCAGTAAGGTTACTTACCAATTGTGCGGGAAAAATAAAATAAAATTTCATTTTAACTTATTGGTAGTTTCTTCTCAGCATGTTATTTTAACATCACAATCCGAACTAAAATTTTTGCAGTTGAATTTATAGATTTTCCCATCTGTAATTTCTCATTTCCAAGATACTATTTCTTATATTTTTGTTCAAAATTTTAAAAAACTTTTAGGAACCCTCAATGCATATATGATCATTAAAAAGTTGAGACAAAGAAGGAAACCCCCAACACCAATCCAAAACCAGCTACCCTAGTTTAAAACAGATTTTTAAAAAATCAGTTCCTATTTTATTTTCATCTTTGTTACAAATGATACAACAAAACTTTACTAGTTAAGATAATTTAAAGGGTCCATTTCCACTTACGGTTTATTAATGAGTATTAAAACCCCAAGACTTAGAAGCACATGTCCTAATAATTCCATAACACTATAGAACCTTCAGGGACCTTTTTAAACACTGATGGCTTATGGGGCCACGAAACGTAATAATTCATCTCCAAAGCTATTTGTTCATCTGCCTCCAGGAGTCAAACATATTACTTCTTACAAACTTATCCAATGTATTTATTCTCCTGGGAAAATGCCATCGAAAATACATCCTACTGCTTTAAAAGAAATCAGCACAAGTAAAGCCCCTATGCTTTATTTAACTTCCTTATATGAACAGGCCAATATCTAGACAACTGAAACTTAATGCAAAGGGCAATATACCATACATGATAACCAGTCTGGAAAATATTAAAGCCACACAGCTATCATCTCAACTGTATGAATGTGGGGAAAGTATTTTCAATTGGTCAATGCCCTCCCACACACCCTTCTATTCCCCCAAGTTAGTCTCTAATGTGAGTTAATTGCAAACTCTTTTGGTAGACATGGTAGTATTTTTAGGGCTAAGGAGACAAATAAGATTATCATTTACATATCCTCTACTTTTCCTCTATTTGTAAAAGGTCAATTAAGCAATAGTTGACAAACCCTGAAAACAATTTAAGTTTGATTCCAAAGGACATCATTTGGAAATAACTAACATCTGGAAGAGAAGTGGGGTAGAAGTGACATTAGGATTTGTGTGGATATTCTGTGGCTAAAATACAAAGGCTCTATTCAGAGCAAATATTTTGAACAAGCCACCTTTATCCACCTAAATGAAAAGGACAAATTAAACTTACATAATTTAACTGACAAGAGACAGCACCTTTCAGAGGCCACTAACACTTTAAATTCACAGAGCATTCATTAGCAAGATACATTATGACCAGTTACATAGCAGGTGACCATAAATTCAAAATCATGATAAGCCAATCCTTCAGTTCAGACTGACATTCCTCTAGAGAGGAGAAAACACACAAAACTTTCAAAAGCTAATGTGCAAACATCTATTATATATTATGTAGCATACATACACACACACACACACACACACACACACACATTTAAGGAGGACAAGACAGAGACCTTTTAAAACAAATATCATGGGAATGTTACTAACCAAGATTAATTTCTCTGAGAAAACTGACAAAAAGAAATTCAATATTTTAATTTATATTATCTGATTATCTTAGTTGAGATAATGAACCTGATCATGTGTACAAGCAAGTTAATGTTCTTAATATCGAGTGAAAAGACAATTCTCATTTAACAGATACTATCATCCCCTGCCCCCATTAAAAAAAAAAATTCCTAGGGGCTCAAATAATTGGCCGCTGCGGAGTTTCTCAAGAATCTCTCAACTCATAACATTTAACATACAAGAAAAAGAATCTAGCACCGTAGGGGAAAGTTAGTTGCCAGGGAAATGGATCATAAAGCTCGGAATGGCATGAAAATTGCTACGAGTACAGTAATGTGCCAGAAAGAATATGGGTGTTAAGTCTTAACAGTGTGCAGAATAGGGAACATGCTATGTGGACTCTTACCAAGGATAGCAGTCCTTTTTTCCTAGATTAATTGTAGCCTGGATTCACTACCAAAATTCTTTCCTGATAATTGACAATTTCACATATTCCAGTTATTGGGCACAGACCTTTTAGACCCACTTCTGGCAATCCCTGTTCTCTCTCTTCAGGTTTTCCTTCCACAACATGCCTGACACACAGATAGATCCTGCTGAGGTGATCAAAGTTTCTCTTACCAGCTCAGGCACCATCAAGACTAACCAACCAGATAAAAATGAGGAATACTTCCCTTTCCTCAGGAATCCCAGCTCTCTACTTCTCCCAATAAACTACCCTAGTTTGACGACATGTAAAACAACCAGAAGCACATTAATTATTAAATTATAGGCTGTATACCAGACAAAACCACCACGATTACGTAAAAATTACCACTAATTTCTGCAAGAGAGCACACCTGGCTATTGTAATGCTTTATAATTAACCGCCCCCTCCCTTTTTTCTTTCTTTCCTTTTCTCTCCTCCCACTCTCCCACCACAGGAAAGGAATCTTTGCAAATGGAAAGTCAGATGAGCGGATAATTTGGTGAGAAGGGATCTTTAAATGGGCCACCAGAGCTCCAACAGCCCCGCAATTCCAATGGCACGAGCGTGCACGCGCGCTCTCCACCCCGGGACGCCGCGCCCCGCTGGCCATCCCCAGCCCAGACCCTCGGACACCGCGCCCCGCTGGCCGTGCCCCGCTGGCCGTGCCTCGCTGGCCTGGCTTGCCGGTCCCCCGAACCCCATTCCGGACCCCTGTCCCCGCGCCGCCCGGCCGGTCAGGACACTCTCCCTCCTCCCCAAGCCCAGCGCCGGCTCTGAAGCCCAGAGGAGGCGGCTGATCCGGAGTCTCCACTCGCGTTCCCGGGGCAGAGGAGCCGCCGCGCTTGCCTTTCCCTCTTCGGGGCTTCAGGAAGGCGACTTGGCAACGGCCGCCCGGTCGGGGTCGCGGGGAGAACGCCCGCACGACCACCCGTCCCCCTGGGATCCCACTCACATTCGGTCCGGAACTAGCAGGCGTCCCTCGACCATCATGTCCGGGAGGAAATCCAGCTTGAAGGCAGAAGTCATGTTGGCGGCGCACGAGGCGCTCGGAGGGCGGGCGGGGGGCGGCGGCGGTGCGCGCGTCCGAGCGGCCGCGGACGGCGAGACGGGCAGGGACAGGTGCGCGCGGCCTCCCCGCGGCGGCCGCCCGAGCCGGCACTTGTCACATTCTCTCCCTCCGTGCTCCGCCAATCCCCTCCGAAACCCAGAGCCGAGGCCGCGGTCTGCGGAGCGCCAGGTGCGGGGAGCGGAGGCGGAGCTCCGCGCCCGCGCGCCGCCGCTTAACCCCTGAGGGCCCGCCCGGGGGAGGGACCTGCCCGAGGCAGGCGGCTGGGACTGCTGAGCTCACCGGCTTTAAAAATAGCCCGACTTTTCGTAGGGTCCCAGAGCATCTAGAAATACTCAACGCACTGAGTCTGCCCGGTTCCTCTTCATTCCCCATTTCCAGTCGCTTGCAAGAGGCCCAAGAAGCGATGCTAGGTTTCGTGTCACTGTGTGGCCAAAGCCTAGTTCAGGTGCCGGTCAAATCCAAATCCCAAAGTCACCAGAGACAGAATCATCCCAAGTGTTTGTTTAAATGCTCTCAGTGTGGTATGCTTGTCTGTGTATGAACTAACCAAAATAACTGAAATAGGATTCGTGGTTTAGCCAAAGTAAATATCTCATAAATGACCCAAGTGACATTTCGGGACTTATCTCAGAGCTTTAGGAGAAAGATGAATCAACCTCTGTACAGTTATGATTCCTTTTATATCATCTTGAAAACATGAAAAATTATAAAGGAATGGAAATAAGAAACACCGTAACAAATCATGTTTTCTTTTAAAAAGATAAATCATGAATTTGCCAGTTCCTAGTATTTAATACGAGGATTAAAAAGCAACAGTGACTTAATGGAAGAGTGTTAGGTCTATAATGGCCATGAAGCTTAAATACCTGTTTAAGATTTGTGACAGATTTACTGATAGGAATTGAGAAAAATGACAACACACTTACAAATAAATAGAAGCAGGTGAGTTTGATTTTCCCAGGTGATTTGCTCAACTTCTTGAAAGATAAATGATTTATATGGTGGCATTCTAATTTAGCATTCTCATTATTGTTTTATTGTTTGGTTATTTGGATGAAATTGAACTGTTCACAATGTCACAAGTATGTAAAACTACTTCATGGACTAGTTCACATTCTAAAGCAACATCATAAATTGCAGAGCTCCCATTAATAGTTTGCCTCTTGGTAATCACAGTAGCCAGGGGGTTAAACAATTCAGTCATGTGTGAATGTACCGCTTGTAGCTAAATGTATCAGACATCACAATATGGAGGAAAATATTATTTTTTTCTCACCAATTTCTTGTGTAGTAATGAGAATTGACCATCTTTAGAGGTTATGAAGGAAAATAAATATGTATACCAATTTAAATTCACATAGCAATTTAAATCCAGGCTTGATGCATTGAGCAATATAGAGTAACAGGCCTGGAGTATTCAATTAAGGCCAAACATACATAATTCACTCGACTTCCTTCTTCAGCTGAACAGTATATCTGGCTTTTGACCAAGATAATTCCAATTCCAAGACCGTTGAATGTAGGGCTAGGACTAACCTTCATTTGAAAGCATTGCCTTTCTGAGGAACCAGTTCTAGATTCATAAGGAATTGAAAAGCAGGTGCAATAAAATGAATTTATACATTCAAAATGCCCAAACTTTTCCTAATAACACGAGGTTACATTTATCCCTCCCTCAGCTACTGCAGGCTACCTTTAAAATTTTAAGAATTCTGTTGGTCTTTCAATGATTTTAATAATTAGCTGGATAAATGAGACAAACCTTGACAGTTCTTGGTTTCCCACACATTATTTACATAAATCCCAAATGTATATAATGAGCTGACTATATAACAAATTTATTTTAAAATGAATGAACAGAAGCAGAGCACAACTGCATTGATCAAAAGAAAAAATATTTTCAAATCAGCTATGGAATAAAGCTCCATCTATGTCTACATTCCATAAGGTAGAAAAGGCTTCATTAACATGTACACTTCTGAAATATTTATTTTCCCCTTAATTGCATGTGAATTAGTTGGGAGAAGCTGTAGGGAAGTCCTCTTACTGACTTAAGCCTTCTCAGCAGTTTGTTAAATTCTCGCCTCCAATCCCTGGAGGCGATCGTGGATTCAAAGAAGCTTTTAATCATACTATAAGGAGGGTGAAGTAGTGTGTAAGTAGGTCATAGAGAAAGAATTACAAGTGCATAGGTTATTGCCTTATTCAACAGCTAGTGTACCAGAGTTTTCAAAGCACACTTGCTTTACCATTTAGAGTGAGAAGCAAAACTGGGGTCAAATATAAAAGATTACTCTTATGTGGGATACAGTGATGGCATGAGCCAAGGAAAGCTTATGGGATACGGTTGAGTTTAAATAGTTTGGCAGCCAAATACACAAGTAATGTGGCGAATGCACTTGATGTAGGTTCCAGGGAGAAACAAAATACACACACACACACGCACACACACCCATACACCTATCCCATAGGGTTTTGCTTCCATGATATCAGCACATGTACACAAATTTCAAAGGTTCGAGCTTAAAACCAAAAACAAAACAAAAACCCAACCAAATACTACCTGATGAAAAGCTTAAATTTTTCATTTCACTGCTTTGACAGAAGGATATATATATATATATATATATATATATATATATATATATATAATCTTAATACAACTCAATGGGACTCCTTTTTAAATTTTTGTGCAGTAATGAGCCATCAGGTATCATGTTTTGGCAGTTGGAGGTATTTGGCAGACAGCTCCACTGGGCGCTGTGGAACACTCGGTTTCAATGAAGCTATTTTATAGCCAAGGATCTCACTAACAGCAGTGAGGGAGGATGGGGCCATTAGCGGGCTCCTCTTGTGGATACCACCTGGCTGGTGACACCATGAAGGACAGAGCTGTTGGGAACCATGATGTTCCTCACAGATGTAGCTTCGTTGCAGAAAAACCTCAAGCTCTTCCCTAGGCCCATCCCCCTACCTTCCCTAATTGTCTCCTTTTTTCTCTTTTTTTAATCAACTTGCTATTCATTTCCCAAACAAAAGGCAATTCAAGAATTGGAAGCTCTTCAAGGGAAAGTTTCTGAATGACCTCATTTTTATATGAGGCCTTCCAAGGCAATGGGGTGCACTGTGCTGTTTCAGCAAACCTCTTTCCCCCTCATGCCTCATCTCAAACTGAGTTTTGTCCAATGGTCATTGTTTGAGCACTGAATTATCACTGGCATTTTTTAAACAACAACAAAACCCTCAATAGAAACAGAATGCTAATAAATGCATTTGTACATAGAGTGCACATTGCTTGAAATCAAACAATCCTATTCCTGTCACCTCCTTCAATCAATGAACCAGAATGTAGTCCCTCAACTACAGACCTTTCAGCATCTTTGTACATGTATATACTATAACTTAGAGACTGGTGTTTCATCTATAGAATTTTCTTCTCCTGAAGACAACCCTGTATATTTTATGACAAATCTCCGTTTAAAAAAAACTATCCTTACACACAACTTTATGCATCGTAATCTCTTTAAAAGCAACCTATCAGCTATGTGACTATAGATGAACCAGCACTGTTTTGTCTACTCAAAAAGCCACCTTCATAAAGGGTTCCCTCCCCCCGCCACTTCTGGCTCATCATTACAAACTAGAATCCAAAACATTTTCCCCTATCCCATTTTCAAATTCAAATTTTATTAACATAGCTATTTGGTTTTTGTAAAATAAAAAAGCCCACTGTGCTCAAAGCCATTTGGAGCAGGAAATAGAGGCCCTATAAGGGGATTTCCCATCATTTCCAGCCAATAAATTTGAAATCTGCATGAATTTTAAGTACCTAAGAGAGCATCTGACTTTGTGGCCATGCGATTGTTCTGGGCTTACCCAGTTTTATTAGCAGCTTGGAAACAAACAAACAGATCCTTAAGTGAGACATTGTAAATATATATTTTCTTAGCTCCATAAAAGTATTTTCTAAAAAATAAATACATCACCAATCATAAGTTTAAAATTATCGCCTTATTATCCATCCCCCCACCTTTGAAAGCTTCTGGAATGGAGATTTTATCACAGTCTTAAAACAACTTAAGTGAAATTAAATGCCAATAAAGATGAGATCGTTATTAAATTCATATTTTACATTTTTACGGGAATTTTAAATAGTCACTCTCCCTTGAGAACAGCTGCTACTGGCTCTTTGCAATATTGTGTTTTTCTGAATCTGTTTTTAATAGAGCAAAAATACATACTGGTGAATTTATCTCCCTTCTGAAGAGGCCCTCAGACTGAAGATCATTCTTTGCATACGTACCTTCTCGCTCTCAAATGCAGTGCCCTTCTAGGGTTTTCAGATGCTTCCATTCCAAGGGGATGAAAGGTTAACACTGGGGATCTGACAGACCCAGAGCCCAGCCAGCTCATCACTTCCCTCTCTAACTTGCTTTTCCTTTTTCCTTCTTTCTCCATTACACTGCTGCTGCCTTCTTTGTTCCCCCCACCCTCGGCTTTCTCTTTTCTCTCTCTCAAATGGAAGCCAGACAATACCAGAAGCTTCCCTCTACAGCTGGTGTCTGAAGAGGCAGGTGACTACAAAAGTGAAATGAGTTGTTGTTGGCTGCTTATCTGCCAGAAAAATCGAGTTTGCCTTAGCCTTGACCAAGGCTGATTTCTGACCTAGGAACAGCTGTCTCTGGAGTTGGGCTTCCTTCCAGACAAGGGGTGGGAGGGGGAGGCTAAGACTGTGTGTGTCCCACGAAGTGAGTAAGTCTCGGATGTGAAAATTGGGAAGGAGAATGGAGAAAGGATGGAGAGACGAACAAGGCTTGTCTGTCCAGCATGGCGATTTGTACACAAAGGTACTCAGGAAAAAAAAACAACTCTGAAGGAATGTTTCAGTGGCCTCTTGAAGATGCCGAGATTTTTCAGACTATACCAGGTACCCTTATCTGGTGCCAGGCTGGCGGCAGGAACAAAATTTATACCTATCAGAATGAGGGTTTTAGTTCTTGGCAATCTGCCCTTCAACACTCCCACACCCACAAAAGGTTTTCCCCTACTGGCCCAAAGTTCTCATCTTACTGTCACGTGTTATTAAATTTAAAAAGGAGAAATGGTTGCTTGACTGAGGACAACAGCTGAGTGGCAGCAGCTGGGTGGATACAGTAGCAGGCCTAACACTAGGTCCAGAGAGAAAGCAGCAACAGGTGGGGGTGAAAGAAAGCGAAATGGAAGTTTTAGCCTAAGGGTGGGGGTTGGTCCTAGACTCTCAATTCCAATAATTACAGGCTGTTGTTGTTCCTTGTGATTAAGCCCCTATCCCAGTGGTCGGCAAACTCATTAGTCAACAGAGCGACCACTGCCCTAGACAGCCCTTGACAAGAATCACAATCTCAACTTGAGAGGAAATCTCTGCAGGCATGACAGCCCCATTTGCCTGAATGTCTCTCCTTTTCCTGAACAAATGAATTAGAGTGAGGATTAAGAGAGAAAAAACCTGGGGTTCTGCAAAACAAAATACATGAATCTGCTTTATCCACACTGATGACAGAACCCCATCAAAGAGCTTCTGGTTACGGGGATCAGAAGTCATCTGATATGGTGCATGCAGACTAGACTCTTTAAGACAAATGCTGCTTTCAAACTGAGTGAAAAAGATTATACGATTTAAGAACCACACCTGTTGAATTCTGCCACAGAGTTGATGGACGCTGGGAACACCATTTAATTTTCTGATTCCTTGCTAGACCTTTGTCACATGTGTGGCCCTCATTTCCTTGTAGGGATGACTGGCTGGAATATCAACACCTACCAGGATCCTCAGATAAGAAGTACAATGTGTTAGCCTAATTATTCCCACCGCAATTATATAACCAAGCTATTAATGTGACATGGAGGTTGAAAATACATTAAGGTTTTGAGCACAGGAAATTTATTTTTTTCCCCTATAATATGGTTCAAATCTCTAGCCATTTTTAGCTTATGATAGAGGTTTTCAAAAATCCCAAGTGGCTTTTTATTTAAGCTTGCTTTTGATGCTAATTCCCATGAAGTCCATTAGGAAAAAAACATTTTTTGTCCCTTTCTCTTAAAAAACAACAACAATAACAAAAAAAAAAACAAAAAAAAAAAACAAAAAACAACTACCTAAAATCTTCATGGAAAAGTGGTGTAGCTACCTACCCAAGCTAAATGGAATGTATTCTCTCGTCTTGTCTTTACTGCTGAGTGTAAACCTTTGTGTTACCCAATCACTTAGTTTCCCCATACTCTCTGGAGGCTAATAGCTACATTTGTCCTATTTCATAGGAATGTGGCAAGGTTAGAGAGAAGGAGAGCTGTGAATGACCTTGAGAATATGAAAAAGAAAGGTGACGAGGCTGAGGATTTTGTTTTGCTCTTTTTAATAGAAAGATAAGACCAGGGTGTTCTAAGAACATCTTCTCTCTCCTCCTCACCATCGGTACTACAAGGCCTAGTTCAATGTCCCCCTCCTTTGAATTACACCACTTGATACCTTCTTACCCACTGCTCTGTCTCATAACTGCTGTGAGCTTCTTGATGGCTGAGGCTCTGTCCTATATTGAGCACAATATGTCTTTATTGTCAGATTGGTTATGATCCCAGCATGACATATTTTGGCCATGTATACAGATAAAAAGTCATGTTTCAACTTCATAAAGCTTTAAAGTACTCCATTATTCCTTCCAACATTTGTTCCCATTATACAGATTAAAGCCTGAGAAAAGTGAGGCTTAGGACGCTTTTATTCAAAGACCTCACGAACAAGCAGGGACACAGAGGGGAATTGTGGTCAGAACTCAGAAGCGAAATACTGCTGAGAGTTTTTCGCTTTCTTTTCCCTTTCTGACTTTACAGCTTACTCAGTGGCAAAACCAGGAGGTGTGTACCAATCAAAGTCCACAGTGGGAATGCAGCCCCAGAGGAAGACTTGACTTTAATGTGTCAAATATCCAATGGTTATACTTTCAAGTTGGCCAAGGAAGGAGTTGTTTGAGCCCTGAGTTAGAATCCCTCCCACTACAAGCTGTGTCTCTAGGCCTAGTACTTTACCTTTCTCAAGCTCAGTTTCTCCAGCTTTAAAATAGGAATAACAGACCTCTTGGATATATGTAAGAATTAAATTATAAAAGATAGAAGAAACCACCTAGTATAGTGCCAGGCATAGAGTCGATTGTTACTAAATTTTGATGTTATTTCTTACCTCCAATCATTAACACTCCCACCCTCCAATCTTTGTTTAAACCTGGAACTGGCAGGTGGGAAGGAAGAGAAAGCCAGTCTTAATGTTATTGTTCTATAGCATTAGAGTTTCCACTGACACTTCTACGTCTGAGACCAGCAGTCTAAACCAGAAGGAAGAGGAAGATTCTGGTTTATGGAGAGTAGGTGCTGGGGTTTGGAACGAGGTCTCCATCCCTTTTTATCAAGTCAGTTTCCAAAGAGAAGGTCAAAGGAATCCTAACTGCTGCCACCAGGAACTCATGCCAACCACCCCCAACTCAGCGCACTTTTCATTTACAGAAACGCTTCCTAAATCACCTCTGAATGAACAGTGAGCCGTCTCGTCTCACAGAACCCAAAAGAGAGCTGGGGTCCCAGACCAAGATATTCACAAAGGAATACCATGACAAAGACAACCACATTGCAGGGCCCTTGAATTACTGAGATGCGCAGTGTCCTGGGAGGGGTGAGAAGCGTCTGATCCATGTCTGCATCAGACACAGCTGTGCCCATTCTAGTCTGTTCACACGCCAGCTAGAAGCCAGCAATGCCATCCATAGGTTTCCGCAGAGTTTTACGGACTGCAGCTGCCACCTTTCTCAAGACAGGCATTTAAAAAGCCCGGACAGCTCTTCTTGGCCAAGACAACAAAGCGGGTTGAACAGAATGATTTTACAGGAAAATTCTAATGTTTCTTTTGCTCCGAGGGCATGTTGGCACGTCCTGCTTCATAAACTCCAGTGATTCATCACAGTCCTAAACAGCCACTCATGGGCGGGTCAACTTGGAATGGGCTGAGGTGGCAGCTTGAGCTGTCCTGGTAATACCTGTCACTCTGGGCCACTGTCATCCTCTGCCCACAAATGCCAGTTTCCGTTAACTCTGATGGCCTTGACATACAAGGAAATGTGCTTGGGATGAGTCCCACAGTGAGAAGAATGCTATGGAGAAGACAAACATTCCTGTGCAACATATATCTTAAAGATATCACGTGAAGCAGAAGACTGTGTACCTCATCACAAATCAGGGTTAACCTCTCTCTCTCTCTCTCTCTCTCTCTCTCTCTCTCTCTCTCTCTCTCTCTCTTACATGTATGTCTGGCTTCCATCTCAGCCCGATCTCTGTAGATTGGTGTCATGTGATCAGAAAGGTGCTATAGCTCTAGCACACTTCATTTCCAGTCTTAATGGGCTACAACATTAAAGCCTCATATATGTTTTCCTTCCTCTGACACCCTCTTCCCCATGTCCGTTAAGGAAAATGCCACAGGTTTTAATCCTCTCCAAGCCTCTGCTGCCTCATCTTTCCTACAGAAAAAAAAGTCACTGTGAGTTGAGAAAATTCCCAAAGCCAATAAACATTACAGAAGCAATCAATAGTTTTATGAAAGGGGAAATCCCCCAGGAATCACCAAACTGTAGAAAGAAATTCAGGAAGGCTAATAAGGATGATCGAAGGCATTATTGCAACTGAATAGACTGTACTTGTTACTGTTTGAAGAGGTGCAGAAAGATGCTATGGATCTGGGCGAGATGCCACTAAACAAGCAGCAGTTCCAATGACTTTTACAGAAATCTCTACACAAGCACATACGCTGGAGATTTCTAATTTCCTCACTACCAGATTACACCAAATGAAGGTGTGCTTCGCATCTACAAACCCTGAACCCTCGAGTCGCAGCAATCATTCCCACACAGCACTCTTCCTTTTGCATTCTGCCTTTCTTTTCATCAACCTTGGTATTTCCAGGGCTCTGAGCAATGAACTTCCCATCAGCCACATTCTCACCTAATTAACCCCCCTGATTACAATAATTAGTATTGATTCACTCTTGGAATGACTTCCTACCTATTCAAGCACAATCTGTACTTGCTATAAAGTTCCAGATATGAATATTAATCAAATGTTCTTCTTTGTTTTTCAGTCCCAGAAGAGTATTTTGCTATTGTATACACTAATGTTAAAAAAGAAAAAGAAAATCGTGAGGATTTATTTTAACAAATAAAGGAATACCAATACATCGAGGTTACAGATCTCAGCCTGTGGCCTGCTGAGCATGTCTACGTGGGTATTCCGGAGGCTTGTGTGTGAAGGGTGCGCTGGTTACTCTATTAAAAGGAGCCATTTTCCCGGTTTGAATCTTTTGCTATTCCTTTTCTGCAAGTCTTGGCCTAGAATTAAAATTTACGTTGACATTTCTTTAGGTCACTATGGAGGGGGATCATCACACTGATGGAAAGATACAGATTACATATCTTGTGACTGTCGTGAAAATAAACGTAGACAAGTTTGCCAACTTTAGGCAATCTTTTACCTTCCCCATTAGGCTAAAGGAAAAGAGAATATGTATGAGGAATGCTGAAAAGGGGGTCTCCAAATTCTGGCTCATAATGGATCAGACCCAGGAGAAGCAAACAAAGTGAGAAGGGATTTCCCTCCTTCTTAAACCCAAGCCCACCTAGAAATCCAAGTGAATAGATCTCAGGGAAGTAATTATAATTTAGTCAAAAATTCAACATGGAGGTTCCCAAGTTGTCTCTTTATTTCAGTGTGCTACTGACAGGCAGCTAGGGAGCACAGGGGACTATTTTTCTTCCAAACCACAAAAAAATTTGCTTTGCAACCTTTGTTTTGGAATAAAAATTTCCCATGAAAGCAGCATCTAGGTGTGCTGGTAACAGTGGGCCAGCTTCAGTTATAAAGCTGCACCAATTACCTTTTATGAGCTCATCCTAAAAGCAATTATTGGCATACCCGATGGAGTGAGCAGTTCAGATCCCATTGGGAGTAAGAGAACATAATAAGTACGCATTTAAAATCCATTCTATTCACAATGGATAACTTAAAAAATATCATTATACTACAGATACGTTTGGGTCCACCCAGGCTCTGAAAATATTGTCCATAGAAAAATCTGTACTTGAGAAGGCAATTTTTTAAGCCTGTAACATTAATTTAAATTATTCTGAATTAAGTATTTCATAACATTTCAACTTAAGTTTAATAAATTAAAATGTAAGTCCAAACTCTAAAAAACAGTTACTATTTCATAACTGTGTTTTCAAAAATAATACATCTTGTTCCTTTTTTACCAGTATTTTCACTAATTTAAACCACAATATAATCTAAGAGGAAATAATTATAACTAAATATTTTTAAATTTTAACCTTTAAAATGACTCTCCTTCTGTTTTTAAAAATTAGGTCCTTAATCTCTTTCCATAAATTTACTGATATTTTTCAAAATATTGTTCTGGCACAGCAGCTAATTAAAACAAAACATTAAAATGTTAGGTCAAAAAAAATATTCTTTATGGAAACCAACCTCAATGTGATGATTGTCATGTGAATAAATTACCATTTAATAATATTATTTTTAAAATATATTTTTATTGATTTTAGGAAGGAAGGAAGAGGGAGAGAGATAGAAACATCCATGATGAGAAAGAATCATGGATCGGCTGCCTCCTGCAAGTCCCCCACTGGGGATCAAGCCCACAACCCGGGCATGTACCCTTGACCGGAATTGAACCTGGGACCTTTCAGTTCGCAGGCCGGCGCTCTATCCACTGAGCCAAACTGGCTAGGGCACCATTTAATATTATAAGGTCCATTCTTTTATATCTAGTATGAGAATAAAAGTGATTTTAATATTATAAGAAGTTCAAAACAGATTTTTCTATTTTATCTTTTTGAAGTCTCACTGTTTTCACATTAGAAATAGATGCTTATGTCATAGAAAGAAAAGAAAAAATTTTGAGGATGTGAGAAATGTTTGCCCTGCATGGAAATGCATTTTATGAGCACATAACCATATATCAGAAATCAATATGTTCCACAGAGACCTTTAACTTAACAACTTAACAGGCTATATAATCATAGTTTGTGACCAAAATAATAAGGGCAAAAGTTCTCACTTATCTTTGAATTTCTAAACTATTTCTCTATTTGTATGCCAAAAGAGGCGATAAAGACTAAAAATTATAATTTACTTCAGCACAGAAATATTCCTCTTAACTTCTTTCTTGCTACATTCTGTAAGTCCACCAAATAGACAAATTTTAAATCCCCAAGCATAAATACTGTAGAGGCATGTCTGATAACAAGGTATTTGCCAGAATGATAATGGTATCACAAGAAGTCTCAATCAATACATTTATTTCTGTAGTTAACAGAGAGGTAAGCAATAAATCTTTAACTTAATCCAACCAACATAGCTGCAAAATGCAAAAAGCTCTATGAACGGCAGATATTAAATTTTTTAAAAGCACAAAACCACAAACAAGCAGTACCAAAAGCTATTCATTCCCTATAGTCTATACAAACAAGATAATAGCAGATAAAAAGGGCGTTGAGAAAGAAAAAGAAAAAAAGGCAAAAAAAGGGGCCCAGACATGCATTAAGCTAGTTTGACAGCTCCATTGTTCAACGGGTCCCATTGTCAGACCCAAAGATGTATTCAGTGCTACAATGTCTGCTAGCAAATAAACAAAAGACTACATTTTTCAAAGCAGGATGCCAATTCTCTCATAATTCTTTCTCTGCTTTCCAAAAGGTCAGTGGTGGCTCATTCTTGGTATGCGATAGAACCCTAACACAGATGCAGGAAACAAATATTTGTTTTCAATACATAGGGACCCAGGACGCCATGCATGAACAGAGGTCTTTAAACAGGTACACATTTTGGCAAACAGGATAAAGTGATCCAAACCTGGTAACACAGAAGGACTATCTAGGTAGGCTAAGTCCAGATTAGAGCGGAATTTGGAACGCAAGTCTAATATGGGGTCTCTTTAGCTCCTTTTTCGGTCATTACTCCATGCAGAGTGCATAATAAGGAAAGAGGCTTAGACATTGCAAAGGAAAAGACAAACCAAGAGCCAGATTCGGAGCCTTTAAAATGAGCCACTGGCCACTCACAGATCCCAGCAAGCAAAAACATGATATGCTTTCAAAAGGCAACTCCTGCAAATAGAACTCGCAGGCAGCAGTCCTTGTCCTTTCTCTCGCTTGCTCTCTCTTTCTCCCAATCTCTTGGTCTCGATTTTGTTTCCCTCTCTCTCTTTCTCTCTCTCTAGATTTTTTCCCCTCTTCTAAGCTACTTACTTCCGAGCAGGATTATTGTTTCAACCAGCTCTGGAAACGAGAAAAAGACACATTAAAACAAAGGCCACCGAACATACCTTAAAAGCAGCTCCTCATTTCTCATAGTAACAGCGGATTTGGGACAGCGCATGCTTTCTGCACTGAGACACTGATAGTCTCAACAAAGCCAGTTCAGAAGTGCGCTCAAACATCAATGCCACAGTAGCTGTTCACTAATGCGCGCTCTCTCTCCCTCTCTCCCTCCCTCTCTCTCCCTCTCTCTCTCTCTCTCTCTCTCTCTCTCTCTCTCTCTCTCTCTCTCTCTCTCTCTCTCTCTCTTTCTCTTTCTCTCTCTTGCCCCACTCTCTTCTCTAGTCAAATTCTGAATGGTGGAGCAAAGGGGTTCCTGCAGACTCACTAAGTAGAAATAATCCTCTCTGACAAGTTATGTTGTCTAGGCATATTTTTACATTAATACACTGCGCTGCCTATAGGGGTCTTGTTTGTATTCACTCAGGCCTGCCTGGTGCTAGTTCTCCTAATTACCATCTTAAAAATTTGGAAAGGAAAATAAGGGACTCGTTTACCTTTCTCCTATACTTTTAACAGCAAAGCCAATTTCACGTTTTCTTTTTGCTCTCAGCTACCAGTAAGCATCACGGATGACTAAGAGAAGATTTGGATCAGTTGTGCTGGAAAGGATTTTTGCTTCTTTTTTCTGGGACACGGGATTCACAGTTGGATTCATCATTTCCTCTGCTCTTGTCCTCAGGAAGAGTGACAAGGTCAAGACCCTTAGCCCCACCCTGGGTTGTAGATGCGGAGGACAGGCATTGGGATCTTGGAAATATTTTAACTCTGTGGGCACCAGTGTTCCTGCCGATCAGAGCCATACTCGACCTGAAGCAGGGCATCTAAAGGAGGCAGGCAATGCAAAGATTGTTTGGTCACACTGAAGTCCTGCCTGGCACTGGAGCATCTGCCTCAAAAGACCAACTAGGTGTTCTTTTCCCAAATAAGAAAAACCTGCTTCCCTACTTCATTATACTCACTGGGCTTAGCATATTGTTAGCCAGGGAAATACACACTGCACTGCTGTTTATTGGAATTAGAAGAATTCCATGCAGATTAGCCAAGAAAACAGCAAGTTAAACACACACACAGAAAAGACGAGATGCTACAGACAGAATAGGCAGTCTTCCAAAAGTGCAGACTAAGGCACCGCTCCAGGAGGTGTGAGCTGACGGGAAGCCAAGAATGCTCTCAGCTTGGATGGAACAACGCAGAACGCAGCTCAAAACAGATCTGGATCAGAGTCCTGGTGTCCTCACTCCCAGGCTCCACGTGCCTCACCTGTCCTCCATCACCACAATCAGGCTCCTCAGTACTAACCTGGGGTCCTTTCGTGGGAATAATAGTGGGGTAGGGAAATAAGGGTGTGCTCTGTTTCCTTTCTATTTGAAGACCTGAAATACACCCTAATAACTTGCTAGACCTCTGACCTCTGAACTTAGTCTTGACCCACAGCTAGGGAAATGGAGTCCCCCTGGAGGGGAATGAAGGTTCTTTATTGTCCACTGCACAGTAATCTTGCTTAGATTATCCACTGAATTGAGGACAATAAGCCAAGGTGACTGGTAGCAGTCACCACCGCTATTTCTGGAAGGAAGGAAGATAACATGATGAGTAAGCGGGCAAAGGTCAAATAGGGAAATGAAAGTCCTGTCCCTAAAACAACCATATGTTTACACTTCCTAATTACGGCATATGAAAGCTATGGAGTGAATATATAAATATGAATGACCTTGCCTGGAAAAGACAGATCTAAAATCTAAGTTGTTCTTTGGGAGCCAGATAAACCTCATGAAAATGAGTTTAGGACTAGAGAGACCTTGGAGATAAAGGGTTTGGCTGCTCCCGGGGTGGGTACTGAGACAGCAGTGCCTTCACCACTCAGTAGCTCTCTTTGCCTCAGCAGTTAAATGGGGAAGACAAAAGCCATTATGTTTGAAAGCACCTGAAGAGTTGGTAATGAAACTGGGTGTGTTCTGTCACCACCAATATTAATAAAAAGCAGAATGAGTGAACTGCCATTGGCCACAGTTTTGTCTGTGAGAGAAAGGTAAAAATATGCTGCTCAGACAGAAATCTCTTTTCTTAACATTTCCATCCAATTTCTAGTGTGGCCTGAACTATGAGGCAAGTCCTGAGATAACGATAATGCTCCTGCTTACCCATAAATGGAGTCTTAGCCTTAGAAGCCAGTGCTGCAGGACATGAGGCTATTCCTATGATGACATGAATTATGGGTCCATAGTAGTAAGGACAGGAATTGAGCCAAACCATTAAATATTTTCTTTTCTCTCCACTTCCTTTTTAGTCTAGGTACCTAAATAATGAGAGAGCTATTGAGGTGAGAGTGTAGTACTTGTCTAAACTCCACTATTGACAGATTGAAGGTCTTACACCCACCAGTTTTATGTGCTGCACTTGTGCTTATAAAGATGAGTGACTAGAAAGAAGGTATGTCATTTCTAACATTTACATATTGTATTGTAAGTCTTTGGTTCCAAATCCACATTCATTAATCTTTGTACTTCTTAATCCACCCAATCGAATAACTTTCCTCTAGCTGGTGATTAATGAATATTAATTTAAAAAAGAAATGAATTTATTTTTAACTATTGGAACTTTGGAGAGAGGCTACAGTTGACCCTTGAATAACAGGGGTTTAAACTACATAGGTCCACTTATACGCAGATTCCCTCACCTCCCCAATAAATACCGTAATGTAAATGCATTTTCTCTTCCTTATGATTCTCTTAACAACATTTTCTTTTCTCTAACTTACTTTATTCTAAGGATACAGTACATAATAGATATAACAGTAGGCTATTAGTAATTAAGTTTTTTGGGAGTCAAAAGTTATACATGGATTTTTGACTGTGCCCCTTACCCTCACATTGTTCAAAGGTCAACTGTATTTTATTTTCAAAATTCCTTTTTGTAGTCTTCACAACAGGTATGCAGAAATAAAAAAAAAAACACAACACTTTTTATTCTAATTCAGGCATATAGTTGGCACAGCGGACAACACCAAGAATTCCTTTCATGGTGTTATGTTTTAAATTTCAAGACCCTTTCACATTTGTCAGCTCATTTAATCCCCATAACAATGCTGTGGGGTGGGTAGAGCTGGTGCTATTACTTCTCAGCTGAAAAAGTTCAAGTACAGAAAGATGGAGCAACTTGCCCACAGAAGGTGCACCTTGAAAGGAACTGTGGGCTGCTAGGCTGCGGTGGGCACAGAGGCGGGTCTCCGCCCATCCTCCGCACCCCTTCCCAGTCCCATCTGTCAGCAGCCCCGTTCTCACCGCCACTGCTCCCACGCACTGATGGCGCCGTCCCCGCTCACACCCGCTGATGGTTCGGAGCAATTGGGACCGGCACCAATAACGGGTGTGAGCAGGGCCGGCGCCATCAGCTGGTGCCAGCAGCAGCTGCTGCCCCAATTACCCCTCAGGAGCAGGGAAGGTGGAGAGGCCCTCAGGGGCAATTGGGACGGGCAGCCGTCGCTCACACCCACTGATGATGCTGAGCGATTGGGTGCTGAGCGATTGAGACTGGTGCCGGGTGCCAGCAGCGGGTGGGAGCAGCAGCTCTGGTGCTGGCTGCAGGTACAAGTGGGGCTGTCACCGGCAATGGGTGCAAGAGGTGGCTGCTGCCCCAAATGCCCCTCAGGAACAGGGGGAGGTGGAGAAGCCCTGAGGGGTGATCAGGGCTGCCAGCCGCTGCTCGCACACACTGATGGTGCCAAGTGATCAGGGCCAGAGCCGGGCACCAGCAGTGGGTGCGAGTGGGGGCAGGGCCAGCGCCGGCAGCAGGTACGAGTGCCAAGCAGGACCACAGTGCACTGGAGCAAAGGATTTTCAGTAACCACCAGAAGCTCACCCCGATGACAGTGACCAGCACCCCGCCTTGGTCTGGCTTGTCCGCTCACCTGCTTCACCATCCTGCCGTGGCCGATGCCTGCCATGTTCCATGCATCCCCTAGTGATCAGTGCACATCATAGCAACCAGTTGTTCAGTTGTTTGGTTGTTCTGCCGCTCAGTCTATTTGCATATTAGGGGTTTATATATGTAGACTAGAGGCCTGGTGCATGAAAATTCGTGCACTTGGGGGGTGGGGCATCCCCTCAGCCCAGCCTGTACCCTCTCACAATTTGGGACCCCTCAGGTAGGTTCCCTAGGCCTGGCCTGAGATCAGGGCCTATCGGGGCTTTCCTTCCCATGGCTGCAGGCAGCTGGCCCCACCCCCACCGCTGCCACTGCTTGCCATCTATGCAGCACTGCACCCCTCTCCCCTGCCACCAGTGGCTTCCCTCTGTAGGTGACAGGCACAGGGTGCTATGGCTTGGCTGGCCTGGGCCTCCCTCTGTGGGGCAATCACTGGCTGGCCACACAACTGCCACAGAGTTGCTGCCTGTGGTCTGGGCCTCCCTATTTCTTTGCTGGGGGGAGGGGCCAGCCCTGGGAGGGGACATCTGTCTACCTGACCACCCATAACCACTGGCCTACCTACCCGATCGCCCCTAATCACTCTGCCTGCCTGCCTGATCACCCCTAACTGCTTGCTGGGGGGCAGGGCCAGCCCAGCTAGGGGCTGTCTGCCTACCTGATCGCCCCTAACCACTTTCCTGCCTACCTAATCACCCCTAACTGCTTGCTGGGGGGTGGGGCCATCCCTGCAAGGGGCCATCTGCCTACCTGATCACCCCTAACCACTCTGCCTGCCTGCCTGATCACTCCTAACTGTTTGCTGGGGGGCAGGGCCAGCCCAGCTAGGGGCTGTCTGCCTACCTGATTTGCCCCTAACCACTGGCCTGCCTGCCTGATCACCCCTAACCACTCTGCCTGGCTGCCTGATCTCCCTTAACTGCTTGCTTAGGGGTGGGGCCAGCCCTGCAAGGGACTGTGGTGATTCTAGTCTCTGGTCCTTCTGGTCATTATGCTTATGGTGGCTGGTCTTTTATTATATAGGATTCCTTTCAAAAAGTTATTTTAAATGGAGGGTGAATTAAAAGTAGATATACTAAGCACTTTTGGGAACAAATTATTATTCTTTGGGGCTTATCTACCATAGCATTTAATTTTTAACTATCCTGATTACTAACTTTGTAGGGAAAATTTTTCAAAAAGTAGTACAGAGATAATTAGCAAAGGACAACAAAAACTTAGTTTATCTCAAAGTTCTCTACATACAAAAAGATGTTTTTAACTTTGTAAATTAAATGGTTAGCTATGAATGCAAACTTGGTGAGGGCAAAACTGGAAAAGTGCTACAGGGGTGAGCTGAAATAAGCCAAATTTCTTGTTTCCTAAAACACTTTTAAAGGTATATTACATGTGCACTCACATGTTATAGGTAATTTCTACAATAAAAAGCTAAATTTCTAAATGCAACATTAACAATGCCAACTTTTTCTGCCTTGTATGCCTATCTTGTCTCAAATTTGGACATTTATATTGCCAAGGTAATAGAAAGTACCGTTTCAATGGAAGTGCATAACATGAGGTGCGCTGGAGTAGGGTCGAGAAGCACAGATTAGTTCTTTGATGGATGGAACACTAAAAAAATCTAGAGTGCCTCTCAGATTCCCATCCCAAAAGAACACTCTTGGAATGTACAGGTACCAAGGACATTACATCCTTTTAGTTGTTAGTTTCATATACTGTCTTAGTCCATTCCGGCTGCTATAACAAAATATCACAGACTAGGTGGCTTATAAACAACAAACATTTATTTTTCACAGTCTGGAGGCTGGAAGTCCAAGATCAAGGTGCCAGCTGGCACCTTCCTGCTGAGTCCTCACATGGCAAAAGGGGCTTGGCAACACTGTGGGGTCTCTTTTATAATAGCACTAATCCCATGAATGAGAGCTTCGCCCTCATGATCTAATCACCTTCTAAAACCATTACCTAAGGCATTAGGATTTCAACATATGAATTTTGGGGGGACACCACAGATACCAAGAATTGTAAGGTTTAATTAAGAAAAATGCCCTGTTGTTATGAAAGATGGAAAGAATACGTAGAGAATTTGTAAAGTAATATGAAGCAATGACTGAGGTCTACAGGATATGATTTCCAGCATACTCGGTACTTGACACACAGTAGGTGCTCAGTCAAGTTGATAAGTCTGTGTGTCAGTGGATAAATTCACACCCAGAGCTGGTTTCGAGCAGAAGATACAAAGTTCTTCTGATCTTCTTTGACAGCCTCTGAGGAAGGGTCTCAAAGGGCAAACTGAGGCAAGGCAGAGGTGTGTGAGCACAGGGGCAAGCCCAGAGCAACTCTCGACAGGAGATGGAATGAATGGAATATGGAGCAATCCTGTTCTTCCAGACTTCAGTGCCCCCGCTTGCCTCGAGGGGAAAACCCTCCAAAGCCAAAAGGATGTAGGAATCACAAATCACAACCCAAAACATAAAACTGACAGATGGCTTAAAGTGAAACCTCAGCAGCATTAGTAAAGAGAAGGTTTGATATAATCTGAGGATCTGTGTAACATGAGTTCTTTGCACCTGCACACTCAAAAAATTACCCCAAGTCACATTTAGAAGTAGGAGGCCACTATCTTAGTAACAATTCCATGGGCCCTAAGTTACAAACAGATATTCCTCTTCTAAGTCGTGGGACTACTTACTCATCTTCAAAATGGTGATGTTTTCTAGAATGAGTGGGGCATGGGGATGAGTAATTAGCAAGAATAATTGTAAAGCCCCTCAAAATTATAAAGTGTCATCTTTATCAATAAGTAGGTGTAAATAATAAGCCATAAAGTACTTAGAGCTCCAAGAAGCTACTTGAAAACAGGCACTAGATAAAATTTAAGAGGTATTATTATAAGGAGTAATAATGACTGCTTGCTATATAAAGGAAAGGAGTTATGAAAACAGAATCCATGAAGTGGGGTTAGAGAATTCTTTCTGTGTATGTAGGGAAAGATTTGTTGAAGACAGAATGAAGGAAGTAAAGGATTTCCCATGAAAATAGAACAACATAAATAGTCTAGTTGTTAAAATAACTAATTTTGGTCAGTGAACTCTTACAACTTAGCAAATAACATGTTCACAATTGAGCGATTATTTTTGGCCTAATGCTTTGCCAATAGCCAGCCTCAGGCAAATGGGAAACCCTGAGAAGGCTATAGGTGACTGGCTACACATTAAGTTAGGCATCAGTATTTGCATGGGAGATGGACCAAGTTTATTAATGCTATTTTTAAGAGAGACAAATGCACACACAGCCACCTTTCTACCTGCTCAAACTGCCATGTCAGAGAGATTCTGTAACTTGACTATTATTCGCGAGTCTTCAACGGACATGGAGAGTTTGGTGCACTTGGGGAATCCCTGTTTCCTGGTGGTTTTGATATTAGGGAATCCTAAGAAGTCAAGAGCACAAGTGTGATGAAGGCCATGGGTGGAGTAGATGAGTTTTCCTTGCAAGGAAGTGGACCAAGATTGGAATTCGTGTGCTTTTATGACAGAGATGAAAGAGAAGCCCAGATGGTCTGGGAAAGATGCTTTCAAAACAACCATAACATGTTCACAGCTCTTACTGAATGTGCAGGTGCTTTAAATGTTATATTTTTGTTTGTATCACTCTCTGAAATTACATTATCTACTTATATACTTGTTTATAATCTCTTTCCTGCATCTGCAGCTAAGTCGCATAAAAACAGGAACTTGCTCCATTTTATCACCACTTTAGCATAATGTGTGGGAAATGGTAGACACTTAATAAACATTTGTTCAATGGCTGGATTTCTCTGTGAAGCATTCTTTTTGTTAAGTGACCTAAACTCAGTGGCTTACAGCTATCCTATCTAATAAAAGAGTAATATGCAAATTGACTGTACCTCTGCTACACCCACATGCCACACCCACCAGCCAATCAGGAGCGAATATGCAAATTAACCCAACCAAGATGGCTGTGGCCACAGAGTAAGCAGGAGGCTTGGGTTTCCCCGGTAATGGAGGAAGGCAAGCTTTCTGCCCACCCTGGCTGGCCTAGGCCTCCACTCAAGGCTACAAAGTTTCAATTATAGAAGATAAATAAATCCCAGATACCAGGGCCTCTGCTTGGGTCACTGGAGGGCATGGCCGGCCTGCAAACCACCACAGGCCCCTTGCCCAGGCCTCCCCATGCCCCAAGGGAACCCCCACCCTGATCCAGAACACCCTTCAGGGTAAACCAGCTGGCCCCCACTAGTGCACCAGGCCTCTATCCTATCTAATAAAAGAGTAATATGCAAATTGACCATCACTTCAACACACGAAATTGATGCCCCCATGTGGTCAAAGATGGCTGCTCCCATGTGGACACAAGATGGCCATCACAAGATGGCCATCAGGGGAGGGCAGTTGGGAGGGACCAGGCCTGCAAGGGAGGCAGTTGTGGGCGATCAGGCTAGCAGGGGAGGGCAGTTGAAAGGGACCAGGCTGGCAGAGGAAGGCAGTTGGGGGAGACCAGGCCTACAGGGGAGGGCAGTTAGGGGTGACCAGGCCTGCAGGGGAGGGCAGTTAGGGGCAAACAGGCTGGCAGGGGAGCAGTTAGGCATCAATCAGGCTGGCAGGGGAGTGGTTAAGGGGTGATCAGGCTGGCAGGCAGAAGCAGTTAGGGGCAATGAGGAAGGCAGGCAGGCGAGCAGTAGGGAGCCAGCAGTCCTGGATTGTGAGAGGGATGTCCGACTGCGTGTTTAGGCCCGATCCTGCCTGTTTAGGCCCGATCCTAGATCTATGCAATGTGTTTAACTAACTCTTTAGTTAATGGTGCCATAACTTCAAAAGTTAGTGAGTCACACTCTGGCCACCAAAAGGTAGCTGGTTCAATTCTGGGTCAGGGCACATGCCCAGGTTGCAGGCTTGATCCCCAGTAGGGGTTGTGAAGCAGGCATCTGATTGATGTTTCTCTCTCTCTCTCTCTCTCTCTCTCTCTCTCTCTCTCTCTCTCTTTTCCTTCCTCTGTCTCTAAAATCAATAAAAACATATATTTAAATAAGTTAGTGAGTCACTCCCTTTCTCCTAGAGATGTCCTGCTTACTCTTCTCTCACCTCACTGGGATCCCCAGGGACCTACAGCAAGTTATCTTCTTATGAGTTCCATCCTCTGCCTGCTATTGAAACCATAACAAAACAGTAAATACTATTAAATGCCATACTTGTTGCCTTAAGTCGGTTCCTAATGAGAAGCATCCTCACTTTTAAAAGTGCATTAATTTTATTTTGTTTTACATTGCAGGGCTAGATATTAAACATTACTTTGACTTCTAATTCCTGTTACATATGTATTGTTATGATATAAATAAAAATGCTTTAAAAATATGAGTAAGTCATGATCTTCAAAGGAAAGTTCCTAGAGGCCAAGGGGTGATGGAGGAGGCAGAAAGTAGCTTGTAGCTGAGGGAGAAAAGACATGGCAATCCACACTAAACACTGGCAATAGAGGCCATAAAAGTTAACTAGAAAGTTAACTCTGGTTTCAGATGAAGCATGAATGGAGAACAGAGAAAGTCTGGAATCAGGGAGGCAGTGGGGAAGCCATTGTACACTAGGAGATGGTATAGCCTGCGAGGTCAGTGCTTGCATTCATGGACCACTGCCTACTTGTTGGCCTTAGTTTTAGACTCTCCATAAATCACCCCATCACCAGAGCAATCCAGTAAATCAGTATTACTGTCCATATTGCACAAGTGAGGACACAGGGGGCCTAGGAGATGACAAAAGGGTCAAGCTGATTTGCAGTAAGTGGCAGAGATGGTTGTCAGGCTTAGCTTTCTTCCTTGTGCCTCCGAAGTAAGGGGGTAAAAATGTATTTTAGTGGCAGAATCATTATATAGACAATTGAATAGGTAGAATGGAGAAAACAGATGAGTTGAAGATAATTCTGATGTTTCTAACATGGACAATTTGGCAAATGATGACACTGATGAGATGAAAAGAAACAACAAAAAAGTCAAAATAGGGTAGATGGGGAAGGTAACTGATTCCATTGGGGACAAACTGAGCTTGAGATGCCTGCAGGCAGGTCTTCCAAGTAGAGTAGGCAGCTGAACTACTTACTGCATGGATGAGATCAGCCAGGAGGAGTGCTGAAGGGGAAAAAATGAGAAACAAACCAAGACCAGAACTCCAGGGCAAATCAAAAATTGAGGAGGCAAAGGAAGATGCTCCAGTGAAAGAGATGTCTGAATACATCACAGAAGGGCTAAAACTTAGCTGAAGGGAGAAAACATATACTTATCAACTTTTGAGCTACCTTGGAGTATATGGGCTCATGAATTTTTTGTTTGGATGCTAAATGAAAAAGCAGGGCAGTACAGTGAAATGAGAAGCAGGAAAGTTAAGAAAGTTTCAGGAATCAGTCAAGAACTGTGGAAATAACTCTAGAAGGCAGCCTAGTCTGAAAAGGAAGCAGACTACTTCCACACCTGCATCCTCGGAGCCAGCATGCAGAACAGGAAGGCAACAGTGCAGAACAAGCTCATATGCTTCCCAGATTCTGGCTGGGTCCAACAGTTCAAGAAGGCAGCAACAAAAGTCTTTGTTTGTTTGTTTTTTACATATATTTTTACTGATTTCAGAGAGGAAGGGAGAGAGAGAGAGAGATTGAAAGATCAATGATGAGAGAGAATCATTGATTGGCTGCCTCCTGCATGCCCCACACTGGGGATCAAGCCTGCAACTCGGGCACGTGCCCCAACAGGGAATGGAACTGTGACCTCCTGGTTCATAGGTTGATGCTCAACCACTGAGCAACATCGGCTGGGCCAGCAAAGGTAGTTTTTTGAAGGTGTCTGAGAATTTTTCCAGATAAGGATTCTAAAAGTTATCAGGAACTATAAATTCTAGATTTGGATAACATCTTCTGGGTCAACTGTTTTAAACTTTTTAATGAAGTATCATATACTTAGAGAAAAGTATCCAGAAGTATATTCACAGAGAGAACATACCCACCCAGATCAATACAACCTTGAGTCTGTTTTTCATTCCATAATCCAACCGAGACTTGATGCATATTCTATATATATAAAAGCCTAAGCGACCGAACGACCAAATGATCAGTCTACTGGTTGCTATGACGTGCACTGACCACCAGGGGGCAGATGCTCAATGCAGGAGCTGCCCCCTGGTGGTCAGTGTGCTCCCACAGTCAACCTCCTGTGGTCCCTACCCTCGGCCGGCTGGCCCTGATTTGGACTGAGCCAGACAGCTCCGATGGGCCCCGATTGCTGGCCAGGCCCTGGGCCCCCATCTGTGAACAAATTTGTGCACCAGGCCTCTAGTAAATATATAAGAACTAGAATGCTTGTGAGTAAAAACTGCCTGAGAGACAAAGATCCAGTAGAACAATACTTTCTCTGGAACCCACCTACTTTTTGCCATCTATGCTATCCTGATTCAGGCTCTCAGAGTTCCCAAGGAGTCTCTCTCTGTAGTTTCACCGACTCTGATCCATGCTACACATTTGCATGAGTTATGTCTCTAATATCTTCATAGTTGCCTCCTGCTTAGAACTCATTAGAGCTTTCCCCCTGCCCTGAAGATGAAGTCCAAGCCACATAATTTGGTTCATAAGACCTACCCACATCATGGGTTTTCTCACCTGGCACATTATACTTTTTCTCTATAAACCTCTTTGGAGTCCTCACCTACCTGATTACTCTTGCCTCTGTGCATTTGTTCATGTTGTTTCTTACTCATGCAAAATTCTCCTGGTTTTCGCCCCCCTTTCTCTCACCAGATTTATTTCTGCATATCCTTCAGGATTCAGCTGAAACATCAAGTGCTGAGCACAAAAATACGTGCTCAAAAATGCTTGCTGGCTGAATACATGGATAATTTGAGGACATCACCTCAGAAGCAAGGAAATACAAAAATGTCAAAATATGGGCCCAGTTTAAAAAAATGTGATGAAACAAATCAACTTCTTCTTCTTCTTCTTCTTCTTCTTCTTCTTCTTCTTCTTCTTCTTCTTCTTCTTCTTCTCCTCCTCCTCCTCCTCCTCCTCCTCCTCCTCCTCCTTCTTCTTCTTCTTCTTCTTCTTCTTCTTCTTCTTCTTCTTCTTCTTCTTCCTCCTCTTCTTCTTCTTCCTCCTCCTCCTCCTCTTCCTCCTCCTCCTCCTCCTCCTCCTCCTCCTCCTCCTCCTCCTCCTCCTTTTTAGGGACAATGTTAGTTATCTAAAGTTGAATTCAAAAGAAGTACTAGTCATGGCCCCTTCCCTCAGGAAACAATGATCATATTAGAAATACAGAATTTATCCATATGAAACAAAGAACAATACAGTGTTTACTACTGCAGTGGTTAATGAGCCATAAGAGTTCCAATGAAGGAGAGGTAAGAGTTGGCTGGAGTAACCTAAGAGTTTTTCATGGAGGAGTAAGATTTGAGGCAATCTTGAAGAGTATGATTCCATTTGGGGAGGCCATGGAGGGTAAGTGTGGGGACATCCCAAGCAGGGGAGACCAGACTGAAGATAATTTATGTGGGAGACAGTGAAAAGAAAGTATAAATAAAGTAGCACAAGTATTGACAAATGTCAATAAAAGAAATTAGGAAGACTAAGGCCAGACTGTGAATCTTGTAAACTGAGCAAAGAAATCTGGATTCAATATAATAAGCAATAGAAATTCAGTATAATTTCTACATCAGTAAATGAGAATCCTCTACAAAATGCCAATGAGAAAGTTAGAAACAGCTCTGGCAGCTGGTAGCTGATGGGTAGGACATAATGTTTCCAACACATAAATAACTCTTACAGAACATAGAAATAATCAGATTTTGAGACCGCTGTAGAACAAGAGAAAGACAAAGACATTGCAACTACAAAAATAATGAAATATCTCCAACTGCTTATTTCCTAATGATGTCCAGCTCTGCTTTAATCTCTCTAATCTCTAGATAAAACTGCCAAGATGCCTGGATTAGTCAGCTAGGGCTGCAATACCAAAATAGTGTGGACAGGGTGGCTTAACAGAAATTTATTTCCTCACAGTTCTGAGGCTGGAAGCCCAAGATCAAGATGTCAGCAGGTTTGGTTTCTCATGAGGACTCTCTCCTTGACTTGCAGACAGTCACTTTCTCTCTGTCTCCCCACACAGCCTTTCCTCTGAGCATGTACATCCCTGGTGTGTCTTCCTCTTCTTATAAGAACCCAGTCTTATTACCCTTATGGCCTCATTAACATTAATTACCTCCTTAAAGGCCCTATCTTCAAATACAGTTATATTATGAGATACTGGGGGTTAGAACTTTAATATATGAATTTTGTGAGATGGAAGAGACACAATTCAGTCCCTAACAATACTCTATGCTTCTTAAAAACACACAATTGAGAACTAACTCCCACTTCCTTAGCATGTGCACAAGCCCTACATCTATACTAAGCCCCTTCCCACTTCCTTGTTCTAAGATGCCCCATCATACCCTTGGTGTGCATGCTCCTTTGCTGGGGCAAGTTAAACATGACATTGACTTGTGGTGTGTTCCTGGTGGCTTTGGCTGTTGGGCTTCCACCCCAGGACCTTCCATATTCCTGAGCCTTACCTGTCCCATGCTTTTACCTGCCTGAATTGCCATTTCTCCTTCCTGGTTACCTGCTGCTCGTCCTTAAATATTCACTTCAGTTCATATACCATCTTCTCTTAAAGCATTACCTGATCTAGTCTTCCTCATACTGAAATTAGATTTCTCTTGTGATGGTTCTGTAATGTGTAAACTTGGCTAGGCTGAGCCACATTTCCCAGAATTCACTTTATTTCTTTATTTTTTAAATCCTCACCTGAGGATATGTTTTTATTGATTTTACAGAGAGAGAGAGGAAAGGAGAGGTGTGGGGCATGGCTACAGTGTTTGGACAGGTCTAATCCTTGGACTGATGAGAGGGCACAGTCCTCTCATAGCCATGTGCAAGTCCCAGCTTGGAGGGCAGAGCCCTCCCAGCACAATTATAGCCAGCTATAGTTGTAAGCTTGAACCTATGGTCCAAACACATGGCCCCATGTGCCTAAGTAATATAGGCTGCAAGTAAACAAAGCTTGATCAGGTGCATGTAATTGAGTAGGATGGAAACCCACAAGAATGCTGTAAACATCTTGACCACGCCCTTACTTTGCCTTGTGACATCTGCTATAAAATAAAGACACAGCTTGTGGGTGTCGGTGCTGTCTCTCAGGGAGCAGCATCCCACCGAGACCCAGCTTTCATTCTCTTGTCTGTCTTTTCTAAGCCTTTCAGCTGCCCCCACTCAGGGTCACTGAACCTGACTGAGCTGGTGTGGCACATAAGGCACCCTGGGGCTGAGGTTGCCATGGCCGTGCTGGCTTGCCACAAGTGGCGCCCGAACAGGGACTGAGTTCAGGGGAACTACAATTGTTAGGTGAAAGGAGGCCTCACCCCAAGGCACACATGTGCAGAAAGTAAGTTAGGGAGCCAAGGTGTGGTAATAGCTCGGTGTAAAACTTGGGAAAGTCAGGATCCTAGGAAGGGATCCCTAAAAACAATGCTTAGTAGAAGCATTTTTAAATTTCTTAAGGAGAAAATAAGTAGAAAATAGATAAGAAATAAGGTAGAAAAACATAAAAAGAAGAGGATCACTAAAAACAATGCTTATTGGAGTATTTTAAATTTCTAAAGTAGGAATAAGTGGTAGAAAATAAGCAGAAGAAAATAAAGTAGAAAATAAGAGATCTCTTAGGTTTTGTTAAGCTAAAGATAGATAAGATGGAAAATAGGATGGAAATTATAAGATAGAAGATAAGAAATAGAAGAGAGAAAATAGGAGACAGAAAATAGGAAACAGAAAAAAGGTAGAAATCTCTTAGGTTTTGTAAAGCTACTGTAAAGCAAAAAATGGCTGTGGTTGATGGTTTTTGAGGAAGTAACTTTTATTTCTGACCTAGATTGTAAGTTCTTGTGGCAGTTGCATGGTTCTGGGCTTTGGTTATTTTTGCTTGTGTGATCTGATGGTTCCCTGGGACTTTGGGTCTGGTGAGTTGCCAGTTTTCGGTACTGCAGGACTGAGGGCTGCTCGTTTCCATGCAGCAGCAGCTGAAGACAGAAACTGAGGAAGGGACCAGACTTCCACCAGCGTGGACGGAGCTGATTTGTCAAGCAGCCTGATCCAGAGGACCAGCCTTGCATTGACAACATCTTTGCATCTGTGGCATCTTACTATGCAAGGAACCAAGATATCAACGTGGAGTCAGCTGAAGAAGATGACGACTGCGACCAAGCAGATGGTAAAAAAGTGGAGTGGAAGTTACTCTCTTAAAGTCTTGCACGGCCAAATCTGAGGACTCTGAGTAAGATACTTCAGCAGCAAAAGGAACTTTTATTTTGAAGAAAATGTTAAAGTTTGGTTTTGCATTGGCATTGTTTTGTTATTGTGTTATTAATAGCAAGAGTTTTGTTCTCTCTTGTTGCTGTATCAATATTACTGTGTTGTTTGTTTTATTAATAGCCAGAAGTTTTGTTTTGATATTTTGATTATGCTGAATAATTTGTTTAGAGTTTTTGATAATGTAAATAGACGTGTTTAAAAACAAAAGAAAAGGGGGATGTGCGGGGTGTGGCTACAGTGTTTGGACAAGTCCAAGCCTTGAACTTATGAGAGGGCACAGTCCTCTCATAGCCACGTGCAAGTCCCAGCTTGGAGGGCAGAGCCCTCCCAGCACAATTATAGCCAGCTATAGTTGTAAGCTTGAACCTATGGTCCAAACACATGGCCCCATGTGCCTAAGTAATATAGGCTGCAAGTAAACAAAGCTTGATCAGGTGCATGTAATTGAGTAGGATGGAAACCCACAAGAATGCTGTAAACATCTTGACCACGCCCTTACTTTGCCTTGTGACATCTGCTATAAAATAAAGACACAGCTTGTGGGTGTCGGTGCTGTCTCTCAGGGAGCAGCATCCCACCGAGACCCAGCTTTCATTCTCTTGTCTGTCTTTTCTAAGCCTTTCAGCTGCCCCCACTCAGGGTCACTGAACCTGACTGAGCTGGTGTGGCACATAAGGCACCCTGGGGCTGAGTATGCCATGGCTGTGCCGGCTCGCCACAGAGAGGGAGAGAGAGAGAGATACATCAATAATCTGTAACCCACCTCCTCCTACACACCCCAATTGAGGATCAAACCTGCAACCTGGGTATGTGCCCTGACTGGGAATCTAACCTACCACCTTTCAGTGTATGGAACAACACTCCAACCAACAGAGCCACTCCCGCCAGGGCTTTCTTCTTTTTAATGTTTCTGGTGAGAGTACGCCACAAGGAAGATTCTTGGGAGAGGTAAAGAACAGAAGGGAAGCAATTGCCATTGTTGCTGATGTGCTGGGCCTGCAACTCCTCCACCCTTCCCTGATCCTTCCTGAGTCTCTGATTTTTGGGCCAGGTTTTGTGTGTTAACCCCTATCACCAAGGTCCTCAAGGCAGAGGCAACGAGAACTGACATGTGTTTCAGTCCATCTTTGAGGAATTCCAGTTCATGTTTCTGAATTCTAGCCTTCCCTTGACCTCCCCCTACTTGACTTCCATCTTCTTTTCTTGATTGTTTGGCCTGTGGACATCAACTTCCAGCATCAGATGCAGATGAAAAACCTTTACAGAGGCTTCCTAACCTACTGCCATCACTGTGTGAAGTCAAATCCCTATAACAACTGCCTATCTATCTAACTTACTTATCTATCATCTATCTATCTATCTATCTATCTATCTATCTATCTATCTATCTATCATCTATCTATCTACCATCTATCTAACTATCATCTATCTAGCTATCTATCATCTAGCTAACTAGCTACCTAGCTATCTATCATCTATCTATCTTCTATCATCTATCTTCTTTACATCATCTATCTATCATCTATCTATCTATCTATCTATCTATCTATCTATCTACCTATCTATCTATCTACCTACCATCCAACCACCCACCCATCATTCATCTATCTATTCTACTGTCCCTGCTTCTTTGGTTGACCCTGACTTAACATACTCCTCCTCTTAGATATGTCTCTGTACTTTTCCCAAATCTTAAGTATAATTCTCTTGTACCATTTATAATACTTTATTGTCGTAATTTGTGTGGTAGACCAGATTATCTTGCCAATTCTTCATGCCCTACCTCTATCATCTGACCTTGTAGTGCACTAGCATAGGTGAAATATATTTCTCTACTCCATTGACATTAGGTTTGACAATGTGACTTGCTTCAGCTGTTGAAAAGTTAGCAGGCATGCCCTAGCTGGTTTGGCTCAGTCGATAGAGCAATGGCCTCCAGATGGAAGGGTCCCAGGTTTGATTCTGGTCAAGGGCACATACCCGGTTTGCTACCTCAATCCCTGGTGAGGGCCTTTCAGAAGGCAGCTGATCAGTGACTCTCATCGTTGATGTTTCTATCTCTCTCTCCCTTTCCTTTCCTCTCTGAAATCAATAAAAAATATATATTTTTAAAAAGTTAGCAGGCATATTAAATGTGCTTGTGTGGTTTAGTTTGGGTTTTTACAGTATGAGACCTGCCATGAGAAAGGCATGCCCCAGGGAATCTGCACCTTCCAACAGGGCCTCAGAACAAACACACGCAGAAAAGATCTGAGCCAACGCACCCTCTAGAGCCAAGCACAGCTGATTCAGCCTGAAAGAGAGCCTCCCAACTTAATCTGCCAAACCACAATTGACCCACAGACTCACAAGTGTAAGAATAAGTGTTATTGCAAAACATTGTACTGTTGAATAAAATAGTATGCAGCCTTATCACAGCAACTGACTAGTAAATTACTTTTCTTTACTGTGCCTCATTTCCAGTGTTGGCTCCTTGAGACCAGGGACCACAGTGACGATTTCCATTTCTCCAATGCCTACTAAGATGCCTGATACATACATGGTATGTGTTCAATAAATGTTTGTTGCAGCCCTGGTCACTGTGGTTCAGTTGATTGATTCCCTGTCAGGACACATGCCTGGGTTGCGGGTTCAATCCCTGGTGAGGGAGTACAAGAGACAGACGATCAATGTTTCTCTCTCTCCCCCTCTTCTTTCCTCTCTCTAAAAAAAAATCAACAAAAAAATCTATAAAAAAATAGAGGCCCGTTGCACGAAGATTCGTGCAATAGGCCTTCCTTCTCCTGGCTGCCAGCACTGGTTTTCCTCTGGCACCCGGGACCCGGGCCACATCGGAGCCAAGCCTTCAGCCTTCAGGCTTGGCTTTGGCCTCAGAGGAGTCTTGAGTCTTCAGTCTTCATTCTTCCTTCAGGTGGAGCCTTCATTCTTTGCTCTGTGCCTGCATATGTAAATTAACCTGCCATTTTGTTGAGTTAATTTGCATACACACTCCTGATTGGTTGGTGGGCATACAGAGGTACGGTCAATTTGCATCTTTCTTTTTTATTAGTATAGATAGATGTTTGTTGCATATTAGAATAAACAAATGACCAGATGATCAAAGAACCACATGGAGGGAGACATCGCACAAAGGGGTGTCAGGAAGAAGAAACTGACAGAGGTGCATAGGGTGGGAATGAGGGGAGCAAGTTTAGAAGCAAGTATAAGCAGAATGTGGTCCATGTACAATCATACAATAGAATATCTGCCCTTTATTTTCTGATGATCAAATGTTCAAAAGGCCACAGAGGTTCCATGTGACTCTAGTAATCTTCAAAGAGTATTTTTTCCTACTCTGAACTTGCATGAGTTTTGGGGGGGCAGCTGGCATTAAAAGCTGCAGTGCCTGTCTGTAGCCATGTATAATGTTAGGGAAAATGACAAAAGTTGAAAAACCTGAACCTCCTTCAGAAAATATTAAGAAAATAAAATTCCTGGGAAGTACTAGTAATTCCTATTCTTCCTTTAGGTGATCATGTCTCTGTAATCACCTGATCTGTTGTGGTCAGTTTATAGCTCCCTTGACCCACTGATCATTTTCATTTTTTGTTGTTGAAAGGTTGGTGTGACACTATATCTGAAGCTCCCAGCCTGGTCACCAAAGATCTATGCATCCTGGGCAAACACACTTGGGAGATGAAAGCAGTTCTCCTCAGCATCAGTCCTCCCAGCTGAGACCCTTGTCACATTCCCGTGGAGCGTGTGTCATGGACCTGCCATGAGAATTGCTCCTCCCAAGAAATAGCTTGAAGGATGTCAAATTCATTGGTGTTTGCAGTTGAACTTTTCAAACTTTTGTCTTACACTGAGCAAACAACACAAGTGTATACATGCACATCCAATACCACAGGCACATACATTCCACTGCGTTTTGGAGAATAAAAAGATAGTTTGCATATTGTTTGGTGCCAATCATAACATGAGATTAAAGGTGCTGTTTTATACATTTGAAAGTTACACCCACCAAATTCATGCTTTCTCTGCCCAAGCTCAGAACTTCAAAAGGAATATTTCATAAGAAAACACACACGCACACACACCTCAGAAAGATTCTGTAAGCACCTGTTCATTCCAATTTCTATAAACGAGAAGAGCATTTCCCAGGAATCTGTAAATGAAGGCTCAATGGCTGAACATCTGCAAAGCCATTAGGGTTGAACAAAGCCACTGGGAACATAAACCACCCCGAATGATACCCAAACCATGTTGACATACGTAGAAAAGTGTGCCAGTTGGGGTATTTGTGAGCAATGTACTGAATCCTATTTCCAGGCTGTTTCAGGCTGAAACAAAACTTGTCTTCTAACAATTATTTACCCAAATATTTCTGGAAAATAATTGCCTTGTTTTTAGCCTATATTTAGCATCTCGCTACAAATAAAACTTGTCAATATACTATACTGAATTCCCACTGAGCCCATAATATTATACTATTAAACCTTTACTATTAAAATGTTCCTAAATTAGATGCCATTAGCTCAAATTTAGTGAAAATATGGACACAGCTTGTGATCCTTTTAAAAATAACATTTTTTAAAAATTGATTTCAAAGAGGAAGGGATAGGGAGAGAGAAATAGAAACATCAATGATGAGAGAGAATCATTGATTGGCTGCCTCCTGCAAGCTCCCTACTGGGGATTGAGCCTGCAACCCAGGCATGTGCCCTTGGCCAGAATGGAATTCCGGACCCCTGAGTCCACAGTCTGAAACTCTATCCATTGAGCCAAACCAGCCAGGGTGTGTTTTTACTGATTATAAAAACAATCCATATCCACAACTTTGCTAGGAAATGTAGATAAGTAAAAAGAAAAATGATGATTACCTAAATTCAACAGGAAAAAAATTATTCAACTATTGATATATTTCCCTTAGGTAACTTTCAATTAATAAATTTCATCTGTTTATATAAAATTGGGGTTGTATTGATCATATAGTTTTTAGACCATTTTTAAAAACATCATGAGCTATTTTTCTCCCATAAGTAATTATTTTTGAAAACATATTTTCCAAGGATTGCATGTTATTTCATGTAATTGATGTGCTAAAATTTATTTAACTACTTCCCTAAGATTATATATTAACAGTGTTTCTAAATTTTCATTTTTATATGTAACATTGAGATGAAAATGCTTTAAATATATTTTTTCAATTACTGTTTACATGCATTATTATTTTGTATTAGTTTCAGGTCCACAGCATAGTGGTACATAAACTGACCATTCATAAAAACAACAAATGACAGTAAACATTGGGACAAATATTTATCTTCATTAGGAAAAAATGCAAATAAAATAGTGAGGTAACATATTTCATTCTTTACATTTCCTTCTGAGAGAAGAAAATAATATGAAATAAATCTTAACATATATTACTAAATGCTTTGCAGAAGATTGGCAAAGGCTGACACTCTCCCACAGGATAAGAATGAGTGACTTGCTATGCTTTCAAACATATTGACTTTAACTTAATTTTATAGTTGCAACTGTAAGGAATGAAAGCTGTTATCTCAAATTTTATTTGCATTTCTTTCTAATGAAGATAAATATTTCCCTCAATGTTTACTGTCATTTGCCTGTCTTCCTTTATGATTGGTCAGTTTATGTGCCTTAGACAATTACTAGTGATTTTTTAATTCAGTTGTAGACATTCTATATTTTTCTTATTTTAATTCTTACAAAAGGATTTATACATTTTTTCATGATTATCATTTACTTTTAATTTAAAACTATTTTTCTGGTACTGAGTTTTAAAATTTCTATGTAACTAAATATTTCAATAATTTCTCCTATAATTTTCCTTTTTACATGAAAGAAAGGTCTTGCCTACCTTGTAACTAGATTAACCTTTACCTCTGTATTTTGTTGCTTTTCATTGTTACTATTTCATTCATCTAAGATTATTTTGGAGAGAAAGCTTGAACCTGAGATTTCCCTCTTTCACAAGTAGGCAGCATTGTTTATTAGGTGATCCATTCCTTTCCCGTGGTTTTAGTGTATGACATTTATGTTGAGGCATTAGACTCAGTGCTACTGAATCTCTTATCATTTGTTATGTTGGTACCTCACTGTTTTAAGTAGAAAAACTTGGTAGCTGTGTTTTATAACATCTAGTATGGCAAGTTACCCTAATTATTACTCTCCCCTTGCAAAAGGAAATTCAACTTGAAGTTTCAAATAACCTTGTCCATTCAAAAAAATTTCTAAATGTTTTAGTGACTGGTATTTGAATTGAACCCTTGGATTTATTTGGGAAATTTTAATAACTTTATAGTACTTCTCTTTTTATTTTTTACACACACCTTAAATTTACTGAAATCTTAATTTCTTTATCTTTCTAGGAGGACTTAACGTTTTCTTCAAATAGTTTCCACATCTGTTACTACTGATTTAAAGGAAAGTTATTGATCTAAAACATTTCAAAGTCTATTTTATTGATTTTTGGAGAGAGAAAGCGAGAAGGAGAGAGAGAAACATTAATGTGAGAGCAGAACAGCTGCCTGGGGCACACCTCCTACCAGGGACTGAGCCCATAACCTGGGCATGTGCCCTGACCAAGAATGGAACTGGTGACCTTTCAGTGCAAGGGACGCTCCAAGCAACTGAACCACACTGGCCAGGCTTAACCTAAAACATTTTTATTACACACTCCTTACATTCTTAGAGATTTTTAGTTGATTATTTTATTGCTGTTTTTCATGTTTATATCATATCATGTGCAATGATCAATTTTTTTATCTTTGTGTTTCCTCTGAGCATATGTGTTATTTCAGTTCCATATCTTATTGCTACAACCAGAACTTCCAGACAAAGTTGAATGAATGATGATAATTTGCACCCTTGCTTATCTCTCATCCACTGGTTGGTTTAAGATAGCTATCTTTTATTACGTGTTGAAAGTTCCTTTGTATTCCTGGTTTTCGAAGAGGTTTCCCCCCTCTTAGGCATAAGGGTTGAATTTTATTGAGTGTCTTTTAAGGTCATTTTTTTCTTATTGACCTTGTAAGGTGGTGGATACATTATAGGAACACATTTTCCAAAACTAAAATATTATCTTATTTTTGGATACACCATAAATAGTTATAGAGAATGCTTCTCCACGTGTGCTCTATCTTTGAATGATGTCAAGGACCGGAGTCAAAACACCATGTTAAATTGAAATCCCAAAGAACTTGTTATTTTTTAGTAAAATGTTAAAAAGTAAATTATGTAACTTGAAATGTTAAAAGTTTAGGAAACAGTTGATATAGCTCTGACATATTTGCTTTCATTTAACACACTTAATTCAGCTAAGTATTATATGCTTCCTTTAGTTTATTATAATATTTATAAAATAGTTTATATTTGGGAATTTCTCCAGTTTTAGGAAAGACTGTTTTGAATTAGTGAGGTTTTAGTGCTCTATCAGAGATGGGGAAATAGAAATCTCTGAAGACCAGTTATAATGTTTTCACTCCTGACACACCAGATATTTTAAAGTGCTCAGCCATTCTGCTGCCTGATATTTGCAGTCAAATAACTATACACCTTGCCAATCTTCATTAATACCTTGAAGCATGTTTCAGTAGTAGAACCAAATTGAGATGGCGAGATTTAAAAATTAAAGATCACCTCTGCCAAGAAGTCTGTCCATGGCTGACCTTCAGAAAATCTCTCAGTGACTTTTGGCTTCTTCCCATGAAAAAACAATTTATCCACCTCTATAGCATTCTGTTAACATTTTCATCAGTTACCCCATGGCACCTTCCTACTACTGCCGAGAGTCCTTAGGGCCTTCTCCGAATGCAGTGTTACCCCTTTTACTAGTATATGTTCATATTACCAGTTTTATATGGCAATACATGACCATGCGGTCTCACTGCGCACACTTACTTCACACATTCCTCCCAGCGAGTCTGGCTTCACTGTAGTGAGGTAGATATGAAGGTCTGTTGAATTACCCATTACACTTTGTTGTTTGAACTCCTTAAATTCCTTAATTCAATTTAATTGTTTTTAAATCACTGAATCCAGCTGGTGGTTCAGGTGGTTGGAGTGTTGGCCTATATGCCAAAAAGTTTGAGGGTTTGATTCTAGGTCTCAGGACATAACCTAGCACATATGGGAGGCAGCCAATTGATATTGTTCTCTCACATTGATGTTTCTCTCTCTCTCTCTCTCTTTCTCTAAAATCAATAAAAACATCGTCACATGAGGATTAAAAAATAAATAAAGTCACTGAGTAGCTGTTGTATGCATGGAACTACACTACAGTATAAAATACTTAATCGGATTATGCAAAGACTCCTTTCTCCTTTCTAGCTAAATCAAAATTTTAATTTATTCTAATTGGGTATCAATATGTAACTAATATCAACATTTTAAAAACTACTTTAAAATAATCCATTATCCTTTCCACCTTTAATGTGAAGCATTTATTTCACATTAAAATTCATAAAAATATATACATTAAATAATAGCAGTAAGATATAATAAAGCAAATACATCTTTGTAAAAATAGTCAACCTCACATAAAACTTGACTATGTCCATATTATAAAGTATTTCTTAGATATTAGAGGGAAAAAGCTCTATTGGTACTTTGACCTATCTCAGAGTGTAGCAAATTATATGGAAATTAATCTTTTTATTTTTATAGTTTGAAATATAAATTCTGTGTTATTTAAGGTTTACACTAAATGCATAGTTCCATTGTCGTTGCTTGGCATAAGAAAATACAGAAAAGTGCAAATTAATCAGTTATCTATTAAATATTTAGAATTCCACCCAAGGAAGAAAACTATATGAATGATTAGAATTCCCTCTCAAATGGATCTGTATTTTGATCTCAATATAGGCACTACTTTAACAATAATTTATAGATGCTGCATCCACAATCCTAGGACAAAGAAAAAGAGTCCAAATTTGACAAACAAATATAGTCTGCAAGCTTCTTTTATGGTTCCACAGGATAAGGGCAATGCCCATTGGCTGCTCAGGAATGGACCATCCCCCATCAGTGTGGCCATTGTCATGGTAACATTGTGATGTAGCCTCCTTAGTACACATTCATTGGTCTTTAAAGAGAGGAAGGAAAAGGAGAAGGAAAGAGAAAATGAGGAATCTGAGCTTTCAAACAGTAAAGCTTTAACTATTTTAAGTATCATGACAATGGCAAAGAGGAAGGTTTAAAGGTGGCTGCTGGTCATTCCCAATCTCACCAAGGACACTGTTTCTAGCATGAACCAAACTCCCACACAGCATCAAAAGCCTTACAAAAGGAAACTTGTAAAAGATGATTACCAAGCACATATACTAAGACAATGTGCTCTTTGTGATCAATTAAAATGCAAGAATAGTCTGCAGTGGGGTGTCTTACAAAGGGGCTCTTTCTTCTCAGCACTTCTTAAAAAGGCAGACCTATCAAACTTATGATAATGCGTTGCCATGCTGATTTAATTGTCAATTTTAAATTACTTAAGTGTACTTTAATGATCTATATAAAGCCTTATTTTTTTTTTACCTCTAATAGCTATTAATGGTTGTTAAAGAAAATGAAACCACTTCACAGAATTGTAATATGGGGGTCTATTAAGAATAAGTTGCAAAATGATAAAATATTATCATAAAAATGTGAACCCCTATACATTTTAATATTCCTGAGTAGGTCAATCATCATTCTATTGAAAGAACATTTCCTTCAAATAGCATACAATTACAGTTTAAACACCTTCATGTATATCATGTATAATATGTATAAAATAAAGTTTATCTAATTCCCAGTCAAAGTGCTTTTTTAGAAGTTGGAAAAGAAGTATGGGCAACATATTACATTTCCTCCCAAAGTTTTAGAAGATTTGAAATAACAGATATATTTCCAAATGGAAGTGTAATTCACATTCATATGCTAAAGTAATATTTTAAATATACTAGAGGGTCTAACTAATGAAATGAAATGTGGGGTGAATACCTTTAAGAAAGAATAGTGGTTTTGTCAGCAAATGATTATTTCCTAGTGTAGGTCTATAAGCCTGACTTTCCTGAACAGAGTTTTTTAAAGGGGGCACAGCTGTCCAGCTCTAAGGACTAGTGAGCACACACAACTGGAAGCATCCCCTCTAGGACACCAACTAAACAAGGAGCTATTATAAACCTAAAATTAAATATAATTAGTCAGAATAAAACTGCATCAGGCCTATGTCCACATAACCTAAGGTAATTTAGGCATTTTACAATGATATGTTTATCTCGTAGCTGTAGTCAGTTAAATAAGCCAGATAGTCAAAGCAAAATAGCTAGTTTAGAGTCTTACTTATTCTATTTGGCCACTTGCACTCACTCTCTTAAACAGGTATCTAATCTTTAATTTTATATTTTATGACTGAATGTGAAATACACCAGAAAGAACAGGGTTTGAGAGTAAGTTTGAGTTTGGTGTCAATTTCTGACTCACTGACCCTCTGAGTTTCCTTGAGCAAGTTTCTTTTCTGAACCCATCTCCTCATCTGTAAATTGGGGATAATGCATACCTTACATAAACGTTGCAAAGATAGAATAATGGAACAGATGTCAAGAACCTGTCACATAATAGATACTTCATAAGTGTTATTGTTCCTTTGCATATCTCTCCAATCCTGAGGCCTTAAAAACATCTGCAAACTCACATAGATGAGTTTTCCATTCTTTTTGTTGTTGTTAATCTTCACCCAAGGATATTTTCCCCATTAATTTTTTTTTCTTTTTTACACAGTGTGGTAGAGAGGGGTGGGGGGGGGGGGAGAGAGAGAGAGAAACATTAATGTGAGAGAGACATATCAATTGGTTGCCTCCCAAAAGCTGGGGAATGAGCCTGCAACCCAGGTACATGCCCTTGACTGGAATCGAACCCACGACCCTTCAGTCTGCACACAGGTCGACACTCTAACCACTTAGCAATGCTGGCCAGGGCAAGTTTTCCATTCTTAATGTAATAGCTCAGTAACTGAAGTTAGAGATACATGCAAATTGAAATGCTGGTCTTAAGTCCTTGAGCACAAGAATAAAAATCTACATTAACAAAATTTGTATCTACATAGCCCCTACCACAGGGCACTCAGTAAACATTGTAAATTGAATTGTTGGGTCTAATAGAAGAACCATACTATGTATGTATTTACTCTTTGGTTGTTAAGGTGAATTTCATTTTTTAAGAGTCCCCAATCAAGTTAACCAAGTAAATGTTAGGTTGGGACGGATGTATCAACTTTGACTCAGGTTACCTACTGAATACCATCTCCCAAACACCCTTAGTTTATTGTACTATGATGTGTACATATACTGCATGTGGTATTTAAGTAAAAATGTTTAAAATACATTGTTCAAATGTATCACTAATTTTATTTAAGAGTTCCATCTTGTACAAGCCCATGTATCTGAAGTTACTTTCTGAAGAAACTGGGACAAATAATTTTAAAAAGGGCTTAAATCATGGAAGGTGGGTGGGTGGCAGGGGAGAGATCAACCAAAGAACTTGTATCCATATATGCATAACCCATGGACACAGATAGTAGGGTGGTGAAGGCCTGGGGTGGGAGGTGGGGGTGGCTATAAGGGGTCAATGGGAGAAAAAGGGGACACATGTAATACTTTCAACAATCTATAATAATAAAAGTGTAATATGCAAATTGACCGAACAGCCAAACAGTGGAATGACCATCCGGATGACCTTCCGGACAACCTTCTGGATGAAGCTGAGGCTGTGAGGGCCGGGGCAGCTGCGAGGGCTGAGGCAGCAGCCGGGGCTGTGAAGGCTTACTCTTGCATGAATTTCGTGCATCAGGCCTCTAGTAAAGATTTAAAATAAATTAGTACCTCAGCTAATCTGCTGAATTAAGAGGTAGCCCTGAAGTCAGTGAAGGGCTAATAACCCCATTAATACAGCAAACTGCTGGGGTAAAGGACTTCTTCAGCATAGAATCCTGACAACACACTTTTTGACAATTAAATGAATAAATCTAGAAGTACAGTATTCCCCTAAAATTTTAGGCATGAAAAAAGTGAGGAAAGCTCTAGCAGACCGTAGGAAATGAAATAAACTTCAAAACCAAAATCATTTTAAAAATTGAAGATTTGAGGTAGTTGTGAACAAGAATGAAAAACTGGCAAGTGCTTGATAAATTAATTAGCTTTAAAATAGCTGTGGGAAAATGTAACACTCAAGTTGCCTGAATGAATATGCCTCAGGTGAAAAAATGAATCTAGTCTGGAGACAGAACCAACTTCTTCCCTTCAGATCAAAGCTGAAAGTACAGGGTAATAAGCTGTTATATATTCTTTCTTAACATCCTCTGATCTGATGAGGAGCTCTTTCCGGGACCTCATTCCTGTTTGCTCTGGCCACATCTCCTTATTCTTGGGCCTTGAGCCTGGCAGGGTTGGGTTCCATTCAGGGACCCACAGTTACCTGATTAACCTCAACTGTGGCCCCAAGATAGCCAGGTTCAGAAATTTCTGTAGCAGCTAATGATTCCTTTCCCAAGTTATCTTGAAACTCACTTTCTTTTGTCAGTTTAGAAATATAACATGAGGGGCATGCATGTGTGTGTGTGTGTGTGTGTGTGTGTGTAGAGGGAGTGGTTCTAGGTCATTATAAGACCTCTTACACCTCCACCTGTAATTTCTATGTGACTTCACGTGCCAAAGAATTTTGATTGCCAGGGTGACAGAAAGTAGAGGTGGTGGTCCACAAAGCAGTTGGAAGCAGAGGTTTAGGAATGTGACAGACCAGTCTGAATCCTGAGTAAGCGTGTGGCTTCTTGAAGTCTCAGTTTTCTCATTACTAAGATGAGAATAATATAACTTTACCTGCCTAATAGAGTAGAGAGGATTAATGAGGAGATGTATGAAAAGAGTGTGGACAATGCCTGGCCCATAGAAAGTACACAAAAATGTTAACTATTTTTATTTCTATAATATGTCAGTGGGAAAGATGCCACCCTGTGAAGTACTTATTAACTTGTGCAAATTACTGTAGATGCAGATTCTCCAACCTTGAATGTATTAGACTATATGCACCCTACTTCTTCCAGCTACGACTTTTCAGTGCTCTCAAAATGCAGCTTCAGTAGGGTATTGCTGAGTGTGTGATAAAAGCCAATGAATGTTTTGACAGGTGGGTATAGTCTAGAGAGCTCATTCCCCACTCGACCTCTCAACAAGTCACACCATTCCAACATCCACACTGCCTAAAGAAAAAAGACCTTTGATTACAGGTATTCTACAGAAATGCATATAATAAAGTAAAAGAAGGGAATGAAATAAGTGGGAAACATTCCTTCATGTGACAATATTTTTTGGGCATCTAATATATACCAGCTCTGCAAATTCAGTTAATATGAATATGTCACAAGATCCTGGGGGCCCTGAGGTGCCACCAACCCAGAGCCCCCATGAGCTAGTAGATTAGGATTCTGATATACACCAGTTAATATGTGATCTCATGATGGGTAATGAATGAGAAGTGGAATTAGGAGAAAAGGAGAATAAATGATGAGAGGAGTGAGGGTGGGTTAAGGGACATTTTATATATGCTGATAAAGGAAGGCCTTTCTGAAGGAGTGACATTACAGCAGATACTTGACTGACAAGTGTGTTGGGGGAGGGGTGTGGGCTGGGGGAGGAAGAGTACAGGAGCCACGGGAATATCATTCCAGTCACAGGGAAGAGCAAGTGCAGACTCCTGAGGAGGGAACAAGCTGGTGATTTTTGAGAACCAGCCAGATGGCCAGCACAGTTGAGCAGAGGCAGCTAGGTCGAGTGTGGGAAGTAAGAGACTGGGCCACAGAGAATGCAGACTTTGTAGGACACAATAAAAATAGAGATATACCTGAATCTAACATCCAAAAGACTTTGAATATAATAATCCTTGTAAAAATGATGGGTCCCATCTTGGGAGGGAAGAGGAAAAAAAACCATCCAGCTTCTTTTAAATAAATAATGACATCTGTAAAAATAAAACTCTATAATATGGAAAGAGAAACTAATGTGCAACAAAATAGGGCATCAGCACTGGAAAAGGTAGAAAATGAAATTCAACCAAGGCTTGATATAGTCCCACATGCCTAGTTTTGCTTTTGTTGCCTGTGCTTTTGATGTCATATTCATAAAATCACTGCCAAGACCAATGTCATGAAGCCTTTCCCCAATGCTTTCTTCTAGAACTTGCACCACTTCAGGTCCTATGTTTACTAGTAAGTCTTTAATCCATTTAAATTGACTTTTGTGTGTGCTGTAAGATAAATAAAGGTCCCAAAACTGCACAGCCAAGGAAACAACCAACAGAGTGAAAAAGTAACCTATGGAATGGGAGAAAAATATTTTATAACCATGTATCTGATAAGAAGTTAATTTCCAATAAATATATAAAAGGAACTCCTACTGCTCAATAGCAAAACAAACAAAAGAAACCCCACAAAAAACCTAATAGCTGGATTAAAAGTGGACTAATGACTTGGATAGTCATTTCTCCAAAGGATACATAGAAATGGTCAATGGGTACATGACAAGATGCTCAACATCAGTAATCATCAGGGAAATGCAAATCAAAACCACAATGAGATATCACCTCCCACCTGTTAGTATGGCTATTATATAAAACTAGAGGCCTGCTGCATGAAATTCGTGCACGGGGTGGGGTGTGTCCCTCAGCCCAGCCTGCACCCTCTCCAATCTGGGACCCCTTGAGACATGTCTGACTGCCAGTTAAGATTGGGCCTAAACGGGCAGTCGGACATCCCTCTCACAATCCAGGACTGCTGGCTTCCAACTGCTCACCTGCCTGCCTTCCTGACCACTTCTGCCTGCCAGCCTGATCACCCCCTAACCAAACCCCTGCCAGCCTGATTGATGCCTAACTGCTCCCCTGCCAGCCTGTTTGCCCCTAACTGCCCTCCCCTGCAGGCATGGTAACCCCTTACTGCCCTCCCCTGCAGACCTAGTCACCCCTAACTGTCCTCCCCTGCAGGCCTGCTCACCCCTAACTGCCCTCCCCTGCAGGCCTGGTCACCCCCAACTGCTCTCCCCTGCAGACCTGGGTCCCACCCAACTGCCCTTCCCTGCAGGCCTAGTTGCCCCCAACTTCCCTCCTCTGCTGGCCTGGTCAACCCTAACTGCCCTCCCCTGCAGGCTTGATCGCCCCCAACTGCCCTCCCTTGCAGGCCTGGTCCCTCCCAACTGTCCTCCCCTGCTGGTCATTTTGTGGTGGCCATCTTGTGTTCACATGAGGGCAGCCATCTTTGACCACATGGGGGCAGCCATCTTGTGTGTTGGAGTGATGGTCAATTTGCATATTATTCTTTTATTAGATAGGATAGAGGCCTGGTGCACTAGTGGGGGCCAGATGGTTTGCCCTGAAGGGTGTCCCGGATCAGGGTGGAGGTTCCCTTGGGGCATGGGGTGGCCTGGGTGAAGGGCCTGTGGTGGTTTGCAGGCTGGCCATGCCTCCTGGTAACCCAAGCAGAGGCCTTGGTATCTGGGATTTATTTATCTTCTGTAATTGAAACTTTGTAGCCTTAAGTGGAGGCCAAGGCAGGCCAGGGCTGCGGAAACTTGGCTTCCTCCATCACCCGGGGCACCTCAAGCCTCCTGCTCACTCCGTGGCCACAGCCATCTTGGTTGGGTTAATTTGCATGCTTGCTCCTGATTGGCTGGTGGGCGTGGCTTGTGGGTATAGCAGAAGTATGGTCAATTTGCATATTACTCTTTTATTAGATAGGAAACCAAAAGACAACAAGCAATGGGAAAAATGGAGAAACTCTGTAAACCTTGTTCACTATTGGTGGGAATGCCAAAAAGCACAGCTGCTATGAAAAACAGGATGGAGGATCCTAAAAAATTAAAAATAGAATTATCATATGATCAATCCAGCAATCTCACTTCTGGGTTTATATATAAAAAAGAATTGAGCCCTAGCTGGTTTGGCTCGGTGGATAGAGCATCAGCCTGCAGACTGAAGGGTCCCAGGTTTGATTCCAGTCAAGAGCACGTATCTCAGTTGCAGCCTCTTCTCTGGCCTGGGCCCTGGTTGGGGCTCGTGCAGAAGGCAACCAATTGATATGTTTCTATCACATTGATATTTCTCTCTGTCTTTCCCTCTCTATTCCACTCTCTCTAAAAATCAATAGAAAAATGTCCTTGGGTGAGGATTAAAAAAAATTGAAATTGGGATATCAAAGAGATATTAGCATTCCCATGTTCACTATTCATAATAGTCAAGACATGGAAACAACATAAATGTCCATTAATGGATTAATAGATAAAGCGAATATATGTACACACACACACACACACACACACACACACACACACACACACACACAGGAATATTATTCAGCCTTAAAAAATAATTCTACAATATGTGACAACATGAATCAACAACTTTGAGGAAATAAGCCAGTCACAAAAGGACAAATTCTGCATGATTCTACTTATATGAGCTATCTAAAATAGTCAAACCATAGAAGGAAAGAATAGAATGTGGTTGCCAGGCCCTGGGGGGAAGAGGAAATGGCGAGTTGCTAATCAGTGGGTATAAAATTTCAGTTATGCAAGATGAATACCTTCTAGTGATCGGCTGTTTGACACTGTGTCTGCAGTTAACTGTGCTCTGTTGTACACTTGAAAATCTAAGTGCAATCTTTGATTGCTCCTCTGATGTTATTGTTCTTTGGCATTTGAAGCTATTACAATTTCTCTTTCTCTCTCCTTGTATTCTTTTTTTTCTGTCTGTTTTTATCAACTTATTAGAAAAAAAGTCAGATATCTTTTAGTTGGCTTATGGGGCCTAGTGTGCTGGCTTGCTGAGAGCTTACTTAAAACTGCCTTATTTATCACCTTCTGCTTTGCCTGGGCAAGTGTTGTCAACATTTTCTCTGAATGTTTCTTAAAACAACCATGCTAACAAAAAAATAATCTATTTTTATCAAAAAGGGACAGAAACATAGTTACTAAGATCTTTGCAATCATAGTTTTCTTCTCTCAGTTTATTAACAATACTCCATTATCCCCCATTTCAGAAGTTTCAATAGATATGTTCTGATGTTCTGCTTGCTCTTACTAGCATTATGAAGCTTGATTTGCTTTTTTTTTTTTGCTGAAGCACTTTGCAAATTGTAAAATTATAATCTAATGTGGTTTTCATTATAATTGTTATTACCATAAGGATTATTTAAGCAATTCCCGTGACTCTCCCCTATTATGCCTTCTTGGGTTGACAATCTGAAGTGTGCCAATCAGATCTTATCTGGAGGGTTGGAAGGCACATGTGTAGAGCCAAGAGAACAGAGATGATACCCTCACTTGTGAAAGACGTGGGAGTGCAGAAGGGACTCAAGCACTCTCCATCTCCATCTCCCTGGCTTGCAGGCTGCTGTGTTTCAATCACCTTTCTCCTGGAAAATGGTGACCAAACTGGAGCCAGAGAGTAAACAGAACTTCAAGGGCAGAAAACTGGTGAAATTTGGAGCTGGAGTCTAGGTTTCAGGATTTTGGAAATAAGAAGGCTGGAATCCTGGAAATGGGTCATGAGGAAACCAAGAACTGATTCAGGCAAGGAGCCAAAACTGTCTAGTATTTGATTTCTCAAAAGACATCAAATATGCTTACATAAGGCTCTCCTTGCTCATGAATGTTTGTGTTAATTTTTCTCTCATGCATCAGTAATACTGATGCTATTGGACAGCGGCTTTTAAAATGGTCCCTTTCTATTTTTATAATTCTTTTTCTTCTCTCTTCATATTCAGTTTCCAGGCTTAGGGTAATAGCCTCCAACATAATTGGAAGTGTTGCGTCTTGCCATTTTTTCCTGCCCCCTTCTTCCTAGGCAATTGCTAGATATGGCTCTGGTATTCCATTCATAAGCTACTATAATATTCCAAATTGTTTTTATTGCATTCTTGGCATGTGTAATACAACTTTTCAGTTCCAATTCAGACAATTATTCTGGACACTGATTCACTTGTAGTTGCCAGTTGCTCATCACCTTTATGTCTTGAAAATATACAAAGCACCTCAGAGGCCTAAGGGCTTTACAGAATGCTTTAGTCCTTGCCTCTCTAATTGGCCACCAGTCAATGCCATCAATAAAAACATAAATACAATCAAAACATCTTGAGGTAGCTTTTTAAAAAGAAGCAAATCAAGTTTGATTAATGTTTGAATGCTTTCTCCCAACATTTGCATTATCAAGCTACAAGTAGGTTATGAAATGGTTAAACTATGCCAGATGGATTTTGCTAAGTACTGGGTATTTGTTTCCTAAAGAACTGAATATGATATAAAACTGGGTCCCCAGAAGTCTAGAAATGTTTTGAGAGTAGCGTTCTGCTTTTTTAAGACTTTCAAATCTTCTAAGTATGGTGATTGCATAGGAACATTTTTGTAAATCTATTATCAACTTTAAAATATCATCTAAAGTTAACCACCTTTCTCTGAAGAAGAAAAAAAAATCACTTATACCTTCTTTAGCTTATTCACTTCAGAGTAATAGCAAAATAGTAGCTAACATTTATTGAGCATTTCCTATACCAGGACACTGGTTTTAACTCTTGGTAGGTAAGACATCTATTGCTCACAACAATTGTAGGGGATGGGGACTGTCAAGATCTCTATTTTACAGAGGCAGAATCTGAGCCCTGAGGATTTAGACATTGTGTTCAAGGCCATATACCTGTGAAGCAATGGAGGCAGAATTTGAGTCTAATCCATTTCAGGGCATACAACATTGAACTGCCAAGTATGCAATGATGTACTTGAATAAGCCCAGGGAAGACAATGTATAAAATCCTTCCATTTTCCTCCAAGAAAAATTGCGAGTTTTCCCCCATAATTTCAGAATGGGATGACATTCAGAAAAATGCATTCTTTCTATTTCTGTGCTTCAGAATATCTAAATCAACTCTCTCCTAATCTTTAAAATTTGTACATTTCGCACCAGGAAAGACAGTCAGAGAAGGGAACATTTTATTCCCAAGTGACATTCTGGGTTTAAATATCCTTTGCAACAGTTTTGTTTTGAAAGATCTCTGTGGTTGCATGTGAACCAGGCAGATGTCAATGATAAGTCTACCGTGCACAATATTCACCAGAGACTGAAAATATTCCTTGTTGATACAGTCTTTGGAAATATCACACAAACACCATTGGACCTGCTGCATCACTAAAGTGTCTGTGTAAATGCATCTGAAACAACAGAAGTTCTGGGCTTTTGCTGCTGTTCCCTTTGAATAATAAAATGTCTTGTGGGGAGCTAAAGTTCCCCTCAATTTTCCACAACAGTTTCAGAAGAATGGGTGAGTTTGTATCCTCACTTAAATTTCTGAAAGGAGCTTTAGACCCTGTGCAGATCCTGGGATCCACCTGTGGCTACAGGCAGGTTTCTGCAGGTGTCTGCCTGTGGGAAGCTGTCAAGAGTTGGTCCAAATCAGGGCAATGCTCCTGACAGAAGGAAATTAACCAGAGGAACTTTTTAGTGTCTTTCCAGGACACAGATCTGTAGGTGGAATCTGCACTCAAAAATAACTCAGTGATGGGGACAGCAGCAAAGACTATGGCTGAGCAGGGCAGGAAGAATAGTTACCTGGAAAACGCCCAGTAAATGATGAGAACTGACACATACATGACAGGGCCCAGGGAGAGAAGCAGGGTTGCAAATGAGCAGCATTTTTAGTTCCCTTGGGGGAAGAGAGGGGAAATTTCTAGAAGCAGGATTGTAAAAGGCGAGAGAAAATAACATTCAATAATTACAATGTTAGTCACAACGTTGATGATCAATACCTTATGTCTACAAGCACTCTGCAATTTCCAAAGTCTCATTAGCTTCATTGTGTCATTGGACCAATTAGGAACCCCGGATTGGAAAGTAGGTCTTGAACCCAGAAAAGGGAATGGGAGAAAAGGGAGGAAAATTAAAGGTGATTTCAAGTTCCCCTTCCTGAAACTAAAGGCATGGAAAAGGGGAAGGGTAATATAGCTTAACATAAAAAGAAACACCAAACCTGACATAAGACATATTCATTTCAGGGAGATAAATGCAGACACAGACTCTGTGTGCAATATTATTTTCTAACATGCTTGGAAGAAGCATTAGATTATACTCAGAAGATCCACATTGTAGACATGTCTCAGTAAGTGACCAACTGTGTAACTGTGGCCATGTCATTTGCCATATGTAAGCCCATGTGTCATTTAGGAGGTATGAAAAAATGTTAGCTTCAATGATAATCAAATTCCATTTAATCAATCACCTACACGTGTTTTTCAGTATAACAAATTCAAGCCTAAGATCTCCATGAGTTAGATGTTGTTCCCATTCTACAAGAAAGGCAAATTGAAATTGAGTGGTCAGTCTGTGGACCTGACCTTAGAAATTAGATCTTTAAACTTCTGATCCCTGGATCTTTTCACTGGGGAAAACAAATCACTTAAATAATGTCTCCAAAGCCACACAGCTAGAAAGGAGTTGAGAAACAGCATTGTCTATAGTATAACTCTATACAATTTTACCATCTGTGAAAACTAAAACTGAAACTAAAACTTGCTGGCTTTCTTCTTCACCCTCAATCCACTGTTAATTACAGGTGACTTTTATTCATTTTCAGATAAATATCTAGTGTTCTGTCAATATGAGAAGATAAATTTTTGAGTAGGAACACTTCAAAATCAGCATACATTTTGCCTTTATGGTAAAAACAGAAGCTTGACTCTACAGCATAAACTGAAAATTAACTTCTGTCTTGGTTCATGAGAATTTCACTAGACAAAACCCAGTGTTTCTTGAAAATGGTATTTGCAGTTTAGTTACCATAGTTGAGAGGTGGGACTAGAGAAATATCACTACAGCAAGCATTCTTCTCTTTTCATGGACATTAACTTTCTATATATAATCACATACCAGAGGGCATGGCTTAGTGCACTAAGCTTCAGGGTTGCTATGCCTAGGCTGTTTAAAACCTCAAGTTCAAATCCCTGCAGAGTCTGTATGACTCTTCATCTCCTTGAGTTTGATCAATTACATTTCATAGATTTTTATTATGTGCAAGACTCAAATAAGGCTTTAAAATCCAAATCCGGTTTATCTTATGGAGACTCTAAATACCTTGTACGTTTTCTTTATGTAAGTATTGAATTTCAGGCTTACTGTCTCTAACACCTTCCCAGCATGTAGAGAGGAAATTATGTGAAAACTTTTAAATACGATGAGAATATTTTGATGGAATTATGAGCTATATTACTTACATGTGTGATCTGCCAGTTCCGGTGAAGGAAGCGATAGAGAAAAGATCCAGTCCAGGAAGTGAATCCAACATAAGTGATAAAACCACTAAATATTGAGTGACCACCATGTGCTTGGCATGTAAAGTGAATTATCTCATTCAATCCTCTCTGCTCCCCAGTTTACAGAGAATTCTAAATGCCCTATCCAAGGTCACATGAGCTGAAGTGGAAGGGCTGGGATATAAACATCAGTGTGTCTGACCCCAAGTCGATGAGGTTCCATTTTTCTACAAAGTCCTACAGTCACTGTACATCTGATGAGAAAATAAAAATGAAGTGTGGGGAAGGCACCAAAAATAGAGTTGTAAAGCGAAAGCCCAAATCAGGATGGCAGTGGAACCCAGGGACTTAAGAAGAAAGCTTGGGTCAAGCTGTCATCATTTTATATCAAGCCTGTCTTTAAGGAACTGGTGGCTTATCTTCCCACTCCCACCAGGCTTTATCCACATGGTGAGTAGGCAGGCTTATAAGGATGGTCTCCAGAATAGCCAGGCGTGGGTGGGTGCCAGGCTACAATACCCTTTTAAAATGTCATGGGCTAAATTCTTACACTTAGTGGAATGCGCACTCTACTAAGATGACATGTCAGGGTGAGCTGGGGCCCTTGGAGTCATCCTGTCTGGAAGCATGCTCTGTTTTTGTCTGCTTTGTCTATATCTCCTTAGGTTTCTGAATTCTTTGCCATTAAAGAAACTCTCCATTCTCTGTTCCCATATTCCCATGAATCACATGATCACCCTGTAGTGACAATCTGGCAGTGTTGACTGAATTGGGAATAAAACCACAGGAGAAATTAACTGTGCCCCCCCCCACCTCAAGTTTTCTGATGAGGGTGACTCTGTGAGTGCCATTAACTGATACTATATATTCAGGAACAGAAACAGGTAAAAAATGAGGAGTGCGAGTGAAAATAGACATATTAATTGAGACATGTTGAGTGTGAATTGCCTGAGGAACTTCCAGGTGGAGCTGTATGGTTAGAAAACTGGATATGTGAATCTGAAGATATAGTTTGGGAATTATCGATATTTAGGAGATAATTAAAACCATAGATAATGAATGAGCTCACCCAAGAAGAAAATATATAGAAAGAAGAGTAATAGATCAAAGTAGAATGCTGGGAAGTACCAATAACAAAAGTAGAATTAGGAGGACAACCAGAGGGATCAGAGGACCAGGAGAGAAGAGAATGAAAGAATCAAGTTTGAGGAGCAACATTTCCCAAAGGATATTCTTAGTTTTATAATGAGTTTTACAAATTAAAGTAAAATTGGCTTGCTAATTTGTATTGCAAATCTTTAAAGGGGATTATTGTATGCAGAGCTTTCTAAAATTATTTGACAACAGAACTCTTCGATTTACATAAAACCTATTCCTGTCCCTCAAAATTTATGTTCCTTGGAGCATACTTTGGGAAAACCTAGCATGAGTTACCCTAAACCAGAAATTGTCTGTGATATTGGTACCACAGAAAGATCCACTCTATGAGCACTCATAAAGGACTGTATTTTGACAATTAGCACGACACTGATTTCCTCTAGCAGAGCACTTTTAGTGGAGCAGTAAGGACAGAGGCAAGGTGGCAAAGGACTGACTAGTAAATAAGTGAGGATGTGAAAACAGTGCATGTTGATTACTCTTTCAAGAGATGATTTTGAAAGATACACAGGATAGGAATTAGAGAGGATATAGCATCAGTAGGACATTCATGAAGAGAGAGCTTTTGCAAATTTATAGCCTGAAAAGACAAAAATCAGAGAGAAAGAAAAGCCAAAAATATGAGGGGTGAGAGAGTAGGGTAGAAGGGAGAAGTGCTGGAGCAAGGTCCTGAAGATATGGGAAGGAATCCCACGTTAAGATGGAATATGAGGAGTGTTCACATGAAAATAAAGTACCGATCTATGAGAATACAGAGGAGGAGGAGCTCAGAACTGATTGGGGGGCAGGAAGGGGGTTGTTAAGGCTCCTTGCAAGAGGTAGCCTTTGACTTGGGCTGGGAAGGAGCCAAGGAGCAGAGAAGAAAGTTGAGCAGGAAATGAAAGCCACTGCAAAGGGACAGGAACCAGAAGAAAAGGTACGAAACACTAAAGAAGAGTGTGTCCAAGGAAGGACATTTGGGACTGGAATCCGAGCACTTTTCAGTTTTAGCCAATTCTCTTCTCATTGCACGTAGTTGGTTCCATGGAATGGGATGTTTAATTGACTACAGGATCTTTAATACCAACACACCTCATCCATGGGTTCATTTGTAATTTGGGGCTCTGTTTTATTATCTAACTAGTAGCCCTCTGCACGAATCCGTGTGCCAGTAGCTTGCCAGTAGCTTGCTGCTGCCCTCCAGTAGCTCCCTCCACCCCCCTCCCGCCCGACACCCCATAGCTTGCTGCGCTTCCCCTCCTGTAGCTCTCCGCCACCTGCTTGTAGCCAGTAGCTCACTGCTGCCCTCCTGTAGCTCCCTCTGCCCCCTGCACCCCCTCATAGCTTGCTGCCCTGCCCCCACCTGTAGCTCTCCGTTGCCTGCTTTTAGCTTGCTGCCCCACCCTCCTGCTGATCCGTGATCTGGTTGTTACTCATTACACTTCACAGCGTAATGACCATTTGCATGTTATGTATTTATTATATAGGATTCCCGACATGTAAAGTTTCACAACCCAAATTTTCTAGTACAAAGAAAAAAGAAACACACAGTTAAATTTTAGTGAATTGAAGAGTATTGAAGTATGGTAGCAACCATACTTGGGTAAAAATTGCTGTTTAATATTTTAACCTTGCTGTTTTGGGTTCTGTACTCATTTAAAAGTTATTTTGATTTCCTGAACTTATGTGTGATTGAATACTCCCTTGATGGCGGTTTGAATATCCCATTGATTGTGATCTCACTGGTCATCAAAGCACATTCATCTGGGACCCAGGACAGATAGTGATCCTAAATTGTCTCAGTAGCTACAGATAACTGAATTTCGGTTGACTCAGTGGTCCCGGAATCTGGACAGCACAATTATTCTAAATTGTCCAGGTGGTTCCAGATAATGTGTTTCTGTTGATTCAGTGATTCGTAAATACTTTAGATAACTAAGTTGCTCAAATTCTGCTTCTGTAAAAATGCTTTTTTCGCGAAACAGGTTCCTCATTCCAGACCCAAAGATGTAATTGATACTTTTGTGATATTCTGCATATAAGCCAGAAGTGGCAAGCTGTTCGGGGCTGCAAGGTCTGGAGTGCTTTTGCTCCCTCGTATGCCGCCGGCTTTTAATAAATGACTCCATAATTCGACCTTTTTTTGAGGCGTCCTTTGTAAGATGGGGGTTACACTACAACAGTATAAGTACACAAGCCAAGCCAAAACAAACCAAAATCTTATGAGTACATGTTCATTTTGCTAATCTTGAACTGAGTTGAGTCAAGCGACTTATGCAAAACCAGAATCTTGAACAGGAAGAGTGGAAAAGATCTGAACAAGATGGTGTTTTTCACTTCGTTGAAATCACATCCTTTTCTAGACAAGAAAATGAGAGTTGTTCTGAGTTATTACTGTTTATCACTTAAAGATATGAATTAATCAGTATTTTGGGGGATAGTTTTAAAGACAATTTTTTAAAGTGGTTTTCTTGCCTGTGCAATTCAAAGCAACAATCCACAAGCTACTTACTGTTTTTGGAGAAAGTGTCAATGTTGGGGTTTGGACATATTCAAAGGACATTTCTGCAAAACATTTTGTTCTAAATGAACTGCATAAACAGAAGCTCCTCAGCTGTTTTCCTCTATAAAATTACACTTCAATTATTTAGCTAAAGTCATATTAAAAATAATAACAGAAATGGAAATTATTCCACTTTAAAGATGTAGTTTTAATCAGGTTTAATCAGAAAGCTGCCCCACTCAGCAGCTTGATGACCTCTCCTTGTTAGTTTAGACTACAGCCGGGAAAAGTTGGTCCCCATCCCAAACAAGTGTTTAAACAATTGTTAGGTGGCCAAACAGCATTAGACAACTTCCTATTGAAAACAGGACCATTAAATGTACGTTTCTTTAATTGCCAGAGATAATTAAGCATCTTCTATGTGGGAAAAGCTTATGTAAAGCTTATAAATCTCAAGTAACTATGCATTAGTTCAGAGGTATTAACTGTATTTCGTAAGTATTCTGTGACAAAGGTATAGAGACCATTTCTTGCTTTAAAATTAAAAAAAAATTCTCACCCAAGGATATGTTTTTATTGATTTTCAGGAGAGGGAGAATGAGAGAGAGAGAGAGAGAGAGAGGAGAGAGAGAGAGAGAGAGAGAGAGAGACTTTGATGTGAGAGAGAAATATCGATTGGTTGCCTCCCTGTACATGCCCCGACCAGAGATAAAACCCACAACCTGGGAATCAAACCCTGGACCCTTTGGTGCACAGGACAATGTGCCAACCAGCTGAGCCACAGTGGTCAGGACCATTCCTTCCTTTGTATACAATAGCTGCATAAATGAGTGTGTGTGTGCCTCTGAGTGAGAGAGTATGCTTGCCTGCACCAGAGGTGGGGAGACCAGGGAAGGGAGTGCTCATTATTATGTAAATTAAGGGGATATTCTGGTTGATCTACAGGCAATTAATGGCTCTATTTAATGGCTAAATCTCCAGTTCACTGAGAAAATGAACCTTCTGCAATACTGGAAGCCCATCCTAGTTCCAGTTCTTCCAGACACCTCACTGCTTCCTGCACCTGGACCCTGAGACCCATTGGCACTCACTCCCAGCTTTAGGGGTATGACAAGTCCCACATGTTGAAACTGTCCCTGGATATTTTTGTCATAATAATTATCATTATCTTAGCTGTTCTCCATCTCAGATAAACTAAAGTCTTTGTTAATCTCATTTGTATATTAGTAGAGCTGGTTAATGTACTTTCATTCTGAACAAGAAAAAAAAAAAGGTATTTTATTCTGAGTCATTATCTTAACATTAATTTTTAACACCAGTCTTTAGAAGTGTATGTATTCTGCTCCCCCTACCCCCAAATAATACTAAACATTAGGCAACTGTCCCACTCTGATGGTTGAATGTCTTTTATCACTTTTTCAGCAAAATTCATTGATATGCTGTCATTTTTGTTCCACAGTATTTTAAGCTTAAAAGAACAGAGTGAGGGGGGAAAAAAAAGAATAGGATGAAGTGTGATACAATGAGAATACAATGCACATGCATCATCATGGGGACCTTCCCATTAGATAAGCTTTTCAAAAAATAACTCAAAGGAATACTACTCCCCCTGCATGTTCACCTCTTACAAACAGCATAAAATATACACTACCCATTGGGTTTTGGAAATCATAACTCCTCATTTCTTCATTTCAACATCAGAAGAGACAGAAAGAAAATTATTTACATAATTTAAAATCCAGCAGGATATATGTATATTTCACTTTGGGAACATCGCTAGGTGGCAGCTGGTATTCTAAACATCATTATGCATTCCACCCAGTGGAACGGAACACAGATTATTTATAAAGTGAAAAATTAGGTGCTCCATATTTAAAGGCCAAGATTTTTTTTCTGGGTCAAAAGAGTGAAAATTTTAGCAATCAAAAAAAAAAAAAAAAGATGCACTGCCGATTCTTGATTATTAAGCAGCAATTATTAAGTTGGTGCTTTTGCCAGCCCCCCTACTCCCATTCTAACCCCCTCCCTCTTATTTCAAACTCTGTGCATTTTCTTGCCCTTTCATTAATCACTGAGAGAAAATGGAGGCCAAGGCAGTTCATTTTGCTCTTCTTAACCAGCTCTTAATACCAGTCTAGAGATATTAAGATTGGCTTACACTAAAATTTTCAGAATGGTGGATTGTAATGGTCTATGTTCTCTACTTTCTAAGTACTAAAGATAATGAAACATCTTTTTTTTTTCTTTTAATAACCAATAACATACCACTCCCGTTGCAAAGCACAACTTCTACATTTACCCAAGACACTTTGGCTATTGGTCTGTGTGAAGGACACACACCTCACAGAACTCCCACTATAGGAGGCAGAAGGACAAGGGCCCCAGCAGCTGTGCTCTGAAATCCATCAGCACTTTTGCTCCTGGTCATGTGTTCCACTGGCTGCTCCAGCCATTGATAGCACAGAAGGGATATATGAAGGCAGGCCCATTCCTGGGGGACACACAATGGCTCTGGTGGTCAAGTTTGCTCAAGGACTTGAGGAACCTTCCTTAGACTGCACTTGGGTTTCGGATGCTTCCCTCCAACCTTCTCTTCCTTCAGGGTCTGGCATTGCAGTCTGGCCATACGCTCAGCCTTTTCTGGCTTCTTCCCCATTTTCTCACAGCGGTATTCCCCCTAATAAAATCCCTACATGTTCATTTCCCTCTTGGTGCTTACTTCTCAAAGTAGCCAGACTCATACAGTCTATAATTCTATGTGAAATCAGGTATAGGAAAGTAAGAATTAGTAATCCATGAAATCCATTCGGCGAGAGAGAGAGAGAGAGAGAGATTGAGGGGAGAGAGAGAGAGAGAGAGAGAGAGAGAGAGAGAGAGATTTCTCAAAAATTCCCTGGCTCACAAATGGCCAATTAGGAATAGCTATTCTGGTACACCCTAAATAATGTGAATAAGGTGTCTGATTTGACAACAGTGACTCCTTTCTTCTACTCTTTTCCCTTATCCTAAAATGACAGAGAACTGGTATTTCCTGGAATTCAGTTTAAGTTCAGAGGAGGTTCATGCAATGACAGGACTTCAGGACTGATGCTAACTCATTGATACACAGCAGCTATCCTGGTCACCTGGTCCTGTCACATTCCTTAATACTCTAATCCCACACATTCTGCTCCTTCTCAATGTAGAGCACCTGCTCAAATCCAGGTGATTGTGGTTTCCCCTATAATATAGGTGAATGGGTATCCCCAAAACCTCTTTATCTGCTCTAAGTCCTTTTGTAAATCTGAATAAGAAAAGTAAAAGGGAAGGATTGTCTTGTAGGAAGCCTATGGAGAAGGTAAGAGAGGGATCAAAGGTATAGTTGTGCTGAAATATCTAAGTAGGCCTGTCTATTACTGGACCTTCGGAAGCAAATATAGGGATTATTAAAAAGATGAGAGGTGTCCTCAGTGGTTTATGAACTCTTCAACCCCTCTGTGGTACTCTCATTGACCCAGCCATGGAAGAAAGGCACCATCAGTCTCCCCATCACTGTCTGGGTGACAAAAAAGGGAAGGACAAAAGGAAACCAGGAGTTTGTGGAACTGAGGTGGAGATATCTCCATAATGCTGCATAGTGGGCATCACCTGATGTGCCAAAGAAAACGCAGACTTAGTGTGTCCAAATGGAACTTCCATCTCCTTCCTTCCTGGTCTTCTATCCAGTACCCTATTTAGTTGCTGGTGATATAAACCTGTAAAACCTATAGTTTCCCCTTAGAAATCCAGTATCAGGAACCACAGTACTATTTTCCTTGGGTAAACTTAATCAGAGAGACATCTGTTATAATTGCTTATCAAAATTCTTCTATGGCAAAACACATTTTGAGTTTCAGACAACAGACCCCAAAAAAACCTGTGGAATATGATCTATTCATAAGTTGGGTAATAGCTAATGATGTGGGATACATCCTCATTTAGAAAATTATCATTAATCAGTTGGAATTATTCATTCATAGCCTGATATATCTGAAGCTCAGCTTAATTTCTTTTAGGTCTTTTAACTTTTGGATTTAGCAGTAAATACCTAACTTTTAACTTTCTGGTTTAACTGCATTTGTTTTTATGAATAATGTTGCTGTGCGCTCTTCAATCCCAATTAAAAATTGGCACAAATCTTAAATATCATCAAGTAAAATTTGAAGGAGATTTTAAAAATGAATCTAATGCAATGATTCTCAAATTGTGGTCTTAGGACCAGTAGCATCAACATCACTTGGGAACCATTAGAAATGCAAATTATCTGCCCCACTCCATTCTTCCTAAATCAGAATCTTTGAGAGTGGGGCCCAGAACTGTGCTTCAACAAGCCCTCTGATCCATGTTCAAGTTTGGAACCACTGATCTCTTGTATCTACTATCTTTAGGCCAGAAATTGGATCAATCATGGTTCATTTAAAGCTGTTCTATTTGCCATAATCCCTATGGAGAGTACAAAAATAGCTCCAAGAATGAGTCTTGTCTTTTAAGAGTTTTCCATCAAGTTGGGGAACTCACACACATGAAATTAAAAGAAAAGTGATATACAATAAATAGTTAAAATTGTGGAAATCAAATAGTACCACAGGACATTCAAGAGAGAGCCTCATATTCATTGGATTATATCTGTTTGGGTATGATTCAACATTTGCATTACCAATCCTATATAATGAAGAGGTAATATGCAAATTGACCGTCATGCCCTTGCACAAGATGGCCAGTACAGGTGGGCAGTTGTGGGTGATCAGGCCAGCAGGGGAGGGCAGTTGGGGGTGACCAGGCAGGCCTGCAGGGGAGGGCAGTTGGGGGGGGCAGGCCTGCAGAGGAGGGCAGTTAGGGGCGACCAGGCCAGCAGGGGAGGACAGTTGGGGGGGACCAGGCCTAGAGGGAAGGGCAGTTAGGGGTGACTAGGCTGGCAGGGGAGGGCAGTTGGGGGCGACTGGGACAGCAGGAGAGGGCAGTTGGGGGCAACTGGGCTGGCAGGGGAGGGCAGTTGGGGGCGACCGGGCCAGCAGGGGAGGGCAGTTGGGGACAATTGGGCCAGCAGGGGAGCAGTTAGGTGTTGATCAGGCTGGCAGGAGAGTGGTTAGGGTTTGATCAGGATGGCAGGCAGAAGTTGTTAGGGGCAATCAGGCAGGCAGGCAGGTGAGCAGCTGGGAGCCAGCAGTCCTGGATTGTGAGAGGGATGTCCGACTGCTGGTTTAGGCTCACAGGGATCGGGCCTAAACCGGCAGTCAGCCATCCCTCAAGGGGTCCCAGATTGGAGTGTGTGCAGACTGGCCTGAGGGACAACCCCTTCCCCCCAGTGCACAAATTTTGTGCACTGGGCCTCTAGTATATAATTAATATTGATCATATTGCAGGAGAAATTAGGGGGTCCAATTTCCCCAACACTAGTGGAGTTCTTGGGGTACTGATTAAATAAGCATTTTCAGAAGCCCCCACAGGAGAAATGTGGTAAAAGACTTTATTTGTATGGAGTTACTTCCTTGGGTTGCCAAGTCCCATGCCCCTTAACCCAGTCCTGAAAGAGGGGCATCTGGAGTTCTAGTAGAGCCAAAAGCAAGGTCAGCGTCCAGAGTTTCCGTTCCACATTGCAGCTGGGTCTAGTTCAGCATCAGTTAATTAAAGTCCATTAGTCCACTGTGTGGAGTCCACAAGGCGCTGGGGCACGTGGGTGCAGGGGAGCCAGGAACCCGGTGCTCCAGAGAGAGTGAGAGCACTGCTTTGTTCAGAAGTTTAAACAGTCACATTTTCATCCTTGCAGTGGCCATCCCTATTCTGGCCACCGACTTGCTCCCAGGTGTGACTGACAGATAAACACCTTCCCACATCATTCAGACCTCAGTGGACATGCGTCTAAACTGCCTTTGTCTAGTCCCTTCCCCTATCAATCAGTGGGGAATAGACATGGAGAATGTTAAATTAGCAAAACTGTGTAAATGACATGCTTATATTTTCTAGTTTTCTGTTTACTTTTTTCCTGTTCATAACAACTATATTATTAAAACAGTATCAATGGGAAGGCAAGATGTTCTTATAGTAAATTATAAATAAGAGGTTATGCCATTTTTCTTGGACCCTAAGAATTGGATTGAGATAAACTTAATTGTGTTTCTGAATGTGCTTTGTTTTTAACATCAAAGACAATGACTCCACAGCCTTTTTCAGGAAACCTGGCCAGTATTATACTACTGTGAGAGCTAAAAGAGTTTTTTCATGCCTAACTAAAATCTTTTCTCCCCCCCCCCTTTTTTTGTTAATTCTCACTGGACACATTTTTTGGGGACACATTGCCTTTCCAGAAAGAGAGAGTGACAGAGAGAGACAGAGAGAAACATCAATGTGCAGGGAACAAACCTGCAACCCAGGTTTATGCCCTTGACCTGGAATTAAACTGAAACCCTTCCATGCATGAGTCAACTCTGACCATAGATTAACACCAGCCAGGGCTAAGATAAAATCTTTTCTTATTGACCAGGAAAAAGCTCTTCATAGCTAATTCATAACTGACACTGCGAGACAGTGGGCTGTGAAAGCATTTTGTGAGGTTTAAAACATTGTATGAAAGAAAGTTAGATATGTTATTATTATCATTGTTTGGTCTTTCTGCATGAGAGGCATAATGATTTTGTTGACCAGGAAAGACAATAGGAGAAGGGGAGGTTCACCTTCAGTTTAAAATTTTAAAAAATCTATTTTCTTATTCCTTCTGTAGATTTGTCTGGAAAATGTCCAACAGACAAATCAAAAGCCCCAGGCTTTTTTGCTCTCAAGATGATATTTTTTTAAGTTGCTGCAATGACATAAAATCAACCCCCTTTGAAAAGTGAATGGCCTCACATATAATTCTATAAGCCTAATCCTAAAACTAAAAAAGGAATAATGTGCTCACTTTGGGAGGTCATTAATTCTTTTAAGTTACAAAACTATCATTAACTGAATTACCATTTCCAAGGTAGTAAATGACATCTTAAAGCTCTGAATGTGTTAAATCACCTTCAAAAAGTGGTCAGTTTATCCCTTAATCACTGATAACATCAGTCCAAATAGCTTCAATTTCTTTAGCACTAGGTTCTGATAAACATAAAGCACTTTTATAGACATTATAAAATTCACCATTAACACTGCATTTAGGAAGGATGGGGACGAGGGAGCCCGAATAAAATATTTTAGAATTTCTGTAGCAAATTAAAGAAACACCTTTACTTTAAAAGATTTTAATTATAAATTTGTGCAATAATTGAAAAGAGTATTACCCAAATGTTGCTATTTCTTTTCTACTGGCCATGCATTATGATGCTAATGAAGACATCTAGTCTAGTATCTCCTAGATTCTAATTTATGCTTTCAGGCTGAATGGGAGCATATGGCATTAGAATTTAGATTTCAGTCTCTATTAGAATTTAGATTTTGGTGTAGAAGAGAATCTTTCTGAATTTTTGGAGACAACTGTGAATGTGGTGGGAACTCAATAACCTTGTTCATGAGGAGTGTCTAGACCAGGGGTGGGCAAACTTTTTGACTCGAGGGCCACAATGGGTTCTTAAACTGGACCAGAGGGCCGGAACAAAAGCATGGATGGAGTGTTTGTGTGAACTAATATAAATTCAAAGTAAAGGAGTGGAGGGGAGAGCAAGAGAACCAGATAGAACAGCCGGATCCGGCCCGCAGGCCGTAGTTTGCCCACGGCTGGTCTAGGGGTAGGTGAGTATATTGGAATAGGAAAAACTGAAAATTCATTGTTGCATTAAATTGGGATCAACATGATCAGGGTAACAGCTTCAGAAAGCTAAACCCCTCTCTTCACCTTAGATGGGCACCTTTATCTACTTTATCTATGTATATGACATTCACTCTGACTTCAATTCAGCACTCTTCCCCCAATTCATAAATTAAGTCCGAGCTCATAAACTACTTTATCATTTTCCAATAAACCAATGATTAAAAACTTTCCAAGAGTAATAATTCTCTCTCTCTCTCTCTCTCTCTCTCTCTCTCTCTCTCTCTCTCTCTCTCTCTCTCACACACACACACACACACACACACACACACACACACGGTGTCCCAAAAACATGTATATACACTTTAACAGCTGATAAACAGTTTCTATTTGAATTAATGCTTATTTCTTTTCAGCCAGACTAAGCTTTGAACAAAGGAAATTCATCCTAAAATGCTACTGAAAGTTTGAAAATGCAATTGAAGTACAAACAATGCCTTTATAATTATTCAAAGTGTGTATACATTTTTTTGAGGGTACACAGATTTAATTGATTTGAAATAATGGGTAAAGTCAGACTAAGCATTGAACAAAGAAAACTCATCCACTAGACCTTTTTATGGGGATAGATAAAAGATAAAGTTTACAGTACAAAATTGGCAATGGTTGATGAATTGAGGGCACACAAATACCAAACAAAGTTATTCTTGATGTTTGCAATTCCATTGCTCTGTGTCATCAGAAGTGCCTAGAACAGGATGGTCATCATTTTGAAAACAGGCATTGCAAAAAAAAAATATTCATTTCTGTAGATTCTTTTAAATTTTGAAAATGATCTGTGTGTTAATAAACACTGACTTTATAATCATTCAAAGTATGTATACATTTTTTGGGACACCTTATATACATGATACAATGAACCTATAAATAGATGTCCACACATAGAGGAACTATGTAGAGATTTCACACTTTCTGGGAAAAGCTAGCCAGTGTGTGCTCCCCTCCAATTCTTTTCTAAAAAATTTAACTTATTGCTATTATTATTTTTAATCCTCATCTGAGGACATGCTTTTCCTATTGCTTTTAGAGAGAGAGAAAGGGAGAGGGAGAGAGAGAGAAAAACATCGATGTGAGAGTGAAAGATCAGTTGGCCTCCCGCGCATGTGCCCCAACCAGTAATCAAACCTACAACCTGTGTATGTGCCCTGACTGGGAATCAAATCTACAACATTTTGGTATATGGGACAACACTCTAACCAATGGAGCCACACTAGCCAGGGCTCCCTTCCAATTCTTCACATAAGTTTCTCGTTTTCAGCTTCATGGATTGCTTGTATATACACTTCTGACAAATTTCAAGGAAAAGCTCTAACCCTTGATGTTGACAAATGTTAAAGGCCCCATTAAGCAAACAGGGCTAAAGATGACAACCTTAAGTGTGGAAATGAAGGAAATTCTCCGTGTAGACTAAAACAGAATTTACTTATAGAGAGGGTTAATCCATTTGACTTACCAAGATGGCATTTCACATTTGATGAGGACATGACACTTGAAACACAGGGTTCAGACACCCACCCAATAGGGCAGAACCTACTCCAGCATTAGCCTAGGGTTTGGCTCACTTTTGGAAGCCTCCTATCCTCTCTCCTCTTCCCTCCATTTTCTCACTCTAGTTGTTGAAAAAGAGATTTCTTGTTACATTCTATTTTCTCTGTTATGTCAAGCAGAAAGCCTCTGATGGCAGAATTATGGTGTTATACTATAACAAGTAGTGGCTCCAAGAGCGCTTCAGAGTAGAGCTCTGGGATTGGGGACCCACACCCCATTTTGTTTCATCTGAAATCTCTAGCATATCATACCATATCATGGGGCTTATGGGTTAAAAATGGGAGAGAAGAAAGAGCCTTATCTACTTTTTTTATTAGCCTTATCTACTTTTTTATTAGATTCTGTATTTTATTCATACTTGAATTGGAAAAAAGATTGGGGCGGGGAGGGAGAAGAAAAAGTATATTCAGGAAGACATTAAAGATGAACTTTAAAAGCCCCAATTAAATGATGTGTAAAAAATTTCAAATATCTTTAAAAAAGAAAACTAAACTAAATCTTCAGTATTACTGGCATCACTGTTAAATAAGTCAAATGAAAAAATTTACCTGGATGGAAATGTCTGGCTTTAATATGGTACCATTTCACAATGTATTTTTTGTGTTGTTTTTTTCTCTTCAAGAAGTCAATATTTCAAACTATAAATACACAGTGTAATCTTCTGTCAATAAAATGAGGTCAGCTTTCCTCTGGGTCTCCTTTAAAACTGGAGATCATTATCTCCCTACTCCAAATCCCCTCACCTACTTAAATAACTTACTTTTTTTTTTTTTGAAAAAGAACAGGAGCCTCTCAATTCCAAATTAACTCTTTGGCCTTCCTCAGGCCTAAAACAATTACTTGCAAGAGTATCATATTGGGATTCAAAGTCCATTGAGCATCTGGGGGCTATGCTACAGAAACAGGCAGAGATAGAGCAATGAAAGAGAGTCCCATCCTTGCTATGTGCTCTTGAATTCCATTAGCCAAAGAGAATGCTATACATTGAGAAATTTAGAAGCAAGGAGTCATCTGGCTGGGGGCACAACAGTTACAATACCTCCCTCTAAAATACACCTAGTGTACTTAAATCAGAAAGCTAATGCCCAATTAAAAAGAAAAAGGAGTCAGATTCTAACTCTTACCTATTAGGTTCCCTATAACAAATGAGAATGACCTAACTTTGCCTTGAGCAGTATAATCAGCCATATATAGCAAGATGTCTCTGCTATCCGGCTCTGTTAAAAAGTGAGACATTAGGTCAAATCAAACATTCTGTTTAATAAGGTACTACCAAAAGTGTTAGGTATGCATTACCAATTTGCAAGATATGGAATGCAATGAAACACACTCAAGACTAAGACAATGCTAAACATATTTGAATCTTTCCCTGATGAAGAAATTTTCTAATGTTTCCTTGCCTTCTTGTCACCATTATGAACCTCAGTTTTCACTATGTCCAGTGAAGTATGGTTATATCAATTAATAGAGGTTTCTATTTGACAGGATATTCTAACAACTGCTTTAACAATATATTGTTTCTGCTGTGTGGGTAATTGACAAAATAGGAATACCAATTAGTTGGGTTTTCTTCTTTGCATTTTACAGTCCATTGGTTCAGTGCCTCATTTGCGTGATACAAAGATTTGAGAAAAGAAGACTTAGCCACTAAAGATGGGTAGGAATGAAGTGAGAAGTAGAGTTGCTTCCCATTCTTCCATCATTATTCCTGCAGCACATGCAACAGAAAGCCTTCCAGTTGTAAACATCTTCTGCTTTTAGACCTCCAGCATCCCCCGGGGAGGAGTGTGCACATACTGAAAGGTTGTCTAAGAAGCTTACTATCTGGCTACAAAATCCAAAATGCAGTGGTTGGAGAGTTTTGAAGCTGGTAGCAGGAATCCTGACAGCTTCATGTGTATGTAGGTAACCACTGTGTTGGAATAAAAGCGTGTTGATGATAATCCTCTTTCAGTTTGGGTCACACAAGGTGACAGGTACTGGTGCTAATTGAAAAGGAAAACGATAATTCGATTCTGTAACAGTTTGCACCTACCTCATGCTTTTTCATCCAGAAGACTGAAAAACATTTTTTTACAAAGGAAAATAATCTAAGGTAACTCCCTCTGGGGTATGGGGTCATCCTCTGTCTCTGAAAAGGCCAGACAATAATGATGCGATGACAACACCTTCTGCAGATGGATCAGAAATATCCAAGGAGGAAAGATGTAATATTTAATCTTAGGAAGACGGTAGAACTGCACTGAACAACACAGGCTGGGAATTTAAGAACACCCCTGGAATCCCAGCGTGGTTCTCCACGTTGGACAAATCATCCAGTTGGAGCCTTATCAGTCTCCCTTGTAAAATGCATATAACAATTTTTAAAATATTTGTTTTCTTCTGAGCAGAACTTAAAGTATTTCAAAAGTTCAGTAAATATTTATGAAAGATGACCACAGTCTCCCATCTCCCATTAAAAGGGAAATGCCATAGAGGAACTAGGGGGCCACAATAAAATGGATGGCCTTGATGAGTGATATGCAGAAAGCCATCGTTGTGAAGTGCCACAAAAGGGGTTTGCCTTGGTCCATTTGGGCTTCTATAACAAAGTCACCACTGATAGGGTGTTTTAAACCACAGACATTTATTTCTCAGAGTTCTGGAGGATAGAAGTCTGCGATCAGGCTGCCAGCAGGGTTGGGTCCTTAGTGAGGGCCTTCTCCCTGGCTTGCAGATGGCTGGCTGTCTTTGTACTGTGTCCTCACATGGCTAAGAGAGATCATCTCTCACTTGTCTTTTCTTGTAAGAACACTAATCCTATTCAAGGGGGGCTCTACCCTCATCACCTTCCAAAAGGCCCCACTTCCCAATACCACCATATTGGGGATTAGGACTTCAACAGGTGAATTTTGGGGGGATGTAAACATTCAGTCCATGGCATATTAACCTGGATCTGAGAGTACTTGGGACTAGAAAAATGTATTGGCCCAGTTTTTGACATGCCATGGAAGCACAGTACGTACTAGTATATGCACTGTAGTGATATTGTGGTCCTATTCTTTGTTTCCTAGCATATTTGAAAGACAGAGCAATGAGGTGACACTTCGAGCGGAGGGCAGGGCAGTTTGGAATCAGAGGCCCTCTGTTGCAGGTTTGCCAGGACGCTCCATGTTCCACGTGCTTGCTCCGGAGAAGCTCATGGTTGGGGAGCAAAATATCTCGGGCAGATGGCTGGGTTTCTCACTTCCATCTCCCTGGCTCCACTGTTTGTTCTGTGTTCCCCTTTTAAAATGTGGTTCTTTCTAGAAGCAGATGGACTGGTACACAGAGTACCTCTGAGGAGAGGTCCCTGAGAATTCAGCTGCAAAGTCTGGGAAAAGCACTAACTGGGAAGAAGCCAGGCACAGATTTCAGTGAAACATCTCCCTCATGCTTGAACGAGCTTCTCTTTCTTGTTGAAACGTGCTCAATTCCCTATAAACACCCCACTTTCTAGACAGATGGACAAAGAGACAGATACATGCTTATTTTTGTCTAAACATTTCTTTGATGAAGTACAGCTTTCAGCCAGCCTCATCGAGTTACTCCTAAAGAATCATTCACTTTTAATCTGCCTACTTCATCCCAGCCGGCTGAACACTTCATAAACATTCCTGAAGTCCCCACACTCCTCTGAAACACATAATGAGCACAGTGACACTAACAATACTTCACAAAATAACTTTCTTCTGAACCATTTGAAGTGATTCTAGTGTTTAGTCTCATCATATCTCCATGCCATGGTGCAAAGTAAATGAAGTAGAAAACTGTGATCCCAATATGATCTTCCAATTAGGAAGTTGAAGATAACTGAGTTTGTGTGGAAAGGGTTTCTGTCCCACAGCTACAAACTCTTTTGAAGAGTTGTATTGTGTACAGATAAAAGCTGCACAACTTGATCAATTACCTGTCATTTTACTATGAGGTGGGAGAGTAGAAGTCATCATTTGGAGCAGTCTCCTGGTAAGAGGTAAGAGAGGATAGAGTTTGTATACCTTTTTGGAATATTGATTATTTTAAGCTGGCTACTAAAAAATATTTTTATTGATTTCAGAGAAGAAGAAAGAGGGAGAGGGAGAGGGAGAGAGAGAGAGAGTGAGAAACATCAATGATGAGAGAGAATCACCATAGGCTGCCTCCTGCACAGCCCCCACTGGGGATTAAGCCCACAATCTGGGTATGTGTCCCCCAATTGGAATCAAAGCCAGGACCCTTCAGTCCACAGGCCGATGCTCTATCCACTGAGCCAAATCAGCCAGGACTAAGCTGGCTATTTTTAAGAAATAAGACTCAGAAAGACCCTCCTGCTTATTTGTGTAAAGGAATTCAGGTAGAAAAACCTGCTTACAGGAGGGGAGCTATCACCTTCCTATAATATGAAGAGGGGCAGACAGGAGGAACCTGCCAAGTCCGTTTAGTAGAGTCAGTCCCCTCTGTGTCCCATTGTTTCTGGGTGACCTGGCAAAATTTGTTCACCAAATGTTTGCTCCTTCTCATCTGCCTGTGAATTGCCTACTGTCCCTTTGAAGTCTTAACCACTATTCCCCTTTCTTCTTAGCTCAAGATGGCATATAAGCCTCAATTGCCTGATTTATGTACATATGTAATAAATTTGGTTATTTTTCCAGTTTGTTTCATGCCACTCTGATTATTAGACTAGCCAAAAGAAGAGTAGAAGACAAATTAGTTTTCCTCCTCCACAGAGGCCACTCACTGATCTTGACCTGTGACCTGTCTTATTCCTTTCTAGGGAGAGAGAGAGAGAGAGAGAGAGAGAGAGAGAGAGAGAGAGAGAGAGAGAGAGAGAGAAGGCACTATTCAACAATCCACTAGGCCTGAATGGTTGCTTAAAGCACAACCTGGTTAATCTCAAGGGGTTTCTCAGGCCTTAGCTCACATTGCTTCACAGGTGAATCAATTTATCCTTTTACATTCAAACAAAAGGCATTCTGGGATCATCCTTCAGAGAGTGAATAGCTCCCTGAGGACACATACACACAAAAAGAATGCTAATTCTATCACAGCCCTAAGGTAGCATTACTAGTAATAAACTTCTTTCAATAAATTAACCAGTATCTTAGGTCATAGCTAAATACATAAACCAGTTCCTATGAATTAGTGGGAAAGCTGGTTAAGTGATAAAGAGACTAATTATCACACATGGAAAAAGTTAAGAACTCCAGAGTGCTGAAGCAAAGAGATAATTTGAAGAAGGTGGTTGCTTTTAAATACTGGGAAAGTGCCCTGTGGAAGATTCCAGACTTAATCCTGAGTGTTCAGAGAATGGAGCTGGGGCTGATCACTGAGTTTGTGTCATTAGAAGAGGATCTAAAATGTAAGGGGCATCTATACAATACACAAAATGCTTTGGTGGGTGCTTGACAAGTGGCAGACCACTGAAGTGCCTGCCTCACAGCCCTGCCCTGTAGATAGTATTTAATACCATGGCAGAGAAGTTTAACAGCCGCAGTTCAGAGAAGTTAAGACAAGTGCTTCAGGTCACACTGCTTAGAAGAGGCAGAAATAGGATTCGCTCCAAGTGTGGACTATTTCCAAGATTGGGCCCATTTAACAGCCACCACAATTCAGGGGAATTATTGCCACAAAGGGAGAGAAATATGCAAGTACATATGGCACCCGGAACATTGTGCACCTGTGACAGCAAAGCATTTTCTCGAAAAAGAATCTTAAAACCCTAAGATTTTAAGTACAGACCTCTCTCGAAGAAATAGAGTGGAAAGACCTAAGCTTCCACTCCCCTTTCTTTCACTTCTTATTAAGAGCAGTTTTGTGGCAGCCATAAAGTAAAATAACACAGTATCGATGTTTGGTAAGCTCTCCATCAAACACAGAAAAGAAGGAAGAAGGATGTTGCTATAAAAATGTCTGTAAACTGATCCATCCACGGAAGACAACTTTAAACGCCAGGGCAAATAGATTCTCAACTTTAAACGCCAGGGCAAATAGATTCTCGGTTGCCCTTTCTTTCCCATTTCTTTCTAACAAGTGTAATCTTTCCTAATGTCGGGCAGAACAATTCCAAATGATGACTTGATTTGCAGTGATGGACCTGGGAGGAAGCAGGGGGTTCTGTTAAGTGTTTAACTATTGTCACCCTTTGCCTCTCTGAGCCTGGTTTCCTTAGGAGGAACAGGAAGAACCCCCTGGAGTCCCTTTTACCTCAGCCCACATGAACACCAGAATGTCCCTACAACAATATCCCGATGTCTTATCTTATGCAATTACTGTATAGGAGCACAGCATGTGTTTAAGAATATAGTATAATGGATAACAGCCTGGGAACTAGACTATTTGGCCTTAAGTCTCAACCTCCATCCCATTACTAGCTGTGTGACCAGGGCTAAATATTTCATCTCTCTCTCTCCATATATATATATATATATATATATATATATATATATATATATATATATATATGTATATTATATGTATAATTTTTTTTATTGGCTTCAGAGAGGAAGCGAGAGGGAGTAAGAGATAGAAACATTAATGATGACAGAGAATCATTGATTGGCTGCCTCCTACATGCCCCCTACCAGGGATTGAACTCACAACCCAGGCATGTGCCCTGACCAGGAATTGAACCTGTGACCTCCTGGTTCATAGGTTTATGCTCAACCACTGAGCCACACCAGCCGGGTTAATCTCTCTTTCTAAGGGCGAGCTACTGCATCTATGACAATAGCTACTTCACATGGTTGTCTGACGAATAAATGATTGAATGTGACCGTGTGCTATTATTACTATTCCTGAATGGCAGTGGTTCTGAACCTTCATGTATCAGGCTCATCCAAGGAGCATGAAAAAGCCCACCATAAAGGCTCTATTCTGGTCCCATCAATAGATTTGGGAGAGGGCCTAGGAAGCTGCAATGTCCACCAGCCAGAGGTGAAAACTCCAGTTCCTCAGTGCACAAGGGCCCCTGGAGACAGGCAAAGCATACTTGCTCTGTATGGTTGAGTGAGAGGCACACACACTTTAGACTCAGACAGACTTAGGTTTAAACACAGGCTTCGCAATTGCTTAGCCATGTGGCCTTGAGCAACTCATTTGCCTTCTCTGAGTCTCAGTTTTCTTATCTCTAAAATGGAGATCATACCATCTTTCTGAAAGCATTGTGAAGCTTAAGGATCGATCTATGAAAACTCTAGCAGCCAATCAACAAATGATGTTTTAATAATGTATACTTATCCTTATATATGTAGATTGATCAAACCAAGAGGAAAGATAATAGAGATGGGAGAAATGCTGGCTATTTAGAGCCTTTGGAACAGGGAGTTAATCTTTTAAGAACTATAAATTACTATTCAACTTTTTTTTTTTCTAAAGTATATTTTATTGATTTTTTTTACAGAGAGGAAGGGAGAGGGGTAAAGAGTTAGAAACATTGATCAGCTGCCTCCTACACAGCACCTGCTGGGGATGTGCCCGAAACCAAGGTACATGCCCTTGACCGGAATCAAACCTGGGATCTTTCAGTCCACAGGCTGATGCTCTTTCCACTGAGCCAAACGGGTTAGGGCTCTATTTACCTTTTTAAAACAACAAACACCTGTATAGTATTTTCCCCCTTTTGAACAAAACATATTTAATTTATGTACTCTTCACTACATATTGCCTTTGGTTTTTTTTTTTTTTTTTCTTTTACTTAACAATGTATCTTGGGGATGTTTTTCCAAATCCGCACATAAAGATCCTCATTTTTATTCTACAGAAACATACTATTGCACTGAATTGATGTCTTATGATTTAACCAGTCCCCATTGAGGGGCACTTAGGTTGTTTTCTAGCATTTTCTTTTACAAACAATGCAGGAATGGATAATTTTTAAATAAATCTTTTCACACAAATGTTTCTGTGAGTTATATTCCTAGAAGTGGAATTACTGGATCAGAGGGTTTATACATTCGTTATTTGTTAGAAATTGCCAAATCACTCTCCACAGATTTTGTACCAATTTATACTCAGATCAGCAATGAGAGAGCCTGTTTCTCATGCCCCTATCAACACAATCTCTTGTCAAACTTTCTGATCTTTGCCAATCTGATAATCAAAAGTGCTATCTCCATGTAGTTTAATTTGCATTCACCTTATTATGTGAACAATTGTGCATATTTTCATATGTTTTGGAACAATCTGACTACCCTTTCCTGGGAAATGATTATTCATATCCCTTGCCTCCTGCTTCTCTATTGGTTTGTTAGTCTTTGTCACTTTGATTTATAGCAGCTCTTTATATATTTGAGATAGCAGGCTTTGGTCTGTGATATGAATTGCAAATATTTTTTTTTTCTAGCTTGTCATTTATTTCTGACTTTGCTTATTGCTATTTTGTTCTGTATTTATTAGTTTGCAGAATTTTCTTTTTTGGAGTTGAATTTTTCTCATATTTCTTAAATGGCTTTGGGTTTTGAATCATGGTTTTAAAAAAGCTTTTCACTCTGATGTTACCCCAGAATTCTTCATGGCTTCTTCTGAAAAATGTATTGTTTTATATTTTGTATTTAAGTCTTCATTCCATTGGAAATGGCGGAAGGTATGGATTAAACTCTTTTTTTTTAATTGGCTGAATTCTATTTCATATATTTATAGAAGAACAATTTATAAGGAGTTATATGTAGGGTAGGAAAAAGACATCCTTGAAGATTTCAAATAAAGAGAAAATGAACAATTATTCTTGTTATATAACTTCAACAGCTGACTGTCTTTCCATTTTCGTAGTGTGAAAGCACACTCAATATTCTTCTCCCTCTTTTCAACAGTTGTCACTCATTTACTAAAAATATTAATCTTCACTGTGAATTGAATTAAAAATTACAGATGGTAACAGTGAGTAAAAATTTCTGAAGATGATATGGATGATGGGGCATTATTTCCTCATCTCTCGATTAATTCCTTTTTTGTGGGCATCCTATCTCCTTTATCTCCAATGCTTTAAATGCCTCAGTGCAATAACAATATCATCATAAAAGCTAATTAGTAAAGATTTTGTGTCTTGTTAATGATGTATAATTGATTATGGCTGGAGGACAGAATGAGACTAACCATTCATCCATGATGAGCATTGCATTCTATCTTCCTACAATATGTAGATGATGGCATTTTTATTACTGTTTTTCTATTATGTTGACATCTGAAACAAGTCACCAATCTGTTTTTTTTTCTCTAGCACCATCTTTTACCACCACCAAACCTGGGCCCTGGAAAAGTGTACAGATTATTCTAGATGCATGATTATTGAAAGAATGAGGAAAATTATTACCTGTGGACCAAATGGGGAACAACAATCAGGGCATTACTTCTCCATTCTATCTTCGCTTAAAATTTAAAACTATACTTTTCTCTTATTAAACCATAGGCCATAATTACATTTTACAAATAAATGCCTGATTAAAAATAACTTTAAAGTAGCCACTTAAATAACTGTAACCCTTTTTTCCAGCCCATCTCACACTTATTAATTCTTTATAAATAAATAGATGTAGTTAGACAGCAATTAATGTTAAAATATTTATGTAGAGAAAGGAACAATAAACAGACTCTGGGACTCCCCACTGAAGATCACTTCCCAGGGGATTCTGCCCGCCACCTTCCCTGTCTTTCTTCTTCCCTCTCTGTCTTCCTTCTCTAACAGTTGCCTTCTTCACCTCAAGAGGCTCCAAATTCGAAGTCACGTGCAACTGTAGCTCCTTTATTTGGGGTCTGGCCCAACACCTCATTTTTCAAAGGGATGGGAGTTTGGCTCTTTTCTGAGTTGGTCTGGATTGCACAGCTGTGATGAGAAAAATATGCAATAGGTGCAAAACTCTGACGGGTAAGGATTAAGAGTTTGTTATGACATGGCTCTTTCCTCAGAATGTACAGCCCAGACAATAATTCGGACGCAGTACTCCCTGTTGCTGTTTCCTGATGTGGGAAAATGTCCACAGATATTCTCCTTGGACTCCCACAGAACAGCTCTGAGGCCTTGGCTCCCATGCCTGAGGACAGCCACACACATGGAAAACTGCTCTGGTTTGGTGCCGTCCTGACTCTATTTGCCCTCCACTCTGATGGTGGAGCCTGGGCCAGTAAGAAAACCCCAGAAACTCTAAGTGTGAAGGATGAAGGGAAATCTGGCATTTTGGAGATTGGTCCCAGACATCTCTGCACACAGCATGCCTTTTCCAAGTGTTTGCTTGGCCATGGCTTCATTACAGCTGGGCTGCTGGGCCAAAAGGGAACAGATGCAGGGTTGGGTGTGGGGGGTGGGGAGAGAGAACAGAAGACAATCTTTTTATTTTCTCTCTTCTCTCTCTAGGTCACTAGAGTGTGATTTCAATGGAAAAGCACAGGCTGCCTTCTTTCATCTGTGCCCAAGGGTAAAAGGGTGGGCTTTATGGGGGAGACACCAGCTCAACTGGAAAGACTGAACAGAAGGCATGGAATTGGAGGGCTGTGGTTTCAACCTTCACAACTCGAGTCCTCGTAGGAGCACAACAGCATGAAGCTGTGCTCACCACCCAGTCACCCTGCTCCTCAGCGGGTGGCTGTTCACTGAGCAGAAACTCATCTTACAATTAGGGCCTACCTATTGGGAACTATTCAGCTCACTGAAAGTGAGCTACCAATAGACTTGAGGAATTTCTTCTGGTGGTTTTGGTAACTGGCTTTTATTTTTTAATATATTTTTATTTATTTCAGAGAAGATGGAAGAGGGAGAGAGATAGAGAGATAGAAACATCAATGATGAGAGAGAATCATTGATTGGCTGCCTTTTGCATGCTTCCCACTGGGGATTGAGCCCACAACCCGGGCATGTGCCCTTGACTGGATTCGAACCTGGGACCCTTTAGTCCACAGGTCGACCCTCTAGCCACTAAGCCAAACTGGCTAGGGTGGTAACTGGCTTTTAGAAGCACCCAAGGTCTAGCTACATAGCAGATCAAGAATACAGAAGGTCAGCAATGGGGCATGAGCTATTTTTACAAGTTACCATAATACTATTGTGAGATAATAACTGCTGCTATATACTCATAACACAAAGCTAAAATCTGACTATTCTCAAACTTGACTTATGAGGAGCTGTTCATAGAAATTCTACTTTGTTCAGAACAGGCCTACATAGTAGAATGCCATGCGTGGTCTCTCTTCATAATAAGCCTTCTTGTTATGAAGATAGGTATTTAAATATGTGCTGGTAGCTGATGCTGTTCTGTCTTATATACTTAAACTGAACTTTTGTTTTGTACTTCTGCCCTGAGGCAATTTAATTGCATAAGTTTCAAGTTTATATACAAAAATGATAAATACGTAAATGGTATCCAATTTCCAAAAGAGGATGGCATTAGTGGGAAAGCATAGAAACAGTCTCTCTTTATATCTCCCTTGTGAGATCCTTGCAATTCTGCCATACTTTCCTGGAAAGGACTGTCCCTGGTACTAGTATTAAAGAAATCATCCATGCTCCCCACTCCCAAACAAACTGAGCAGAATATTACAAACCACACGCATCTCCCCCTGAGGCTGCTACTGTTTACGAGAACATCACATGGTTCTGCCCTTAGTCCAGACTCCCATCTGAAATCTCTACAGGTTGAATGAAACCTCGCCCCAGTGACTCGGATCCACTGGTTGCTGATACCATGGACAGAAACAGATGATCCCATCACGCTGTCACCTGCAATATGTTGCCTGTGTTCTCTCAGTAATGTCCTCTGAGGCTCTAGCAATTCAAAGATACAGAGTACTCTTACCGTTCAGATCAAGCTCCTTCCCCAGCTCAATTTTTCACTCTGTTCAAGAACACAAAATGAAGGCAGAGTCACATGGAGCCTGGAAACAATTAAGATAGACAAGGATGTCCACCAGTCCACCCCTGGTCCTTCCCCAACCCCTGCTGCAGATGGGGATAAATTCAGGAGTGATGAGGTGGCTTCCTGCACCATCAAGGTCATCAGAGAAGCCCTTCTTACAACTCAGGGACAGAAAAAGGAGAAATGCTACTTCAGCATAAAAAAGTCCAAGTTTTGCCAACCTGGAGAATGTGAGTCTCTTATGTAGGCAAGAGAAGTGCTTTCAGCCAGAAGTTGAGCCTTGTGGTGTGAACAGAGTGAATTTCCAGGTGGGGTTAAAAAAAGAAGAACAGCTGTCAGCACCCTTAAGTGAGAGGCCTCCTGCCATCCCCTGTCCACTCCATCCTGCCCTCCACTTTACAGCCAGTGTCCCCTCTCTCTTGTCCACAGTGGTGAAACAAGGTTTGGGAGAGCTCCCTAAGAGTCACGGTTCATGCAGAACTGAGAGGTTGTTCCAGAAAATGTAGGGACTTTGGGAATGGGACAGAGACTAAAGAAGAGAGAAAGAATATGGAAAGGAGATGAATTTGGAGAAGGCTAGATGAGGCAGGTTCAGAGAAGGAGGAAACACCTGCATGGGGCACCCTCAAATTCTGGGAGGGGAGCCTTCTCATCCTGTCTTAAGTCTGTTTTGGTTGCTTTGACAAAATGCCACAGGTACTTGTTGGGTGGCTTATAAGCAACAGGAATTTATTTCTCACTGTTCTGGAGACAGGGAAGTCCAAGTTCAAGGTGCCAGCATGGTGATGGTCTCTTAGAGTCCCTCTTCCTGGTTCTTAGATGACACCTTTACACTGTCCTCACATTATGAAAGAGGTAGAGGGCCCCTCTGGAGCCTCTTTTATAAGGGCACTAATCTCATTCATGCAGGCTCCACACTCATAACCTGACCACACCCCAAAGGCCCCACCCACTAGTATCATCACCTTTGGGGATTAGGATTTCAACACACAAATTTGGGGGTGAGACACAAATATTCAGGCCATAGCACATGTCAAGTATTTTTCACCCCAAATTTCATTCTCCTCCCTTTGAAGATTATCCCTTCTGCCCCTCTGATTCTCTGTGAATAAGTACTGGTTTTTACCTACTATATGCATGTTCATTTGGAGAAACTGAAAAGTAGTCTAAGCAGTAGTTAAAATACATAAAGGAGTTGCTCCCCCTTTGGTCACCTCCTATTTTAGATAAGTATAGAGGCAACTGACAACATCTGCAGGAAGCCAGAGCCAGCAAGTGCCTGGGACAGAAGGAGTTTTGATAGAGGTCTAATCACATTAAGGACCATGGGGAATTTGAAAGGGTCCATGATTAAGAAGGTAAAATGTGACAGCCTTGTGAAAGGTAGTTTGCTTATCTTAGAAAGGGATAAGACCAGGTATAAAGGGAAGGGGACATGCTCAGAGGTTCAGACCATTGGCCACAAAGTATATGCAGCCAATGGAGAGAATAAGCCCCTAATCTCCAACTGAAGGATGGTTGACTTAGCCTTGGCCTCTGAACATCCTTAAGATCCTCTGAAATTTTCTGATAACAGCTAACTCAGTCAAAGGAAGAAAAGGTTGAAGCCCATAAAAATAAAAAAGGTTGATAAAACAGCCGGATATCAAGTTTTATGGCCAAAACAGAAGGTGCCATCACAAGACAGTGTAAGGTTCTGGCAGCAGCCCCAAAGTTTAGGGATCACCCGACTCTTTCATTCAAGGGAACAGAGGTCTAGGCCTAATTTACAGAGCATCCTTCTGAGGCTATTCCGTTTTCTGCTTCTACTTTGGACAGGACATTTAATGGCAAGATGTAAATGCAATCACTTCCTGGTGGTAGAGAAACTGAAAACAGCATGAGCTCTGCTGGGGGCAAGGGCTGTTTCAGGCCTGCACAAGAATATGTCATTGTAGGACTATGGGCAAACAAGATGGAGCCAGGCTGTGCTCTGGAAGTGGTTCCCATAAGTCCTTCCATGTGTGTTAACTTGCCCACTTTCTTGTGTTTTTTGTTTTTTTTTTTTTTAAATATATTTTATTGATTTTTTACAGAGAGGAAGGGAGAGGGATAGAGAGCTAGAAACATCGATGAGAGAGAGACATCGATCAGCTGCCTCCTGCACACCTCCCACTGGAGATGTGCCCGCAACCAAGGTACATGCCCCCGACCGGAATCGAACCCAGGACCCTTCAGTCCGCAGGCTGACGCTCTATCCACTGAGCCAAACCAGTTTCGGCTCTTGTGTTTTTTGATAACATGCAGAGGCTCACCCTCAGTTGGAATTGAGAGAAGTGGGCACCATAGTGGTAGCAGGCCAGGATCATGGATCTATACTAAGTCCAGTCCCTTCTGATTGTTAGCCTAGTGTGATCAAGTCATTGATCAGCATCGGGCTTACTTCCACTGCATATCCCATGTGCCTTCAGCTAGAGCCAGATGGAGGCTGGGAGCAAAGAGAACTGCCTTCCAGCTTGCCCCTGCTGGTGAGGCCTAGAGCAGTGGTGGTGAGACTGTGTTCCAAGCTTAGTGCAGTCAGGGTCTTCTGCATTATGTTGAGAGATGGGCAGAGAGGCATGAGAAGAGACTAGCACTCTGCACATGGGATTTTTCCAGTTAGAGTGGATGCCTCAATGTATCCCATGGCCTGTGCCACCTTTCAGCCTCTTGTGGAGAAGATAGTTGGGAATATGAACTATTTGGAGGTGCCTGTGTTCTCTAACAAAATATTAGATTTAGAGGGACTTTCAGGGAGCATGAGTAATGGCGCCTTAATCAGGTACTGGATTGTCCCACAGGGGGATGTTTAGATATGTGTCAATTTTGTGGCACTTCAGTGAATGATGGAGAACACAGTACATACAAAGGGAATCACAGATCCAGAATCTACTTCTGCCCTATACTCAGACCCGTCCTACCAACCCTGGGAAACAATTTGTTGTATGAGGGCTGAGAGGGTATTGTCAAAGATAATTGCTAACCAGCTCAGTGACATCATCTATGGCATGAGGCAGGCCATAAATGAACAAATGAATGAGAAGGTTCACAGTGGTTCTGGGAAGCACTGGGAACTGAGACATGGCATTGGGGAAGCTAGTGGACCCAATGATCAAAGTACCAGAACGGATTTACGCCAAAGGGTCTTTTGTATTACACATAGAACCATGTTATAAGAAGTAGGAAGCAGTTCAGTGTCTGGAGGACCCTCAGAGAAGGAATTGTATTACAATGGCTAGTTAGAATCCAATAGCAAAACCCTTACCCCGACCAACTGATTTTGTCAACATATGAGTTCAATTTTTCCTAAAGCCAACGTCAAGCAAAGTAGACACAATATTTGTTGATTATTAATTGACACCCAATATTTATTGAGTACTTAGTATATGCCAAGTCCCATTATAGGCCCTGGCAATATGGCTGAGAGATAAAAATTTCTGCCTTAGTGGTGCTAACATTCTAGTGGGAAGAGATAGATCAATGAATAAAATTAAGCTCATAAGTATTTAGTGTGCCTGGTGGTGGTAAATGCTATGGAATAATAAATGCTACCTCTTCTAGAGAACTTTTGTGTGTCAGACAGTGCTCTAGCACTTTATATATGTGAACCTATTCTGTTCTCCCTAAATATTATTATTAGATCCCCATTTTATGGATGAGAATACTGAGGCCTTGTGAGATGGATATCACCAACCCAAGATCATGCATCTGGGAAACAGAAGAGCCAAGATTCCCCCCCTGTGCAGTATAGGCCAGCGTCTATGCTCTAAGTCATTGCAAGAGGAAGTGGGGAGGGAGGGGGAGAAAGAAATACTTGGGTAGGTCAGGGTGCCAGTGTGATTTTAAATAGGGGCTTCATGGAAAATCCCACAAAGAGGTGAAGATGGGAGATAGGAGTCTATTTGAGCAAAGATCATTCAATTGCAAAAGCCCCAAGGAAGGAGGGAGAGAGGAGCAAGGAGGACAGAGGGGCTGGCCAAACTGGAGTAGGGTGACCAATAACCCAATATCTGCCACTATGGTCACCAGACAGCGGGGATGGGCAGGCCTGACCTCCCACCTAGAGTCATTCTGCAGTCAGTGTGAACATGTGCCCTGAGCTGAGCAGCTCTGCAGACCTACTGGGGAGGAGGGGGGTAGATTTTGGTCAGCACTGAGGAAATGGGAGTTTCTGTTCTTGGCTGCCTTGTGCTCACAAAATATTAATGACTGCTATTTTTCTTAGCAGTCATTAATGGGAAGACTGACTTGTATACAGTTCATTCCCATATAACTTCACCTCACTAATTTTCCCCCAGGATTGTGATTCATTCTCTCAACTGTTACTTCCATGGAGATGAGATGACTATGGGCTCCATAACTGTGGCCCATAGCTCTCTAACTTCCAAGAGTGCAAGTTACGATTTCCTATTTCCCATCCACCAAACTCATCCACTTCTCTCTCTTCCTTTTCGCCACTCTATTTTAACCACCAGTTACCCTGGTTCAGACTTTTAGTTGTAACTCAATCTTGCTTGGATTTTTGGTCTCAACCAAATAATTTTAATTCCTATAAATTATGCCTCAGAAACTTCTTCCCATTCCCACAGCCACCCTCTTCCTTGCAGTTTCCCTTCCTCAGGACAACTCTGATAGCCCCCTAACATGTCACAATCCCCAGACTTGCCCCTCACTCCAGACTCCTCTGAGCTCCACATGCCAGAGCAAGCTGTGATCCTGGCTTCAAATCTTCAACTGTTCCTGTTGCCTGGTATACCAGACATAAGGGCCCCAGTTTGTTGTCACTACACCTACAATGTGTCAAAACCTGGCCCCCGCTTCATTATTCCCTTGTATAACCTGTATATATCTAACTCTCTGACAGAGGATGTGTTAACTTCTGACTACATTCTGAGCCTTCCTGTCTCATGTTCTGAGTTCCAGCCATCCTCTCCCAGTTCTCTCCAGTTCTCTCTGTATGAACCTTGCTTAGTGCTCCAAACTGGAAGCATTTTCTGTCTCTTCTAACACACCACACTTGTCTTACTCAGTTGTGATACAGTTGTCTATCTCTGTCTATCTTAGGCCCGGCACATGAAATTCATGCACAGGTAGGGTCCCTAGGCCTGGCCTGTGATCAGAGCTGATCTTCCGTGGCTGCCAGCAGCAGGCCCTGCTCCCCTACCAATGCCAGTCGCCCTCTGTGTGTGGGACGACCAGCAGGGAGATTGGGGCCCTGCTAGCTCACACCCACCTTGGCCTGGCGCCACCTGCATTCGCTGCCACCCACCTCTGGTTTCCCATTCCCCACTGGGCGACCGGAGCCTGCTGGCCAGTGGGGAGGGACCGAGAGGTTGGCTGGCAGGTGCCTATCAGGTGATTGGGGCCTGCGGCCTGGAGGCAGCTCCTGTGTTGAGTGTCTGCCCCCTGGTGGTCAGTGCATGTCATAGTGACCTGTCATCATGCTGTCTGGTCGATTTGCATATTATGCTTTTATATATATAGATGACCTTGAAAGTATAAAGTTAAAGGTATCCTTAAATCTTTCTAGAAGGGAGGACTCCAGTTGCTAGGGACTCATTTATTCATTAATTTCTTTATTCCACAACTATTGAAAGTCAGACATTGTTCTAGGCACTGAGGCCACAAAGATATTAAGATACAGTTACGTCTTCAATATGCTTGAAATAATTTACACAACATGAAATAATTTACAAATTACAGTAGTGATAATCCAACCATACTCAGTTAACAATTATGTTTTGTGCTACCTTCTACTCCCACCCTCATAAATCAAGGTAATTACTCGGCAATCTGGCTAGGCCTTGTAAGGCGAAAGAGCTGTTCATGTCTTGTGTCAAATGGTGAACAGGGAGGGGGAGGAAAAGGGTAAATTACCCTGCTTCCATCTGTGCCCACTCAGCTCTAAATCTCCAGGAAAAATATGCTCAGGATGGCCAAAGAGAGATCCTCCCAACTGTGCATATAAAAGTAGAAAGGGAGCTGGCTGTAGTAAGTGTGTGAGCACATATGAAACTTTAGATTGATCTTTTATGTTTGAGAGAGAGCACGGGCAATCCTAATGGATTTAAAAGGTTAGTTCACCTTCTCTGACGGTACACAAAGCAAGCAGAGCAGGGCTCTGAAGGTCTTAATGTGACATGTGCTGCACATTTTAAAGATGCCCCATGAAATGAAAACACCATGGTCTGCTCAAGCTAAAGTGCAATTCTAGTATCTTACAGACCCCTAATGCAATGATATCTAACATGCCTAGATTTTAAAATGTGTTTTTACCAGAAGAGACTCAAAGAGAGGACAGGTGAATAGTTTAAATGACCCTTAAAACTGAAAATGAACAAAATATGTCCAGTGCAGCCAGTGTGTTGTAGGGGTTGGGAACATGACCTCTGGAGCGAGTCTGCCTGGGCTGAAACCCAACTCACTGGCTATGTGACCTTGGACATGTCACTGCAAATGAAGACAATGACAGTATTTACTTTAAAAGTGTTCTTGTTGCCCTAACTGGTTTGGCTCAGTGGATAGAGCGTTGGCCTGCCGACTGGAAGGTCCCAGGTTCGATTCCAGTCACGGGCATGTACCTTGGTTGCAGGCACATCCCCAGTAGGAGGTGTGCAGGAGGCAGCTGATCAATGTTTCTCTCTCATCGATGTTTCTGACTCTCTGTCCCTCCCCCTTCCCCTCTGTAAAAAATCAATAAAGTATATTTAAAAAAAAGTGTTCTTGTTAATGTTAAATTAGTTAATATTTATAAAATGATTAGAACAATGCCTGGCAATAATTAGCACCATATAAGAATTTATTAAAATAGAAAATAATTTCTTAGACTTCATCCTTTTTTTTCCCCTTTTTAAACTTCACCTTTAAAAAAAAAAAAAGAAGAAGAAAAATAGGGCACACAGCCCATCAGTGGCCTTGCCTAGTATGGGAGCCCTTCATGACCTCATCATTATCTGGAGGCAACACCCACTTTCTAGCCAACACAATTTGTCAGAAGAGGGGCAACTTTTGTCATATACAGTAAATTTTTATACTTGCTACTCTACTAAATGGAAGAAAAACATCCAAAGAGGAAGAAAATATTTCCCAAATGATAATTGGATAAACCTGAATAAATGAAAGCTCTGTAGGAATGTAAGCCTCTGGATAGAGAGACACAAATGCTACGCCGTTAATGAGTATCACATGCAGTCCTATGGGCAGAGGGATCCCTCCAGTTGGCCCTCTTTATGCCTTGTTTCCTCCTTTATGTGCAATTTCATCTTTCTGGGGCCTATATAAATCTCTCTCTGCCTGTATTATCTTCCCATTATGAGCGAGCAGCCATAATGACAGCCACCTGTTTTAATGGCAGAGCCAGGATGTCATCATTTTCAGCAGAGTGTTGTTAATCTAAGTAACCTTTCCCTCCAGGAATGCCACCCCCACCCTCATGAAGTTATAAGCCTTTTCCAGAGCACCTGTTCCCCCTCTAGTTTTAAAAGGTAAATTCCTCCCAAAGGGGCCCCCCTGCTCATAACCCAATTCCCTGCTACGCGATCTGTATAAATCTTAGCACTTTTGGTCGCTATGGTTTTCTCAATCAAACCAGCAGGGAGAAAGGGGGGAAGATGGAAACATATTGTTCCAGAATGCACATTAACATACTGTAATAGCCCCATCAGAAATTTGTCAACATAGTGAACTGCCACCTTCCTGGGCTTCTCTCCTGGAACAGCTGCTGATGCTGCTGACAGTCCCTTGCTGCCACTAACTCCTGGACATTAGCTATGCAGCATCCACAGTGACTGCCATGAACACCATTAGCCACTCCAATGCACACAGCGGTTCACAAAGATCGCGCCACCTCCAATGTCACTGGAACGACATTTCCAGGCTTACCGACACCATTGGGTCAGCGAGGCACAGTTTTCACCACTATGGAAGCTGTTCTGGTGAGCCCAGCTATGTCCAGGACACATGGCTCTCAATTTGACCAAGGTCCTCCAGGCTACACAGGCCTCATGTCTGGAGCTGGCCCCTCCTCTTGCCAGCCAAAAGACCCCAGACAGATCTTGTCACTTCTCTGACAAAAGGCTCTGGTGAGGACAGGTGACATATGCCAGAGTCTGTCAGGATGCAGTTTTGCAGCACCTGTTACCTGCTTTCCTCTGCTCCCTGAACACCTAAGTCCTGAGTATTTCCAAAGAGCAGAACAAGCCCTACCTCCTCCATGAAGCCTTCCCTGACTTGCCAGCTCTAACTGCTCTCTTCCTGGCCACTCTAGGACAGAGTTCCCCTCTTCCTCTCTTCTTGTCTGTGCTCCTACATGCACATGACCCTATATCCTACTGCTAAAGTGCAGGTGGCAAGGTAGGAGGGAGGGGATATGCTGTCCACTATCCCCATCTGCTACCCTCTACCAGTTCTTCCTGCCCCAGTGTCAGGCTCATTAGCAGCATCCTCTGCTGCTGGGCAATCTCCCTACTGTTCCAGTCTCCTTTTGCACTGAATGGCTTGGAGAACTATTGACACCACCAGTCCCATAGATTTATTCTGAATTCACACACACCTTTGCTTCCTTCCATCCTGTTTAAATGGAAGCGTTCCTTCTCCTCTCTTAGGCTAATTCTCTACCTCTGCTCTGTGTCCCATGCCTTCTTACCTTCTTGGGGCTGCCCCCCTTTTCCTGCTCTCTCTACTGACTCCTTATATGCATTTATTTTTTTATTTTTTTGCTGGAGGAATTATTTTTATTCACAATATCCTCTCCATCTATTCAAGTCCTTTTAATACTCCTCTCCAGGATGTCACCTACATTTAGATATTTTTTTTTTACTTTAATGATTAAGGTATTACATATGTGTCCTTATCCTCCCATTGCCCCCCACACCCCCCACTCATCCCCTCACCCCCCTGGTGTCTGTGTCCATTGATTAGGCTTATATGCATGCATACAAGTCCTTTGGTTGATCTCTCCCCCTTACCCCCACCCTCCCTTACCTTCCCTGAGGTTTGACATTCTGATGGATGCATCTCTGTCTCTGGATCTGTTTTTGTTCATCAGTTTATGTTGTTCATTATATTCCACAAATGAGTGAGATCATGTGATATTTATCTTTCACTGACTGGCTTATTTCACTTAGCATAATGCTCTCCAGCTCCATCCATGCTGTTGCAAATGGTAGGAGTTCCTTCCTTTTTACATCAATGTAGTATTCCATTGTGTAGATGTACCATAGTTTTCTAATCCACTCATCTGCTGATTGGCACTTAGGCTGTTTCTAAATCTTAGCTATTGTAAATTGTGCTGCTATGAACATAGGGATGCATATATCCTTTCTAATTGGTGTTTCTAGTTTCTTGGGATATATTCCTAGGAGTGGGATTACTGCGTCAAATGGGAGTTCCATTTTTAGTTTTTTTGAGAAAACTTGATACTGTTCTCCACAGTGGCTGCACCAGTCTGTATTCCCACCAGCAGTGCACGAGGGTTCCTTTTTCTGCGCATCCTCGCCAGCACTTGTTATTTGTTGATTTGTTGATGATAGCCATTCTGACAGGTGTGATATGGTACTGCATTGTCGTTTTGTATGCATTTAAACATTTGTATGTTCATTCTGTCTTTAAGAAACATCCTACTTCAAAGTCACCAGCCACCACTGCCTCTCTCTTGTCCCCTTTGAAGCTGAGCTTCTTAAATGAATCACCTAGACTTGCACACTTCCAACTCATGTCTGAGTCCACTCCAATCTGGCTATCTTCTTGCCACCCCAGTTTGGCTCACTTACTACTCATGTCTTAAGTCCACTCCAATCTGGCTACCTTCTTACTTCTCAGGTCAATACTTCTCCTGGATACACCTCTTCACTGCTCCTCAGTGATTGTAATTACTGAGCTGCCGAAGTGGTCAAAGGTATCAAATGCTACCAAGAGACTAAGCAATATATGTACTGACATGTCTACACATGGGATTAGATTTAGCAACACCTTGGTCACTGGCAAACTTTGTAAAATTTTATTGGTGGGGGAGAGGGGCATATCTCTCATTCAGCAAATCAACTACATACACCGCATAAGGCAAAATGACTGAAGAAGCTCCAAGTCACACACCTAGATAAATCCAGTACTAGAACAGGAACCCTGACCTACCAGTTCAACAGGTGCCCAAGATATGCTGACAGCTGTTCCATAGTGAGTATAGACTGAGCTTCCCTTCTCCTTTGGAGGAAGAGCACTTCCCTTAAGCCTATTTGCAGAAGGTCAAGTTACAGAGTCCATTCAGGAGCCATCTTGGGTGGGGAAGAGAACTAGTTCATTGAGAAGAGTGTTTTGCCCAAGGCTCCAGAGTCCTACCAGAGTATCCCACACTTTCTAAATCCAGTCCTATGTCAGTCACCCACTTGTTCCCCATCATAATTCACTCATTCTACTAAGAAGTGCACACCTCAGCTTCTGCTCCTGAGATCTTATCTAGGTTCCAGATCCGAATGTCATTCTCCTTTCAAAGCCTAACCAACTCTTCCTTCAGCCCCAGGTGAAAGCACTGCCCCTCACAGGTAGACAATTGATAGTGATACCTATCTATTCACCCATAAGAGCAGACTTATGGGGCCTGCCCTGAGCCTACCATGGGCTGCAACTCCAGTTCCTTCCTAGCCACAGTGGGACAATTTTCAATTATTGAAGGAATAATTACCACATTGTTTTTGACTCTATGGTTTTTCTTCTTTACCCTCAAGGCATTAATCCACATCACCACAAATAACTGAGAGTTTGTCTTAGAACACAGTATTTAACTGTAGCAAGAATAACTCTCTATCAGGTTGCAATTTGAAACCATACCTATATAAGCAGCCTATGTAATGACCCCCAATGATCCCCACACCTCCCACTCATGTCCTTGTATTAGCCTTTCTCTGAGTATGGGTTGGACCTCGTGGCTCATTTAGGACAAAGAGAACAAAGTAGTAGGACATTAGGTTTAAAAAAGACTGTGACTGCCATCTTACTCATTTGCTACAATGAAAGCCAGCTTCCTTGTGGAGAAGCCCACATGGCAAGAAAGTAGGGGAGGCCCTGGTCCACAGAAAACCAGGAACTGAGGCCCTCAGTCTAATCGTCGGTAGAAACTAAATCCTTCCAACAATCATATGTATGAGCTGGAAAGTGGATCCTTCCCCAGTTGAGTTTTCATATGAGATTGCAGTCCCTACCTAATCCTTGATTGTAGCTTTGTGAAAGAACTGGGAGAATAAGCCCTCAGCAAAGCCATACCCAGATTCCTGAACCAGAGAAACTGAGATAACAAATGTTTGTTGTTTTAAGCTACTAAGTTTTGGGGTAATTTGTTACATAAAAACAAGGTCAAGAGTAGGGAAAAATATATCCAAGAAAATTTTTCTTTTTTAGTCCTAAATCAAAATGAAAAAAGAGAAATACACGGCTGAAATTCAAACGTGATGACAAATATAGTGTTTGTGAGGGTCATTTGACTTCTGATTTCCAAGGTTAACAATTAAGAGGAAAATAACACTCGTGTTCTTCTATTCCCACCTTCCCAGCAGAATAAATGGAGGAGACAATTCATTGCCCCTAGCTTGGTGTCACTTGCTTCTTTTATGTAGCTGTTTTGGGCAGATGGAAAGTGAGTCTAGCATCCAAGTGCAACGTTAGCCTTAATGAATTCCCGAAATCCCTTTCTTCTGGGGTAAATTTACTTTATAACCACCACTATCACCAACGAAAAATTAAATCAATAAATCAGTATGAGGAAATTGTCAAGAGGAGCTAGGAGTCCTGCTAAAGAAAGCAAGTGTTTATGGATGAATTCCCACTCACTCTGTGACTGGTCTGCCACCCAGTGCCCGGGCCACGGGAGGCCGAGGGAGAGAGACAGCATTAAGCTCCTGGGGCATGAAAACACTTCAGTATTTTGGGTCCAGGTTGGCCCTGTGGCACATTTCTCCACTCTTTCAGGAAAAAAAGAAAGTAATCATTGCCAAGCTCTTCCTGTTCATATTTCTAGCAAGAAATACATATTTCTAACTAATTAACTCTTTGATAGTGTCAAACTCTGTAAACTTGATGCTGCTTTCTCAGGCCCCCTTCCTCCTCTGGGGTGATTTCTGTAGAATATCACTCAGGCCACAGAAAAGGGAACAAAAGACCACCCTGACAGTAAGTTATGAAGTTAACACAGTTGTTGGCTGACAGGAAGCCAATGCTGGCTTTTCCAATTCTATTGTAATTTTGCATTTTTTTCTCCCTTTCTCTCTCCCACCCTTCTTTCCTTCATTCACCAAATAAATACTAACTAAGCATCTGCTAGGTACCAGGCACTATACCAGTTGCTGGGAATATAATGTAATCACACTGATAAAATAGGTACTATCAATGCCCTGCTTTTATGCCCTGAGTTTGCCCTGAAGGTCAACTGAAAATCCTTCCCTAAAAGTCTCTGAGTTCTTGCCTCTTTCAGCCTTTTAGAGAGGGCTTTCTCTAGCCCTAGGAGTGACTGACCTGAGCATGAGGAAGACAGACTGCCCGGGAACGAACACACATGGAGCAATGTCAACCACCGAAGGATAAGGCATTATCAAAACTATTGTCCCTCAGTGGAGCAGGGTCTCAGTGGGCTCCAGTCCCTGTTGCCAGGCAGTAACCTACTCATGAACATATGCTTCCTAGCTTCCCTCCCTTCCTGCCTCACTTTCTCACTCCCTCATGTCCTTGGACTCCAATCCTAGTCTCAGAGTCTGCTTTTGGGGAAACTCCTTGAATTTACAAATTCATTGGGTAGATATAGAAAAGTAACTTCAAATTGTTACAAAACTCCAATTTTTTTTCCAACTAAGAAAATAGAAGAATGTGAAGATTTAAATCCAGAATCATCTAAACCTAAGTTGCCTGGCCTGTTTGCAATGACATTTTAATATGCCCCTAAGAGTCACAAACATCCATAAAGCATCAATTCAAGGGGAATTTGAAAAATGTAGAAAACACAGGCATATTTTCTGAAAGAATTATGATGCAATGTTTTAAATATCATGCAAAAGCATTTTTCATTCTCTAAATGTAAAGATAATCCTTTGTTATTTGGGTCTTTGAATTGGCTGTACTGTTCAGCTTTTTGTTAAACCTAAATAATATTTCCTATTCTGCAAAACAACATAATACCCTGAATCAAATGATTTCTACTGTGTAAAGTTTACTTGAATGCTATTTTTCATCAATATCACATGCCTATTAGAAAACAAAGAACAGCTGGCTTTTCACTAAAGTGATTATTTTTCATTACTGAATTCTGAATATTCAATGTTACCTGTCTCTCTTCCTATCTCTCGAGTCATCCCAAATTAGATTGTTGTAACAAGACACCCCAGTTTACTTTAGTAGAGGGGATAGGATGAGATAAATGGAAATACAGGTGAAAGGAGAGAAGTAAAATTGCTTCTATAACACTTTTCAGTTTCACACAGAATAAATAAAACAAAGATAATCTTAACATCTGTCTAGTCCATAAATGTCAGTTTCCACAAACCAGCTATATAGCCTGTGAATTGACTATAGTTGAAGCTGATTCCTGAATATGCATATATATGTATAATATATGTGCATTAATATATACTTATATAATAATATATATTCTAAGATATATATATATATATGTATATATATATATATATATATATATATTTTCATACTGTCATACTACCTAGACATATACTGTCTGTCTACAGTCACAGATACAGAATGAGAACACCTGGAAACTCAATTACTTGACATAAATAAGACTTCATATATGTAAAATAAAGCTTCCTAATAGTCAAACTGTGGTCTCTGCTTCAATGATAGCTACTCATCATAAAATCAGAATTGAAAGTCAAACCTTGATTGATACTGTATTCTAAACTTGTAACAACTCAATAACATAATATTACCTTTATATAGTTCTTTTCAATCCACAGATGTCTACAGCAGGTTTACAGTAACTCAGAGTTTGAAAAGAAATTACTCCTGCAGTGGCAGTTTCCAAAATGCTTTGTAGCATCTTCTGAAAAAGTAAATAATAACAATCCAACCAGAGATGTAAGGTAGAATAATAAAAATAAAAAATAGTATAAATGAAAGCATCATATTCCTAAAGGTATGGATGTAGAACTTGGAAAGCGACTGTTACATCTTTTGAACAAGATGTGACTGGTGGTTTCCCAGTCTCTTTCTTGCTCATAGGGTGGCCCAGAGACCAGAATTCTCAGATCTCCTATGGGAGCTGCTAGAAATGGAGAATTTCGGGTCACACTCCAGACCAACTGAATCAGAACATGCATTTTAATAAAATTCTCTGGCCACTTACATGCACATTAATATTTGAGAAACACTATTGTGCATCATCATATAACTAACATCAACACTTGTTTCAACACTTGGCTTTCATTTAGCAAGAACAAAGCTCTGATGTGAATACTCAAAATGAAGTATTTTCCCTGGGGACAGGTATGGAAGGAGGACAGAAGTTACCAAAGAAGGGGGGCAGACAACCAGAAAGTAGCTAAAAGGGTTTCTGGTTCTATGGCCTTAAAATAGGCCCTAAAATAATAACTGGACTCCACCTATACCAAGCAAATATCAGCTTGTCCAGCAAGAGCAAATTGTGTAGTTTGAGGACTTGCTTTTGAGTCTGTCATGCTCAGTCTAGTCATCTGTAAAACATGATGATACAATGTAAGTTCCATCTAGTTCTAAAGTTCAACATACAAAAAAGAAATCTGGGTATATATTGGGGGGAGAACACTCACATATAGATATTTGCACAATTCTCATGCAGATTACATTGTGCTCTTGGACAACTTTTATGTTAAAATGTAATTATTACTCCCCTGAGAGGAACCATTTCTTTCTTTCTTTCTTTTTCTTTTCTTTTCTTTTTTTTTTTTTAGGAAAAGCATTTACTTATTTAAAAATTATATATTACATTACATTTTTTATTGAGTGAGAGTAACCATTTCTTTACCTTTGTTCCTTCTAACGGTCTTATTGCTTCTTTCTACTTTATAAATATCAGCTACAATGTACATGTATATCAGAGAAGGGAGAGATTCCCATGAGAGAGGAAGAGGAAGAGAGGAGTGAAGCATATGAGAAATATTTGCAGAGTTGCTGGTTGTGAGATTTCAAGATAACCACCTTGACTTCAACTTGTTCTCCAGGCCTTAGTTCCTTTTACAGGGTCTCATTTTCTAATTCTAAAGTAGTATTATCCCTTATTCTAGCTAGAAACAGGAGTATAACCTTTTTACCCTCATAAGCATCCCTGTATGATTGTCAACAAAATTTAAAATATAGATGGCTCAACAACCCCTAAGCTAATATGTTATACAAGCTACCAGGTACTGCTTCATGACCTATTTTTCCTTAACCATTATACAGAAAATTATTCCAAAGCATCCCCAAAGTAAACTCTGCTCTTTCATTTATAATATTTAAGCAATACTGGAACTAGCTTACAAACTGAAGAGGTAAAATGTTGAATTCAACTTGGGTTTCAATTACCCTGGTATTAAAGGGAGACTCTTGCATCATGGAAGTTGAACTTGGATAGGACTTTCTCAACTGAACGCTATCAGCTGCCAGAGCTTCGGGCAAAAACCCAGAAGACATGAAACTTCAGACATGATGGATTAGCCAAGAAGCACCAGGCCAAGATGAGAAAGGCCAAATGAGAGCAGGCAGCAAACACAATTTTGTTGCCAGCAGAACTCTGCTAACAGAGTCATGTACAAATTTTCATCGGGAAAGTCAGGCACAAGATGACAACTGAGGAGGGCATTTAAAGGGGAAGTAAGTTACCACAGAGAACTCCTTTTTTATTCTCCTGAGAAATTGCCAGAATGAACTAGAAGCCATTTGAGTATTGCATTCATTATTGCTTCAACATTATTTGTCCTAAAGAATTCCCTTCCAAATTTTCATCTTGCCTAATTTGGCAAAGGATACCACTATGAAAGACAACTTCAAAACTCATTTATGTGGACAAAATGTCTTCAATAAAACTCCATGCAAACAATTCCCAAGATGCTTTATTCCCAGGCTCTCAAACCTTCAGTTGCATGTCCACAAGTGCCCCTCACCTCCACCAGAAATATTCATCTAGATATCTGGCCTTTGCCTCTAACTCAGTAAAAAACAACCCTCTTTCTAGGCCCATATTTCCCAGTAAGCTCTTCCACCAGACCTCCATGATTTGTGGTGGAATTATTATGATACTAGAGGCCCAGTGTATGAATTCGTGCATTAGTGAGGTCCCTTGACCTGGCCTGCAGGATTGGGCTGAAACCGGCTCTCCGACATCCCCTGAGGGGTCCTGGATTGCGAGAGGGCCAGAGAAGGATGTGGGAGGTTGGCCAGCTGGGAAGGGACTGCGGGAGGGCTCCAGGGTATGTCCAGCCCATCTTACTCAGTCTCAATTGGCCTGGACTCCAGCAGCAAGCTAATGTACCCATCAGAGCATCTGCCCCCTGGTGGTCAGTGCATGTCATAGTGACTAGTCGACTGGTTGACTGCCCCCTGGTGGTCAGTGCACATCATAGTGAGCAGTTGAGCGGCCTTAGCATATCATTAGCATATTATTCTTTGATAGGTTGAACAGACGACTGGATGACCTGACACTTATCATTTAGGCTTTTATTATATAGGATTTTCAAACTGGAAACATGACCAGCATTTGGACTGACTTTCTCCTTCATCACCTAAGTTTTATTGATTTGTTTTTTCCCACAATTTTCTGTAATCAATCAGTGCTTTTTTCTTTCTACAGTGACCAGTTTACTTCATGTATTCATTATCCTCATTTGGACTATTTAGAAAAAATCCTTATCTCCCAGGTACTCATTAATTCATTTGGCCAATATTTAAGCATATACTCTGTGCTGTAGGCTCTGTGCTAGGTGTTTAGGACAAAAAAGTTAGCAAAATGGACTTAGTCCTAGTCCTCAGGGAGTTCCTGGGCTGGTGGAGCTCTTCCCATTGCACTATATTCTGCAGGACCCCATCTGATTAACCTTGCCAACACACTCTTTGAATAATATTTTCAATGCCTCCAATGGTCTCCTGAAAAGAAAACAAAGCAAAACAACAGCAAAGCTATTCTATCATTTTAAAACTTACAAACTGGTTTCTATAGACTTCACTAATTTCATATTTCATTATTCTCTCAACAAACCATCTGGTTGAAACCAGCTGGCTGAATCTCCACTTCAGGACACTCCATAGTCCTTGCTCTTTGCTTTGTTAGTGCTATTTCTTTTCCCAGAAGTTCTACACCCTCCATCGTGATATTTTTCATCGTGATATTGTCATACAAAATATGTTCTCTCTCTCTCTCTCTCTCTCTCTCTCTCTCTCTCTCTCTCTCTCTCTCTCTTTCTCCTGTGAATTTAAGTATTTAGGAAATTTATATGGTACTTAATGTACTCAATAAAAATTTTTTTCACCTTATCATGTGACAGATTCTGTGCTTGCACTGGGATTCAAGGAATAACACACTTTCTCTTACTATAAATCAGATCTCTACTTTTAGAATCTTTGGTTCTTAAATACAGGGATCATTGTACCTTGTATTTTCCATATATTTCCTTGTTAATACAGGTTCTCAAAGATGCAACTAGTAATAATGATATTGTTAATGTCCACAGATTCATTTTGAAGTTTCATTATTTATTATGTCCATATACATCTTCATTATTCATTAAATATTTAAATTAGTTGTGAGCCAGTCATAGAAACCTGTTTCAATAAAAGTATAATTTGGGAATGATTTCCTTTTACTTTGGAAGAAGAGCACTATACACTATAATGAATTGTAAGCCCTTAGGTAACATGCTTACAGATACCAGCCTGAGAGCCACAGGTCTGATTCCGGTGAGAGAGGGTCTCAGTGCTGTATTACGGTAGTAAAAAGAATTTCCACTTATTCACTGGATAACAATGCTCCCAATCTGGATTGCTCTTTATAATCCTTTATATAGCTCAGCAATACTCCTTAAAGTTATATCTAGTAGGTTAGGGATGAATAGGGATGAACCCATACAAGTAGAGGGCTAAGGATGAATAGTCAGGCTAAATGGTGAATTTATTTTCTCTGTTGGCTATGTCACTGCTTCAGTTTGGTTTTATAAAGTGCTATGTGAGTTTAATATTGCTTATTTGAAAAATGAAAACAACATAGGATGCTTGAGTAGTTTGGGCCCAAAAGGAAATCTGTATATGTGCCAGAAAGAGGGAAAAGGGAAATACATAATAGAAACATTTATAAAACCTAATCTGAAAAGAAAGGTTTACAAGGTATAAAATTAACTATGCATAAATGAGAATGAATGTTATTAATTTATATGCTCTTGGTAGCTTGACAATTCCAAACACCAGTGGAGGCAAATGCAGAAAGCAAACCAACCCTGAACAGGAAGAGGAGCTCTCTTACCTGGTGCTGTCAGAGCTCAGTGGACAGCAAAATCGGAAATCCTTCGAGGAGGCCAGAGACGCTTTCATATAACGAAGTGGTATTAAGTAAACATAAAATAGCTGTATGTAACACAGAATTTTATCTTGGCAGGGCCCCTTTAAATACAAAAGGAAATGAATGACAGGAAGTTATATGATCCAAAATTATTACCCAAGAGGTTGTAGTAATGGCTGTTAGAATGCTCAAGCCATGAATTCTCCTTTATTCTGCCATTGGTTCTGCTTTCTGCAAGTTGTGTGGGTGTGCGCACACATGTGTATGTGTGTGTGTTCCCTTGCATCCTCTCAAGAGGTGCAACTTTTACATAGCAAACAAGAAATTATAATTCCAAAATTATATCTTCCACAAAAACCATTTTTATTCCCTTGCTCTAGAAACTCTGAAGATATGAATACTTCCACAAACAATGACTAAAACTCCAATTCTATATGGTAACAAATTCAGGATATGGCAGGTTTTATCTTAAAGGGGTCTAACTGCTATACAAATGCTCTCACGCACAAATAATGAAATTCTCAAACTGTGATAAATGTGTTTAGAGTCTTTACTTTGATAATTTATTTCAGGTAGCACTTGTGGATAATATAGCATAGCTTTGGATTATTGAGCAGATGAGAAAAATCTAAAAGAAAAAAAATTAGGGCAGGCCTTTATTAAATTTTAAAGTATGCCTCTGCTATACTCTTATAAAGAGCCAAACAGGGTATCAAAATCTCTAGAGATCACCAGTATAATTTCTTTATCATGTTCCATTTAAAATTTAATTATGCAGTCTACAACAAGAAGAATCTGAGCAGTTTAAATAGGTCATGCAGTGAGTAACTTAACAATATTCTAAAGTTTTCCTTGTAAAGATCGTTCCTTTGATAGTCTGTTACACATCCGAACACTATATTACAAAACAAGTATGTCAATATGGACTCATATACATCAATAAATAATGAAATGTTTTGATTTAGGTAATTTGGAGAATTAATGAAAATCATGTTCCTGATAGAACTGGCTATGATAGATGGGGAATATTTGCATACATACATTCTTTGGTAATTGTCATTTTCATGTATTATAGCAAGGTCAAGGTAATTTTACATTTAATGTTTGTTTATTTTTATATTTAATCAATAATCATTCACAGAAAAGCAAAAATGTAGCCACTGAATAATTAATATCGGAATTAGAGGTTCATATAGCATATGGCTTGACACTCCATTGCCCATCTCAAATTTCAGTTAATATACAACTCGAATTTCTTATACTAAAATAACAAAGTAAGCACTGTTTTGAATACTTTACACGTATCATCGCATTTCATACTCAGAACTTTTGGTCCCATATTACCTCTCATTTTATAGATGAAGAAAACAAGGCACAGAGAGGTTAAAAACTTACCAAGGTCACAGAACTAGTAAATTGGCCAAACTGGGATGTGAACACGCTGGAGTTAGGCTCCAGGATACATGTGTGGAACCACTTCACTAGGCTGTTTCTTATAATGCAATCTGGTGTCTTGTCTTGGACACAGACACTACCCAAGTGTTAATAAAAATAAGTAGCATAAAGCTATCTTTGAATGAACCACCATAATAGCTACCTTGTATTAATTTGCTTGTTGTTTGCCAGGCTCTGAGCTAAATATTTTATATAGATTATCTTCTCATTGTGATACTATAAGATGGGTATCACAATTTTTCCAAATTCACAAATGAAACATGGAGACAGAATTATTAACTGGCACATGATCACATGACTATGAAATGGCAGATACAAGATTCAAGTGTGTCTGAGCTCACAGCCCAGTGCCTTAACCTCTATACTAATACACACTCAACAACAAAGGATCCAAAGAGCTTGATAACAAATTTAGGTTAATTGCTTTCAGCCAGTAAGATGAGTTTTTCTGGGTGCCAAGAATATAAAGCAGTGAGTAGAGTGGGAAGGGTGATAGAAGGCAGAAATCATATATCTGGTCTACTACTGGCTCTTTAGGAGAAAGTTTCTTCAAAGCTCCCTCTCTCCTTCCCTGTTATGGAATGAATGTTTTTGTGTGAACCTCCCCCAACAAAATTCATATGTTGAAGTCCTAACCCCCAATGCCTTTGGGGGAGATTAGGTTTAGATGAGGCTGTAAGAGGAGGTCTTCATGATGGGATTAGAGCCCTTATAAGAAGAGAGTTTGACTGATGACTACTGCATTGCAACAGAGGAAATGAGGAACCAGTTGGGCGGCATTTTAATAGTTACAGTGGGACTTTATGATGGCTTAGAGAGAGATGGGGAAAATGGACAAATTAGAGATAAATTTTGGAGGTTGAGCCAAAGGCTTTGCTGATGGATAGTCTGTAAGTGTGAGAAAAAGAAAGGCAATATAAATAACTCTAGGTTTCTCATTTGAGCAGTTGGGTGCATGGTGGTAATGTGGGCATGGGTAGGATCCAAAAGTTCTTTTTTGGTCACATCAAGTTTATTTAAGTATTATATTTAAGTATTGATGTTAAATTGACAGCTGGGTATTCAGATTTGAGGCTCAAGGAAGAAGTTGGGGCTAGAGATATAAAAATGGAAACTATCCATATAAGATGATCTTTAAATCCATGGAACTAAATGAAATCTCTCTCCACAACCTCTTTACAACTAAAGAGAGAAGTGGGCAAGGGAAACCTGGTGGCCTTGACATTTAGAGTCAAGTAGAAGAGAAAGAATAGGAAGAAAGACTGAGAAAGGACAACCACTGAGAGAGAAAGGAAATGGGGGAGTTTGGTGTCTCAGACATTAAAGAGGCATTTCATGGAGAAGGAAGAAGTTCCTATCTTGAATGAGAAACCAAACAAGAGAATAGATAAATGGCCTTTGACTTTAGCTAGATGGACGCTGCTACTGACCATTACCAGGCCTGTTTAGTAGAATCAAAGGGTCAGAAGTCTGGCTGGAATAGGCTGAGAAGAAAAAGAAACAAGAGAACTGTGGCAGATACCATTCCTCAAGTATGGACAAGTCATTTTCCCCCTACCCAGATTCCTACCTTCCTCCTTGATGGCAGGATATACATCTCATTATAAAGACTGCAAATACCAGATATCAAATTTTCATTCTCTAAGAGTTTAGACATGGGCAAGAAATTCTTCCCTAAACTAGCGATACTTGAGAAGAGATGCCTTTCTTCACTAGATGTGGTCAGGTCTCCATGTGATAGCTGGAGCTGCTGCAACAATATTGTGAACTTGAAGCACACCATGCCCAACATGCTGAGGATGGCAGAGAAGAAAAAGGGAATGTGCCAGGATGCTGAATTAACATTGGGGCCTCTCCAACCTCTTGAACTACAGCTACAAACTCAATTTGCATTTTCTAGCTTAATATAATATAGCTAGAGTGCCTTTTAGATAGATTCAACCTGAGAAAAATAATAAAGAAGAATATATATATGGCAAGGTTCAAGCAGGAAAGAATTCAGTCACTGACCAGGAGTGAAGGATGCATTAGGATGCATTCTATAAGGTTAGGAGGTAGGGGTCTAGGCAGGTTGGAAGAGAGAACACATCTTACCAACTGTGACTGTGGCCTCAGAGTCAGTATGCAATATGATGGTTGGGTGCTGGAAGCAGGAAATTGAATAGTGTAAGGTGTAAAGGTTTGGAAACCAATCACTTAGGTCAGAGGGCTTGTATTTTATTGTTAGCCAAGTGGTAAATCTGGAGAGGGGCTCTGAGGATTGTAAGGCCCTGGGGTACCATGAAGTTCTATATGAAGAACTTCAAGCCTTTTTCTTTCCCCAAATCTATTCTATTGATTTGCCCAGATTACTATTCTTAAGGGATAGCTTAGAACATTCCCTGGATGAACAGTATCAAAGAAAGTAATAGCTCCTCACACTGGTGTCTAAACCCTTCACATCATCCAATCATCCCCGAAGCTCTTCTTCCTGCTTCTGCACTCCATCCAACAAGATGGTACTACTTCCTGTTCCACACACACATTCCCTGCACAACACCCCTAGGCATTATTGATGACATTTCCTCTGTGCACAGCCCCCTTCTCTGCCACATATTTAAACCTGACCCATCTGCTCAGGCCTACTCAGAAGTTTGATTCACGATACTGTCCTCCAATCAGAAGTGGCCCACTTTGTTGGTGAAATCCCTTAGTGCATTTAGTTTCCTTACATGTCTTTCTACTTAGGGCATTAAGCACTTTCCACCTAGCACTATGATTGTCTATATCTGAGACACTAGATCAGGGGTGGGCAAACTTTTTGACTTGAGGGCCACAATGGGTTCTTAAACTGGACCGGAGGGCCGGAACAAAAGCATGGATGGAGTGTTTGTGTGAACTAATATAAATTCAAAGTAAAGGAGCGGAGGGGAGAGCAAGAGAACCGGATAGAACAGCCGGATCCAGCCCGCGGGCCGTAGTTTGCCCAAGGCTGCACTAGATCAAACTATTTAGGGGAAGGGCTGATGTTTTGTTTGTTTTCTACCACAGAGCCTACAAGCATTCTCAGCATATAGCTTGTGCTCCATGCCCCTTTGTTGAATTAATGAATAAAGAATAAATTCTGTAAATATTGAACCAGAGGGAATTGTTCTTTCTTAGGGATTATAAAGGAGTCAGGAAATATTCATCTGATCTAGATTACGTAGTAAGAGATTGGTCTGGAACTAACAATTTTTTTTAAAGATTCCATATACATGCCCTGACTTGTTTGGCTCAGTGGATGGAGCATTGGCCTGCGGACTGAAGGGTCCTGGGTTCGATCCTGGTCAGGGGCATGTACCTTGGTTGCGGGCACATCCCCAGTAGGAGGTGTGCAGGAGGCAGCTGATCGATGTTTCTCTCTCATTGATGTTTCTAACTCTCTATCCCTCTCTCTTCCTCTCTGTGAAAAATCAATGGAATATATTTAAAAAAAAAATTCCACATACAAGTTATACCATGCTGTACTTGTCTTTTTCTGTCTCGCTTATTTCACTTAGCATAATGCCCTCAAAGTCCATCCATGTTGTCACAATGGCAGAATTCCTTCTTTCTCAAGGCTAGTACTCCATCCTATCTAATAAAAGAGTAATATGCAAATTGACTGTACCTCCATTACACCCACAAGCCACACCCATCAGGCAATCAGGAGCGAGTATGAAAATTAACCCAACCAAGATGGCTGTGGCCACGGAGTGAGCAGGAGGCTTGGGTTTCCCCAGCAATGAAGGAAGCCAAGCTTCCCACACACCCTGGCTGGCCCAGGCCTCCACTCAAGGCTACAAAGTTTCAATTATAGAAGATAAATAAATCCCAACAAAAATGTCGGCAGGTATGGAGCTGGAGAGAGCAGGAGGCTTGAGTTGCCCCCAGCAATGGAGGAAGGCAAGCTTCCGCAGCCCTGGCCTGCCTTGGCCTTCATTCAAGGCTACAAAGTTTCAATTATAGAAGATAAATAAATCCCAGATACCAGGGCCTCCGCTTGGGTCACCGGAGGGCATGGCCAGCCTGCAAACCACCACAGACCCCTCACCCAGGCCGCCCCATGCCCCAAGGGAACCCCCACCCTGATCCGGGACACCCTTCAGGGCAAACCAGCTGGCCCCCACTCATGCACCAGGCCTCTATCCCATCTAATAAAAGAGCAATATGCAAATTGACCATCATTCCAACACACAAGATGGCTGCCCACATTTGGTCAAAGATGGCTGCCCCCATGTGGACACAAGATGGCCACCACAAGATGGCCAGCAGGGGAGGACAGTTGGAGGGGACCAAGTCTGCAAGTGAGGGCAGTTGGGGGCAATCAAGCTTGCAGTGGAGGGCAGTTAGGGGTGACCAGGCCAGCAGAGGAGGGAAGTTGGGGGACCCAGGCCTGCAGGGGAGGACAGTTAGGGGCAAACAGGCTGGCAGGGGAGCAGTTAGGCAACAATCAGGCTGGCAGGAGAGTGGTTAGGGGCAATCAGGAAGATAGACAGGTGAGCAGTTGGGAGCCAGCAGTCCTGGATTGTGAGATGGATGTCCTGTTGCCCAGTAGGATCTGGCCTAAATGGGCAGTTGGACATACCTTGAGGGGTCCCAGATTGGAGAGGGTGCAGGCTGGGCTGAGGGACACTCCCCCCCTACCATGCACGAATTTCATGCATTGGGCCTCTAGTTGTATATATATTTGCCACATCTTTTTTATCCATTTATCTGCTGACAGACAGGTTTTTTCCATATTTTGGCTATTGTGAATAATTCTGCCATGAACATGGGAGTGCATATATCTCTTCCATAACCTGTTTTCATTTTCTTTGGGTATATACCCAGAAGCTGGATCCCATAGTACTTCTAGTTTTAATTTTTGAAAAACTTCCATATGGTTTTCCATAGTGGCTGCACCAATTCATTCCTATTGACAGTGCACAACGGTTCCCTTTTCTCCACATCCTTGCCAACATTTGTTATCTCTTGTCTTTTATATGATAGCCATTCGAACAGGTGTGAGATGACATTTCATGTGGTTTTGCTTTGCATTTCCCTGATGATTTGTGATGTTGAACATCTTTTAATGTACCTGTTGGCCATCTGGGATGTCTTCTTTGGAAGAATATCTATTCAGCTTCTCTGCCCACTTTTTAATCAGATTGTTTGCTTTTTTTTGCTATGGAGCTGTATAACTTCCTCATATATTTTGGATATTAATCCTTTATTAGATATATGATTTGAAAATATTTCTCCCATTCATTAGGTTCCCTTTTAATTTTGTTGATGGTTTTCTTTGCTGAGCAGTAGCTTTTTAGCTTGATGTAGTCTCACTTGCTTATTTTTGCTTTTGTTGCCTTTGGTTACCAACATTTTTATCTTCTAATTTCTAAAGGTCTTTCAGAAGTCTTCACTTCATATTGAGGACAATGAGAAATATGAGATTATGTTAGCTACTAAAGACCTCCAGAGGAGACTGAATATCTAACTTAAAACCCTTCTAGAACCGTAAGTGGTGAGTTGAGCTAGCACAACTTACTTTGATTATCCTCCTTTTCCTGTTGCTGATACCTGACCAGCCAAAGCCATGACTGAGAAATGTGGTTAATCAGAAACTTCATTCTTGCCCTTCCACTACATGGAATCTGTTCAGTTCAAATTTTGGATAACAAAGTTCAATGATTTAAGATAAAAACTGCATATGTGAAACAGCAATGCAATGAATGACTTTTGTCTCTGATAGTCACACAAAGCAAGCAGTTCATATCTTTTTGGTAGATATGAATATGTCTCAAACAGTAATCCTATGGTGAATAGTGGTAGTCTAGGAATTGGGAGTTCTGTTTTTTATACTGAGTACTTATGGTCTCAAAGAAGGCATAGAAAAAGAGATCATGTTATTAGATTAAAATACAAGGAAAGAAGTCTAAGTTTTTCCTTTATAACTTTACTTTTTGGCCTCTGCATCCACTGTTTTATGCTAAAATTTAGTAAAAGACGACATCTGATTTATACACTTAATTATTTTAAGCTTCATTTACCGATACTTCATGTTTTTCAAAAATTACCCTGACTTCTCAGTGGTGTGCTTTAAGAACCAGCTTGTGGATCTCTGCTGTAATACTTAAGCTATTTCTATTAAGGTGTATTAAGCCACTTTATTTTCCATACTGTTTAGTTTAGGTTGAGAAACAGTGGACTATATTAACAAGGAATTAAAATGATCTCTCTTTTTCAAAAACAGCCACTAATATTGCAGATCACATTAAAACCTCTGTTAGTATAAACCTTGTTTATACCTTTACTCTGCTATCCAAAATAAAGTTGTATCTCTGTATAGGCACCATCTACATTAAACACCAAGCTCATAATAACTATTTTAATGCCTGAATTCCTTTTAACAATTGGGATATTATCATCATTTAATTAAAACACATCTACCTAAACTAAACTCCTCACCATTAAAAAACTTCTTGAAAGACATGCTTATAATGGGGAATAAACAACAATTGTTCTGATTGCTAAATTGTTCTTTGCCACAGCAAAACAGAAGTGAGGAATTACATGTAAGATTGAAAATGATAATTTTCCCAGTTCAAGAAATGTAACCATACATCCCATTTCCACACTTCCCAATAAAGAGGACAGCATGAGTACTATCTGCAGCCAGTTTAAATATTTGTTTTAATCATGACAAGATCATTGGTTTTAACATATATATATATATATATATATATATATATATATATATATATATATATATATATAATGCTTAGTGCATGTTGCTCATATAATCTAATTTTCCTGGTGACATATTATGACTATACTTTAATTTCAGCAATGGCAAGAACTCAGAAACACTTTATGTTATCATTAGTAATGGAAAACAAACCTGCTGCCTGTTCATACACCTTGTGCACATATCTCATTTCAACTTCAAAGATGTTTAACTATCAGACATGATCCACTCGATTTGGACAGTTTCACAGGATATTATCAACCAGTGGCCAGCTACTTTAAATTAAGGCTACATAAAGCAATTAAAGTTGAAATACTCCACCCTTGTGCAATATTTTAAATGGCCTTTTGGAAAATTTCAAGACAGTATAAGCCGATGAGAACCAAATCACAATACTGCTATAAAATGCCATTGTCTACCTTCACAGCCTCCTATCACTAGTTAGCAGTTGCCTGAATTGCAATTTTCTGTTTTTCTTAGATGTCACAGCATAAGCATACTTTATGACTAAAAGGATAAAAACCCCAGTGTCATGTTCCACTAATCATTAACTACAAAATAACAAACCGAATAACGACAGGTGCCTTGCTCTTAACAGCACCAAGGTTTTCCAGGGCTCACTTGCACTTTCCCAGTGACAGGCTGAAGAAATTGGAAGAAAAAAAGCTGAAAGCTAAATAACTGATTGCATTCCACAAGAGTGTACAAACAAACAAATGCTATCAAAAAATATTCCAAATGCCAAAAGAAGTATTCATCATTAAATAATTGCATTATTTTATGTTAATGTAAGGAAAGGTCATAATTGTGAATGAATATGTCCTAAAGTGCCTGTGGAGAAAGTAAAAAGAATACCTGAGGTTCCATTAGAAGCCAGTTGAGAAATAACTGACATATTTGTCACACCCTTATTGTTATGCCATTACCACAACTGAGAGTTGCAGCTTGAATGGGATTGCTGTCATGTTTATTTTCAACATGATCCAACATTAGAATAACAAAAATTCATGAAAAAAAAAAATAAGTAGGCTCATTACTAAAATATCTCCCACCAAACTCAGGAAGAGAGAGAACTCTCCCTGGAGTAATAAAACAGCTACAAAAGAAGATAATTCACAGTGAATATAGGAAATGCCACTTGGTATTCACAATAATAAGCATTGCTACTTAATAGAATTCAGGGTGCACACCAGATTTTTCAGACATCTGAGTAATTTTTATCTGCATGTTACAGCTCTGTGTGGGTCTCATCTGAGGGTGGTCCGCTGCTTAGCCATTCTAGAGAAGTTTGAAAGTCATTCTTTGTTCCCTTATTTGGGGATTAACTTCTTTACCACAAGCATGGGCAAATACACAACTCTCTCTCTCTCTCCCTGAAAATGATGGGATGCTGAAACCTTCAAAGTGGACCTTCTCCATAGGGAAAGCACAATGACAAACAAACACAGGGAATACATACACCAGAGCACACATCTGCTTTAACCCTGTAACCAGCACACAGTTGAAATGTTTCTTTGGGATGTTATCCAAAGAATTAAGACATGGAGTAATTTAAATATTTGGATTACAGTAAACAGTTTTTGGCAATATTAATCATGATCCTATAAGCAAAGATTTTCTTTACATAAAAAAGCAACCAAATATGCTTATCTCCTGTAACAGATGGTGACGATATGTACTGTTTCTATTCCCTGTTCATTATCATAGTCTGTTCACACTTCTTTTTCTTATTCTTAGGATTCTCTTGTTTTTCCGTTTCTAATAGTTCCCAATACCCTTTGCCCTATTCATTTGTTCACAAATGGTTACTGAACATCTTTAAAGCTAAGGCATGATGCTAGGTGCTATATGCAATGCTCAGCAAAATATCTCTTGAAGTATTGCCACTCCCTTCCTTTGCTTTTTTTCCTCTAATAAATAGTGGTAATCATTTTTGATGGAGAGCTCTCTATAATTTGCATCCAGTTAATCATATCTTATTTCATAAAGTGACAAAATATAAAAAATATGTAAAATAGTCTGATTAATTTATATATTGATTTCTTTCCCTGGTGAAATAATATTACTGTGTTTAATTCAATGATGATAAGAAATACAAATGTATCTATATTATCATCAAAACTATGATGTAAATGCTTTAGAGGAAGCTTAGGATTATTTTATAAATCTACTAGTGGCCTGGTGCACAAAATTTGTGCACGGAGTGGGGGTTCCCTCAGCCCAGCCTGCACTCTCTTCAATTGGGGACCCCTTAGGGGATGTCTGACTGCAGTTGGACATCCCTCTTGCAATCTGGGACCGCTGGCTCCTAACCACTCACCTGCCTGTCTGCCTGATCGCCCCTAACTGTCTCTGCCTGCCTGACTGATTGCCCCTAACCTCTCTGCCTGCCTGCCTGATCACCCCTAACTTCCCCCCCCCCCGTCAGCCTGATCTCACCCCCAACTGCCCTCCCCTGCCAGCCAATTTGGTTCTTATTGGTTGGTTTCTATGCCAGTTAGCATCAAAAGCTCCGCCTCTTAGGCAGCCATTGGCTCCTCACAGTTCACCCAGATTTGGTTCTGATTGGTCAGTTTCTATGCCAGTCAGCATCTCAGGGCCTATCTCCAGGACTGATCAGAGAGGCAAGGCTGATCAGCAGCCCTGCAGAGGCCTGGAGAGAAACAGAGGTGCAGCTGCTAGTGAAGCCTGGAGAGAAAGAGAGAGGCAAGGGCTGATCAACAGCTGCCATGGAGGCTGTGGATGAGACCCTGCCTCTCTCTCCAGGCCTCTCTCTGGGCCTGATGTGCAGCCTCCTCGGCAGTCAGTGCTGGGTCAATGCGCCCACACTGGTGGCAGTCAGTGCTGGGTCTCCACAGCAAGCCGGCACTGACTGCAGGACTGACTTCTGGTGTTCGTTCGAGTCTTCGGTTGGTCATTATGGACCCTGAGTTTTTATATATTAGGGTAAATCCTTGAACACAATAACAATAATGGATATACCGAAGGAAAAAATCCAATTCCATGAATATAATAAAGGAAAAAGCATGTTGATGATTTCTGTGAAGAATATAGCTCATCTATGCATCCCCAGGTACAGGATCTATTCTAAAGAAATGAGAATTTCTATAAGTCATATGTGGACATCACTCTCATCACTTCTTGGTTATATCACTTCTATGTGACTCATATACAGTTTTTGGCATTTACATAGTGAAATAGGAGGTCTTAAATCTGATGTGAGGGAGATAAAATGAAGAAGTCCTTTCTAAGAGCACACAATACTTCTTTCTGGGAATATCAGAGATCATGCACAGAATAAGCATAGCATGTCTACTCACCTTGGTAGGCTTCCAGCTAACTCTGTGGTTGTCTCTCTAGAGGGGAAAAAGAAGATATGTATGAAGAGCTTATTTTGTTAAATTCTAAAAATGTGTTTAATAAAACTGTAATATAATGTTCCAAGGCATAACAGTATCATATATGTGCAAAAGATACTGTATATGCAGCTGTTCTGGAATTCAATATTGATTAATCACATTTCTGATTAATTCCCATAAATGTTTCAATGGGTATTTTCAAAGGAAATTTTACACACATGCAAAATATCTGCCTCTGCTTCCTGATGGTAGAATTTAACTCAGTTTAAAATAATAAAATTTAAAAATGCACAACATATAGAAGGAAACAGGAGGGGGAAAATCCTAAACTACCTTTTTAGATATTTTTCAGTTAAACAAATGATCTGTCTTCTCTTTCCAAGAATCATTTAGGAACATGTTCTTTTAAGGTTGTGTCTTTGTGTTGATGCTGTCACCTGAGGTTTATGAAAGAATACATATAGCACAAAATCAATTTCTTTTAGTAGCAAATTACTACTTTTCACGTCTTTGTTACAATGTCTTACCAGATGGAATTATTGAAGGCAGATGCTATGATAATTCAAATGGCACAAAAGACAAGTCACTAGACCAGACACAAATTAAAAAACTGAATTTTTCCTTATTGCAATATCTTGTCCTTCTATCAGAGATGTGTTCTTGAGAGCAATGTGAAGTTATGATGAGGAGAGCTTGATGTTGAGATATTTTAAAAGTGGAGGTGGGCTCAACTTTAGATGGAGGGATTAAAAGTGTAATTCTTAGGGCTTCTGGATTGAACTTGGAGACTGCTGTGCTTGGAGAGAGCATGGAAGCTCCATATACCTTGTCCTAGGCATCTCTTTCATTTGGCTGTTTCTGAGTTCTGTCCTTCATAATAAACCAATAATCTGGTGTGAATCAGGTGACACAGTGACAGACGGTGATTTACTGCTTTGGTGGGGCATAGATGTGTATGATTAAAGGATTCCTTTCATCAAGAGACCTCTAGGCCCGTGGTTGGCAAACTGTGGCTTGCGAGCCACATGCGGCTCTTTGGCCCCTTGAGTGTGGCTCTTCCACAAAATACCACAGCCTGGGCAAATCTATTTTGAAGAAGTGGCGTTAGAAGAAGTTTAAGTTTAAAAAATTTGGCTCTCAAAAGAAATTTCAATCGTTGTACTGTTGATATTTGGCTCTGTTGACTAATGAGTTTGCTGACGACTGCTGTAGGCAAAACAGGAAGATAAAACTCAGATTTCAACGGGAAGAATATAACTTTGGCTACTCTCCAGACACTTCTTTGCAAGCAATAGTGTCTAGCACTTTTACTTTTTCAATGAGATTTCTATTAAAAGGGTACAATCATCTGGTGGTGTTACTCCATTTTCATATTCCATGGAGATCTAGATCTTGATTTGGAAGTTTTTAATAACATGTTCAGTGTATGACTTATTATCAATATTATCAATGAAGGTCATCCTGGTGTCTTCCCGGAACAACCTTCCCAACTGCCCCAATCCATGAATACTATTCTAATTGTCCATTCCACCAGATGTCCTCAAAACTAACAGACAGAAAGGGAAATAAATGGCTAATGAGTTACCACCACTTTTTTCCCCCCTCTCCAGTGGTGGGCTGTTGCCAGCTTCTACTTCTTGCTCCAGCCCCAACATGGACTGAGGATTTTCTCTGAAAGCAGGAGTTCAACACATGTCCTTTTGATTCAATATCATGTTTACCTCATACATACTGTTTTTCTTGTGTGCGTGTGTGTGTCTCTGTGTGTGTGCATGTGCGTGGGTGTGTGCGTGTGTGTGTGTGCATGTGTGTGTCTGTGTGTGTTGAGAGAAAGAGAGTTATGTCCTACGGTGCTTGAAAACATAATAAAAGTACAAACGAAATTGAGTTGTAGTGTTGATACTTTTAAGTTGTCTTTGAATACAGGGTGCTATTCTGAACATGATGCAAAGTATAGAAGAAATCAAAGAAAGTGCTACCATCTTTGTCTGAGGACAGTACTTAAGAGGTACACCTAGACATTATAAAGGAGATATAGGGAGGGAGAGAGAGCTGGAAAGAGGAGTAAATGGGAAAGAAGAATAAAGAGAAGAAAAGAGGAGAGATAGGTTGTATATCCCATGGAGTTTAGGCCTTCTGGAAATATTAAGATCCAAAATAAAGTCGACATTTACTCTTCTTATAAAAACCTTCTTAGAAGAAAACAACAATGAAAGGTCTTCTAAAAGTCATTTCTTGTGGACAATAAAATATGGAAGGAGCAATTCTCTATATCATCTTTATAGTCATACAGAGTCCCAGGGTTTAGAAAGGGAAGTTGCTCTCATCTAGGAATTAAGGCTTTAGCACTAGGCAGCTGAGAGTGGAGATTTCCTTCACTTTCCATGGACAGCTCTCTTTAAATATTATTGGCAATTAAATGTTTATATTCCTTTTCAATATCCAAATACGATTTTGAATTATATAGTAATCCATTTTTTGTAAAAATTTGGAAAATACAGAAAAACCCCAAATAAAAAATAACCTGTAATTATATAAGATAGAAAGAATTTCAGTTTATTACAGCTCAGTATTTATTTATATGTGCTCATGTCTATATGCATTTTTATATAAGTAGAATCACACTGTGCACAATTTTGAATTCTTTCTTCCTGTAACAAACAAAAAAAATAAAAATGATATTTGATGGTTGTATTGTAAAAAAAAAAGTTTAATTCTTAGAAACAATAGTATAGCCCAGTGGTCGGCAAACCATGGCTCGTGAGCCACATGCGGCTTGCGAGCCACAGTTTGCCGCTCTGTTGACTAATGAGTTTGCCGACCACTGGTATAGCCACTTCTTTGGGTCATTTGATCCCTTTAAAAGTCTCATTAAAAATATAAACACATTACCTAGAAAAAAATAACAATATACCCATTCATACACACACAAAATGTGGTATACAAATGTAGATGGTTTATGAACCTCCCCAAGCAAATATGCCAGCCATGGGTCAGGAATATTAACTTTAAACTCACATTATCTTTACTCATCTTGTCAACTCAAATAAAGGACCTCCTTTAAATAAAGGACCTCCTTCAAGTCTGGGGCCCTCCTGGCTTCTAGAACTTTCTCCTACTTATTGTTTGTGATAGCACCTGGGTATTGTAGGGATGTTCTAGTTCCCATAGAGCCATCCTGCCTAAATAAATGAGTGATTCTAAGTTCAGCTCCTATAGAAATGTTCTTTCCTAAATAATCATACAATATTAAACCTTCAGCTTTTATTGATATAGAAACTGGCTTTTGAGAGAAAGTATTCATTCATTCAGCAAAAACCACAGTTGAAAGCTTTGTCCACTGCAATGCTGAATGTTTCACCTGCATTCATCTCTTCTAAGAATCCAGTGCCTGCTTAAGGCTAGAATTGTGGACACCTCAGCTAAAGAGACACCCCTCCTTTTCGTCTGCCTTTATGACATTTATCACAACTGAACTATATTTTAAATTTCATTATTTCTCATTTTGTCACTTGAGACCAACATCTATACTAATAAAAGGGTAATATGTTAATTAGACTGGGAGACCTTCCAGGAGACCTTCTGGACAAAGCCATGGTGTCAGGGCCGAGGCAGAGGCAGTTAGGGGCAATCAGGCGAGGAGGGGAGGGAAGTTGGGGGTGATCAGGCTGGCAGGGGGGCCAGTTGGGCGCGAGCAGGCTGGTGGGGGGCAGTTGGGGGCACTCAGGCTGGCAGGGGGGGGGCGGTTGGGGGCGAGTAGGCTGGCAGGGAGGGGCAGTTGGGGGTGAGAAGTCTGGCATGCAGAGTGGTTAGGGGTGATCAGGCAGTCAGGCAGGTGAGCGGTTAGGAACCAGCGGTTCTGGATTGCTAGAGGGATGTCCGACTGCCAGTTTAAATTGGCAGTCAGACATCTCCCGAGGGGTCCCAGATTGGAGAGGGTGCAGGCCAGGCTGAGGGACATCCCCCCACCCTCCATGCACAAATTTCGTGCACTGGGCCACTAGTATGTGAATACTCAATAAATCTGTATTCAATTTGTAAGGAATGAATTCATGAACTTTTCTGACCTTCTGTTGCCCTTGAGTGTTAGATCTACATTTAGAACTTGATCATAGTAACAGCAGCAACCTAGGGTTGAGGTACAATTACCTTTCCTTCTTTCTAATCTTTATATCTTTATTTTTGTTTTCCAGATTATCTATATTTTAATATTATGAGTCCCCTTGGTATCTTTTTAAACTATTTTGGACATATGTTATCATAAGCCCACTTACATCATTTCTCAACCTCGTACTAGTACTAGACTGACATTTTGGGACAGATATTCCTTTGTTGTGAGGGGCTGTTCTGTGCATTATAGGGTGTTTAGCATCATCCTTGGGTTCTACACACTAAATGCTAGTAGTATCTACTCCCTTCCTTTTCCATTTGTGACAATTAAAATGTCTCTATACATTGTCACATGTCTCCTAGGGTCAAAACTGCTCTCAATGGAGAACCACAGCAATAGAGCAATAAAATTTAGGATCCATAATTGACTTCTGTTTCAAAGCCTTACTGGATTAACCAACACTCGCCATGCCCATGGAAAAACGTAGTGACAGCCCTCTCAAGAATGCCAGTCTCACTGTGGCTCCTGCCACCTATGTTTGCATGCTCACAAGGAGTTGTTGTGTTTGTTCCCCAATCCATTTATGTTAGTGGTACTCATGCTAATTTTTAAATCTAATTAAACATGATGTAAAAATGATAAACTATGAATTTGAAAAACTTTGTTTCTTTGAAAACTAAGTTGGACTCTTTGAAAAGATTCTTAAATCAGTTTAAGAAAAAACTGATGCTAGGTCTAGAGGCAAGACATCTATAAATACTGGGAAAGAAAAAAAGATTTTGACCACTGTCTTTTGTTTTTTTGTTCCTCTTCACAAATAAGCTAGAAATTCCTAGATAATGAATTGTGGGTGTGATTTATGCACAAAAGACAGTGCCTAACTCCATTCAGTAGGTCCACACATGTAAAGGTAAGGTACTGGCCTGATCTTTATAGCAAAAAAGTTATGCTGTCACACAGTATGTACTAGCAGAGGAAAATTCTTTCATACATCCGTGTACTCAAAAAGTTACATTAGAGCCTGGTTGGTGTGGCTCAGTGGTTCAAGAGCATTGACCCTTGAATCAATAGGTCACAGGTTTGATTCTGGGTCAGGGCACATGCCCAGGTTTTGGGCTCGATCCCCAGTACAGAGGCTGATCAGGAGACAGCTAATCAATGATATTCATCTCTCATCAATGTTCCTATATCTCTATCCCTCTCCCTTCCTGTCTCTCTAAACATCAATACAAACATGTTTTTTTAAAAAGTTACATTAGAGTTATAGACATTACTTCATATGAAAAGTAAGTATTGGTTAGCATAAGTGAATGAATGAACACAGTTTAAGTGATAATATGTTACCTAAAAATGTGGTGATTCCATTGGAACATGTAGCTCCATGCTTTAAAAAATTACAAAGAAAGCAGCTAGGATTCACCAACCAACAGGTACTATAGAGATCAGCAAAACATTAAAGCTTTTAAAATGATGAATCATTCACTTTTACCTGTTTACTCCTGCTAACAAATGTGAATTATTCACATTTTCATAAATTTATATCTTTTGTAGAAAAAAAAATCCCTGAGAAAAGTAAATTTAGCAGAATGTGCTATGCTTCACCTAGACAAAGCTCCTTTATAACCCAACTGAGAGAGCTTACAGAAGGTGCCATACAGAAAATTGTAGGGCAGTGAAACGACTCTGTGTGATAATGTAATGGTAGATATATGACATTATACATTTGTCCAAACACACAGACTGAACAACACCAAGAGGGAACCCTAATGTCAACTGTGGGCTTTGGATAAAAATGTTGTGTCAATATAGGTTCATCAATTCTAACAAGGGTTCAGCTCTGATGGGGGATGTTGATAGTGGGGGAGGCTGTCCACCTGTGATGACAGGGGATATGTGGGAAATCTCTCTACCTTCCCTTCAATTTTGCTGTGAACCTTAAAATGCTCTAAAAAAATAAAGTATATATAAAAGAAGGTTCCATAAAACCATGCTTTTTTCAATGAATTTTTATAGGCTGCAATGTCCACTATTTAGTATTGGTTTCTAACCATAAATGATCTTTATCACTAATACTTATTTATCCAACATACTCACTGAGCCCTCTGAATATGTTCAGCACACACCATGCTTGGTGCTTTGAAGTGAACCAAGATGAATCAGATCCTGACCCTCTTTCCAAGTGTTTATACTCCAATAAAGGATATTATACAAGGTATTAAGTGGTGAATACTTTTCATTTTCCCACAACTGAAAGCTCCCCTAAGCCAAAGACCACATCTTATTTAAATATTTAAATACTCAGTGGCTGGCACACACCAGGCACTCAGTAAATATAAGTGCAATAGAACCATGAAACATTTTCTACTTGAAGGTAATTCCAATCTCTTAAACTCATTTTTTTAAAAAAGTGCCTGCTGTTGTTATAGCACTATTTGAGTTTAATTGCACTAATTTCCTTTCCTTAGTTATCATTGCCAAGATAATCTGATTTCAAGAGGAGAGCAGAATGCTAAAAATTGAATGAAAACAATGATGAAAAAAATGACAAGGCAAAATTATATGTTCTGAGAAACAGAGTTGTCCTAGGGGTTAAGAAGCAGACCAAAATGATGGAGGGTGTGCGCTTCTGATAGGTTGCGTATCCTTGGGCAATTCCTTCTGCCTCTCAGATCTCCAAGTCCCAGACTATAATAATAATGCTGCCCTTTGATCTAGAGTGGTTGGATCAACCATCAATGGGAACAAAGAGGAAAGTTCTCTGCATATTTGAAGTTGTGCTATAAATTTAATTTTATCAAAGTTAAAAAAACAGTAGAGACAAATGTCTTTCTAAAAGCAGGCAAGTGTCCCATGCATATTACACAGTTTTTGTAGATTATTTAGAGCTCCTTAAAAAACTTTAATTTTAAATGTGTAGACTGTTTGCCGGTGCAGTGATGCCAGTTTTGATCAGCTGTCTGAAATAGTTTTCTTCCTCCACTGCTCCTTTCTTTGCCATTCCTGAACTATTCAAACAGTTCTTTTTTTAGGAAGTGTTGAAGCAAGGGCACACCATCTATTTCTGTGCAGCTTGCCAGTTACCAAAATTAGCTGACAAGTATAAAACAGAAGACATGAGCCCCCATGCTAATTGTGTGTCAGCCTGAGAAATATTTTTAAGACCTGGAATATTTCTCTCCAATGGTACCTTCCAGTCTTCCAAAAGTACAAAGACTTTTAAAAAGTGTTAAGCTATGTTGTTTTTTCTTGCCTGTCCTGCAAATGACTTAACATTCTGGTTGTAGAGGACTGAACTTTTCTTTAACTTTGTTAAGGGTCAAATATTACAATCAAGCAGATTTTTTTCTTTCCTTTCTTTTCTTTTTTTGGTCACCAGGCTTGGGGGAAATTGTGGACTTTTAAAGTTGGATATATTGCCAAATAATACAAAGGCAAGAAGACTAGCTTAAAGGCATCATTACAAATCCATATATTAATTTAGGACAGATTACTTCTTATATGGTGAACCTTAGCCCTGGAAAATCCCAAACACATCAGAGACTGAAGTTCTTTCTGACATAAGGAAAGCCCCAGACACTGCTCCTTCCTCTTGCTCCCACTTTCTCTCCCCCATTTATGAGTCCCTATGTTCTCTTTATTGTGGCTGTTCTTTATTTCTTCCCACTTTTATCCTTCCTCAATTTTCACTCATATGATTACACTATTAGTGTGTGTGTGTGTGTGTGTGTGTGTGTGTGTCTACCTGTGTGCATACAAGCAATTACATGGTGGCCTGTACACACACACATACACACAAACACACACTTGCTGGGTACTTACTTAATACCAGCCATTTATATGTGTTCACTCACTTAATTCTTATAAAAGCCTCATGGAGTTGTCACTATGATTAAAACACAAGAGAGATGAGAAAAAAATGAAACAAAAATGTTAAATTGCTTCCCAAAGCCACACAGCTAGGGACAGATGGAGCCAGGTTTGAACCCCGGCATTCGGGCCCCAGAGCCCTCGCTTTTGCTAACTATTCTACACTGATACTGAGTACATACAAGATATAATAAATGTTTTACACATTCATTCCTTTGTCTGGGTTCTATGCTAGAGCAGTGAAAAACAGCAAAAAGCCATGGTCCTGCTAGTAGGAACTTTACAATCTGGAAAGGGCAGATAGACGCTACCTTCCACAGTATATGTTAGAAAGAAGAATAAAGCAAGGTGGGGCTAGAATGGAAGAGTGGGAGTTATAGGAGGCTATTATTTTCTATAGGGTGGTCAGAAAGGGCTCTCTGATAAGGAGACTGAGTGAACACGTGACTGCATGAAACACCTGAACTCCTCCCACCTTAAACCTCATGCTGGTTCTTTCCTTTGCGCTATTTCACTTCACTCTTCTCTTCAGCAAGTACTCACCCAGTACCCACTGCATGGAGCAGACAGAACTAGGTGTTGCTGTGGCTTAAAAAATGATAGGCCTGGATCTGTACATTCAAAACACTGACAAACTAAAAGGGGAGACAGACCCTCAGATAAACTCCCCCAATCTCTTAGAAAACTGTAGGTTAGACAGAGATACTTCACATCACTACAGAGGCTGGCCAGCCTCTCAAATCCACTCCTGTGTGAAAATGAATGAGTTACCAGCCAGCGACATTCACAGATGTGATCCTTACTGCAGACCAACTTCATAAGAGGGACCCTTCCAGGTTCCCTCTGCCTACCCTGTATTCACAGGGATTAACCCTTCCACATCCCTTAGCTAAAAAGTTAAGTCTACAAGGTGATGTTTGTCTTTAAACCATGTTTGGTATTTAGTTCAGGCTGAGGGTCACCACTGTGGGGAGATGGGACTTCTGTCTACCTAGTCCCTCAGGAAACAGAAATGTACTGTGCACGTGGCAGCGGGGGCGGGGGGCGGTGCAGTTAGACTAGTGACCTACCTAAGGCAGCTGGATTGCCTTGGATTTGGGGTGTCAGGAGACTTGCTGCATTAATATTAATTTGACCGAATCACTGACGTATCCAGCATCCTTCTGAATAGTCCTTTCAGAGTCCTTGCTAAGCTTTTACTTAAGACTTCTTTAGATTATTTTAGTATTCCTTATATAAAACAGCCACTATTATGTGTCTGTGTTCTTGTGCTCAACTGCCTTGAAAATACAATTGCCAAAGGTTTCTCTTAATTCTGCAAAACAGCCCACTGGCCCTACTGTCATCTCTGACGGTGACCACTGTTCAAATAGCACTGCTGTCCCATCATTCCCAGGTGGTGTTTTGTTTTCTTTCAAAAATGTCATCTTGACACTTACCTCAGAAATGCACCTGAAGAAGAGACGCTGCTGGTGGCATTAGGAAGAGAAGAGTATGTCTCCATGAACATTTGAGTTTACCTATTAGTCACTACACTCATGTTCTGTGAACCTACCACGGTTAAATGATGTGATCCAGGAAGGACCTGAGTTTGGCCATTAGGAACAATTCCTGCTCATTAAAACTTACTTATTTAGACTTTAGCAATGGCAAACTAGCCCTGAGGGACAGTTGCAGACCCTAGAAATGGCACCTTATATCCTATTGATCAACTTGTGCTCTCAGAGACAGAAAAGCAAAGGCAAAATTAACCAAAAAACAGACGATGTACACGTAAGGCTGCATGTGTCTTTTTTAAAAGCATTGTTAACAAAACATCTCCCCAAAAAATAAAAATAAAAAGGTGTATTTTCTTCAAATACTATGTTTCTGCATGGGGAGGGGTACCAGGTTACTAAAAGACCTCTGCATTTAATAAGGTTTCATTATTGTGCTGGAAGCTGTCCTGCAGTTCATAAGTGGGCTTCTTAAGGGAACATATTCCAAACATCATTAATCAAATTAAAATTTTTCTTGGATAAATCAGTTTAAAAGGAGGCCCATTTTGCTATAAAGAGTAATTTTTCTCTATTAGCTCCCAGAGACATAATATCACTAATAAGTTCTTTTAATGAGAGAAAATCATCCCCATTCCAGATAATTTCTGGATCAAAGAGGGATTTGCAAATACCAGCCTGCAATATAATGTTTGACTAATGGCCTAATCCATCAACTGAGAAGTATTGGTATTAAATTCACTAACGTTCATTATTAGCATTTATTTATTCATTTGCCCAATGAATATTTCTATAGCTCCTACTATGTACCAGTTTCCATGTGTTCAGGATTGAGCAGGGAACAAATAAACATAGACTCCTCTCTCAAGAGGTTGGGCATCTGGTGGCGAAGCCATCAAGCAAAGGCTTACACAAGTGAATGTCTAATTGTGAGGTAGCAGGATGAGATTTTATCCACCCCATCCAGAATCAATTCCCTAGTGGAGAGGCTTTTAATAAAACAAATCCAGAGACTTCAATAGTGTAAAAATACGAAAGTCATGACTGATAAAACATACTTTAGAAAGGGGGAGGATTATTTTTTTCTTATAGAATCTAAAATGCAAAAACTGTCCAGTTTGAAGTAGATGTGAGAACTTCCAGTACTTTCTGCACTTTTCCAGGATGGGGTGTGGCCTGGGGGAGGACAGTAGTGGGCCAGGACACATGGAGGACTGAGGGAGAAAAAGGTGGCTTCCGACAGCCACAATCAAACTCCATATGTGATGAGGTGACAATGAAAGAAATGGAGATGGGTTATCCCAGCTCCAGGACTCCTGCTCTGTTTGAGATTAGCTGAGTCTGATTCCTTCCTCCCTGTTCAGAGAAGCAACCTGCAGACACTGTAGGGCTTTGGGGAACACAAGCTGAAACTTCCGACTCTTGTTTATTTCTACCTGATACCCAAAGTAAGGAACATACATACTTCTGTTTGGGAAGTAGTGTAGCCATAACCTCTGCCAAAAGGACATCCACTCAGAGGGCTCCCCTCTGTGTGGTCCCAACTTCCAACCTGTAGCCAGGAATGAGGTTCAGACCAAGGCACTGAGCACCCCCCCTCCCGTTTTTAAATTAAAAAAATGCACCAGAAATTATGTCAAAGCTGACTGGCCATGGGGTTGAAAGCTCATAGCAGTCATTCATGGAAACTGAACAGTAATAAAGATTGTTCTGATGTGATATGGGGGAATATTGTTTTTTTGGTTCATTATTTTTCACTTTTCAAAAAGTGGCTATAAACACATCACAAAATGCCTCTTTCTCCTGAAGTTGAAGAAGCTGCTTCTTTTCTACGATAGTGTGTTCACTGTTTTGTTTTGTTTTTAAACCTACCCTTCTCAGTTTTCAGTAAAGTATAGGATGGGTATTATCACCTCATTTCACAGAAGAGTTAAGTGGGTTTCCATGAGATTCAAGAATTTTTATTGATTTCAGAGAGGAAGGGAGAGGGAGAGAAACATCAATGATGAGAGAGAATCACTGACTGGCTGCCTCCTGCATGCCCCCCACAGGGGATTGAGCCTGCAACCCGGGCATGTGCCCTGACTGGGAATTGAACAGTGACCTCCTGGTTCATAGGTTGATGCTCAACCACTGAGCAACACTGGCTGAGTAAGAGTTTTTGGTAAAACATCAGGGACTCAGGTACAGCCTTTCTCACCATAAAGATAGGCAGGAACATCAGAGATATGGGCCAAAAGACAGCACTCATTTTGCGTTCTTAGCACAGGGGAGTCAGATGAAAAAAACCTCTCCCAGAAGCCATCACCCTACTTAAATTTAACCATTTGAAATATCATGATTCTGAGAGCTATCCACAGAGGGGTAGTTAATGCCATTTTAGATCCTTCATATTTTCCACGTCACTTCTTGGACCCTGCTGGGTAAATTAAATGTGATATTCATCACTACCTCTGAAAATTCAAATCTGTGTATTCAACCATAGTGGGTCATATCAATATTGCTCATTTAACAATTGCCAATATGTCATTTTTGTGTCAATGGGAATTTTGAACCAACCCCAGATGAAATCTCCAACCTTTCACACATTCATAGATGACAATTATATCTCTACAATCACTAAAAAAATGAATAAATCAAACCAACAGAAATGAAATCAACAGAAGAGCTAAATCCTATCTAATAAAAGAGTAATATGCAAATTGACCATCACTCCAACACACAAGATGGCTGCCCCCATGTGGACACAAGATGGCCACCACAAGATGGCCAGCAGGGGAGGGCAGTTGGAAGGGATAAGACCTGCAAGGGAGGGCAGTTGGGGGCGATCAAGCCTACAGGGGAGGCAGTTAGGGGTGACCAGGCCAGCAGAGGAGGGAAGTTGGGGGTGACCAGGCCTGCAGGGAAGGGCAGTTGAGGGGGGACCCAGGCCTGCAGGGGAGAGCAGTTGGGGGGACCAGGCCTGCAGGGGAGGGAAGTTAGGGGCAAACAGGCTGGTAGGAGAGCAGTTAGGCATCAATCAGGCTGTCAGGGGAGTGCTTAGGGGGTGATCAGGCTGGCAGGCAGAAGTGGTTAGGGGCAATCAGGAAGGCAAGCAGGCGAGCAGTTGGGAGCCAGCGTCCTGGATTGTGAGAGGGATGTCCGACTCCTCGTTTAGGCCCGATCGGGCCTAAACGGGGAGTTGGACATCCCTCGAGGGGTCCCAGATTGGAGAGGGTGCAGGCTGGGCTGAGGGACACACCCCCTCATGCACGAATTTTGTGCACCGGGCCTCTAGTTATAGATAACAGAATATTCAGAAAACTACACCTCATCTCATGAAAGTGGGTGCACTGCCTGTATGCCAGGATTTCCTGAGCCATTGGTGATATTCAGCATATTACAATTGAGTGCAATTACGTTAGCTATAATTAAGAACAATTACAGCTTTTATTTCTCTACTTGTTCTTTAAAAGCACATTTGTAATAAAACTTTTTTTAAAGGTGAAGAATATAATTATACATCCTTATAACGTCTCCAATAATTAGTTTGACTAAAGTTTCTTCAGGAACAATTTTCGTTTTAACTGTCAGATCTGCCATTTATAGTCAATGGAACACACTTAAAAAAAATTTCATCATTAACCTTTTTCACCCCATGTAGCTGTATATGAATTATTGGTACAAATTGAAGGTTTCAGTATTTAAATCTCTAGGCCTGCTGTAAGCTATAAAAATTTTTCCCTTTTAGTTGTATATGCCTGTGTATGTACATACATGTGTGTGGTATCTTTTAATAAAAAAATAAATTCTGTATTTGTAGAGCATGTTTTCTTGCTCAAGATTTTAGGCCAAAAAACCTGCTTGTGTTAGAAATGTGTGTTCTCTAGTTCTATAATAGAGAACACTACCTCTTTGTTTACTTACTACATATTTATGCAGGGCCCAAACTATCAGTACCAAAACTAAGAAGTCCCTGGATTGTGACAAATCTGTCTCTCATTTAGTAAGTGCACAGTTAATATGAGACTTTTAGGATCAGTGAAATGCTACCTTCTCATAATCTAGACTTTGACTCAATGCCACTTCAGCACTGTCTCCCCTGGTAGACTGTAAAGTACCTGAGGGTAGGGATGACTCCTTGTCCACCTCCACCACCAGCACCCAGAACAGAAAGTGGCTGTTGTAAAATGCTCAATAAATTGAATATATTGGATTAGTGTAGAGGTGTGTTTTTTTTTTTCCAGATCTTTCTCACTTATGTTGGGAATAATTGAAAATTAATCACTTAGCTGACTTTGAAGATAGAAGAAAATTGGGTAATGCAAGTGTGGAAATTAAGGATATTTTCACCACTTATCTGGTTGAATTAGCTGTCCTGGGAAATTAATTGTTATACAAAGGCTGTGCACCTGGAAATGGAGTGGGGGGTTGGAACAGATCATCTCCTAAAGTCCTTTACAACCTCGAGATTATTGAATAGCTTAACACACTTAGACCAAATCTTAAAAGCAATAAGCATAAGCCTAAAAGTACAAGTGTAGTTGTTTGGGGGTGGATAAGTGCAATCCCATCCATTAGTATTAAAGATGCTAATACACTGATAAATTGTTCCTGTGAAAAAACCATCAGTATTCAAAATACTGAAATAGACTTGGATGTGATTTATATTATAAAAATTTATCATTTATCCCATAACACCCATCAATTACTACTTCCTATATTTAATCACTTTGCTTAGTACTTTACAGAAATTCTCTTTTATTCTCCACAACTGTTAGATAGTTATAATGATGCCTATTTTTCAGAAAAGGAAACTAAGACTTAGAGAAATTACATATATTTGAATCCAGGCCTGTCCAACTCTAAAATGAATGCTTAAAACAAGAAAACAAAATAGCACATGGCTAATCATGTTCAAAAGACTCAAAATTAGGATGATAATCTGTGTGGATCTCTATAGCACTCTAACAGCCACAATAAGAGGAACAAGGATCTAAGAAAACAAATGTCACCCCCCAAGTTTACTTATAGATCTGTAAGTTTTTCTCTTAGTGGTTCTCAGACATAGATACTTTCTATAAAAAAGGTCTGTATGTAGTGGTGGTACTGAGAGCAGAAACGGGGCTCAAATGGCATTTCTCAGGCTCAAGTCTAGGGTTCAGGGTTATTTTAAACTACTTCTGGTATCCATCCTTACCCAAATGTACAAGAAGGGATGGCATGGTCATTCATCACAGCACAGTGTGTAGTTGAACAATCTCAATGCCCACAAGTAAAGAAATGGGTAAATAAACTGGCCATATCCACCCTGTGCAATATCTATGGGGCAGTTAGGAAGAATGAGGTGGCTGTCTGTGGATAGACATTCTCAGGCCTGTTGAATGATAAAAAGAATGAGTTCTAGAATAATACCTTAGGTTTTACGCGGTTGATGTTTAAAACAATCGCAGAACAAGGTGTTCCAGGAGTTCATCTGAGTAAGAAATGTCTAGAAACCGGCCTGGAAGGAAATTCAGCAGGTGGGTAAGTAGCACCTCTGAGGAAAGGCGGGCGGCGGGCATAGAAAGTTTCAGTCTTACATGTACGGTAAAATATTTTTAAAGGGCCGCCCAGCCAACCTGAGGGCCCAGAGGGCGGAGTGTCACTTCCAGGCAGCAGCAGAGCCCCCAGGACTCCAGGGACGAAGTGCCAGGGCTCGCTATGGTGCACCAGCTGACTGCATTCTCTCTGAAGGGCGGCAGGAGCTGTGCTGCCACCCTCTGTCTGGTTTCCCGGGAGTGGGGGTGTGGAGCCTCTGCAGGCTCCGGCCCAAGATGGCACTGCAGCAGCAGGTGCTTTGTGTGCAACCTGCCTCCCCCTGGTGACAGTCACCTGTGGGGTTGGGGAGGACACACTCACTTAACGCGCAGCCCAGCCAGGTCCAGCCACAGCCCAAGCCAGTCGCTCATTGTGCTGGGGCGTGCAGAGGCCTGCGCTTCAGCACCACTGGCAAGGCCACAGTGAGCAGGTCCCTCCCAACAGCTGTGCAGTGGCCTCCTGTCCGCTTGGGGCGCTATGGAACTCCCCAGAGGCCCCTCTGCAGGGGAACCAGCTCTACTCCCAGGTCGATCTCCACCAGGAGCTGCCAGGCGGTAGTTTGGGGGAGATGTAGGCTGGAGACCTATGACCAGCGAGGCCCATTAAAAAAAATGCAGCTTATTAAAAAAATCATTTTGCTTGGTAAGGCTGGTTTAAGAGTATGTAATGGATAAACTTCAAGAGACAACCAGTATTATCATCTATGACAGTTCATTTCTGCCTCTGATAGAATATTTTTAAAAATCTGCTTTTATGTCTTTTTATTTTAACTCCCTACAACTGTATGGACACCACTTGTTAAAAAAATAACAGCATCTCTCCTCCTCCCCCCCGAACCCACCAAAGAAAAGATGTAGATAGTTTATAGTTCCCTGTGAAAATCCATTAAAAATGTATTGAATCAATTTTAGGTGCCCTCAAGAAGCTTTCGTATTTAAAGGAGCCCTTTGGGGACTGTTTTGGTAATGAATGTTATCAATCTCTTACTTGTTTTATAAATTTGTATTTTCATAAATTGGGTTTGCTTGTTGGAAATCAATTCTCTACAGTCAGGATTCAGCAGAGAGTAAGGTAGTATTTATACTAATAAAATAATAAATCCTAGATATCAATTGTGGCATGGGTTCTAGATGTAGTCATTCACTTTTTCATCTAACAATCTGGAATAGATAAAACCCTGATGATCCACACATATCACAGAAAAGTTGTAAAAAGTAAGTTTGAATGGAACCATCTGAGCAAACATTCCAGTGGAACCTGTCAATTTGCTTATATGAATAGTCAGATTAGGAAATGATGGCAGGGAGCTTCAAGGAAATTCTCCCTTTCCTCTTATCAACCTAGTCTCCCAAACTGCTTCTCTGATATCTGAAATTTCCCTCCCTCCTTCCTTCCCTCCTTCTCCCCCCTTCTTCTCTTCCTTCAGGAAGAGTTCTGATCTGCCCTCTTAATGTATAATTGACATGTAATAATAACCTGTATATAATTATGGTATGTGATTTGGTCAGATTCAACATATGTAAACACCCATGAAACTATTGCCACAATCAAGTTAATGAATGTACCCATCAACCCCCAAAGTTCCTTTTTGCTCCAACTGTAATCTCTTCCAGCCTGCCTCATCCCCCAAGTAATCCTGGTCTGCTTTCTCTCACTCTACACTAGTTTGCATTTCCTAGAATTTGATATAAATAGAACCACACATTACTTTTCTTGGTCTGGCTTCTTTTACTTAACATAATAATTTTGAGATTCATACATGTTGAGCCTGTATCAATAATAGTACATTCTGTTTTACTGATGAGTAGCATTCCATTGTACAAATATGCCACAGTTTGTTTATCCATTCTCTTCTTGATAGACATGTGGGTTATTTTAATTATTACAAATAAAACTGCTATAAACACTCATGTACATATCTTTGTATGAATATCGTATGATTTCCTTCCTCTTGGGTAAACATCTAGGAGTGGAATGGCTGCATCATATGGTAGGTATATTTTAACTTGTTAAGAAACTGCCAAACTGTTTTTTAGTGACTATAACACTTCACATTCTACCATAAGTGTATCGGAATATATGACTGACAGTTCCAGTACTTTCCCTCTCACCATAATTTGGTATGATAAGTACTTTAAATTTTAGCCATTCTAATAGGTTATAGTGATAGTTAATTATAGATTTTATCTGGATTTCCCTAATCTCTCTATATATAAAAGCCTAAGTGACCATTACGACCAAATAACCGGAATGATCGGAATGACCAAAATGACCAGTGGCTATGATGCGCACTGACCACCAGGGGGCAGACACTCAATGCTGGAGCTGCCCCCCGGTGGTCAGTGCGCTCCCACAGCCAACTTCCTGTGGCTGGCCAACTTTTCCTGTCCCTCCCTGCAGCCAGCCAGCCCCGATTGGCCCCAATGGAGGGGGCCGGCGGCCAACCTCCTGCAGCCCCTTCCACCCCGATTGGCCTGGCCTCCATGGGACCCAATCACTGGCCAGGCTGAGGGATCCCACCCGTGCATGAATTCATGCATCGGGCCTCTAGTAACTAAAAATGTTGAGAATCTTTTTATGTGTTTATTTGACATCTGTATATCTTCTTTGGATAAGTTAGTTACCTGTTCAAATCTTTTTCCCAATTTTAAAAAAATTGGTTTGTTTGCTTTCTTACTGTTGTGTCCAGTGTTTTTTCTCAAATTATAATTTACAACAATTTTCCCCTAGTCTGTGAGTTATCTTTCCATTCTCTTAATGTTTCTCTCAAAAAGAATATTTTTAACTTACCAGCTTTTGGATCATTCTTTTTAGAATTATATCTAAAAAATCTTTGTCTACCCAAGTCAACAAAGATTTTCTCCAAGTCCTGTGATAATTTTCAATTAATTATTTTATGTAGTACAAGGATCAAAGTTTATTTCCTTTTTACTTGTGGATGTCTAATTGGTTGAGCACCATATATTGAAAAACCTATAATTTTCCACTGAATTGCCTTTGCACCTTTGTTGAAAACCAGTTGTCTATATATGCACAGATCTCTTTCTGGGCTCTCTTTTCTGTTCTCTTCATCTATTTGTCTATCTTTGTGTCAATTTCATACTGTTTTGGTTACTGAAGTTTGATAATAAGCCTTGAAATTGTGTAGTTGTTAGCCTTTGAACTTTGTTCTTGTTTTTTTTTTTTTTTTTTTTTTAAGTTATTTTGGTTATTTTAGGCCTTTTCAATTCCACATGAATTTCAGCCAATTTTTCTACCAAAATATTCTGCTGGGATTTGGTTGGCTTTGCATTAAATTTATAGATTTATTCAGAGAGTTGTCACCATAACATTATTGAGTCTTCTGATCCATGAATCGATGTTCTCTCCATTTATTTAGATCTTCTCTAATTTTTCTCCTCAATTTTTGTGGTTTTCAGTGTATAGATATTTATCTCTCTTGTTGGACTTATTCCCAAATATTTAAATTTTTGGTGATATCATAAATGGGCTAGCTCACAGAAATACAATTTACTTTCACATGTGAATCTTATATCCTCCCAAATTATAAGCTTATTTATTAGTTTTAGTAGCTTCTTTGTAGATTCTATAGACAATCATGTTGCTTTTGAAAAGACAATGTCAGTTCTTGCTTTTCCATACACATATCCTTTATATTGCCTTTTCATAGTATAGTTTTCTTTTCTTATTTTTTTTTCTAAAGTATATTTTTATTGATTTCAGGGAGGAAGAGAGAGGGAGGGAGGGAAGAAGAGGGAGAGGGAGAGGGAGAGGGAGAGGGTGAGGGAGAGAGAGAGAGAGAGAGATCGAGAGAGAGAGAGAGAGAGAGAGAGAGAGAGAGAGAGAGAGAGAGAGAGATCAATGATGAAGGAAAATTACCAATTGGCTGCCTCCTTCATGCCCCACACTGGGGATTGAGCCCACAACCTGGGCATGTGCCCTGACTGGGAATCAAACCATGACCTCGAGGCTTAAGCACAAGGAAAAACAACAGTCTGTAATTATTGGAATCAAGAGTCTAGCCCAGTGGTCAGCAAACTCATTAGTCAACTGAGTGGCAAACCGCGGCTCACGAGCCACATGTGGCTCCCGAGCCGCAGTTTGATAGGTCGTTGATTAACTACTGAGCCAAGCTGGCTAGACCAGTGGTCGGCAAACTGCGGCTCGCGAGCCACATGCGACTTGCAAGCCGCGGTTTGCCTCTCTGTTGATTAATGAGTTTGCCGACCACTGGTAGACCATAGTAGAGTTTCCTTGATTGCACTGGCTAGAATCTACAGTATAATGTGAAATAGAAAGGGAGAGGCAGACATCATTATCTTGATCCTGACCTTAGATGAAAATCATTGTCTTTCGCTATTAAGTCTGAAAATAATGGTCATTTTTTTCATAAGAGATTGAGGAAGTTTCTGTCTATTTCTAGTTTGCTGAGAGTTTTTTTTTTTTCCTTTCTTTCAGGGATAAATGTTGAATTTTGTCAAATACTTTTTTGTACCTATTAGATGATCATATGCTTTTTTTTTATAGTTTGCTCATACAGTGAATTACATCAAATTAATTTTTTAAATGTTTTTATTTCTTTTAATCCTCACCTGTGGATATTTTTTTTCCATTGCTTTTCAGAGAGTAGAAGGGATGGTGGGGGGGGTGGGGTGAGACAGAGGAGAGAGAGAAACATTGATGTGAGACACATTGATTGGTTGCCTTCTCCACTTGCCCTGACCTGCAACACAGGCCCTTGACCTGGAATAGAACCTGTGACTCTTGGGTGCACAAGCCAACACTCTAACCACTGAGCACACCAGCCAGGGCTGCATTAAATTATTTTAAAATTTGCAAGCCTTGCTTAAAATCAACTTGGTCATCATGAATTTTCCTCTTTATATATTGTTGGATTCAATATGCTAAAATATTGTTTAGCATTTTTGCATCTATGTTCAAGTGGATATTGATCTTGGTTTTCTTATAGTCTTTGTCTGGTTTTGGTACTAGGGTGATGCTGGTCTCATAGATTATATTGGAGAGTATTCCCTTCTTTCTAATGTTCTGGAAGAATTGTATTGGTTCTTCCTTAAATATCTGATAGATTTTTACCAGTAAAACCTTCTGAGTCTGGAGTTTTCTTTGTGAGAAAGTTTTTAACTACAAATTCAATTCTTATTATATACAGGGCTATTCAGGTTATTTCTTCTTGAGTTTGAGTAATCTGTCTTTCAAGGACTTAGTCTATTTCATCTAAGTCAGCAGTTGGCCTACAGCCTGCAAACTAAGAACTTGTTTTTTACATTTTTAAAAATTGAAAAATAAATGTGTGACATATACCATATGTGGCCTTCAAAGACTAAAATTTTTACTGTCTGGCCTTTTTCAGTAAACATTTGCTGGTCCCTATTCTAAATGTTTTATATATTGACTTAAAGTTATTAACAATGTCCCTTATTTTTCTGTTAAGTATCTATAGAAACTTAATTATGTCAGATCTTTCATTTTTATCATTATTAAATTATTTTCCCCTTAATTTGTCTAACTAGAGGCTTAGCAATTTTATTGATCTCAACAAATCAGCTTTTGGCCTCAATGATTTTCTCTGTTCTCTTTCTGTTATCTATTTTACTCTCATCTTTATTGTTTCACTAGGGGCCCAGTGCACAAAATTTGTGCACGGGTGTGTGTGTCCCTCAGCCCAGCCTGAACACTCTCCAATCTGGGACATCCCTCTCACAATCCAGGACTGCTGGCTCTCAACCACTCACCTGCCTGCCTGCCTGATTGCCCCCTAACCACTCCCCTGCCAGCCTGATTGTTGCCTAACTGCTCCCCTGTCGGCCTGATTGCCCCTAACTGCCCTCCCCTGCCAGCCTGGTCACCCCTAACTGTCCTCCCCTGCAGGCCCAGTCCCTCCCCAACTGCCCTCCCCTACAGGCCTGGTCCGCCCAACTGCCCTCCCCTGCAGGCCTGGTCCCCCCCGCCATTGTCCTCCTTTCTGCAGGCCTGATTGCCCACAACTGCCCTCCCCTGCAGGCCATCTTGTGGTAGCCATCTTGTGTCCACATGGGGGCAGCCATCTTGTGTGTGTGTTGGAGTGATGGTCAATTTGCATATTACTCTTTTATTAGATAGGATTTCTTCTACTTGTTTTGTGCTTACTTAGTTTTATTTAATAGTCTCTTAGTATGGAAAGTCATTGATTGAAGACTTTATTGTTTCTAACATAGGCATCTAATGCTAAAAGTTCCCTATAACACTGTTTTAAAGGCATCCCACAAATTTTGATATGCTGTTTTTATTTTACTCAGTTTAAAATTTTTTCTAATTTTCCTTTTGATTTATTTGACACCTGGATTATTTAGAAGTGTGTTGCTTTCATTTCAAATATTTGGAAATTTTCTGTTATTTCTAATTCAATTCTATTTTGTTAAAGTGTGTATTTTTTTTTTTTATCACTTGAATACTTTAAAACTCATTGAAAGCTATTTTATGGCCCAGAGAACAGTCTGTTTTGTTAAATGTTCCAGAAACATTTAAAAAGAATATGAATTTTGTTGTTTGGTGTAATGGTCTATAAATATCAATTAGGTCAAGTTGGTTCAAGTGTTGTTCACTTCTCTTCTGCTGTCACTGATTTCATGTCTATTCCATCCATTTTGAGAGAGGATTGTTGAAATCTCTGAGTAGTATGGACCTATTTCCCCTATTGGTTTTTAATTCATGTACTTTGAATATCTGTTATTAGATGTATAAAAGTTAAGGATTGGCATGTCTTCTTGATCAATTATGAATTGACCCCTTTGTTATAACCAAATAACCTTCTTTATCTCTGGTAGTATTCATACTAGTGATAGAGCCATTCCAACTTTCCTTTGATTAATGTTATCATGGTGTATTTGTTTTTTAGGTGTGATGTAACAAAATACTAGAAAATGTGTGGCTTAAAACAACAGAAATGTATTCTCTCACAATTCTGAAGGCTAAAAGCCCAAAATCAAGATGTCAGCAGGGCCATGATCTCTCTGAAGACTCTAGGGGAGAATTCTTCCTTTTAACTTCTTAGTTTCTTGTAGTTGCCAACAATCCTTGGTGTACCTTGGCTTGCATCATTCTAGTCTATGCCTCTATTGTCACATGTCCATCTTTCCTGTGTGTTGCCTCTCTTCTTCTTTTTTTTAATCCTCACCCAAGGATGTTTTCATTGATTTTTAGAGAGAGAGGAAGGGAGTGGGGGGGCAAGAGAGAGAGAGAAAGAGAAACAGTTGCCTCTGGTACATGCCCTAACTGGAAACTGAACCCAAAATCTAGGTATGTGCCCAACTGGGAATCTAACCCACACCATTTTGGTGTACAGGACGGTGCCCCAACCAACTGAGCTACCTGGCAAGAGTGCCTCTCTTCTTTTTATAAGGACACAAGTCATATTGTATTTAGGGCCCACACTAATCCAGTGTGATTTTATCTTAACTAGTTATATCTTCAAATATCCTATTTCCAAATGAGGTCACATTCTGAGGTTATTGGTAGACATGATTTTGAGGGGACACTCTTCAACGCACTGTAGCCTGCTCTCTGGACCCCCCAAATTTATATCTATATCACTTGCAAAATATATTCACCTCATTTCAACACCCCAAAAGTCTTAAACCATTCCAGCATTAACTTTAAATCTAAAATCTCATCTAAATATCATCACCTCAAAAAAGTTCTAAATATCGTCATGTAAATACTGTAAATTGGGTATGGGTGAGATTCTGGGTATGATCCATTCTGGGGAGATTCCTGTCCATGTGTGGACCTGTGATACTAGAAAATACATTATCTGCTTTCAAAGTACAATGGTGGACAGGTGTAAGGTAGCTATTCCCATTCCAAAAACAAAAAACATAAAAACAAAAAAAAAAAAAAAAAGAGAAAGAGAGAAAATAACTGAAGGAATAACAGAGGCCACTAGTCTAGATAAGTTTACAATCCATTAGGGCAAGTTCCATTAGGCTTTAGGGCCTAAGAATAATTCTCTGAGGCTTGATCCACCTTTTGGACCCATGAAGGCTGAGCCAGCTCCTGCCTTTGGGCTGCCAGAGATCCCATGAACCCGCCTCTGAGCCCATGGAGGCTCACTGGCCTCTCCTCTGGGTCTGCTGCTCTGCTCTTTGCATAGGTAGCTGCATCCTCAGAGTTATTCTTCCATTTTCTGGAAGAATAGCGCATGTTTGTAGTGGAGTAGTTCTATCAGCCCGTTTCCTGCTTGTGGGATCGGGGAAGTCTGTCAGTCTTCCTCCATTTCATCCTGTCACCTCATTTGTTTGCCATTCCTTGAGGATCATTGTCTTGTGCCTTGCAAGCTGTTTCTCTTTTTAAAAAATGTATTTAATTTTTTACTATTTTTATGAAATATACTTTGTCCTTTTAAAAATTGTTTCATCATCAGACAGAAAGGTAAATCCAGTCTGTGTTACTCCAACTGTAGAAGCAGAAATCCTCCTACAAACTTGTCTTTAATTGGAAAATAAGCTTTGAATTTCACAATTACAGTTCAAATTAAAATGTGTAGCATGGGTAACACCGTCAAATTCACATCAAGATGACTAATATTTCTTTCTTAGGAAAATAGCTTTATAGGGCAAGACCATGAAGGATGTTAGGAGGAGGCACAATAATGGTCAAGAGTCCAACCACCTGGAGTCACATCTTGGTTCTGTCTCAGCCGTGTTACCTTGGGCAAGTAATCTCCCCTTTCCACCTCAGTGTCCTCATCCATAAAATGTCGGTAAATCTGGAGTATTGTGAGGATCAATGTGATATCATACATTAATAAACTCAGCACAGTGCTAGGCAGGTAGCAACCATCATTCAATTCTCAATAAATGTTAGCCATTATTATTACTTCTGTGGTATTGCCTAGAGAATACAGGTGTGAGCAATGTAGGAGAAATTCTTTAAAAATACAACTTTGGGTTTCTCAATGGACAGATATTTTCTAGCTTCTAAAGGGAGAACATGAAATCATGTTAGATTTCCAGTGGGTTGGTCATCAGAGTGGATTCACCAAGGGTAAGACAGAGGATTCACCACGGGGTAGCAGAATAAATGTGGGAATTGACTTAGTACCATTGAACAACATTCTGCCTGACAGGTTGACCATATTTAAAACAAATATTTTTTCAGGAAGCTAATTTTATATTTCATCAAAGTAGATTACTCTTTTTAGTTAATCACCCCTTTCCTAAGTTCAGACAGCCTTTATAACCAACTGCCTATCAACTAGACTTTTAGTATGACTGAAAGGTGATATAAACCAGTAACTGTGAAGTCCCTACACTAGAGGAATTTTCACATTATCTTTTAAACTGCCCTGTGTATCTGTGGCTTTGATAAAGAGGATCCACTTTAGAACAATACCAGCAAAATCAAGTTACTCTTAGACTCTCACTATGTATTCAGGCTACTTACAATATCAAAGCTTAGCTATTTTAGACATTACATTAAAACCATCATGTTGGTGCTATTGACCTGGTCAGATGATTCATCTCAGGAAACCCAGTAACATACCACCGACTCATACTCAGACCCCACTTTTATTCTATTTGGCTCTTTATAATACATTTTAACGCTCACATTTATGCTCTTTTTGAGCTGCAAGTTTTGGCCTCTGACCCAAAAAGTTAGTTAAGCTTCCAAGTTTACCTTCAATTGTTTTTGGCCCCAAATGAAAAATCTGTACTTGGACTTTCTTTGCCCTGTGAGAATCAGGTTAAAAACATATTTTGTTGAAATTATCTTTGGTTCTGATACATATTCATTATAGTTCCTACAGTCATTCTGGTCCAAGAGCTCTGATTCTAGGAACACGAAGGGCACTCAGTGCTTATGTTCCTAGCCTTGGTTTGCTCTGGGAACCCTGTGTAGTAGACCAAGGCCACAGTTTTATTTAGGTTCTGCAGCTATGGACAAGAATGTAGTGGGGGTTCAGTACCCTTATAAATCTTGCATTCTGGTGGCTCCCATCCTCATGGCAGTTGATATGGCAACCGCTGGGACTACAGAGAACTGCAGGATGCCTCAGAAGTCATGACACTTCTATTATCTTAGGGCTCAACTAATGAAGATCATTCTGTATGTGTAATTGCTTCCAAGCTGCTCAATAACTTGCTGTGTGGCACTGAGCAAGTAATTTACCCTCTCTTGAATCTCTGTGTGAAATACCCATATCTGGGAAATAAGAATTTGACTGACCTTTGTCATTGGGACTTCCGCTGGATTAATTTGTTATTGTATTTAAAGGGCAGTTAATTCTAATCCTTGCCTCAAGGCACAATGTTAGAATCTTCTGTTCTCCTGCTATCCAGGATGCCACAAAGGAGTCAGTGTTTGAAAGAAAATAATCAAGATGAAACAGTCATAAGAAAATAAGGACCAGGAAAAATGACACCCACATTTTACTTTTTGGCCCTTGCTCTGTTCTTTCAAGACTAGTCCCTCCACTGGAAAGTAAGGAATGACTAGACCTAATCCTCCTCTTCAAACACAACATTTCTCTGTGTTTGCCTTACACGATAACCATTAAAATCACCTTCATGTGCTTTTTTATATTCTATAATCCTGCACAATGCTTTCCTCTGTGATGGATGGATTTACAGAATTTAGTAGTGTGATTGGCAGTTTTCTGGTGAATTTGGGCAATATGCAGAGCCAAATATTGCATCGTGAGAATGACTAATTCAAGTTCATTATGTGTTGCAGACAGTTCAAATCACCATGTGAACTTGTTTTGTTATTATTATATAAGGCAAATAACAACAATTTTAAAAAGAAATATGAATGAAACTGTTTGAAGAATGGAACATTTTGATAATTAGATTTCTGTTTTCAGCATTTGTGGTTGAAAGTGTTTATACAATGAACCAAATTACCACGAATAAGCACAATCTACAGGAACAGAAATGTCTGCCTCCCCATGCGGATAGAGAGGACCTGGAGCGCAGTCACTCTGAACATCTGTGTGGGCTTAAAATCAGGCCAAGGAGGTGGTATAGAAATGTGGGGGACATGATAGAAAGCGCACAGGAACCTGGCTTTCAGGCTTCATGGCGGCCAAGAGACATTGGACAAGTGACTGGACATATGTGGTCTCTGCGGAACAGCCTGCTCTAACAGTCTCTGATTTTGACGTTAGAAATACCTGAGAAGCTGTTTGGATTTTTAGCAAATCCATGCTATTTACTTATTTTCTTTCTAATTCCTCAAAAGAGGAATTCAAGGGAAACAACAACAACAAAAAAGTGTAGATTATTAAGAGTGCCTATTATGTAGGCTCTAATTAAATAAAGGTTTGACTGTATATCATTGCTTCTACTCCTTGATAAATGCCCATGTCTTAGAATAATACAAAACCTTTAAGAAAATGCATTTTTAAGAATAAGACTTGCAAGCAATACCACTGTGAGGGAAGATTCACCAGGAGACCTTGTATCTTCTTGCACTCATTGTACATTGCGTCATTGTGGCCCTCCCAGTGATCCCATGAGGACTGAAGGCCCAATAATAACAACACTTTACAAATGAAACAACAGGCTTAGAGTGACTAAGAGACTCTTCCAAGACCACAGAGGTAATAAGTGACAGAACTGAGATGTGAAGCCAGAGGTTATTTGACCTTAAGACGTGTAGCTGTGTAAATCCACCCATCCAGCTCATCTAGCTAATAAACACTGAAGCAGCATGGAGTAGTGGATAAAGGGAGGCCTGAAGTTGGATCTGGGTTGAAGTCCCAGCTCTGTCTCTTCAAAACCTGTCCACATTATATTGATAACATGAGCTGCTGTTCATTTGAAAAATGGCGAGTATGATACATATCTCTCTGGGTTGTTGGGATGAAATTCCATGAGCTTATGTATGTAAGTACCTGGGGCTGCATCTGACACATAGAAGAAATTTAGTAAAAGTTGCCTGTTGTTATTGTTGTTGTTGCTATTATTATTATTATTATTATTATTATTATTATTATTACTAGAGGCCTGATGCAGGAAATTCATGCAAGAGTAGGCCTTCCTCCCCCTGGCTGCCGGCACTGGCTTCCCTCTGGCACGCGGAACCCGGGCTTCCCTTGCAGCCCCGGCCTCATCCAGAAGGTCGGTCTGGTCTAATTAGCATATTATGCTTTTATTATTATAGATTACTAGAGGCCTGGTGCATGAAATTCGTGCATGGGGGGGGGGTCTCCCTCAGCCCAGTCTGCACCCTCTCCAATCTGGGACCCCTTGGGGGATGTCTGACTGCCCCTAACCACTCTGCCTGCCTGCCTGACCACCCATAAACACCTCTGCCTCCTGCCTGATTGTCCCTAACCACTCCTACCTGCCAGCCTGATCCCCCTAACTGCTCTCCCCTGCTGGCCTGATTGCCCCTAACTGCCTCTGCCTCAGCCCCACGGCTTTGTCTGGAAGGATATCCGGAAGGTTGTCCAGAAGGTGTCTGGTCTAAATAGCATATTACCCTTTTATTAGTATAGATTGATGATGATGATGAAAGAAAAAGCTTTTAGATTTTGTCTCAGGTTTCAATTTTCAACACTAACAGCTATTTCCAAATCTCTTTGAGAGGAAGGAATAGCAATTCTTTCATGGAGTTTGGCTATCAGGGTCAGGTAAGTCCTGTTTGCTCCCCACCCAAATGGCCTGCCTGCTTTGGTTAAGGACTTCTATCAGGGAGGGTTACCACCACAATTAATTCCCAGTTGCTCTCACTAATGTATAGGAAAAGCACTATGAATAATCCTAAACAGGCCATCCAAAAATTGTTTATATTAAGGTATGTATGTCTAATCTTCTGGAAATATTTTTAAACAAAAGAGAAAAATCACTCTGAATCTCAAGCTTCCCCACAGTGCTCTTTTCTGTCATCACTTTCTTCTCCCTTTTCTGTGGTGGAAATGAAAGGTACCATCTTGCACAATGTTGTGCAGAGCAACCAAAAACAGAGCTCTCCTCTCTCAGTAAATATCCCGCCTTCCAAGAAAGAGAGGTACTTAGGCTTCAAAGGTGTTTTTTTTTCAACAAATGGGCAAGTAGTACACAAAATCACATTTGTATTAATCAGATTGGTTGGGAAAATCAGTACAATTATAAAGCTACATGTTCAAGAATTAGTTGTAATTATGAACAATTGAATGCCTTTATATTATGCTTACAGAGCACTTTTAATATTATGTTCACAAAACACTTTTTCCAAGACATCCTATGGATCTCATCCAGTCTTGTATATTGCTCTAGCACAATGCAGCTGGTGAGTGGCAGAGGGGACGTGCAGTTCTATGTCGTCAAACTCCAAATTTGTGGTCCTTCCTCCATACCTCATCCCCATGATGTGGATAATTCTCCCTGAGTATTCCAGATCTAGATATAAAGCTATGTGGGAATACCACCGTTTTCCAGAATTCTGGACAATAGTTGATTGAATACTATTTAATCTTTAATATTACTTTCATTTTGAAACCAGATAAAAAAAAGTCATGAAAATCAATCACATTTATATTTCATTTGAGATTTGGGGAAAAAATGAAACAAAGCAAAAACAAACTTCCTTCTCATCACTTTGACCTCATTCTTTACATCTCAGGAATCTGTGTTCTTCTGATTTTAGGAGGATTAAGTTTGATGTTGATCAGCATTTGTGTAGGACTCTCCTTGCTGTAACTTCCCCAAATTTATCACGCATAGAAAAGACTCTACATTCTCTAAGTGCTATTGAAGATTCCAGATGGGCTATTTACTTTTGTTATAATCAGGACCAGGTTTGAAATCCTGGTACTTTGGAGGACTCTCTGTGTTATACTCTTCTGCTGCAAATCCAGAGGGGAGGGTGCTTATGCTTTCCTGGCCAGCAGGTATGTGGTTGGAGGTAGCAGAGATGAGTTCTTGATCTCAGGGCTCAAGCTCAGGCTAGACCTGGATATTTGTCCATTACTTATAGTAGGAAGCAAAGGTCAGATTGACATGAGCCCGAAACCAAGGGAGGTCTTTTGAAATAAAATTTATTATCTGGATCTTTCATGTTTCTGTTGATCAAAAATTCTCCCGTTTTGACAGAATGTGTGCAAAACCTCTAATTTTGATGAAGAAACTACTCTCAATAATACATACTTGCTTGGGGATGGCAAAAGAAAAGTAAAGTATTGCCAACAGTGATAAGCATCAGCTTATTTATCACTGTTTTGTATTATGCTTCCTAGAAAGGAAAATCCCTGGGGCTTGATCAGGATAGTACAGTATATGATTTCTTTGAAACTTCATTAGATGTAGATTAACCCCAGCAAAATGCCTCCATCACATGGAATTACTGGGAAGAGGTGAAAACAACAAGAAAGCAAATCCATGGATTTCAGAGTGAAAATCCCCTAGGCTTAGTTTCTTCTCTGTTGGATCTGCCCACATGAACATTTTATATTAGAGGATTTTAAGTTCTACAACCTTTTCCTGCTTTCTTCATCAGGGAAGATTTTATAATAACAGTTTTACATTCTTTGACTAGATAAGAAATGTAAGGAGGGTGATAGGCTATCCCACTGAGGGTCTGGTGTCCCTTCTCTGGGCACAAATTCATTCTGTCATTGAATAAGCACTCACCAGGAGTCTATGGTTTGCTTGGGCAGGGCAGAAATACAAAGCTGAAGTCATGGGGGCAGGGGGTGTCAAGGCCCAGGAAGCTCACAATCTACGGGGGTAGGGAGGTGGGGAATAGATCATCTATAATAATAAAAGTGTAATATGCTAATTAGACTGGACGTCCTTCCAGACAACCTTCCGGATGAAGCTGGGGCTGCGAGGGAAGCCCGGGTCCCGGGTGCTAGAGGGAAGCCCGGGTGCGGGCAGCTGGGGGAAGGAAGGCCTACTCTTGCATGATTTCGTGCATTGGGCCTCTAGTATTGTAGATAAACAACAATGAATTTATAAAAGAAATATGTACAATGCACTAATGGACTTCAGAAAAGGGGTACTCACTAGTTTTAATGAACTCTTTGTTCTGAGTCTTAAAATATAAATAGATGGTCCAAGGGAATGGTTCTAGCAAAGGCACGGAGGTGTGAAAAAGTTCAAGTGTGGGGCATGCAGGCTTTCTAGTGTGGCTTCAGTCATGGGTTCATGGAACATAGATGAGAGCTGCTGGAGAAGGCCTTTCAAATACAAGGCCCTGCTCTCTATGTGTTATAAACCTCAGAACTCATTTACATCACTGGTCCTAATAATTACATGCTGCTCTATAACCAAATGATTTTTAGCTGTGCTTGAAGTTATGGTTCAAGATGGAAACTGCTCCTCCAACCCCCCCCCCCCCCCCACACACACACACACAGACTTCAATTCACTGGAAAACCTTCTCTGTGCCCCATAATACCCGGTGTGCACAATTAAATTTCCTTCAGAATGTTCCCAGTAAACAAGTCATGCCTTGAAGGAATTTTCTTTATGTTTACATAAATCTGAGGTGATATTTTTCTACCACTTAAACCTCTTGTCATTTAGAAATTTAGTAACTTAAATAATTTTCCATTTCATCCTTAAATCTTATGCACATATATAACTTGACATGCTAACCAGAGCCCCCCATACACAGCTGGAGCATCACGAGTTGAAACAGAACAACTGCATCTGTCTTTGCTCCCAGGACTGTCCTAGACAATTTTTAACCTTTCAACTTTGTGTTCTACCAGAGCTTTGACATATAATAGCTAAGAAAAAAAATTAAAAGGACGCCTAGAAAAACCTTTTCAGTGTGTATATAATACTCAGGAAATGGTTCTAAAAAACCAATGTACCAGCAGCCAAATAGTCTAATGTCTATTGTGTGCATATGGGTTTCATACTAGAAGTACTTTTTAGCTTCCCTGTACAGAAGCTTAGCAAAATCAATGGAACAAGAGTCCTTTCGATTCAACTGAGTGTTGCAAACTACCACCATGTCATAATATGCACTGAAATGCCTGCCCAAACTGCTTATATAACACAGCTCTTATCACCTGAGATTTATCAGCAGCCACATTTTTCTTCGTAGGCTGGAGCCCAGTGAAGTCAATGGTGAGAGAGTCCTATTAATCACAGCTGAACTTCGTGTGCTATCTGTGATACCTTGTAAAAAGGAGGGTGATAAAAAAGATGCATAGTGACACTGACTGTCAGAAATGCTTTCAGGATGATGTGCTCTTATCAGATGCCTTTGCCAGTTGGATTGGCATTCAACATTCCACAAGTGGAGTTTAGAAAAAATAATATCGCTACAAATCCTGGAAGGAATAGCTCCAGGATTCTGCCAGTCCCCAGTTATTTTAGACCTGGCGACAGGAGTTTAAGGCTTAAGAGAGGCTGCAGAGGCAACCATTCTAAACTGCAAATTCAGGAAGCTGTGACAGCCAGACAAAAATCTGTGTCCTGCCACCACCCACAAATCCCACCCTGTCTAGAAATGCAGTTCCTGTGACAGCTTCTTGGTTGGCATGCCACAAGCAGATTGTAAATAACTGCAACATGTCCCTCCTTTACTTTTTTAATGCACAGCAATGTTCGATGCTTGTTTGGTCATCAGACAATTCTTTGATTATCTCTTTGCAACAGTCTTTTCTGTCAAGAAGTGTACGTATCAGGAGGGCAGCCCCTCTGTCAGCACTTTGCCATAATTCTGGATTTTGAGGTGTTCAGTAAGTGTTCTAACACAATGATGCTCAAACTTGTTTATAGAGGCTCCTGCAAGGAGTTCTAAAGTTGGGTGGCATCTGAATCCTAATATCTTTGTCTTGAAGGGACAGCCAAAGGGGAGTTGGCCAAGTGACTTCTGTGGGTCCTATTAAAACAGTCCCTGATCCTCAGGAGGGGCTCAATAGGGTCTACAGAAAGGGGGCAAAGGGAGGAAGAAAGAAAGGAAAGAAGGAAAGAGAGGAAGGAAGGAAGGAAAGAAGAAGGAAGGAAGGGGAAATGACCCTGGATAGAACACTGATTTGCAAATATAAAAGACCATCTGCCCAACTCATTACAATACCTGGGAAGACTGAGTTCTTTCTGAGGTCATGAAATGTGGTAGGCAGGATAATGGCCCTCCAAAAATACCCATGCCCTCATCCTTGGAGCCTGTGACTATGTTACTTTACATGGCAAAGGAGACTTTAAGATGTGATTAAATTAAGGATACTGAGAAAGGACTTTATCCTGGATTATCCAAGTAAGCTCAACATTATCACAAGGGTCCATACAAGGCAAAGAAGGGGGCAGGAGATTCAGTCAGAGAAAAAGTGAGGTTGGACAGAAAAGGAGATTTGAAGATACTCCTCCACTAGCTTTGAAGATGGAGGAAGGGCCATGAGCCAAGGAATGCAAAAGGCCCCTAGAAGCTGGAAAGGGAAAGGAAACTGATTCTCAACTACACAAATTCCTCAACACAATAACATTTCTGTCTTCTGCTTGTTTCCTGTCAATCCGAAGCCTAGATTCTAGATTCAGACTGGAACTGTACTTCTGACATTGCTTATGTAATTTTAAAGAACAGCCACCTACTATTGATAACTTTGTTTTGCTTCATTTGGTAGTACTCCTAGGAAACATTTTTCTTTAATATATGCCTTAGTGTAAAGCAAATACTTACATATCATCTGTAAAGATCTATTATTTAATGTTAAAAATCACTTACTATGTGCCAGATCCTGTCCCATGAGCAGAGAATGCAACAATAAATAACCTTTAGGTACATGCATATACATCGATAATCACTTGACACAACAAAGACCAAGGGACCAAAAGTAGCATGCAGTGTTACCGTGTATAAGTAAAGACAGGATTTCATCTGTATCCTAATTTATTTAGATTTTCTCAATTTCAGGAAAACATTATAAGTAAAGAGTTGTGGTTATTTAAGTATAAAAGCATGTTCTAGAAGTGGCAAGGAGTCAAGAAATGATTAGAGCACTGCTCACACACACACGTGTGTGTGTGTGTGTGTGTGTGTGTGTGTGTTTTGAGAGTGTGGAATAAGGGTAGGATAATTTCTGTTCATAGCCTTAAATATCACACTAAAGAAGGTATTATTTGAACATAATAAAATTAAAAAGTAGGGAATTCTGAGAGCGCACTGCCATTCAGATTTGTGTGAACTGAGACCTTGACCTTTGACGTTTAAAAAAACACTGCAACATTAGCAATGGACAGTGGTTAAGTTAGGAACTGGGGTGAGAAACATCACTCCTCACCATCTAAGTGGCCAAACTTCACTGCCAGCAGCAGGCATGCACTGGCGCTGCTTTCCCATCAGCCCCTGGGAAACACAGCTCCTGCTCTCAGCAAACTCCCATTGAGTTGTAGTTCTTTTTCATGGAGTCACTGTTACAGACCTGTGAAACCAGAAAAGGGTCCTGGAGATGACTGCTTATTTTTCAGCCTTGGCTGTATTTTCACTGTCTGTTTTCAAAATATAATGGGGGAAAAAAAGAGAGGTAAAGGCTGTGGGGTTCCTTGCTAATTCCTAAATCACATTCCCAAACAGCCATGACAAGAAGAAGAGGAGCGGCATGAGAGGAAGCAAGAGAAAAAGAAGGTGAGGGGAAGGAGGAGGAGGAGGGAAATCATGATGAGAGAGCCCTAGCCCATGTCATCTTTTTCATACTGGCAGCAGCAGGGACTGTATTAAGTTAAGCCATATGAAATAGTCATGTTTGCAGGTAAAAATGGTCAAATATCAGCAATTTGATCTGGTTTAACCCATCCTTCTCCTCCCCACCAAGACAAGACCCCCTTGGACACCTCTGGACTCAGTGTCATCTCAACTACAGCGACAGGGCACGTGGCAGCACCGAACAGGCCACCTTCCCATCACATGTCACAGTAGCTTCCCCTCTCACCCCCATTCCGGGACTCCTGTGAATGACCCAATAGGAGGAGCACACAGCTCATTGCAGATGAGCCTAAAAAGGCTCTTCTGGGCAGCAGCCCCTATGACGACTGATGGTAACGGGTCGGAAAGAACAAAGAGTGCCAGCTCATATGAAGAACACACATCTAAAACAGGGTCCTCTTGGGCCATCTCAACATCGCCACCGAATAAAACATTTTCTCTTTATAAAGCAGAAAATGAAATTTGGGAAAGTGAAAAATGCTGTACTTCTCAAATTTTATTTATTAATGTTCAATTTCTATGAGGAAATTTGAAACTAGAAAGAAATACAACGAAACTCTGTTAACATCCAGCCTCATGTATTGCTTGGCAGTTTGTTATTTTTAATATTTTTGCTCCTCTTGTCGGTATTTAAATTTGCAAAGCTTTCTGAAGGTAAGTGCCATAGGTATGCATGCTGTCCATGAAAGAGTGAATGTATCAGTTATTCTTTAGCAAAATGAGTGTATTGGTGGGTATCTTAAGATGGCCTGTTAAAATATAAAAATGAAAGTAAGCTACTTTTTACTCCCAGTACCATCTTATCTTAATTAAAAAGTGTGGAACTAGCATTTCAAAAAACAGGGAGAATGACAATAAGCACTTTTGCCATCCTCCAATATCCAGAGTTCATAAACTAGAGGTAAAATGAGCTTCACCATATAGTCACAAGATCATATATCAGAGTCTACTTAGCCTGAGATTATATTGAAGGGCAAGAGAATGGTCCAAAGTTTAGTGTTGTACCTAGAATGTGATGACTTTAATTTAATATTTTAAAATTTGGAATAATAAAATGATGAGAGAATAATAAGAGTAGAATAATAAAATACATTTTATTTATATATTAAGGGCCCAAGAAAGCCTTCAGAGAGAAAATTCACATGGGGGCATCCTTGTCATTAAGAATTATATTTTTCTCTTTTAGTGTATTATAGAGTCTTTCTCATCAATTGAAGGAATTGCTTCCTAGAGCAATAAAACCCAATGGAATCATTCAATTTGTTTATGTTAGCAGTGGGATTTTGCAATAATGAATTGAATATCATGAGAAAGAGAGGGCACATTTTTATAGCTATGAATGAAAATTAAAGTAATATAAACTACCTTCCCTGCTCAGGCAAGTAATGTAGTGACAACGGAACACTTCCCCTTTGTGGTCAAGTAATGAGAGTGGAGGCAAAGTTAAGAAGACAAACTATGAGGGAAACTACACTTCCACCACCCTATTCAATGGGAGTTTAAGCAATATGAGGGTCACCCATAGATTCTGTGCTTTCTCTCTTCTCTCCCCCTTCTCCTCATTGAGTGTTCTTTCCTTTTCTTGCTCATGGCTTTATTTTATGAGACACAACTGAAAGAGTGAGAATGGTGATGGTCATCTGCTAGCTGTGCCAGGTTCACTTTTTGCCTGTTTCTTCTGCAAGTCCTTCGAAGCACATGAAAAGATGCAAAAGTGCAGCAGCCCTAGCAAAGAAAGCTATCAATGGAAAATATCACTAATCTTTAGGATAAATTATTCAAAACTGCACAGAGGTAGACCATATTGAAGAAGAAATAACATCCAGTCATGCCTAGACTTAGGAACCTCAATGAAGTAGGATCATATTGGATAAATGACTGTTAGGCAGCAAAAATGATGTGTAGCATATATCCAACAACTAGCTATCAAGCTTCAGATCTGGAAGAGGGATTCCAGCAGCACCAGGTAGACTCTGGACTATAAATCTGTCAGCAGACAAACACTGGGTATAGGCACATCTTTCTTTCTTTGAGAATCAGTATGCAAAAACAAAATAAATATTTAATGTGGGGGGTCTATGAAAAAAAGTGCTAGCATAAAAAAAAAGAATCCATAGTCCTACAGATGGAAAGCATTACACAGCGTGGCACTCATACTATAGGTTCATGGTTAAAAGTGGGGAATTGGATGCCAAATTTCTGGTCTCATATTCTAGCTTTTTCTTCTAGTAGTTATTTAGCTATTTGGATTCAGATTTCTCATCTACAAAATGGAGAGCATAATAGCACCACGTGGTATGAAGATTAAATGAATTAACACACATAATGCTCTTCACAAAGGAAGTGTCCATTGCTTGCTGTCGTTGTCATCATCATCATTATTATGTGAAACTATACACTATGGAACTAAAGGAAGCATGTATTTTATAAAATAAAAGATTAAAATATTAAAGGGGAGGGGTCTGGACAAAGTGTGAAAGGGCAACTGAGAGAGAAGAAAGGCATGCACAAAAATAAACACACATACCAGAGTAAATGAAAATGTGTATTTAAAGCAATGAACAAACAGAATTGACTGAGTAGGAAAGCATACTGATGCTGAAAAAAATTACAGATAATTTATAGGAAGGCAACAACTAAGTAAAAAATATCAAATAAAAAAACCTGATAGTTCTATAAATAGTAATTCCATATATCTAAGAAACAGAAAGAAAAAATAGATATGTAATGCTATAGCTTTCTGATGCTAAGATAATTTCCCCTCTTCCACATAGACTTTTTAATAGTTCTTAAAGCAGAGGTTATCTTCTTATGCATAATACATATACATATACATATACACACACACACACACACACACACACACACACACAAAAGTATACATGTATCACATATTATGTGTGTATATAGACATAATTCAAATAATATGACATAATCAATGCTGTATGTATATTACATTTTATGGCATCTTAAAATGGTCCAAAAAATTAAGTTAACACTTTTTTGAACTAAGAAAATGAGTCAACAGAAAAAGATTCATTTGTGTTCCAGAAAAGAATATTGAGGGTAAAGGGACATATACCAAAATTTTTAAAATGTCAAGACTAGGGCTAGCTGGTTTGGTTATTGCATAGAGCTTCGGCCTGTGGACTGAAGGGTCCCAGGTTTGATTCTGATGAAGGGCACATGCCCAGGTTGCAGGCTTGGTCCCCAGTAGGGGGCATGCAAGAGGCAGCCAATCAATGATTTTCATTATTGATGTTTCTATCTCTCTCTCCCTCTTCCTTCCTTTCTGAAATCAATAAAAAATATATTTAAAAAAATAGAATGTCAAAACTAACACATTATATTGCAATAAAAAATCAGATTGAAAATTTAGCTAACTCTTAACATTTTACTTCCTTAAAAAAAGAAACAGAACTAAAATATATATGAAAAAATTTTAATTATATTTAATGTGGATGATGAATTTACTTTTGTCTAATTTTACTCATCTTTGGACAGTGGTTTGAAATATTTGCTATTCTAATAAAAGAAAGCCTCTTTTGATCAGACTTCTCTTTCTCAAATGCAAATTCTAGGAAAAAATAACATAGAACTTTTTTCTGAAGGAAATAAGTGGTTACTCATGAATTGTGTACATAGCCAGATGGCTTTCAGATTTTAAAGTAATAGTAAGTCATCTTGGATATGCAAGGCCTCTGAAAATATATCATCCATATACCAGTTCTAAAAATTTATGCAAATCTATTCTAGTTATAAGTGAGATGAATCTAAGACAAGAAATTCAGCATGGGAAAGTCAAGGTATGAATAGACTGTGGGGAGCAATTAAACAAGTTAAACCCACTGAATACACTGAAATAATAGTGATAAAGTTGCAAAATTAAATATGAATGTTAAAAATAAATTTTGAGCCTTGGCTGGTGTGGCTCACTCAGTTGCGCATTGTCCTGTGCACTGAAAGATTGCCAGTTTTATTCCTGGCCAGGGCACATGCCTGGGTTGTGGGCTTGATGCCTGATACAGGGTGTGCAGGAGGCAGCCAGTTGATGTTTTGCTCTTACATCAATGCTTCTCTTTGTCCCTTCCTCTTTTTACCTCCCTTTGTAAAAATAAAAATTTTTGAAAGAAAAAATATATATTTATTGTAACTATTAACAATTTTAAAATGAAAGTTATAAATGAGTAATTATCAGGGTCTGGAATTCTATATCCCATAAAGATTAGCCAGAAGGTGAGTGAGAAAAAGTAAAAGCACTATAAATTTCTCATTATAAATGGAAGAAACAAAAATAATAGTTCCTGAATCAGGCCATTATCCTATCTAATAAAGAGGGAATATGCTAATTGATACTCCCACCATCGCAAAGATGGCAGCACCCACAGCCAATAAGGAGGGAATATGCTAATTGACTACCACACCCTCAAAGATGGTGGAGCCCACAGCCACAAGATGGCGGCGCCCAGTCCCCTCAGCCCTGCTGGGGCAGCAGGCTCCATGCACCTGCCTCCGGAGTCCCCCAGCCCCCAGCCGCCCAGGGCTGCCCTCAGCTCAGGTAACCAGGGCCGGCCAAGGCTTGTGCTGCCAGCAGTGGCAGCAGCAGAGGTGTGATGGGGGCGTCGCCTTCCCCTGATCGCTGGGTCTCCTCCTGCCCCTGAGGGCTCCCAGACTGTGAGAGGGGGCAGGCTGGGCTGAGGGACCCCCCTCCAGTGCATGAATTTTCATGCACCAGGCCTCTAGTAGTAAATAAAGCTTTTCTACCTTCCATTAATGTACCTTCCTTATCACTGAAAAAAAAAAAAAAAGCAAAAAAGCAGAAAATTATGAAAGAATAAGGCACATAAACATGGAATATATAAAATAACACAATATAAGTTTGTTCAAACATTTTGCTTAAGACAGAAAAAAGCAATGTTTGAGTAAAATTTGAGATCCCCTTTAAAAATGAAGACTCTGCAAATCTGTTAAAAAAATATCCAACAACAAACTGCTTTTAAGGGAAACAAAAGGACAGATAAATGTCTAAAAGACAAAAAAGAAAAGAAAAGAAAGATGAACTAATATATACCAGGCAACCACAAATAAAAAGAAGTAGAGGTGAAAATAATAATTCAAACCAAATCTGAACTCAGGACAAAAAACATTAAATAAGCAATAACCTAATTTTCATTATTAAAAGTTAAAATCCTCAAAAAAATTTTCAAACACACAGATGACAATTCAGGTAGCATTTCATAAATGAAAAGCTTAGAAATAAAAGAAATGGACAAAAATAAAGTTCTGTGAAAATTACATCTCTCTCAGTTTTTGTCAGGTGAAGAATAAAAAAAAGGCAAGGATATATGATTTAAATATCATAAAATAGATATAATTGAATAAGTACACCTACCCAACTTTATATTATACAAAGCAACCATTATGGAATTGTAGCAAAAACCTTAATCTAATAAATATATTATCAAAAAATTTAAAGACTCATTTGAAAAAAGAAAATTTAAAGGTCATAGATTCTGCCTGTAATGCAATAAAATCAGAAAATAATGAAAAATTAAGCAAACATACCAAATCAGTTGGAAATCTAAAACAAAACAAGGCAAAATGTCTCCACTAAATAATTCTTAGATTAAAGATAAAATATTTACAAACTATTAGAGAATAAAAGTGTTAAAAAGAACATAAAAATTTGCAAATGGGGTAGATTTATTAAATAATGAATGAAAATAAATTAAGCATTACATCTATGAGGATAACAAAAAGATGAGAAAACAGAAAGATATAAAAGATTAAAAATTATAGAAAGAAAAAACAAAAAATTAATTCGGAAATCAATGAATGAACTGATTATTTGGGGAAGAAAAGCAAATCAAGAAAGGCACAAAGGCAACAAAAGCAAAAATAAACAAACGGGACTACATCAAACTAAAGCTTCTGAACAGTAATGAAAACCATTACTAGCCACATGCAAAAGAATGGAACTGGACCCCATCTGACACCAAACACAAAAACCAATCAAAGTAATTAAAAACTTAAGTTTAAGACTGTGAACTATAAACCTCCTAGAAGGAAACAGGTGGTAAGCTCTTTGGCATTGGGATTGGCAATAATTTTTTAATTTGACACTAAGAGCAAAGGCAACAGGCAAAATGAACAAATGGGGCTTCATTAAATTTAAAAGCTTCCACACAGCAAGGGAAACAAAATGAAAGGTAATCTACAAAACAGGAGAAAATATTTGCAAACCACTTATTCGATAAGGATTTACTATCCAAAATATATGAGAAACACATACAATTTGATGGCAAAATAAATACATAAATAAATAAAACAATAAAAAATGAGCAGAGGACATAAATAGATATGGTTTAAAAAAGAAGAGATACACATGACCAAAAGGTATATACAAAAGTGCTCAACATTACTAATCATCAGAAAAATGCTAATCAAAACCACAATGAGATATCGCTCATGCCTGTTGAAATTTTTATTAACAAAAGATGAGATAATATGCTGGCACAGATGTAGAGAAAAGGTGTGCTGTTGGTAGGAATGTAAACTGGTATAGCCAATATGGAAAACAGTATGGAGGTTCCTCAAAAAATTAAAACTATCATATGATCTGGCAATCCCACTTCTGGGTATATATCCAAAGGAAACAAAGTCATTATCTTGAAAATATATCTATACTGTCACAGTTATAGCAGCCTTGTTCACAATACTCAAGGTATGGAAACACCCTAAGTGTTTGTTGATGGATACATAGATAAAGGAAATGTAATATATTTACACAAAGGTATATTATTTAGCATTTAAAAAAAGAAAATAGGTGAGGTGATGGCTGTATTAAATAATTCAATGTGGGGAATCCTTTCACAATATATACATATAACAAATCACCACATTGTACACTTTAAATATCTTGCAATTATATTTGTTAATTTTACATCAGTGGAGCTGAAAAAAGAATGAAACCAAGAAAGAAGTAGGAAAAATGTCCTTCTTAGGCTCCAATATCAGTTTTACTGGTGAGGTTTTACTTTCTTCCTTAAACGCTCTGCCTTTTAACAAAACCAAACTTAAGAACCGATGGAATCAAATGAAGAAAATAAGCAAACAAAATAGAAACAAACTCACAGACATAGAGAACAGAATGACAGTTTTCAGAGAGGAGAGGGATGGGTTGGGTGAAAAAGACGAAGGGTTAAGCAAAAACAAAACAAAAAAACAACACAACAAACCACACAAATTTATAAACACAGACAATAGTATGGTGTTTACCAGAGGAAAGGAGGGTGGGGGAGGTGGAAGAGGAAAAAGAGGGGATAAATGGTCATGGAAGGAGACTTGACTTTGGGTAGTGAACACACAATACAATATACAGATGATGTATTATAGAATTCTACACTTGAAACTATATGAATGTATTAACCAACATTGCTCCAATAAATTCAATACAATTTTTAAAAAAAGAAACTGTCCCACCCTCAAAGATGGGCATAGGTGAGGTTAAGAATAACCTTTTTATTTAAAAAAGAACCAATAAGTTTCTACAATATAATTTGTTCCAAAAATAGAAAAATGTAACATATAACCAGTTTATTTGGTGAAGTTACCATACTCTACTATCAAAATCTGAAAGAGAAGGAAGGAAAATAAAGACATTTTCCTTATGAGGATAGATGTAAAAAACATTTTAAGTAAATCACAGGAAATCACATTTAATATAGAATAAAGGAATCATAACTCAAGAAATTCATATGGTTTGCCATCAAGAGGTAAGGATGTTTATATTTGGTAATCTATTAATTCATAGATTCCATAAACAGATATAAAGAAAAATCTTTAGGTAAAGGGATCAAAAGTAATCTTCCTTAACACGATGTAAAAAAAAAAATCTGTCTATAGATCTTAAACCAAAAATTATCATCCAATTTAAGTACAAACATCAGAAGTACTGTGCTTAAACCAGTATTGTGTGAGAATCCTCTGTGGGTCCTGAACAGCCAGCCACACAGCCCTCTCAGGCCCCAAAGACATGCTCTTTGTCCACATTTCTTCACTGGCAGTCACCCTTTGTTTGGACAGGAGGTGTTATTCAGATCTGCGTCTGTGGGGTCAGAAGCAAATGTCATTCCCTCCTCTTCCAAGGCATCTGTTCCCTCCCAGCCCTCACAGAGACCTATTTCTACTTCTGGCTTTGGCCTGGTTGCAGCTCCTCTGAAGAGTGGTAATGTCAGGGATGGGAATCTTATAGGTCTTCCTTTATTTTCCCCCAGTCTGCTCTTCATGCTTCAGAAACTGGGCCCTCCTGTGCAGGTGCAGGTTAGAATCACAGTTTTGTAAAAGGATGTGGATAAGGAGATGTGCTCCTCTGAATCCTCCTTTATTTGAACATCCTAAGAAATGAGACTCAAGAATTTCTAGAGCACATCTATTACCCCAATTGTCTCTTTGTTCTGACTATTCAGGCCTAAAATGCAAGTGTACCTACCTTTCCACCTACTTGTAAGATAAGACAGGAGAAACCACAACTTGTGTCCCATTACCAGTAGGCATGGAAGAAAATAACTCTTCCCAAACCCAAATCCCATCTTTATCCTCCCTGGTATGCCCAGCCCCTGACAGTCTCCATGGAATTTATAAGAGACCAATCCCTCAATGAACAGGACCTGCCTTTCCTTGTGCTACTGCTGGACTCATGACCATGTTCTTTTATTTAGCTAATAACAGACTCAGGATTTACGGTCCTTGAAGATAGGAACCTTATCTTACCCTTCCTGACTCCCATTAGATTGAGCACATTTTCTTCTACTTATCAGGCTGAATAAATATTTGCCAAATGGATTTAAAAATGAAAATTGAACTGCTTGAGTTTATTCTGTGTCAGATTTCTCAGGAGGTTAGATGTCAGGTTTTCTAATTATGAAGATGGTCATCTCTGTGGCTAGACAAGAGAGTCCACAAAATGTGTGGGGTTTACTGGTGGCAGGCGGGAGGGGGCAGAACAACTGTTTGAAAACATTGAAAACATTAAACCTGGTGAAGAGAAGGCTTAGGAAAATGGTTATAGATATTGAAGGACAGTTGGAGAAAAGCAGCATTTATTTGCATGTAGAAGGCAGAATGGGACATGACATAGTGGGGATTTCGTTTGATTGGAAGGAATTCAGATGAGGCAGAAGGAGAGATTCCTGAACTCAGTATCAATTGATTTAAACAGTTGTCCCATAGACTCTTTTCCTAGAGAACTTTAAAAAACAGAATTTCCATCTATCCATTTAGGATGGTTTCAATGCTGGACTTCCTGTGAAAGTATTGGTAAATTCAATACCATATTTTATGGACAATGCTGAGAACCTATGATAAGAACCATGTCAAGGAGATTTGCAACAATTCAGCTCTATCCAATTTAATTCCCCTTTTTAAGTGGATAGGCCAAAGTGGAGTTCCAGTTAAGTTTGAGTCTGGGTTTAACCAGGTGGCATTAGAAAACATTAGCCAGTGTGTAGCACGGCTTCTTCTGTGGAAATGGAAAGTGTTGAGGGGAGGGTGCGAGGAGAGAGAGGAGCTGCCAGCATCATTTTTCTGTCCTTGGAGTTGGATTTGCCAGCCTCTTTTCAAAATTTTCAGCTGTGTGAGAAAAGTGGCACAGTGTTTACCTTCCATTATGAGGAAGAACATCCCTGTGCAGGCTTAGAATTAACTGTTTTCATTTGATTACCTAACGGATATCTACCTGTGGGTACAATTTCCCCAGTTATTCCCCTGGATATAGAGAAACAAGTAATTAATGGCCCCTTGTGCATCCTTGCAAAAACAAAATAGATGTGGGACAGCTGTGGGAGTTAGGCATGTGAAAAGTAAAGGATAAAAATCTTTGTTTATTTTTCCAGACAATGTGTTTGGGGACTCAGCGACAAAGCAGTTGTAGCTCTTCATTTCCCCTGACCCTGATCTTCACCTAGAGTTTGAAAGAGACAAGGAGATGCTGGGACAAAGCTGCTTTCATCTGTGTGTGTGTAGAAAAGGAAATCATGCTTTCTGTCATAAACAATTATGTGATTTCAATTCTAATTGGAAACAGACACTTTCTCCTCCACAAGTGGTTATGTCTTGTTACTCAGAAAACTCTCCACTCACCCACGATAAGGAAAGTCTGGTCAGCACACACCACCATCATTAGAGAACTCGACCAAAATTGAGTACATCTGTACAACTGCAGAAGGTGCTTTTAGGGCAAGACACTGGTCTAGGAAGGCCCATTTGGACATTTGCCTACAAGATCTTCACGGACCATCGGCTCAAAGAGGGAACAGAAGCCTGAATCTCAGAGTTGTGAAGGTGAGCAGACAGCACTGTAGCACAGAAGAGGAGGGTAGACCCAAGGTTTCATTAAAGGGAACCAGTACACACACAGGAAGTGTTTGCTCCGTGTTTTCCTTTCCCTTCATTGGGTGGGCAAAAGTAGGTTTATAGTTGTGAATATGTGAAACACAGAGTTTATTCTTGTTTTATTATTTACTAATTATTGTATTATTTAATTGTATTAAATTATAAACCCACTTTTGTCCACCCCATATGTTAAGTGTTTTTTTTTTTATGGCCTTTTGCTCCAACAGAGATTAAAATGAGCCTCTACAAAAGCCATAGGAAAGAAGTATAAAAATGATTCTTAACCTCACCTATGCCCAGCTGACACCTGGAAAGCACAATTGTGTATTAATTATAACAATTTGGAATGGCTCCCGTAAATATAACACCATATGCAAAGCTTTCAGATCTCCACAAATGCCACCAGTACTTATGATCCCTGTGGGTAGGTTTTCTCTTGCTGTGTTCAAGTTTGAAAGGAATATAAATGCACCATTAAATCTGTCCTAGAACTACAGAGAGCGGCTGTCACATAGTTAAGTGAAAAAGGCAGCATTTTATGTGTGATAGAGCCATCATCTTGTAAAGAGCAAATTGGTAGAGAGAGGCAGGTGGGAGAAATGTATGGAGAGTGGCCTCAACAGGATAGGCAGATGGAAGCCTGAGTTCTTTTATAAATTCCTTTAAAATGACACATTTTATTGAGCTTTTAGAAGATGCAGATTATTTCTGAGGCTTAGAAAGAAGACACTATCCCCACGCTCCCACTCCAATACACACATCAGAACCACTAAGATCACCACCACCATTGTTAGTAAGAAGGGAGAAGAGGAGAAGCAGGAGTAAAAGTCATCTTTCACTACAGTAAACAAAGGGAGTTTTGCTTGTCACAGTGAATGATGAATGGCCACCTATCAATTGCCAAGGAGAGAGAAACCAAAGATTGTGTATCAATTTTTATAATTTTAAGGCTGAAAGATAATAACTTCAGAAATGGAGCAGATTTTATAAAAATCCCCTCTGAAAATGTGATTACACATAAAAATCCATAAAAGTGTACAAAGTGATAGATGAACCAAAACTAAACAAATGCAGTTTTTTATCCTTTTGGAACTGAGCAGAAATAGCATATGTAGAAAGAATGATTTTATTTTGTATTTTTAAAAGAAATATTTGGAACTTAATTGAATTATACTTCTGGTGGGAATTGAAATTTTCAGATAGAATATCAGGTTTTATTTTAAATTGAATTCTATATTGAAGAAATGAAGAACGAACCATCAGTGAAACATTAGCAATAAAGTTGACACATTTCAATAAACAACTGAAAAAGCTGAGCAAACTGTAAGCTTGCACACTTTCTTCCCACATTATCCTAAACCTCCGAGGGTCTATATTAACTATTCTTTTTTTTAAAAAAGTATATTTTATTGATATTTTAGAGAGAGGAAGGGAGAGGGATAGAGAGCTAGAAACATCGATGAGAGAGAAACATCAATCAGCTGCCTCCTGCACACCTCCCACTGGGGATGTGCCCGCAACCAAGGTCCATGCCCTTGACCGGAATTGAACCCGGGACCCTTCAGTCTGCAGGCCGACGCTCTATGCACTGAGCCAAACCGGTTTCGGCTATATTAACTATTCTTGATCATTCTGATCAGGAAATCATCTTTGATCTATTCTAATTAAATCCAGTTTATATCTGATATCTATTTCTTGACATTTTTAAAGCAAACCAAAATTAAACCCTTTTTGTGGCTTCTCTCATAAATCTACCTTGTTCCCTCACACCTTTAATTTCATATTATTAATGAATTTAGAACATTTATCCAGATTCATGTCCCATTTTGCTTACTCCTTAGAAGTTATGAAGTTAATTCCAAATCCTACACACCACATTATAGCAATATATATTATTTTTTATTCATGCTAAGTTATTTTGTTCACATCGAGCCTTCAGGGATTTCATAATGCCCCCACCAGGTAGATTTTATATTTAATTGACACTAATCTATAATAATAAAAGTGTAATATGCTAATTAGACCGATGTCCTTCTGGACGTCCTTCCTTCCAGACAAAGCCACAGCTGGCTGGGGCCACAGTGGGCAGGGGCCGGGGCCAAAGCCCTTGCACAAATTTCATGCAATGGACCTCTAGTGCAGGGGTGGGCAAACTTTTTGACTCGAGGGCCACAATGGGTTCTTAAACTGGACCAGAGGGCCGGAACAAAAGCATGGATGGAGTGTTTGTGTGAACTAATATAAATTCAAAGTAAAGAAGCAGATGGGAGAGCAAGAGAACCCTCCGCTCTTTCGGCTCTGCGGGCTGGATAGAACAGCCGAACGGGCCGGATCCGGCCCGTGGGCCGTAGTTTGCCCACGGCTACTCTAGTGTATAATAAAATGGGTCTAAATTTTTTGCACTTAGAAATTATACCAATAATTTGTGTTTTTATAATAATTACGGTTGAGGGAATAAAATGCCTTTTACTTCTTCAACCCTTGAAAAGCCTGTGTCAGAAGTCTTTAGTTGGTTTTCAACTCATGCTTAACAACTAGTAAGGACACCATTGTATAGTACAGGGAAGGTATTTTCTTTCCTCTGCAATATGGGTAAAGTGTATTTTAAATACAGTGGTATGGTTTTGAACATGCCATATCAATGAACCGTTCAATCAACTTAGGTTAGGGAATGTACAGAGGCTGGGTTAACATCATGCCAATCAAACCTGTATTTTGAATGGCCATAAGGAAAAACATTGTACCACCAGTTACAATGCTCTAGAACACTGTTTCCTCTACACCCTCAGAAAGAAGGCCAGACTAAGGAGCGAGAGTGTGAAAGTCAACAATTAGGAAAGGAGAACTGGACAGAGACAACAGGTGGGGAAAATGAGTGTCACAATAAGGTAGAGGTGGAGATATGAATAAGCCTTTGGTTTATTTATAATTTCTTTAACATATGATGGATCTAAAACCTTGGTTAAAAACCTACTCATGTTGTATAAACTTCCGCCCCTCAGCTGCCCCCAATTCTTATTAAAAAGACCTGATGTGAACAGACATTATGCTATGAGCATGGAGATACCTGTTATAAACACTCTGAACTGCAATTCATCTTTTTAAACACCTTGGCCAGCATCCAGCTTCAGACTCATACAACACCTCAGAATACAAGATGTTGTCACTGAAGAAATCCTGTTTGCTTATCAAAGCAAGGCAACCAATTAAGAGTTTTATTACTAATACCGTCACCCCAAGGGCTATAACATTAGATTTATTTATTTATTTTAAGTTCAACCTACTAAATTCCATGCTAACACACAACAATGTACAGCTCGTATTACAAATGAATAACTTAATTAAAAAACATTGATTTTGCTCATTGACTGCTGCAAATTTTATTAAATATTAATGATAACACTTTGTATTTTTTATACTAGTCATGAAAGTTTTATGTGCTCTCTCCTCTACAGCAGGCTTAGATTTTATGGCAAAATCTTAGGCAGCTCAAAGTACAAACATAAATATTGCATTGGCCAGCTTGGTACAATATATGTGTATACAGCAATGTTATGGATATGTGAACATTTACACAAATGCGCACTGAATTAGGAGAGCTGACTGACTCAGTGCAAGTGGGAGAGAAATTTAAATGGTTTAAGTTTGTGTTTTATTTTAGCTACCCAAAAGGGTCACCCAGAAATTCTTGGAATAAACTCCTTGTAAGGGGGGACTCAGAGTCCTTCCCTAGTGCATTCTCCCCCAGATTCTGTATGTGTAATACAAAGCACAGATATCATTCCATAAACAACATAATTTTCCATGTTACAAGTCCTCTCTGGCAAGAGGTTTCACCAAAAGGACAAAATTCTCCCCTTTCCTCCTGCCACATGCCAGAAAGCCAAAAAGCCCATGAGCCTATGGAAGAGCTTTTAAAATGTTGGTAGAATTATTATTTTTTGTTGTACTGGTTGTTTCTGTGAGTTTATTTTACATGTTTATAATAGAGTCAGCACAGCCTTAGACCTTTATCAGTGTAGATGGACAAGAAGTACCTCTTATCTCATTCCTCTCAGGTCTTAACGGGAACCATAAATGTTTGCAGTCAGCTGACAGCTGAGCTGTGTGGCGTGAATCAGATGACATTATTTGGAATGATTTTCCATGATTTGGAAAAATGGACTTAAAATTTTGTAAAGCATTTAGCAGAACATCACTACTTTGAACTTCTGCAGTGACTTCCTTTACTCCCTATCTCAAAGTCATTTTGAAACAATTGAGAAGTTAATTTGTTGAAGTCACTTCCTCAAATCACCTCAGAGGTCAGAGGGACAGGTCCCAGTTATATAGTCTTTCCAAAACTTAACAAACTTCCTTAAGAATACAGTCATAGCAACCCAGCCTTGTAAACAAAAGCTTGATATTATTAAATACTTGTCAAAAAGGCTCCAGTCATACTCTACATAGTTTGCAAATGCCTTCATAGTGAACACTGAGAGAGGGAGGAAGAGTAAAAGGCATACTTTCCAAAAGGAAATACTTCACATGAAAACCATTAAGTAGTTTCTAAAGTGAGGAATTTGAAGGCAGGTCAGAGATCTTAAAATATATGCTTCTTTAAAATGCAAAGTATTTTCACAAAACATCGATAGAAGGTTAATGTGTAGAAATCAACTCATTCAATTTTGTACTTAATAGTGACCCAAGTATGTTTGGGTGTTTTAGTTGTGTATCTGTTATTCTTTGTCCCTGACCCCCATCCCATTGTCACCAGTCAACCACATTAGAATATGTGCATACATTTTTTCTGTGAACAAAATGCCACGGAGTTCTATCAGTCTTATTTCCCTTTCTGTTGTAGAATAAAGTTTCTTTCCTTAATGGTGAGCACTCAGGAAAAACAAAACAGAATAAAACAAAACAAACAAAGCAAAATAACCCCCAACCATTCTTGCAATGGAGCCCAGTGCTAGACCTGAGGGCATGAGCTCTGTAGGTTTGACACATTTTGAAAGAAACTACTGTCCCCAACTGAGCGTGACTGTGAACCGGATCTATATATCCACCTTTAGTCCTCCCAGGGAATAAATTAAATCTGCATCTTGACTGTGTTGCCTGGAAGAGGTTTTTAAATTATTTATGGTGCAATAGCAGGGAGTTACTCTCCTCTGCAAGCTGGGGGTGGGGTGAAGTGCATTCTGCCTCCTGTCTACTCTGGGCCACTGCTTTCCAAGTCCAGTAATGTCTAGAGAAAAACAACGAGGCTGGAGGCAACCAAGATGCATTGACAAAAAAGAGGCAGTAAATCACTCTTCACTCTGTGGAGACTGTTTGCAGGCTTTAGTTCTGCCTGGGATGCAGCAGATGTATGCTGATGCCTGGCTGGGCAGGTGATGGGTTAAGATGATGTGGATCTAAGGTTGAAGTTTTAAAAATGGAAATAAAAGGAAACAAAGATTTGTAGGAGGGATTTTGCTAATTTGGGAACTTCTGCTTCTGAGCTGTGGCATATATATATATATTCCCTAAAAAATGTATACACACTTTACAACTGATAACTCAATTGATATTTCTTTGTTTTCAGATTTAAACCATTGGAATTAATTATTAGTCAAAGTGTGTGTACATTTTTTTGGGACACCCTGTATACATATACATATACATATATAAATACAAACATATATGTACACACATGCACATATACACTGAGTGGCAAGATTATTATGCTCTCTGAACACATAATAATCTGGCCACTCAGTATATATATATTAAATATATATATATTAAAGGCCTGGTGCATGAATTCATGCATGGGTGGGGTCTGGCCAGCCTGGCCAGGGAGAGGGGACATGGGCGGTTGGCCTGCCTGCCTCCTGGTTGAACTCCTGGTCGAGGGGACAATTTGCATATTAGCCTTTTATTATATAGGCTATATACTGAGTGGCCAGATTATTATGTGTTCAGAGATTATAATAATCTGGCCACTCAGTGTATATACACACATATATACATGCAGGTTGAAACAGCTTTACATTGAGAATCAGAAGATCTGAATGGTTCACACAGGGTTGGTTCATGCATGAATTCCTTACAGCTTCTCAGTGACTTACTGGTGTTCTATAAACCACTGAAGCAGAGCCACATGGAAGGCCACATGGAGTTGCTTTAGTCACACCCCAGCAGAGCTCCTAGCCTACAGCCAACATCAATTGCCAGCCATGGAAGGTACCATCTGGGATATCAAGTTCATTCAAGACCTCTGATGATTGTAGCCCCAGCCAAGATCTGACTTCACTTGCATGAGAGAGCCCAGTAAGCAACGTCCAGGTGACCTCAGTCAGCCCACAGAACCACAAGAGATAATAAATGATTTTAAAGCCACTAACATTTGGAGTGGTATACTAACCAGGAACAGATAGCTGGAACCGGTACCAAAACACAGATAGAAGAATTTGGCTTTGACAAGAAGAAAGCAGAAAAGAGACAAGAACAAGTAAGATTATGGATACATTTACAGATTGAATGATTGAGAAATGAGAAGACAGAATTTGGGAGCAATATTGTTTGGTAAGAAAGAGAAAAAGATGGGGTAGTGCGTTTTAAAAGGGGATTAATATTTAGAGTATCACATATGTGCAACTGGAGACAGAACCCAGCAAAAGTTCACTGACATATTTGAAGGCCATGGTGATACTGTAAGTTATAAATTGCAAGAAAACCATCTGCCTTGGGTTGGGATTTTCCCTATCTGTGCTCAGCTATTCCAGTTAGGAAAAGAGAAATTATATGAGTGGACTGATGTTGATAGCAATTTTAAAGAGTAGGTGGGGAGGGAAGAGAGCATGAGATAGCTGTGGGTTCTGGTAGGTATTAGTTGAAGCAATGGACTATGGATTTTGGCCTGTGTAGGGAAAGGAAATGGAGCCAGAAGATACTTGATAATAGAAGTGAAAGAAAAGGAGGTATAGAAATTAGAGGTCAAAAGATGAGCTATGTGAGAGAAAGGACTGAGAAAGTCTCTAGAGAGATACAGAAATAGAATATTATTGAATTCTTTCTTATGTTTGGATATTTATAATCTTACTAGGAATTAAGTGTTTTACCTATATAATACTTAAAGACTAATAAATTAAAAAATCCAAACCAGTTATTTCCATTTGTGAGTAATTTTTAAACATCCCTGGGTGGGAAGGTAATTCACAATGGAGGGTTAAACTGAAGATCTATTTTTTCAGTGGTGTGCTGGAGCTGGCTCCTATCCACTTGTGAGAGCTAATTGTGAACATCTCTCTTTTTATCTGTGATCAGTGACATCACCTTGATAGCTTGAAACTGGCCATGGTGGTACAGTCACAGCACAGAAATCTGCAGACACTGCACATCAGGGCTTTTGTTGCCCAGAGAGTGGGTTGTTAAACATTTTTCTGCACACCACTTCTCATTCCCGCTCTATGCTCAGTTTACCTCAAGAAAGAGAATTTAATTTTGTTACATATTTTATTAACATATGCCTTATTCTGCAGAGGACATGAGTAGAACATCATTTCACCACACTTTTATTAGCTGCATGAAGCACAACTGTTGGATTCAACATAAATGATTTATTACATGTGAAGATAGACTTTGCCCTCTTTCCTATGCCAGAACATTGCAAGACCAAAGGAAAAAGGAAACAAAACAAGCTGAAGTAAGCAAAGTTTACTCCATTTATGATGGAGGTTCTGCGGCAACTATGGAATTGAAAAAAAGATGAACTGTGAGAAGATTATTTTAAGAGGGGAAAACTGGCTGTCTTTGGTCTCTTCTCAGTGAGCTGTGGTGAAGAGGAATTGAATGCCCACCCATGCTCCCCATGCTCCTTGAAAGTCACAGGACCTGAAATTCACCCCAAAATGTCCATATTCTTTCCTTCTTTAGTTTGCAAACACTATCATATTGGCACTGAAAAGAATGCTAAATAAATAAATCACTCAAAAAAAGTATTAACCTCCCTTACTTGCCCAATAGTGTAGCTAGTATATTATAGTCTAAGGCCGGACAGGCCCATTCTCCCAGTTCATCTTTTTGCCTTGTTTTTTTTTTTTTAAATTCAGTTTTCAAATACTTCCTGCATTGTTCTTTCTCCCTTATTTTGCTTTAGGATAGTAACACAAATTAATGGCTTATCACAATGAAAGAAAATGTTACTAGGAATATGAATGAAAACATAATCCTCAGAGAATTTCAACCTAGTAGGTTTGAAATAAGACACAAAAATTTTATCTGCCTAGACAAGGCAAAGTTGGGGATTTTGAACTGTTACTTAATACACTAAACTATATTAATATTTTTCTCATTCATGCACTAAAAACTTACTGAGAATGACTTAGTTGTGAATATAATGGGTAATAAAACTCTGCGTCATCTCAGAATTGTTATATAGATTTGGAAGGTTTCATTAAAATTAGAAGCCTTTTATCTTGTTCTGTTTCTATTAAATGGAAACACGTAAATATGTTTTTCTGTATTTTGGGGAGAATTAAAAGAGATGAATATGTAATAACTTGGTGTTGGGATGGAGGGTGATATTTTTGAGGCAGAACAAAAGCATGAACAAAACCTCCGCACCACTTGAACTCTGTTTTGTGACATTATTTATCAGGTGGCTTAGGTGATAATCCCATTAAACATTAGCAGGTGTTGCGTTGGTCACAGAAGCCTTCCTTCTATATTTTCTTTTGAATACAGTAGGAAACAGACCTTATTTCCTACTGAGAACAGATGAAAGTGAGGCACATGGTAAATTCTGTTTAATGGTTGCTCTGGTTAGTGAATGAAAATTACCTAATAGGGAAAAATAATTTTCTAATTCTTTCCTTCCAAGGGCACTTATTAAAATGGAATTGTTAAATGAATATGCAATGATACAGCAAATTAAGCTTCCTTATATCAAAACAACACCACACTATGATATTTTGAAAATACCCCAGGTTCTTTTATTTTATATAAGGGGAATCTACCATATTGTGGATATATATTTTTTCATTACTTTTAGATGATAGAATTTGGGGACAAATATGGGGCTTTAAAATTTCAACAAGCTTCTCCTGAGGAACAAATGGCACATGAAGTCCTGTGGACATAAAGATTAAATCTAGTCTGTTATGGAAGGAATGCTTATTTTCTCCCTAAGTCCGTACATGTAAATTCTAACTCCCAATGTGGTGGTATTTTAAGATGGGCCTTTGGGAGGTCATTAAAGTTAGATGAGGCCCTGAGGGTGGGGCCCTTATGATGGGATTCGTGTCTCTTATCAAAAGGGAGAAGACAGAGCTTGCTCACTCTCTTTCTTTCTCTTGAGAACATAGTGAGAAGGCAGCCATCCGCAAGCCAGAAAGAAAGCTCTCACAAGGAACTGAATCTGAAGGCACCTTAGTTCTAGACTTCAAAGCATCCAGGACTATGAGAAATAAACATCTGTTGTTTAAGCCACTCAGGCTGTGGTATTTAGATATGGTAGCCTGAGCTAATTGATACGTAGTCTCTGCCCTCAAATAGCTTAGTCTAGAGGGGAAGAAAGAAGTACACACAGTATTTCAGTAAATACTGTGGCAGAAGTATGTGTGGCTAGATATAAACTAGTTCTTCTCTGATATCTAATAGGCAACTGGGTGAAGAAACTGTGCCCAGATGTTAAAGTGATTTGTCCAGAGTAAAAAAGTGGTTGTTGGCAGAGCCAGAATAATAGACAAGAGTGTATGTGTATTGTATGTGTGTGTGTGCATTTATATAAATAAACACTTTGGAGGTTGAGAGAGATTTACAAATTTGCCCAAAGTCACATATCTATAAAAATCAGAGCTGGGCTTTAAACCCAGATACCTGAAATATCACTGTTTTGGGGAGGTATTGTCTTTCAAATGGATAGAGAACTACTGCTCAACACATGGGGTGCATTCTCTTTCAGCCTCTTGTCATCACTTTCCTGTTAAGTCAGCTTAAATTCCATGGTCCTGCACCAGCACCATTCTCCTTGTCTTTCCCTTTTCCCTTCTCCTCTACATGGCCAAAGGGAAAATTTCCTACGTACAGAAGCCCTTGCCTAGGAGGTATCAAAATGGAGTGCTGTGCATTATTACAACTGGTTCTAACAGCTGAAGCTGAGAACAAATTTTGAGCGACCTAGAACAGCAGACTTTACTGGACCTACTTGAAATCTCTTTCCTGATGAATCTATATATATATAAAAACCTAATATGCAAATTGTCCTTTTGGGAGTTCGACTGCTTGCTATGACGTGTGCTGACCACCAGGGGTGGCGTGGAACATGGCGGGCATCGGTGACATGGTGCTACAGCAGCGGGTGGCAGTGGAGGCGCTGCTGGCTTTGATGGACCCCAATGAGAGCAGGACCGTGGCAGGATGGCGGAGCAGGTGAGCGGGTGGTGCCAGGACAAGGCAGGGTGCCAGGCGGAGCTACAGGGCTGCGAGGCTGGGGGTGTAAGCTGGGCTGCCAGGGTGAGATGGGGCTGGACACACCCTGAAGCTCTCCTGTGGTTCCTTCCAGGCAGGCCAATCTCCTGCATTCCCTCCCTTGCTGGCCCACTTGAATTGTACCTCTGCAGCCAAAAGAAGCTGGTGTTGTCACCAGAATATGTCTGAAGACCAACTATTGGCACAACGTACCACTGCAACCAAAAGAAAGCGTCATCATTGACAGAATATGTCTGAAAAACTGTCATTGACAAGTACTACCAATGCTGGTAGGAATTGCCTTCACAGCGAAAATGAAGTAAATGAGGATGCAATTATCGAACATAATTGTGGTGAAATGATGGTTAGATGTCAATTTTGCTGATTACTAAATTTTTCCACTGAAAAACCATCTGATGGAACATTTACTTGATCTTGCAGCAAAGGTAAAGTTTGTCTAAATGATATAAATTTTCCAGAATACCTGGCATATTTAAAAAAATTAATAATAAACGAAGATTCTGACAGTAAAAATTTTATGGAAAATATTCATTCCATAAATCTTTCTTTTGCTTTTGCTTCAATGGGTGCAAATATTGCATCACCATCAGGATACGGGCCATACTGTTTTAGAATACATGGTCAAATTTATCACCATACTGAAACTTTACATCCTTCAGATGGTGTTACTTGGAAGTTTGCTCAACTCTACATTTTAGACATGGCTGAAGCAACGAGTCAAAGATTAGCAATACCAGAAAACCAAGGTTGCTCAGAAAGACTCATGATCAACATCAACAACCTCATGCATGAAATAAATGAATTAACAAATCATACAAGATGCTACATGAGGTAGAAAGGGAAGCCCAATCTGAAGCAGCAGCAAAAGGTATTGCTCCCATGGAAGTAACAATGGAGATTAAATATAATCGTAATAGTGATCTGGGTAGATATAATTATCCCCATTTAACCGAAGTTGCTGTCATAGTCAGAAACAAAGGTGGAGAACCTCCTTTTAAAAGGGGCCTGCTCATTCATTGTAAACCAGATTCCAATAATCTGAATGGCACTAAAATGAAGCAATTCAGTATCCTGTTTCCTACATTAGATGCAATGACATATCCTATTCTTTATCAGCATGGTGAAACAGGCTGGGGAATGGATATTGCATTAAGACTCAGAGATGACAGTGTAATCAACAATAATACCAGATAAAATGTAAGGACACGAGTCACACAAATGCAGTGTTATGGATTTCATCTCTCTGGGACATGGTCAATCCTATGTTAAATGCAGGAAAATTAACTCAACAGTATATTGTCCATTAATATTAAAAAAATGGAAGCCAATAGGATTAATTTCATTAAAGCAAACCAATCTAAGTTGAGAGTTGAAAAATATAGTGGTTTGATGGATTATCTCACATCTAGATCTGAAAATCACAATGTTCTGATTGATAAAATGATAATACTTCCATCATCTTTTGAGGGTAGTTCCAGAAATATGCAGCAGCGATATCATGATGCTATGGCAATGATAATAAAGTATGGCAAGCCTAATTTATTCATAACCATGACATGCAACCCAAAGTGGGAAGATATTAGAAATAAATTACAATGCTGGAAAAAAGTTGAAAACATACCTGACTTGGTACCCAGGGTTTTTAATATTAAGCTGAATGCTCTTTTAAATGATATATGTAAACTTGATTTATTTGGAAAAGTTACAGTGAAAATTAATGTCATCGAATTTCAGAAATGTGGACTGCTTCACGCTCACATATTATTGATAATAGATAGTGAATCCAAATTACAAATGGAACATGACATTGACTATATAATTAAGGCAGAAATTCCGAATGAAGACCAATGTCCTCGATTTTGTAAAATCAAATATGGTACATGGACCATGTGGAATACAAAATCAAATGTTAAATATTAAAATATTTATTCTAGTTATTTTCCTTTCAATGTGCACAAATCTGTGCACCAGGCCACTAGTAAGTAATAAAACTTTTAAAATTAATCCTGTACAGACCTATGGATTCATTCCATTCTCTCTAGAGTGCTAATTTTCAATTTTTAATCACTATGAATGGTCCTACTCCCAATATTTAAAGACTACTGACATTTTCTTCCAACTAACTACTCACAGTATTTCTTCACTGGTATATGTTTTATTGCCTGAAAAGTTAATACAATTGGCTTTGCATCTTTTTTAAGTCCTGGTGTTATTTGTTTTGTTCTTTGACAATGGAAAATGCCACCTATAGAAAAGTTTCGTCTCTCTCTTTATTTGGGTTCATCTGAACAGCTGAAAAATGAAGAAAAGTAACACTAACTCACATATTATTCTCATTATAATATGTATACACACCACCCCCTGTGGGTGGTTTCAGTAGAAGGTTCTACTGAAATTATTGTGGTTGTTCATGAAGAGACTCACTGGTCATCCTAAGGCCCCTTTCTTTTACCTGGAAAATTGTGACACTGGCTTAGGCTTGAAAAGAATCATTTTGTTGCCCAGGGTAAAAAAGCATAGAGCATAGTTAGGAAGTGATGGCAAGAATCCAGGCAAAAGGTAAAGGGGGACTTTTGATCTAAAAATTCATGTGGGGTTTTATTTTCAAGCTTTTCCTTATGACAAATTTTCTGCATCTAAAATAAAAGTATCATATTGTCTCTATAAATTACTATGGATTTCAACTTAACTTTGCTCTAATTCTCAGTCCTATCTACACTAATAAAAGAGAAAGATGCAAATTGACTACCTCCGCGATGCTCACCAGCCAATCTGGAATGAGTATGCAAATTAACCCAACAAAATGGCTGGTTAATTTGCATATGCAGGCACGGAGTGAAGACTGAAGGCTCTGTCCAAGTGAAGACTGAAGACTGAAGACTGAAGGCTCCGCTGAGCCAGAAGGCTGAAGGCTTGGCTCCACTGAAGACTGAAGGCTTGGCTCCACTGTGGTTGGAGCCAAGCCTGAAGGCTGAAGGCTTGATTCAGCCCAGAGCCAGAGCCAAGCCTGAAGGCTGAAGGCTTGGCTCCACTGCAGCCTGGGTCCCAGGTGCCGGAAGAAAACTGGTGCCGGAAGCCAGGGGAAGGAAGGCCTATTGCACAAATCTTTGTGCAATGGGCCTCCAGTATTTTAATATTTCATTTCAATTTACCCTAAATTCTGTCTCCACTACGAATCTGTCCTGGATCTGGTTCAACTATGGGACATTAGGACAACATAGTTTCCAAAGCCCTTACAGTGTCTTTCAACTCATAAGTGATGTTCACTTTTTGTTTTGGCTTACATTTATTGTCAACATTTGGAGTGCTTGTAATTCTGCATGGAGTTTTTGTTTGCTTGTTTTATGTTTTCTTCACTGTTCCTTTTTACTTCCATATAGAAAATGAGGCTATATTGGTCAACCTTCTGTTGACAATATACAAATGTTCCCTTCATGTGTATGTTTTCATCTATTAGAAGAGTGAAATATCTTTCCCTCAGAAATTTCCTGACTCAGAGCTTATCTGAACAAGTGTTAACACAATAATACTTAATTTAACAGTGACTCTATCAACAGCCTAATAATCTGCAGCTTTTAACACATTAGCTTTAGAAAAAAAAATTCTTTAGAATGTTTTCTGAAAAAGGTTGCTTCCTTTACATAGAATACAACATTTTAACAGAATTGAAATAAGAATTTTGAACATAGGTTGTTTCCATATGATCATAAATGTTTTTAATTATAATAAAGATATAACAAATATTACTCACATTACATAGTCTTCATGGGAAATATCCCTGTTAACTTAAAAAATATTAAAATGGGCACTCTCAACCTTATATGGTGTATCGATTTTAAAGCATGTCTGCAAATTATTAAACACTAGAGGCTCAGTGCATGAAATTCATGCACGGAGGGGGGTTCCCTCAGCCCGGCCTGCACCCTCTCCAATACAGGACCCCTTGGGGGATGTCTGACTGCCTCTCGCAATCCAGGACTGCTGGCTCTTAACCACTCGCCTGCTTGCCTGCCTGATTGCCCCTAACCCCTCTGCCTGACTGCCTGATTGCCCCTAACCACTTCTGCCTGCCTGATCATCCCTAACCACTTCTGTCTGCCTGCCTGATCACCCTTAACTGCTCCCCTACTGGCCTGATCACCCCTAACCACCTCTGCCTCACCCTGCACCCGGGACCCAGGATTCTCTCTTCCGGCTGGTTACAGGCACCTGGGACCTGGGCTTCCCTTCCTCTGGGGAGCCACAGGCACCCAGGATCCGGGCCAGCTTTGCCCAGGCTGGCTGCATCTGCAGAGGACCATGGGCAGGTGGCTTCGCCCAGGCCACAGCCACAGGTGCCTGGGACTGTGGGGCAGGCAGCTTGTTCCTCTCCTGGGCCACAGCCCCAGCCACTGGCTTGCACCTGGGGCCACAGAGTGTGTGATTTGTCCCTCTCCTGTGCTGGGCTGCAGGCACAGGCACAGCCACTGGTGCCCAGGACCGTGAGGCAGGTGGCTTGTCCCTCTCCAGGGTTGCAGCCTGGCTGGTCCTCGTTCCTCTCTCATGAGCTCATTTGTGTCTGGTTGGTCCCCATTCCTCTTTCCCCAGTGTTGAGTGTTTGAGTATGGCATGATGGTGTGCGGGCGTGACAACCATTTGCTTATTAGCTCTTTATTATATAGGATTCCTCTCATTAAAAGGTAGGGTCCATGCCCTCCTCTTGAATCTGGGCTGACTTTAATGAATCTCTTGTAACCAACAGAGTACTATGGAAGTGATGCTAAGTGAATTATGAGGCTGGGTCATAAAAAGCCAAGGAGCTTCTGCCTAGTTCTCTTAAGATGCTTGTTTTAGTGGGTGGCAGGTGGGGGGTACATAAGAAGTTTGAAGCTGTCACATTGGAAAGTCCATATATAGGCATTCTGATTGACAGCCTAGGTGAGTTCCAGTTGACCAATATCAACAGATGAGTGAGCCAAATTGTGTTTTTTTTTTACCCCACTTGAGCCTTCAGTTCATGTTTCAGCTCAGCAAATATGAGAGACCGTCAGTGAAAACTACATAGCCAAGTTCTTCTTGAATTCCTGACCTATAAAATTGTGAGCAAAATAAAATGATTGTTTTAAGATGCTAAGCTTGGTGATAATTTGTTCACAACTAGTAACCATAACACAGAATATTAGAGCCACTGCATGTTTAAATGTCCTCTATTCATTGTCATCTGGTCTAACTTATAGCCTTAAAAACTATATATGAATGTTCCCAAAGAAGTATATGCTCAGGGATAGAAATTATGTGCTAATATGAAGCTTTATTTTTATTAAAATGCCCCAACAACCTTGACTGTAAGCATTTTGGAGAGCTGGACACAATGAGAATAAAAATAATAATAGGTTCACTCTGCCAACTACTTTCATTAGACCCATTATATTTTAAAGATTATTTCTAATTAAGAATGGTTAGGGAGTCAAGAACCTTTGCCTACCTTTGAGCATACTAATTTTCTCTGTCTTAGTTTCACAAAAAATGTAATTTTTATTTGCCTTGCACATGTCTCCTAGGAGAATCAGAATTTTTAAAAGAGAAAGCTTGAACACTTTTCACTTTAGAAGAAAGTAATTTTATAATTTCTAAAGGAGGAAGTTCTGATTCTTAAATATATTAGGAATATACAGGTAAGGAGGGGGATTTGGAAAGCACAGAGTTATTGATTGGTGGTTGAAGTGGCTGGAGCTAACTCTTCTGATGGACTGACCTACAGCACCTTTAAAAGCTGAAACCTATTCCAGGGACCATTAGCTTTCACAACACCATGCAGATATATTTTTTGTTTATAAAAATGTACCAAGTCTCATCATGTAAATTTTATCAAGTGAATTAAAATTGACATTTACCACAGAAACCAAAAGAATAAAATTTACTTTTTTTCTCTTATACTTTTGATAACATTTCATTCCTTTTTATTTATTTATTTATTTATTTATTTATTTATTTATTTATTATTTATTTTGAGTCATACAATTGCCATCAGGAGACTACCATCAAAGAGAGCAGTTCTTTGAACTGTTTAGGACAGACATTCTGAAAGTGTGGCCAGAGGTTGCCGGTGGGTCTCAGACACCCTTTTAGGATATTTTTGAAGTCAAACTATTTTCATAGTGATATTAACATTTGATTTGCTGTTTTTCAGATCATTCAGTAATGAACACACTGATTTCTAGAGGCTGCATGGTGTGTGATATTGCAATAGAGTGAATGCAGAACTATACATGATGACCCAGTTGTCCTATTATATAAAATATAAAAAAAGGTTCCCAAAACAGTAAAAATATAATTATTTTATACAAGTATCAAGAAATAATACTTTTCTTAAAAAATTAATATGTAATGTAATTATTATATTGAATGAATTCAAAACCACAATCTGGTCTCAGGTGCAAGCTGGGACCCTACAACCACTTGGGACAAAGACCTGCAGACCCACAGACACCAAGACTCCAGACATGCCGGCTGCAGATTACTGTGAGTCACAGAGCCCATCCCCCTCCCCACTGGCCCGCTGCTGAGGCATAGGACCTTCCAGACCCACTCCGCATGAGCAGGCTTCCTGCCGATACAGGTCAGCTGTGCGACTTAACTTTGACTCTGGGTAGGTGGACACAAGGAGTCTGTTTCCCGTGGCACAGGAGTAGGCCTCCCGCTGACACAGGGCAACTGTGCAACCTGGTCCCCCAAGCAGACCAGGGACCCTGATTCTCCACGTGAGAGGCAGCACTGAGCACCAGTGACTTGACTCTTGACATACACATGTGGGGACTCTGTTTCTCATCTTGTGCACATGGGACCCCTGATTCTCAGTGCATACACACTAAGCACCTGTGACTCCAATGCTTAGGGCACATATACACAGGGACCCTGATTCATGGTGCAAGGCCGCACCAAGCAACAGTGACTCCAATACTCATTTCTCTGCGTGTGTACACAAAATCTCTGACTCTTGGTGTGTGATAGGGGACTCTGATTTTTGGTGTACAGGGACTTTTTTTTAGTGCAGCGCATGCAGGGTCCCTGATTCTAGGTGCGCACACAAGGCCGCACTGAGTGCTGGTGACTCTGATTCTTGGGGTGCGAGGTTCCCACCGACCCACGGCAACCACACCTCTCAGTGTCAGAGCTCTTTAGTGACACTCAGGTGGCACGACGCTCCCACTGCACATGGCTCTGGCCCTTGCAACTCAGCATTTGGACCTTCTGGTGATAGTTAGAATGGGGAGACAGCATAACAATCCCCAGAGGAAAGAAAAAGAATCGTCAAGAAAGGAAATAAGTGAAACTGAGGCATGCAATATGACAGAAAAAGAATTCAGAGTAATGGTCATACAGTTCATAAACTAGATGGATGAGAATATTAACAATCTATGCAAAAATCAGGAAGAAATCAAAAGTGATATAGCTACAATCAAAAACACTATGGAAGGTTTCAACAGTAGACTAGAAGAAGTAGAGGACTGAATTAGTGAGTTAGAAGATAATGTAGAGAAACAAGCCCGATCTGAACACCAACTGGAGAAAAAAATTAAAATGCAGGAGAGACTAAGGGAGCTTTGGGACAACATGAAATTAAATAACATATGTATAATAGGGGTGCCAGAAGGACAAGAAGAGCAGCAAGGATTAGAGAATCTATTTGAAGAAATAATGACAGAAAATTTCATGATATAGGGAAGAAAAAAGTTGCACAAGTACAGAGAGTCCTAAGCAAGATGAATCCCAAAAGACCCACACCAAGACATGTCATAATTATAATGGGGAATGTTAATGACAAAGAGAGAATCTTAAAGGCTGCAAGAGAGAGACAGAGAGTTACCTACAAAGGATCCCCCATCAGATTATCAAATGATTTCTCAACAGAAACACACCAAGCTAGAAGGGAATGGAATGAAATATACAAAGTGATGGAAAGCAAAGGACTGAATCCAAGAATACTCTATCCTGCAAGACTATCAATCAAAATTAGAGGGGAAATCAGGAGCTCTGCAGACAAAAAAAAATGTTCAGGGAGTTTATCACAACCAAGGCAGCAATGCAAGAAATTCTAAAGGGAATGCTGTAAAAAGAAGAAATAGAAAGGGAGGAAAGAACACACGCATAAAGCACAGAAATGCTTAAAAATAAGTACCTATCAATAGTAACATTAAATGTAAATGGATTAAATGTTCCAATCAAAAGACATTGAGTAACTGAATGGATAAGAAAACATGGCCCATATATCTGCTGTCTACAGGAGACCCACCTGAAAACAAGAGACTAACATAGACTGAAAGTGAAGGGATGGAAAAATATCTATCAGGCAAATGGAAATGAAAAAAAAAATCTGGGGTAGCAATACTTATATCTCACCAAATAGACCTCAAAGTGAAGACCATAACAAGAGATAAGGAAGGCCACTTCATAATTCTAAAAGGATCGATACAACAAGAGGATATAACTCTGGTAAACATATATGCACCCAATGCAGGAGCACCCGAATACATTAAAAAAAAAAAAAAACACCTTCTGGAAGATATCAAGGGAGAGATTGACAGCAATATGATCATAGTAAGAGACTTTAATACCCCACTGACATCACTGGATAAATCCTCTAGACAAAAAATTAGCAAAAAAACAGCAATACTAAATGACTCACTAGATTAGATGGACTTAATCGACATCTTTAGAACATTCCACCCCAAAACTACAGAATATACATTCTTCTCAAATGCACATGGGACATTTTCAAAGATAGACCACATATTGGGACAAAGGCTAAGTCTCTCCAAATTCAGGAAGATTGAAATCATATCAAGCATTTTCTCAGATCACAATGGCATAAAATTAGAAATCAACTACAATAAAAACAATCACAAAAATTCAAACACTTGGAGGCTGAATAGCATACTATTAAACAATGAGTGGGTTACCAAAGAGATCAAAGAAGGAATAAAAAAACATCCTGGAAACAAACGACAATGAAAACACAACAATCCAAAATCTTTGGGACACAGTGAAAGCAGTCCTGAGAGGGAAGTTCATAGCATTACAGGCCTATCTCAAAAAAAACAACAACAAGAAAAACTGGTAATAAACCATCTAAATCTGCAACTTGAAGAATGAGAAAGAGAGCAACAAGTAAAGCCCAGTGTGAGCAGAAGAAAGGAAATAATAAAGATCAGAGTGGAAATAAATGACATAGAGACCAAAACAACAACAACAACAACAACAAACAAAAAAAAAAACCCAAAACCACACACAAACAAAACAACAATACAAAAGATCAATGAAATCAAGAGCTGGTTCTTTGAAAGGATAAACAAGATTGATGAACCTCTAGCCAGGCTCACCAAGAAGCAAAGAGGACCCAAATAAACAAAATCAGAAGTGAAAGAGGTAAAATAACAACAGACCCCCACAAAAATATGAAGAATCATTAAAAAATACTATGAGCAACTCTATTCCAAAAAACTGGTCAACCTAGAAGAAATGGACATTTTCCTAGAGAAATACAACCTTGCCAAACTCAATGAGGAGGAATAAAAAATTTCAAATAGGCTAATATCTATGGAGGACATTGAAGCAATAATCAAAAAACATTCAACAAACGAAAGCCCTGGACCTGATGGCTTTACAGCAGAGTTTTATCAAACATTCAAAGAAGAAATAAAACCTATCTTCCTCAGACTATTCCAAAAAATTAAAGAGGAAGGAACACTTCCAAGCTCTTTCTATGAAGCCAGCATTACCCTAATCCCAAAACCAGATAAAGACAATACAAAGAAAGACAATTAGAGGCCAATATCCCTCATGAACATAGATGCCAAATTTCTCAACAAAATTGTAGCAAATCGAATCCAGTATTACATTAGAAAGATCATACACCATGACCAAGTGGGATTTATTCAGGGGATGCAAGGATGCTACAATATCTGTAAATCAATAAACATGATACACCACATAAACAAACTGAGAGATAAAAATCATATAATCATGTCTATTGATGCAGAAAAAGCATTTGACAAAATCCAACACCCTTTCTTGATAAAAACTCTCAGCAAGGTGGGAATAGAAGGATCATATCTCAACATAATAAAAGCCATATTTGACAAACCCACAGCCAACATCATACTCAATGGGCAAAACCAAAAACCATTTCCCTTAAGAACAGGGATACCCACTCTCACCACTCTGGTTCGACATAGTACTGGAAGTACTAGCCATTGAGATCAGACAAGAAGAAGAAATAAAAGGCATCCAAATTGTAAAAGAAGAAGTAAAACTGTCCTTATTTGCAGATGACAGGATATTGTACATAGAAAACCCCAAATACTCCATCAAAAAACTACTAGACTTAATAAATGAATTCAGCAATGTAGCAGGATACAAAATTAACACCCAGAAGTCTATGGCTTTTCTATACACCAATAATGAACTCAAAGAAAGAGAAACTAAAAAAGCAATCCCATTTACCATTGCAACAAAGAAAAATTAAGATATCTAGGAATAAATTTAGCCAAGGAGATAAAGGACCTGTACTTAGAAAATTTCAGGACACTGAAAAAAGAGATAGAAGAAGACATAAACAAATGGAAGAATATACCATGTTCTTGGATTGGTAGAATCAACATCATTAAAATGTTCATACTACCCAAAGCAATCTATAAATTCAATGCAATCCCTATTAAAATACCAACGGCATACTTCAAAGTCCTAGAACAAACTCTCCAAAAATTCATCTAGAATAAAAAAAGACCCCCAATAGTTGCAGCAATCTTGAGAAAGAAGAACAATGTTGGAGGGATCACAATACCAGATATCAAGCTATACTACAAAGCCACTGTTCTCAAAACTGTCTGGTACTGGCACAAGAATAGACATATAGACCAGTGGAACCCAGAAATTGACACAAGCCATTATGCTCAATTAATATTTGACAAAGGAGGCAAGAGCATACAATGGAGTCAAAACAGTCTCTTCAATAAATGGTGTTGGGAAAATTGGACAGATACTTGAAAAAAAATGAAACTAGACCACCAACTTATACCATACACAAAAATAAACTCAAAATGGATAAAGGACTTAAACATAAGATGGGAAACCATAAAAATCTTAGAAGAAGCCATAGGCACCAAAATAGCAAACATCTGTCATAGCAATACATTTACTGATACAGCTCCTAGGGCAATGGAAACTAAAGAGAAAATAAACAAATGGGAATACATCAAAATAAAAAGCTTCTGCACAGCAAAAGAAACCATCAACAAAACAACAAGAAAGCCCACTGTATGGGAGAACATATTTGACAATGTTATCTCCAATAAGGGTTTAAGCTCCAACATTTACAGGGAACTCATACAACTTAACAAAAGGAAGATAATCCAATAAAAAAAATGAGGAAAGGACCTAAATAGTCACTTTTTGAAAAAGGGCATTCAGAAAGCCAAGAGACATATGAAAACATGCTCAAAGTCATTAATCATCCGAGAGATGCAAATCAAAATGACAATTGCAGTACCATCTCACACCTGTCAGAATGGCAATCATCAACAAATCAACAAATTACAAGTGCTGGAGGGGATGCGAGAAAAAGGACCCTCATGCACTGCTGGTGGGAATGCAGACTGGTGCAACCACTGTGGAGAACAGTTTGGAGTTTCCTCAAAAAATTAAAAATGGAACTGCCATTTGACCCAGTAATACCACTGCTAGGAATATATCCCAAGAAAACAGAAAGGATATATGCACCCCTATGTTCATAGCAGCACAATTTACAATAGCTAAGATTTGGAAACAGCCTAAATGCCCATCAGCAGATGAGTGGATTAGAAAACTGTGGTAAATCTACACAATGGAACACTACACTGCTATTAAAAAGAAGGAATTCTTACCATTTGCAACAGCATGGATGGAACTGGAGAGCATTATGCTAAGTGAAATAAGCCAGTCAGTTAAAAAAACAATACCACAATATTTCACTCATTTGTGGAATATAAAGAACATTATAAACTGATGAATAAAAATAAATACAGAGGCAAAGAAGCATCGAACAGACTGGCAAACTACAGTGGGAAGGCTGGGGAGGGTTTTGGGGGGCGGTGGGGGAAGTAAGAGATCAACCGAAGGACTTGTGTGCATGCATATAAGCATAACCAATGGATGCAAGACACTGGGGGAGGGGTGTGAGGGCATGTGCGGGGGGATAGGGGAGGCTGGGGGAAGATCAATGGGGAAAAAAAGGAGACATATGTACTACTATTTGTAATACTTTAAATAATAATAAAAAAATACTTCACTTGGTCCCTTGCCTCTTCACTGACAAAATAAGAATATTGAATCACTTTTGATTTAGGAATCCTGAAATTAGATTCAAATCAGGATAATAAAAATTTGTCACCCTGACCAACCTGAGCCCTCAACCAATCCTTGGTCTGACTATTACTTTTTAAGGAAATGCATACTTTGGTTTTTCTTTTATTGTTTAACCAGAGGCCCTGTGCATGGATTCATGCACTGGTGGGGTCCCTTCGCGTAGCCTGCGGGGATCCGGCTGAATCCAGCTGTCCAATGCTACCTCTTGCTCCTGCCAGCTGCTCCTGCTCATCCCGGCCCTCTTGTGTCTGCCACCACCACTCAGTAGGCTCGCTGTGGTCTCCGGGCTGCGGTGGCCAGCCGTGAGCCCTGAGTCTGGCGCCAATCAGTTAGCTGAGCAGTGCTCCCTCTGTGGGAGCGCACTGACCATCAGGGGGCAGCTCCTGTATTAAGCGCCTGCTCTTTGGTGGTAGGGTGCATCATAATGACCAGTCAACCAGTCATTCAGCCATTTGGTCGCTTAGACTTTTATATATATAGATTACTTGCTTTTAGGTCTTTAAAATCACATTTGTTGTCAAAACCAAGTGAATAAGTGTAGCAAAAAAGTAACAATAACCCATATATTTGTCATAAGACTTTTTGAAAAAGCTCAGTTCTTACAGTGCTGGCTTATGATTTTGAATTTTCTCTCAGAAAGTCAGTCCTTCAAAGAAAGATAAACATTTACTTATTATTATCTGTTAGTTATTGGGCTTTTCTTTGTGTGGGTACATAAAATTGTAAAATAAATAAATAAATAGACCACATTTTCCTAACCTAAGTTTAGGTTTCTAAACACTCCTGGCATTCTAAATCATTTAATTGATTTAAAGGGATGGTATAATTTTGTATCCTCTTGAAAAGTACAGACTGTACATCCTATGTACTTCTTAGAATATACGTATATTCCTGCATTTTTTCCTTCATTCAACAACTATTTGTTGACTATGTACTATGTGCCAGCACTGGAAATAATGTATTGGAAAAGACAGAATGTCATGGATTTTATATTCTAATAAAGTAGATAAATTAAAATTTAATATAATTTTGATTAATTGTAAATACAAGTCAGGAAACTAAAATAAGAATATAAAGTGTAATGAGATGTTAAAGGGAACATAGTTAGATGGGATGGTCAGGAAGGCTTCTCTGATAGAGTGACTGGGTAGATTGCAAATAGCCATTTATTCTTTCTATCTCATTATAGCTTTCTTTTTGAAATCTGACTTTGCTGTTTCTCTCATCAAAAGATAGAGTATAGCCCTGGCTAGTGTGGCTCTGTGGTTGGAGCATTGGCCTGCACTCTGAAGGGTCATGGGTTTGAATCCCAATCAGGTTCAATCCCTGGCCCCAGTCAGAGAGCATGCGGGAGGGAGGCAACCAATCAGTGTCTCTCTTGCCTCTCCCCTCTGCCTTCTAATTTTGCTAAAAAAAATCAATGAAAAATATATCCTTGGTGAGGATTAACAACAGCAAAATAATAATAAAAAGGTAGAATATACTTCTCTAGCCTTTGACTATGACTTGCTGTGCTAATGAAACATTAGAAAATGGGGCACAAGCATAACCTTAAAAAGTTTCTATAAACACTGGGATTTCCCCTCTCTCTTTACACCTTCATTTAAACAAGCCAGGAATAGTCAACTGGATGATGAGAGACCAGGTGGAGAGAGGCCTAAAGCAACCCTCCCATCTCTGCTCGGTATTTGTGACATTCTTCGTTTTGTGGGTTTGTTTCAAAATTTTTCACTCATTATTTCACCAACTATTTATTCTACCCTCACTCCACTCTGATTCCAAATTATATTTAAGGCCACTTAGAATTGGTCCATGGCTCAATGGAGCTCTGTTCACTTTTTTCCAAGTATTTATTCTCTCTGAGTTTCTATCTGACTTTAGATAATTTCTATTTCAATGCCTTTAAATTCATTGATATTTTCTCTGATAGTTTCCAATCTGCTAGTAAGCCCATTTAGTGATTTTTTTTTTTAATTAGAAAGTGTGTTTTTCAAATCTAGAAATGCTCTTTGGTTGTGATTAAAATATTCTGTTTTTCTACTTAATACAGTCATGTTTTCCTTTAAATTATTGAATGTACTTATAATAGCTGTTTTGAAGTCATTTCCTGTTAATTTATCATCATTGTCTTTCCTGGGTACTTTTTTATTGGCTAATTTTTCTTTTGACAGTGGATTATATTTTTGTGCCTCTTTGTACATTTAGTAACTTTTGATGGAAAGTAGGACATTTTAAATATTACACTATTGTCCTTATTTAAAATGTGTTTTAATGGGCAATTATTTGTGGCCCTGCTTTATCCTTTGAGATTTGTTAGTTAGCGTTATTAGGGTGAGTCAACAGTAGCTTTTACTCCAAAACTAATTTGGTTCTAATACTAAGAAGTAGCCCTTTTGGGGTATCTCTTGAATAGTTCAGGTGTTCAATAAGGTCTCTCCATTCCATCTGGTTGGAATTCAAACAATCCCAGCCTTCTAAGAACTCTGTAAATTTTTAAACTTATAGGATACCTGGTTTTTCTTTTCCCAGCCTTGTGAAGATTCATCCAATATATGAGAAGTTTAGCATTCAGCCAAAGACTCAGGGCAATTTCATAAATTTTGGGAGCTCCTTCTCTGCAAAACTCCTTTTCTGTATATTTGTTTCCTTTTTTTTTTTTTTTTTACCTGAAAATGTCAGCTACCTATGTGTCTCCAAACTCAAATCTTTGTCTTCTCAACTCATTTAGATTGCTGTTCCCTGCTTGGGTTCCCCCTTCCTGCACAGAAGTCCACAAAGTGCCTACAGGTAGAAATCTGGGGTGATCATGGGGCTACCTCACTTGATTCCATCCTCTAAGGAATAAGAATCCTGTGATACCAGTTTTCCAATATACAAACAAATTTGATTTATGTATTTTGTCCAATTTTCTAACTCTTTACGATGGGAGGCCAAGTCTATTACTAATTTTCCCTTGAGTATGCAAGTGGAAGTCCAGAAGATTATTTGTTTATTTGAAAATGGAAGATAATATAGTCACGTCATATGCCAATAAGAATAATCCAATTAAGAAGGGAAATCTGGGGATACTTGAAAGAAATGATATTTTGGAACCAAATCCTTTGAAAATGTAAGAATGGATATAAAGCAGTACATGAGTAGAGGGGTTGGCTTTAATAAAGAGGATGGAAACTATCTATTAACTCAGAGTTAAAGATGCTAATAATTCAGAATAAAAAATAAAATATAATTAAAATTAATAATAAAGTAAAATTAATAAAGTAAAAATTAATATGTAGTGAAAAACTATTTCCATTATTTATTCTTTGATCAAATGATTTGACTGAGCAAAACAGCAAATACAGGGTTGGGCAAAAGTACATTTACAGTTGTGAGTACACAAAACACAGAGTTTATTCTGGTATTATTATTTATTAATTTTGTATTATCTATACTAACAACTGTTAATCTACTTTTGTCCCACCTTTTATAATAAAGCATTTGTTCTTTACCTTTGGTAAAAGTGGAGTCATTTTTTTCTTACTCAATTATAAGCCTTTAAATATTTAATCTCTCTGTTTCACTATGCAGAAATTTTCTTTTGAGTATTTCTATATCCAGGAGGATCAAATAAAAGGTAAAAAAAATACTATGTTGAATGACCATGGAGAAATTCTGGGTTTTGACGCTGGTCAACTGATTGCTTTTAAAAATAAAACATTAGCATTCTATTGTTTTCTAGTTTGGAAAACCAATGCAATTTTGTATATACAATGTGATTGATACCAAAATAGGGTTAGTGTTAAGATTAAATAAAATATAATTAGTTTGTCAACAATAGTTGTTACTGAAATACCAAGTTCCTTCTTTTCTCCTCCCCAGGTGGTGGAAGTCCTATTTCACATATTTGTGTTTTGCATTTATAAATTTTAAGTTCTCTGGAAAGATTAACTAAGTAGGAAGACATTAGATACCATCCACCAAAGAAGTCTAATGAATTTAGTTCTTTTTTTCCTCCATATACCCTTACTAGAATTATTCTTAGATCCAGTTTCCCCAAACTGAGATTTCCTTACCATCTTTACTTATTTTTGTCTCTTTTGTTCATTGATGGATCTCCTGAGCTTAGAATCATGCCTGGTACATAATAGAAAGGAACTCAGTAAATATTAAGTTGGAATTAATGCTGTACATTAGTGCCTGTTAACACCTCCAAGGATTCTAGTATTCCATGAAACAGATTTTTGGAACTGTTGTCATGGTAATAAATGAGTTAAAGTTAACCATCTTGATTCCTTTCCTCTCTATTGAAGCCTCTGTAGCACAATGAATGGGAAGCTTTCTTTCTTTATATATTTCAGAAACAGGCTGTGTCCAAGTCTGGTAGCTAAACCTTTTAAAGTCACAATCTGTGTAGGATTATGTGCCAGGGATATTGAAAGGATTAAACCTTTCTATTCTCTGCTAGTCTTTGATGACAGGGTTATCAGAGACCCTGGCTCTCACTCTGGTGCCAATGGATTTAGATGAGCAGACTGTACCTTGCTGTTGTGTATACACATGTCAGCTGCAGGAAGTCCATCCTAGGTGACAGCAATGTCACTTTGGTATTCCATCCTCTTTTACACCTGATCACACTTGCAGATGGGAAAGCCAAGAGTACCTCTGAATTACAAGGCTGGAGGAAGTGACTGGGAGAAGAGATGCCAAATGGACATCTTGACATGCAGAGGGGGCTTGAAGATCCTCGAAGTGAGCACTGTGAAAATATATAAAGCTTGTGCATCGTGCACAGATTCTCACTGTGACTGGAATCCAGTTGCACTAAGTGGTAACAATTCAGGAAACAGACAGAGGCAGGTGGATCTACAATTATGACCCAAAGATGAAGTTTCCTATCAAGGGACAAAGGTCTGACAAGATTTTTGTCTACTCGGCTGATATTTGACCCTCATTGTGTTGATGATATGAACTTGCCTGCCTGAGAGGAGGACTCTGTTGCTAATATTCCTCACCTGGAATCTACCTTCTGCCACTTAGATATGATTAAATCCTCATGTAAGAGGACCCAAAATTATAATGGGTGAACAAGGTTCTTCATTCTTCTTGTTCCCCAAGTGCCCTTGGCCCTTAAATCAAGCTACTGGATTTGGGTGGGATGAGGTGAGCAGTGGTGATAACTGGTTTGCATTCAGATGGTTTAATATCTATATATATAAAAGCCTAAGTGACTGACCATTCGACTGTCTGACTGGTAGCTATAATGCACAATGACCACCAGGGGGCAGACGCTTAATGCAGGAGCTGCCAAGCTGCGCTGCGGTGACTTGGCAGCTGGGGTTCTTGGGTGACACACCCAAAACCAGAGAGGAGGGAGCCTGATTCCAGGGGATGTCAGAGAGCCAGTTTCAGCCTGATCCCCGCAGGCCAGGCTAAGGGACCCCACCAATGCATGAATCCGTGCACTGGGCCTCTAGTTTATATATAAAAGGGGGAAATCAGTTGACAGAGAAATGAGAGATGAAAATGGATTTGGATTTGAGAGTTGAAAGTTAGAGAAAGAGTGCTCAGGTTTGCTGTGTAGTGGAAAAGTAGAGAGGAGAGAAACGAGGAAAGGGGCTTGGGGAAACGTTGTGGGTTATGAATTGAACACAATTCACTTAATCTTTCTGAGGGAAATGCAAATAAAACTGGAATCATTTTTCCAGTAATTGTTTTTGGTTCCTGGATGGTGTTCCTTTGAATGAGTTATTGTGCCAAGAATAGGCTATGTGGAACCTGAAGTTTATTTGGGTTATGTTTGAATTAAATCAATTTCTTACCTGTGGCCTTTTAGCTTACTGGTACTTGTATATTCATTTCTAGAGTAAATGATCATTCAGAAGGAGCTATTTGTAGGTTTGGCACAATATCGTGTTTGTAGTCACATCACACTACACAAAGAAGGAATTTGGGGTAGAGAAAAGATGCCTTTTAGCATTCTTTAAATACCACACTCCTTTTATATACAGGGAGTGGCAAAAGTAGGTTTATAGTGGTATACTATGACTTGAAACACAGTTTATTCTTATAGTATTATTTGTTAATTATTATATTATTTTCCATATGAATAGCTGTAAACACACCTTTGCCCCACCCTGTATGTGTAAATCTTGTTCTCCCCTTTAACATCCTTGTTAGTAGGCATTCATCATCACATGGTCAGCCAGCACTCATTTCCCCTTTCTAATTGCCTCCTGATTGTTTCTAGGGAAGCCACTCACCCCTTCTCCTACACAGTATTAAATTCTGGTGCCCACCTCATTAAGAAGACCAAGAGGGCCAGGTCCTTGGTCTCACTGTCTCTATGTGGCCAGGAGGAGGGCACGTGACGGAAGTCCTTTAATGGGAAGAATTTTTTGCTAGACTTTGACCATGAATAAGTGATGTTCTGACTGAAAATGCGTCACCATGTGACCCACCTACCTGTTCCTACCATGAGACCACTGTATTTATGAGGTTCTGTTTCCTCAATCTCCAGAACTGCTTTTGTTTCTGCTCAGAATTCCCAAAGCTGGTTTTGTCACCTTCCAGAGGATTCTCGGAGCTCACCAGATCCTTTCACTAAATACCCTGTTTTACCTGATAATTACGCCTATTGCAACCAAGAATCTAAGACTGATAAAGGTGTTAAAGACAAAGTAAAAATGATGATTGATAGTTGCATTATATATGTACAAACTGTCCTGCATCCAAGTAAAATTAAAATGTTAATCCTATGTTCTAAATAACACACAAAAATAACTTGTATGTCTCATGTCCTGCTTCCAATGTCAGTTTCTGAAAACTGAAGACCTGTATAAAGGTATTTCATCTCATGCTGTTGTTTGCATATGTATACTTTTTATAGTTTTAATTGGCATTTTCTAATGACTAATGATGTTGGGAATAATTTCTTTGGGGATGTGCCTGTTAAAATATTTTGCCTATTTTTAAAAAGTGGGTAATTTGTTTTCTTATTGTTCAGTTTTGAGAGTTCTTTATATAATCTGGATATAATTCCTTTATCAAAGATATGATCTGCAAATATTTTCTCCCATCCTGTTGCTTGTCTCTTCCTTCTCATAATGATAACTTGTAAAAATAAGACTTTTTAAATGTTGTTATGCTTTATTTTAATGAAGTCCAATTTACCAACTTTTGGATTATGGTTTTAGAGTCATATCTAAGAAATCTTTGCCTGCACAAAGCCATAAAGATTTTCTCTGATGCCTTTTTCCAGAAATTTTATTGCTTTAAGTTTCATATTTTAGTCTGTGATCATTTTGAATACATTTTTAAAATTTGGCATGAGGATCAAAGATCAGTTTTTGCATATGGATGTCTAATTGTTCTATCATCATTTTCTGTTTATGGTGGGAGGGCAAGTCTGGTACCAAAAACCTGCTATGAACATTTGTTGTGGGAAGTTAAGTTTTCATCTTCTGGGATAGATGCCCAAGAATGTAATTGCTGAATTTTATGAAAAACTGCCAAACTATTTTGTAGTACATGTTTTCAAAAGGAAGTTATGAGGCTTAAGAACTTGTATGAATTTGGTTTCTGCTTCTTACTTTTTAGTAATTTGGGGCAACATACTAAATATCTCTGTGCCTCAGTTACCTTACTGATAAACTAGGGACAATAATATTGCCAACTCATTGGGTTGCTATGAGGATTCATTGCATTTAAAAAGCAAAATATTTCAAAGAATGTCTAGTGTGTAAGGCATGATCAGTTATGTTAGCTGTTATTGTTTGCAATTGGTGTTGCTACTATTATCTTTGTCACTGTCCAACATCTTGAACACTCTTCTTACATGTTGTTGATAATTTCCCACATTATAAGACCACAGGAAGAAGTCAGAAAACTTGCATTCCCCTCTCTTCTTAAAGCTGGGATAACGACCTATGACTTAGCTTTTACCAATCAGGCATAGCTATGAAGGCCTTGAATTCAGAAGTGAACAATAAAAGCAGATGGCCATGTATGAGCAATTCACTCTTCCAAACATATTCTGGGGTAGCCATAGCAGCATTCCAGAATTCAGTCCCAAGTGCATGGGTGCCAAGCAGTGAAGTATTGTTTTTTTCTGTCATTCATTTGGGCTCTTTTCCCTAGTTGTATAGCTTCAGAGTATAGCTGTCTGGCCTTTTTGGAGATTATCAAACTGTCTTATTATTTAATAATTTCCCTTGTCACTTAAATTATCCAATTTTAAAAAGCTGTGTGTGTGGCTTAAAAAGATCAATATCTTTATACATAAACAATACAGAAATATTTTAGCCACATATAATAGATAAAACACATTTTTTATATATGAGACATTATTCAGACAACTGGAGAATTTTGAATAAGGCAGACTATATCATAGTACTGTTTCACGTTAATTTCCTGATTTTGATAATTGTACCATGGTTATATAACAAAATATTCTTGTTGTTAGAAAATATACACTGAACAACTTAGGAGTAAAGGGCTTTGGGTTTGTAACTTATTCTCAAATGATTCAGAAAAATACATGTATGGAAAGAGTGATATAGCAAATATGACAACATGTTAAGAAACAGAAAACCTGGGAGTCATGATATTATTTGTACTAGTCTTATGATTTTTCTACAAGTTTAAAGTTATTACAAAAAATAAAGGGGAAAATAGCCCTAATGGATTTTCTTGTTTGCAATTATGAACTCTATTAATACAGAAGAAAAATGAGGAGTCAAGGATAGAGACTGTTTTAGTCAGCTTGGCTGCTACAAATGGGCTGGGTGGCTAATAAACAATAGAAATTTACTTCTCACAGTTGTGAGGTCTGGAAGTTCAAGATCAAAGCACCTGCAGATTGGGTGTCTGGTGAGATCCCTCTTCTTCTCAAGGTTCCCTTCTTGCTGTGTCCTCACATAGTAGAGAAAGCACAGCGTTGGTTCTTCCTGTAAAGTTGATAATTCCATCATGGGGGCACTGCCTTCCTGACCTCAGCTAATCCTAATGACCTCCCCAAGGCCCCACCTTCAAAAGCCAGCACCTTGGAGATTAGGGCTTCAACATTTTGGGGAGGGGGGTGCACAGACATTTGGTCTATAGCAGACAGGAAGGTTGTTCTGGTGATTTTTCCTCTTTACCCCCCACACCTGGGCAATATCTACTGAGACAATGTGAGGGCAGTCAACAGACATGGACTGGGGAAGGGAAGGACTCCTTAAATATGGGGCTAAGCTGCTACCTGAAACATTGTGGCACCCCCTCTGACTCCCTCTCAAGCTCATTGCTATAATCACCATTTCCTAGATGGTTGACAAAACTTGATAGAGACAAATAAAATGGCTTTTTCAATTTACTTGATTATAGAGGCAGGAATAGGAACCTGTTCTTTTTGATGTCTCTTTTCTGTCTCCCCCACTAGCCTGGGAGGATGACCCAGGCCACAAGAAGTCCAAAACAAACATTCCCCCTCCTACTCTGAAGGGAAGAGACCAGCAGAATCCCACAACACCATGGGAGCCTTCCAGAAGGTGGGAGAAAACACAACTCTTGCCAAAGCTAGCCTTCTGTTATGTGCGGCTCTGAACTGCTCTAATTAAAGACTTCTCTTTTAATCTCATTCATAAACGTAAGCCAAGCTTTAATTTCTCATGAAGTGTCTTCCGGTGAAAAACAATATTTCTAATCTTTAGCAGTTTTTAAGTTTCACATGTCATGCTCTTAAGAAGTGTGATACATAAAATGATTCCATCTCAACATTCAGGGCATTGTTGCTAATTTTAAAGCTTGTAATACACAAAGGGGAAAGGAATCAGCATGAATATTAGGTGTACAAAATGGTTCCACTCCCTAACGCAAGGGCATTCAAACTTATTCAGAATCATACTATTTTTATTGCAATGAAGAGATAGTCAACACATCAAATAGAAAAGCTTTTATCTAAAATGCACTTGTTTAAAGGGCAGTTCCATAGGAAAAAGAAATAAAATTTTCTCTAAAGGATTTAATATGAACTGATATGCACAATATAGCAGGAAATCACAATCTCCAGCTATCTGACGGACTTGCCTACCTGTAGGGTAAGGAAAAGTAGAGAAAGAATGAAGAGTTAGAGAGGGGGAAGGGAAAAAGGAAGGGAGAGAGAGGGGGGGAGAGAGAGAGAGAGAGAGAGAGAGAGAGAGAGAGAGAGAGAGAGAGAGAGAGATCATCCTATATAGTATACATATAGTATGTGTTGTGATAGTCTCCTGCTGGTTAAAATTTGATGCTTACAGTATTGACTTGAGTGTAGTCATTTCAATGTAGTCACTTTCCCCCTGGATGTGTGTTAAATATTCTATCTTCCATTCAGATATAATTCCACTATGAAATATGGCTGCCCATTAGAATCCCAAAGGAGCTTAAAACTGCATCATACCTGAGTCTTAGCTGAGACCCAGTGACTGAGAATTTCTGGGATGGGGCCTAAGCGATTCTGTGAAAAATGAAGGACAAGAACGACTGCTTTAAAACATACATTCTGCTTTCTACAATAGATATGCTCCTGAAAATGGAAACCTTTCAAATTTCACTAGAACTTGATAGTGAAAGTCATTCTATAATGGCATTTTTTTTCAGCAAGCCACCCTCCCTTTTAGAAACATGAATCTGAAATTTCTTTATGTTGTATTTGCTTGAAATCCTGTGAAAGTTTACAGAGAGAGGTGCCTGTCCTGGAATATATGTGCATTTCTTCACACATGTGCACATCAAGGGGGGGTACCACCCAAACTTCACATTTACATTTTTCCTTGAAACATTTTCTCATTTGAGCCTAGGAAGTAAATAGGTTAGACGGTATCATCATTTTACAGACTGATGAGGGAGAATTGAAATGACATTTAAAAATTATCTTTATGACAGGATTAGCATAGTTTACTTTGCACCTAATGCAGTGATTTTTCTTCCTTTTCTCTTTACCTATAAAGATATATAAATACAAATTTATATATAAAATTATTTGTACATAATAATACTCCTATATAATAATATATAATATATAATATATAATATATAATATATAATATATAGTATATAATATATAATATATAATATATAATATATAATAATCATTATATTTATATACATACTAAAGGCTCGGTGCATGAAATTCGTGCATGGGGGGGGGCGGTCTGTCCCTCAGCCCAGCCTGCACCCTCTACAATTTGGGACCCCTCTCACATTCCAGGACTGCTGGTTCCCAAATGCTCGCCTGCCTGCCTGCCTGATTGCCCCTAACTACTTCTGCCTGCCAGCCTGATCACCCCCTAACCACTCCCCTGCCAGCCTGATAGACATCTAACTGCTCCCCTGCTGGCCCAATTGCCCCTAACTGCCTTCCCATGCCAGCCTGGTCGCCCCTAACTGTCCTCCCCTGCAGGCCTGATTGCCCCCAACTGCTCTCCCCTGCTGGCCATCTTGTGGCAGCCATCTTTGACCACATGGGGGCAGCCATCTTATGTGTTGGAGTGACGGTCAATTTGCATATTACCTCTCTATTATATAGGATTACAACATATTATCACATCTTCCATTTTTGTTTATACATATACATACATGATAATATAATATAATATAATATAATCTCCTGCAAATAAAATATTAAGGTACTGCTTAGTGTATTTAGACTATCTTCTTCAAGACTAATAATGGACTTAGCTATCAAAATTGTACATAAAATACGTAGGCAATGGAAGAAATCACACCAGATGTAGCTTTCTTAATCTTAGGCGAGGAGGCACAATGAAATTGCAAGAGGGAATTACAAAGAGAAAACTGAAACTTGCCATCACTTGAAAGTGCTCAAATCTTATTTAAACAGCATGGACAACAGTTTGATGCCCAAACTCAATTTTTATTTTAGGAAAATATAACTTTTCTTTAGATTGCTTTCTAACCTCATTTCAGCAAAATAGAGCTTGATCTCAAGATTCGTATGCACCGCACTCTGCTTGCAGGCAGACCTACAAGTGTGTCCTTCTGCTTTGTGTTAATGTTAAACTCAGCTCTGAAACATCCAGTATAGATCTGGACCATTCAGGATTCCACCCTGGCTTAGCATGTTACAGTCAAATCTGAAGGCTATTATTGCTTTTTCTCACAATTTATGGATCCCTTTTAGATCAGGTGATAAAAACATCAAAATGAAGACAAATTCCTGAACAGAAAGTGACAAGGAAACTATCACATTCATAGATTCTTCTGGGATTTTTGGAAAGGTATTTGCTTATCCGAACAGTATTTGCCAAGATGAAAAGACACCAGCAGATTCCTTAGACTCACACTGACCAGGCAGCAGCTGCTGCTCTGTTGATACAGGGAACATCTGTGAAAGACTCTGGGTGGCAAGTGGAAAGATTTCATTGTCAGTCAGGTCCTGGAAAGCACAAAGGAGCTGGGACACAACATTGTAACCTCAGGATATAAGCAGTCTGTACTATGTACAGGGCATTCCCCCCAAATGTATACACATTTTAACACCTGATAGCTCAGTTTTGAAAATGAAATGTATTTTATTAAACCCTGTCTTCATAATTGTTCTAAGTGTGTGGATACATGAAAATGCCTGGTGTTAGCAGAAGAGGAGGTGAGAGCAGATTCCTCATTGTATATTCACAATGGTTGTCAAAGAAATGCCTGCTTCTATGGGAGGATCTGTTCAAATCAGAATAAACAAATTTACAGATGGGGAAACTGAGATACATAGACACACTTACATCTTGACTTACTCTACTGAATTAATGAATTGCACAACACTGAATCAAATGGTTAGATATATCCAATTTTACCTTCTGCTTTTAGAATCCCTCTTTGACAGCGTTTCCCAAGACAGTATTTATCTTGGAAGATACAGCTCAGAAACGCATGGCAGGCTTTTAGCCACAACTCTGTGTGTGTGTGTGTGTGTGTGTGTGTGTGTGTGTGTGTGTGTGTAATTTTGTTTTGTTTTATTATTTTATCTTGTTTTAAAGTTTTAGGGAGTTTCCACAAATAATATCACAATAATACAGTGTTATTTGCAAAACAACTCCCATTTTCTTTGGAGCAATAGCTGAAGGCTAATGGACTTGACACTGGGACTGTTTTTTTTTTCCTTTCTCCTTTTAAGGAAGCTAATTTGCACTTGGACACATGTTTAAAATAGATTTCTCATTTGAGGCCCTCGAAGAATAAGGCTACCCTCTCAGAGACTCTGGTTATTCAAGCAAGAAAATGGCCAAAGCTATTTCTCATCTATGATGGCAAAAGTCACTCATCATTAAATAAAACATTTAAGCAGTAATTTAAATATTACAGGCTATGAAACTGCTTAGGCAGTGAACAGGAACTGGAATTAGAAGACCAGTCCTATCCTTGAGCAAATAATTAAAACCTTGCTGTTTCTCATTCTTGTCTACAAGAACGGAATGAAAATTCTGGTTATTCATCCATCTAACATGAAGCTCTGAGAACTAATGAGTAGTTACAAGGCTCTTTCTCAAAAGTAAGTCCTTGTGGGAGAAGGAGGTGAGCAATAAATAGCACCTGTACTTTCCTCAGTTTCCAAGACAACTCTGATTGCAGATTTTCTTTCCCTTTGTCAGGTCATATGTCAGGCTTCGTGCCAAAATTTTATCCTAACCCTAACCAAACTCCTCTTCCTCATGGACATAAGACATAGTTAAACTTTCCTAAAGTCAGAGACTCCCAAGAAAACTCAATGAAGAGTACATACAGAGGAAAGGCTTAGGAAATTTCCTTACCATTAGGCATATGTTAATGCGTATGACTGATTTGCAGACATTATAAAAGAGTCATCTGTCAGTGTTTCCCCAGGCTTCTCATTTTTCTGGGGACACAAGTGCAAACAGCAGTAGATCAAGTCTTCTCTGCACAATTTCTCCCCACTTAGCAGAATCTTCGACAGAAAAAGTTCAGGTGTCTTAGAAAGTCTCTCTCTCTCTCTCTCTCTCTCTCTCTCTCTCTCTCTCTCTCTCTCTCTCTCTCTCTCTCTCTTCGGAGAAGGCAGCAGTTTTGGCCAGAAGTATTAATAAAGACTCCTTATTTTTCTCCAGCTTTTACAGACTATCCACTTTGTCTGGCTCACAGGAGGGTATGGACTGCTTTCCCCTTGTTTTGAATGTTTTTCAGACAGGCACTCATATAGAAAAATATTTGACACATTAGGTCTCCCAATAAATGTACTCTTGGATATTGGTCAGAGGTCTCAGATTAGGTTTCATTTAACAGATAACTTCTAATACTGAAGAGAAAAATAGAAAGATTGTGAAGCAGGAACAAGAATGAGAACAAAGAAGTAGAAAAGTCAAGTAAAAAATATCACTAAGGGAATCCAGAATCCCAGAGTGAGAGGAATCTTAGGAATCATATAATTCCATTTTGACCTGATTTGTGATTCCCTTTCACAGTATCCTCTACAAGTGGATGTTCAACCTATATTTTCATAACCCTTATGCCAAGGAATTAACTACCATCACTTGTCAAAGATACAAATTTTTATAATTCATGGAAAGACAACTGAGTGGATCCAAAGAGAAATTGGATCTGCAGTGTTAGAGGAGGGGTGACTTTGTTTCAAATATCAAAACATGGTCATTGATTAATATCCTTCTGTCAATAGGTGATAGATCAAGCAAGCAGAAAATCAGTAGAGATATATAGATGATTGGAACAGTACTATCAATCAACTTGATCTAATTGACATTTATAGAATACTTCATCCAGAAACAGCAGAATACACTTCTCAAACTTACATGGAACATTCACCTAAAATAGACCACATTCTGGGCCATAACATATACCTTAAATTTAGATGAATAAAAGTCATAGAAAATATGTTATCAGACTGCAATAGAATTAAACTGAATCAATATCCAAAAGATAGCTATAAAATCCCCAAATATTTGGAAATTAAACAACACACTTCTAAATAAGCCATGGGTTGAATAAGCAGCCTCAATATACTTTAAAGTAATCTCACTTAAATAAATATGCAACTTAAAAAATTTCACGGTATGCAGCAAAAGCACTTCTTAAATGGAGCTTTATAGTATTAAATGCATATATTAAAAAAGAAGAAAGATCTGAAAATAATAACTGACTTCACTTTATGAAACTAAAGAAATAAGAACAATTTAAGATGAAAGCAAGCAGAAGAAAAGAAATACTACAAAATTTAGGCTAGAAATCAATGATTAAAAATAGAAAAAAAATAAAGAAAATCAATAAAACCAAAAGCTGTTTTGTGTGTTTTTTTGAAAAAAAAAGATTATTTATTTTATTAATTATATATATAGATATTAATTTTATCAAATGTATTAAAATATACACCATAACCAAATGGATTTATTTCAGGTGGAATAAAATAGAATAAAAGAGAGAGGACACAAATTGCCAATATCAAAAATAAAAGATGGATCATCATTACTGATCCCATCTACATTAAAAGGCTAATAAAGAAATATTTCAAACAACTCTATGGCTACAAATAAGATTACTTAGATCAAATGGACCAATTCCTTGAAAGACACAAGCTACTAAAACTCACATGAGAAACAGATGCCCTAAATAGCTCTATATCTATTAATGAAATTTAAACAATTATTAATAATCTTTTAAAAAAATCAGGTCCAGGTGGCTTCATAGGTGAATCCTACCAAGCATTTGTGAAAGAAATAATACCAATTTTCCACATTATTTTCCAGAAAATAAAAGTAGAGAAAACACTTCCTACTTCATTCTAGGAGGTCAGCATTATCCCAATATCAAAGACAAATAAACACATTATAAGAAAGATAACTATAGGTCAATAACTGTCATGAAAATAAATACAAAAATCTTCAACAAAATATTAACAGATGAAATTCAACAATGTGTTAAAAATATACACCATAACCAAATGGATTCATTTCAGTTATTCAAGTCTGGTTTAATATTTTAAAAAATCAAGCAATGTATTATACCATATTAAAAGGCTAAAACAGAAAAATCACATGATCATATCAATTGGTGTGTATAAAGCATTTCAAAATTCTAACACCGATTCAGGTTTTGAAAAACAACAACACTCTCTTGAAAAAGAAAAATATATATTGGGAAACTTTTAACTTGATAAAGCACATCTACAAAATACCCCTGCAGTTAACATCCTTCTTAATAGTGAAGGTGTTAGTGAAAAGTGGACACTTTCATCCTAAGATCAGGAACAAAGCAAGGATATTCTCTCACATCATCCCAATACAATATAATACTGGAAGTCCTAGCTAAAGGAGAAAAAGACAATAAAAAGAAATAAAAGGTATACAAATCAGAAAGAAGAAATAAAACCATTCTTATTCATAGACAACATGATTATCTATGTAGAAAATTACAAGGAATCTAAAATTATGGAACTAAGCAAATATAGCAAAATTGTAAGATATAAGATATACAAAAAGCATTTTTCCTATACACCTACTAAAATTTGAAATAAAAAAACATTTGCAATAGTACCAAGAAAAATGAAATAGTTTAACAAAACAGGACCTGTATACAGAAAACTACAACACACTGATGAAAGAACTAAACTTTAAATAAATTGAGAGACAGTCTGTGTCCATGGTTTAAAAGTCTCAATATTGAGATGACAAATGTTCCCAACTTGATCTATAGGTTTAATGCAATCTCAATCAAAATCCCAGGAAGTTATTTTGGGATATCAATATACTGATTCTAAAATTTATATCAAAAGGCAAAAAACCTAGAAGAGCCAAAATGACGTTAAAGAGGAAAAACAAAGTAGGAGGATCCATATTACCCAATGTTAAGACTTACACTGAGTGGCCAGATTATTATGATCTCTGAATGCATAATAATCTGTCCACTCAGTGTATAACCTATATAATAAAAGGCTGATATGGAAATTGTCCCCTTGACCAGGAGTTCGACCAGTAGGCAGGCTGGCCAACCGCCCATATCCCCTACCCCTGGCCAGGCTGGCTGGACCCCACCCATGCACGAATTCATGCACCAGGCCTCTAATATATATATATATATATACATACATACAAACACACACACACACACACTGAGTGGCCAGATTATTATGTGTTCAGAGATCATAATAATCTGGCCACTCAGTGTATAATTAAGCTACAATAATCAAGATAGTATGGTAGTGGTGGAAGAAAAGACTCAGAGATCAATGAAACTAAATGGAAAGCTCAGAGAGACCCACACAAATATCAGATTTCTTTTTAAGGTACAAAGGCAATTTAATACAGAATGACTATCTTTTCAACAAATGGTATTGGAACAACTGGATATCCATATACACAAAAATGAATCTAGACCCAGTCTTATACCTTCCAAAAACTCAACTCAGATAAAAAACAAAACTATAACACTTCTAGAAGAAAACATAGGAGAACATTTATATGACTTTGGATTTGGTAAAGAGGATTTTTTTTTTATAGATAAAACATAAAAATCACCTGTGAAAGAAAAAAAATAAATAATTTGGATTTGATTAGAATTAAAAACTTCTATTTTAAGACTGTTAAGAGAATGAAAAGATAAGCCACTGATTGGAAAAATATATTTGTAAAATATACCCGATAAAGGACTTGTATCCAAATATGTAAGAACTATTACAACTTAGCAATAAAAGAAGCAACCTAATTACAAAAGGCAGAAGATCTGAATAGACACCTCATAGAAAAATATCTACAAATCGGAAGTAAGTACCCAATATCATTTGTGATTTGGGAAATGCCAATTAAAGAACATGAGATACCACTATACATGTTTTAGAATGACTAAAATCCAAAGAATGAACATTTCCAATTGCTGGTGAGGATGTGAAGCAACAGAAATGCTCATTCATTTCTGGTGGAAATGCAAAATCGTACAACCATTTTCTAAGAGAGTTTGGTAGTTTTTTACAAAGCTAAACATAGTCTTAGCTTATGATCCAGCTATGCTGCTAGGTATTTACCCAATTGATCCAAAAATTATGCCCACATGAAGGTTTATAGTAGTTTTATTCATAATTGGCAAAAATTGGAAGCAACCAAGATGTCCTTCAACAGGTGAATACATAAACTGTGGTACATCTAAGTACTGGCATACTATTCAATGATAAAAAGAATGAGCTATCAAATTGCCATGAAAATACATGGATGAATCTTAAAAGCGTATTGTGAATTGAAAGGAACTAGTATGAAATGTCTACATCTACATTATGTATAATATTATGTATATAACATTCTGGAAAAGCCAAAAATATGGAGATAGTAAACATATCAACAGTTGTAGGGATTGTGGTGGGGAGGTTGACTAGATGAAGCACAAGGGAAATTTTGGGATGGTCAAACTATAATGCATGATGTTGCAATGATAGACACATGACATTGCATTGGTCAAAACCCTTAGAAATTTACAGCAAAGAGTAAACTTTAATTTATGCAAATTTTAAAAATCACTTAGGAGTTAAGGGGATCCCAGATGGAATTCAGAATGTGACAGAAATGATGTAAATGAGTGGAATCTGAAAGACTAAAGGCAAAGGGACCTATATAGAAGCATGGTACTCTAGTTGCTATAGTTGTTTCCCAAGGAGTACAAGTATGGGTTGACATCCTGAAACCACTATACATGTGAAATTGAACATAAGGTGAGAGCCAGGTGTCTCACTGATAGAGTGGGAGTTTGCAAATAAACAAGGGTAGAAGGTAAGGGATTAGAGCTGGAGACATCAGTATGAACTTACGTTTCACTTAATAGAGCTATGGATAGTTACCTATAGAAATATTTAGAGATAAACTAAAGAACTTATATACTTATATGCATAGCCCATGGACATGGGCAATAGGGTAGTGAAAATCTGGAGGGAGGGCTAGGAAGCTGGGAGGTGAGGGATAAGGGGGAGAATAGGAGACATCTGTAATACTATCAATAAAAAATATATTTAAAATAATTAAAAATATATGCATGGGTTAAGATATACACATGTTTCTTTGTTGTCAGCTGAGGCCTAGATGCAATGACAACACAGTAGCAATGAGCATACCTAGTGCCCTGATCTTTTTTTCTATTCCCATTCTCCCATAAATGGAACCAGGGATTCTTAGAGAAATGGCTGATTCTAGGACTGGGGCAGGAAATACACAAAATACTAGTACACACAGGACATTTTGTGTTTGAACAAGGAAGTATTCAAAATACAACAACAACAAAACAAAACATAAAACACAAAGAAGGAGAAATCTCAAAGGACATAAGAGACAACTAAAAGAACTCCCAATGGTCAAAGTTGGAACAATTTTAGCAACAAAATAAAGTCATATTGAATTATAATCCACGGTATAAAATAAATACCCACGAGTCCATCCTGATATAAATAAATTGTTTAATAACTAATAAATGGAGAATAAGAGACAAATCTCCCATGCAAAAGAATTCCAAATGATTTTTTAGATAACACTGCCCTCAAGAAGGTGGAGCATAACTCTCTACTCTTTAAGTGTGGGGTGCACATTGACTTCTTTCCAAAGAGCACAGTATAGAAAGGGGGAAAAGAACAAATTTGTAGTGGAGAAATGTGGTAAACACTAGGTGATCAAGGTCAACATCAACAGTCACAAACTTTATAGATAGTATGTACACTTGATATGATATGATGATAATGGTAGCATTTTGTCTATGTGGTCTTCTTCCCCAAAACCCATAATCCAGTCTCATCATGAGAAAAACACTAGACAAATTAATAGGGTCACTCTACAAAATACCTGACAAGTACACCTCAAAACTGCCAATGTCATCAAAAACAAGAAAATCTGAGAAACTTTCAGTCAAGAGGAGACTAAGAAGGCTTGATGACTAAATGTAAAGTGATATCTGGGGTGGGACCTTGGAAGAGGAAAGAGACATCAGGTAAAAAAACAACAACAACACACAAACAACACACAAAACAAAACACAAAACCAAACACAAAACAAAACACAAACAAAACAAAAAAAACTAAAGAAATCTGGATGAAGTATGGACATTAGGTAATCCTATCTAATAAAAGAGTATTATGCAAATTGACTGTCACTCCAACACACAAGATGGCTGCCCCCATGTGGTCAAAGATGGCTGCCCCCATGTGGACACAAGATGGCCACCATAAGATGGCCAGCAGGGGAGGACAGTTGGGAGGAACAGGCCTGCAAGAAAGGGCAGTTGGGGGCGATCAAGCCTGAAGGGAAGGGCAGTTGTGGGGGACCCAGGCCTGCAGGGGAGAGCAGTTGAGGGGGACCAGGACTGCAGGACAGGGCAGTTAGGGGTGACCAGGCCTGCAGGGGAGGGCAGTTGCAGGGGGGACCAGACAAGCAGGGGAAAGCAGTAGGGGCAATGAGGCTGGCAGGGGAGGGCAGTTAGGAACAATTGGGCTGGCAGGGGACCAGTTAGGCTGGCAGGGGAGTGGTTAGGGCAGCCGTGGGCAAACTACGGCCCGCGGGCCGGATCCGGCCCATTCGGCTGTTCTATCCGGCCCGCGGAGCCGAAAGAGCGGAGGGTTCTCTTGCTCTCCCCTCCGCTCCTTTACTTTGAATTTATATTAGTTCACACAAACACTCCATCCATGCTTTTGTTCCGGCCTTCCGGTCCAGTTTAAGAACCCATTGTGGCCCTTGAGTCAAAAAGTTTGCCCACCCCTGGGTTAGGGGGTGATCAGGCTGGCAGGCAGAAGAGGTTAGGGGCAATCAGGAAGGCAGGCAGGCAAGCAGTTGGGAGCCAGCAGTCCCAGATTGGAGAGGGTGCAGGCTGGGCTGAGGGACACCCCCCCCCCATGCACTAATTTCATGCACCGGGCCTCTAGTAATAATAATAATAATGTATAATAATATTGGCTTATTAACTGTAACAAATGTTTCATACTAATATAAGATGTTAATAATAGTGGAAACTGGTTATGGTGTATATGAAAACTCTACTACTATCTTGTCAATTTTTCTATAAATCTAAAACTATTTTAAAGTTTTTTTTTTTAAGTTTATTAAAAACAAAACAAAACATGGTCACTGGATCAGGATCTTGTCACTTCTCCAGTATTTTTCCCTGGGGCAGAATCTGGGAGGTGTATGGGTAGGTCTGTTTTCTATAACATTGACTCCAAATTAGGAGTTGATGAGTGGCAAATGCCACCACCTTTCAGATAATTAATACTGTGTGCTAATATTGTAATATTTTGTGTTGGGAAAATGCTAAATGTAATGTGTTTTGTAATTTGACCATTTGGTAAGATAAGGCATGAAAGATAACATAAATAAATGCTACAATAGGGGGTATAGACAAAATGTGCTATAAAAATTCAGGGGATAAAAAAAAAATCAGGGCAACATGAAAGACTCCATGCAGGAGCTGGGTCACACAGAAGTGAGCAGGGAATTTCTGAGATAGGAATTGATTGTGGGCAGAAGTGGAGAGGAAAGAAAGTAGTAAGATTAAGTCAGCTTAACCAGAATGTAGTATTCTTACGGAAGGCAAGTGGAAAATGAGGCTAGGGAATGTGGATATTATGTACAGGCAGTAAGTAGGGAGCCATCTATAGTTTCTTACTCCAGAAGTGACAGAATAGAATTAAATAGAATGTTAAGCAGTGATTTGCCCGTACACACTGTCTCCTCTTTTTTCTCTCCCACTTTAGTCCATTCTAGAATGGCTTCTGCACAGCCACCTCTCCACTGGTAATTATCTACCCCAGTGTTGTCATTTCTAATAAGTCACACTTCTAGTTTTAGTTCCAGTTCCTCAGCAGCATTTAACTCTGCTATTGATTGCTCCTCCATGAAACAATGTTTTCTATTAGCTTCTGTAACACCACCCTTTCCTGATTTTCTCCTCATTTGTCTAGCTAATCTTCTTTGATTGATCTTCTTTCTATATCCAATTTTTAGATAATGGGGTTCTTCTTGTCCACCCTCTCAGTTTTCTTCTTTCTCTCTATAATCTCTCCCTAGTTGACCTCATTCATTCCCATGGGGTGGTTCATTTCTATATGTTTGATTTTTATGCCACAATTTATATCTCTAGCCCAGAATTCTTCTCTGAATTCCATTCTTACAGATACAGCTGCCTACGTGACACCTTTGTGTGGATGCCTAGGAGTTATGTAAGAGCTATCTCAAATTTAACACATCCAGCTTTGGTCTCTTGGTCGCCTCCTCTTCAAATTGTTTCCCAATCTTTCACATTTTCATAAATGGCACTACCCTCTTCCTAGTTCTATACAGAAACCTGAGCATCATCCTTGATACTGCCTTTTACCTCACCACCCAGACACAGAAAGACAAATCTTGTATGATCCCACTGATATGAGGCATCTAAAATAGTCAAAAAGTCATAAAACCAAGGGCAGAATGGTAGTTATCAGGGGCTGAGTGTGGGAAGAATGCAGATGTATTGCCAAAAGGTACAAAGTTTCAGTTATGCAGGATGTACAAGTTCTATAGATATATTAAGTACAACATAGGCTATATAGTTATTAATATTGTACTGTACACTTAAAATTTTCTAGAGAGTAGATATTATTTTTTCTTACTACAAAAGAAAAATATTTTAAAAATAAGTAAATAAAAAAACTTATTAAATCACCTTAAATTTGTTTAATCTTTTCCATTGCCCTAGTCTAAGCCATTATGTTATCTCTGGCATGAACATCTAAAACAGCCTCCTAACTGGTCTTCTTACACCCTCTCTCTCATTTACCTCAGTCCTTTTCCTCTGCCATAACAAATCTGGTCAAGTCATCTCCTATTTAAAATATGTCTGTGGCTTCCTGTGGCTCCTAGGATAAAGGTAACAATATTTAATGCACCCTGCCTAGTCTTGTTCCATCACCACTTCTGGCCTCACCTTGCTTCAATTTCCCCTTGCTCTTTATATTTCAAGCACAGCAGCTTTCTTTCAGAACCTAAAACATCAGGCTCATCATACAGAAACCCTTACTGTCAATGACTTCCGTCTCACATGGAACAAAACACGAACTCCGACATGAACTACAAGGCCTTGTATAATTGGACTCATGCTCACTTTTTCTATTTCATGTCATGATACATTCCTCTTGATCCATCATGATGCAGCCAGACAAGCTAATCTCTGTCTTGGAGCTTTTCACACACTGTTGTTGCCTTTAATACTTACTCTTGACTTGTTATAAGATCAGCTCCATCAGAGCTTAAATATCACCTCTTCAGAGTTGCCTTCCCTGGTCTCCTTATTTAAGTAGGTTTCTCACTGTTCTTTATCCCAACATCCTATTTGTATCCTTTAGATCTCAATGGTCATGTAATTATGTATTTTTTTACATGTTTTTTGACTCTTTGCCCCACTAGATCATAAACTTCAAAAGGATAGGGCCACTATGACATATAAATTCAGGGGTTGACGCATGGGAAGGACTCAAACACGTAAAAATTAATCTGGCCACAAGGCATAGGTGTCCAAGATGCAAAGCTAAGGTTAGGAGGCTAATACAATAGTCCAGTGACTTGTATTCCATCCACTTATATAAAGAGCACAAATGTGAGAGATATTAAGAAGGTAAAGCAGACAGAATTTAAGGAAAGCAGGATAAAAACACTCTGAACTGTTTGGCTATAAGGAATCTGATAGGGATGATTAGGAATATATCATAAATATATCAGGTTTCCTTTTGGGCTTTTAATGAATTCTATAATTTTACTGTATATCACAGAAAACCAAATTTGACATTTAAGATGTTTGGTGAGCTTCCTAGTTCTTATAAAAAAAGGAAAAGCTTTGGGATCATGTAAAAACTTGGGTATAATTTCTGCCACTCCATAGGTACATGCGTCCTTGGCATGGTAACTGACCTCTCAAATTCTTGGAATCTTCTGTAAAATGGGGATAAGAACTCCGTGCTGTTGTGAAATTAAAATTAGGTAATACTCATGGTCCAGAAGGGCCATGGCCTCTGCGTATTTAAAATCCAACTGACTCTTCATTTCTTCATTATTTTTAACTCAGGTCTGTTCCCACACTTTCCATGATCTTAGTGATTCAAAATCCTTGCTTATATTTCTACATAGTTTCAAGGGATAGTGTGAGGACAAATGAGATATGCTATCTGCTCCTAATTACCCATTTTGTAGCTTATTTACAGCAAGTTCTTAATCTTGGTTTGGCACCATCCTGGCCATAGGAGATATCTTGGCAGCTTCTTTATAGTCAGTTGCTGTGTGCTACGGAAGAGTTCAAACTGAACATCAGTCTAATAAAAAAATTGGGAAGAAAAAATACCATGTGCATTCTAGAATCAAGCATAAATGCCTTTTGAAATTATTTGTGGTTTTGAATTATGTCTTCTATTGCTTCATTTACATTAACCAGGTTGATTAGGATGGGCTACCTGCCATAATTCAGAAAAGACAATGATTTTTGGAGAGAAGACAAATCATAAACATAAGGCATTATCATGCATGAAAATGGATCCTCAAAACTCTGAAGGGTAAGAAGTAGCTTCACTTTTTCTCTTTGTTCCATTTTTATTTTTTGAAGAACTCATGTTAAAAGTATTTATTTATATACTTCTGTTTTTATATTAGGCTAAAAACTCTAAGACTGGATATATTGTTAATATATCTGGCATAGAGGACTCTAATATTGTGTCCTAGGATGATTCCTAGATAGTTGAGAGAGCTAGTCATTATAACCCAGACATCTTATTCTTTACTATTTTTAAGAGGCTGAATTTGCATTTCATCTTTTCTCCCCACCAATTCTAGTGCCATGAATACATGTTCGCAGAAGGTGTTTTTTTATTGTTGTTTTTCATTTTTTGTTTTTAACAATATTTCCACTTTAAAAACAAGGCATTGGGGAAGAAAGAAGTAACTTTGAGGCTATTAGCAAAGACCCTAAGGAGAAGATCCTTAAATCAAGATGGGTCCATGACCCTGAATTATGGACTATGTAGTCAACTGATTAATTGGCCACCACTGTTTTATTGAACTGATTCACCTGCATGCCCGTCACGAAGCTATACTCACTCTTAGAAAGGGTTACTCTCCCCTTTGTTCTACAGTCAGAATGACATTTGTAAAGTAGTTGAGTGCAATATGACACTGCAAAAGAAGACCCTGGACCTATTTTGTTGCTTTTTAAACATGATTATAATACTGTGCTGCTAGTGATCCCTTTTGTCTTCATGCCTGGGATATTAGAAGAGGCCCCGAGGTTATTCACATGTATCTGTGAGTAGCTGTATAATTCTTGTCTTGAACCCATTTGTACAAATTTCCCCAGAGTATTGTACATTTAGCAAACACATCAGACACTGTACTCATTTTCTTGGGGAGCTATTGCTATGGGATAGGTCATCTAGGTAGAGGTCAGCTTTGAGTATTTGAGTACAACATCACAGGTCCCTAATGTGTCTTTGTGAGTTGGGTCCCTTTGTACAGTGTAGAATAAAGAGTTGTCAATACCCCTACACTATGGACAGGCTAAGTCCAAGAAAACTGAGTTTGTTATCACATTCCCATCCTTCTTCCAGCACTTTAGGATTTATTGAATCACGTCTTCAGGCCCGGGACCTTGTAAGAAGCTGGGTACATGAAACTGTACCCACCACATGGTACAGGGAAGACAGAGTGGCTCTGTGAACCCTGTTCCAGAAGTGCCTTTGCTGCCCTTTGTGTTAGCCATGACCCTTAGCCAACCCTGAGGAGGTAAACAGCAGGGAATCTGGGATCATATTCAAGTATCTCAGAATACTCATTACACCATCAGAAGTCAACACTGGAGCAATTTGTTCTACAATAATGCTAACATACTTGAAATTTGCAATTGGGAATTTAATTCATCTCAGCATATAAGAACATTTATTTCTTTGTTCCACTGGCTTCGGGTCGGGGGAGGGAAGTTCTTTCAGGATACCACCATTGCCCATTTCCAGGTCTTTAGGTTTATTTTGTGCAGTTCTCTCATACAACCTCAGAGAAACCCAACATTTAAGCTACAACAGGGATCAAACAGAAAGTTAAGCAAGGTTGGAGTAATCAGGGATTTGGAATTCGATATGGTGACGTCCATTGTTTTTAACATATTAAAAACAAGTTAGGGGAGTGGATTCTTTGACAGATGGGTATAATTGTGTTGAAAAAAATAGTTTTGCAATATATTTGTGTTCTGCAGCTAGGCAACGAAAAATGACTAACACACAGGAAGTATGTACTTGTGTGGTGCTTCTAGCCAAATAATGGGAATTATAAATCTCTTGATTTCTCTATGCGAATATTCTTTATGTAAAATAAAAAAAAATAAAAGAATAAAGCCCCCTGAGTTTAGAGGGCTTGTTTTTGACTGACTTCTCTCCCACGGTCCCTTTATTATTTTTCTTAGTCTTTCTCACAGGGCATCAGGAGTGGGAAGTTCTGTAAAAAGAAAAGAAGGGAGTGGATTGTAAGCTATTAATTAAAAAAAAAAAAATCCTACAAGGACTCAAGGAAGAATAACATAAAATGAGGAGTCAATTTTGCTTGGCTTTATTATAGGGTGACACAGTATATGAACTATGTTGCATTTTTTTAAAGATTTCAGGAAATAAAATGGAATTGAAGTAAAGACTATTGCTATGAAATAGCTATGATTGCATCCTAACTCAGACGCTAACAACCTGCAATAAATACTGTTTGTATTATTACTGTAATTCTACAATACCTTCCTGTTGATCTTTTTTTTTAATCCATGCCATTGAATAGCTCACAATTTGTATTACCCTTTGGAAACCTTTTCACAGCCTAGGCTAAACAATTGCTTTTATGTATCCAAGTGGGAAGACTTCTATTACTGTAGATCACCCATGCAGTTTTAAGAAAGGAGTCTTAGAAAATTTCTCAGTGAAAATTGCCATATCTTGACCCTTGTCTGGCTATCGTTCAATAACCTTTCTATGCTGATGCCAGGCAGGCAGAGAAGTAAATATGATAGAAATCATGATGGTGAGAAACAATTAGAACTTGGCCAGTGGGTTATGGGTTGCTCCGATTGTATTTTACAAAAGGCAATTGCACATTAAGACTATATTACATAGTTCCAAAGATTAACCAACCACATGGGAAGTTGAGGAACTCCATTCAAAAATATACATCACATCCCAGGAAGTCAACCTCTGCAGGGACAACAGTCAACCATCTCAGCTCTGCCAGGGCCTCTGTGTGCACCTGTGTCCCAATCATCTCAGTCGCTCCCCCCACCCCCTTTTATTTTTAACCTCTGGCGATGTTGGCTGCACAAGGCTTAGAAGCAAAAGTACATTTTAAAAGATTTCAGTAGAATGGTAATCAGAAGAAATCCTTGAACCTGACATCCCAAAGCTTGTTGTACCTATAAATCTGACAGGTCAATCCCCTTGGATTAACTTCTGATTAGAAATGAAGATATTAAGTCCAAATTCCAGAAAATGATGATTAAGGATTTAAATATACATATATATATATATATATATATATATATATATATATATATATATATATATGTATATATATATATATATATCCCTATATATATCTCTATCTCTGTCTCTATCTCTGTCTCTGTCTCTGTCTCTGTCTCTGTCTCTGTCTTTATCTCTATCTCTGTACCAATCTCTTATGCACAAAGTGCTTAGGAACAACCAAAATTTCAAATTCATTAACTAATAGGAAGTCATTTCTGGAAAGAACTTTCTCCAGAAGGCTAACGACATGATGAATCCTAAAATGCGTCTCAGTGTGGTGATGGTCAGAGGGAAGGGGGTTGGGAGCTGGGTGGAGGTGGGCAAAGATGGGGAAAATGGGGACATCTGTAATACTGTCAGCAATAAAAAGCGTTAAAAAAATAAAATGAGTCTCAGAGAAAATGTGTTATATCCAGTCAAGGTCTACAGCTTGTTAATAATTAGGTAGAGTCAAAGATAAAGGTTTCCTGACTCCTGAATTAGGAACTGATTTTCAATAAAAAGTACTTTTAAACAATTCTGTTGTTAATAAACAAATAAAAAGGACTATTTTGTAATCATATAATTCTTTTCTTGCTTATTTTAGCTTTATAAAAAATGAATCAGATCTGCTAGTGTGGCTCAGTGGTTGCGCATCAACCCATGAACCAGAAAGAAGGTCATGGTTTGATTCCTGATCAGGGCACATGGTCATGTTGTGGGCTCGATCCCCAGTAGGGGGTGTGCAGGAGGCAACCGATTGATGATTTTCTCTCTTCATTGATGTTTCTATCTCTTTCTCCCTCTCCCTTACTCACTGAAATCAATAAAAAAAATATAAAAAAAAACAAACAAACAAATCAAAAGTGGATAGCATGGGCAGGTTGAAAAGTCATTATTCAAGATACATATTAGTCTGTATACATTGATAACAAAAATAAGAAGATGAGATTGATAATAGTGAACCATTCCTCCATACAGGAGATAATTTTTATGAGTTAATTCTGAGTATCATAACTTGTAAATTCACATTACAATTTCTTTGTGATTTAAATTTTAACTTCCTCTTCTAGACTTGGAGTTTCTGGGAGGCAAGGTGCTACCTTTCATTTTGTGATTTAGTGGACCCTGATGAAAGGCAAATACATAATAATTGATGAACTTCTTCAACCTCCCTTTCTCCTTATGCCTATGATAAACACAGCCTCATTTCCAGTGAGCCTATGTATTTACTTGTTATTTAATTCATTCATTTCATTCCACAATTATTTACTAAATGCCCAAAACTGAACCTCAAAATATCAGTCTTAGTACTGGACATTCTTGGTGTAGAATATTGTTTGGAACATAATAGACAGATGCTCAATAAATATTGGTTTAGTAAATTTGTAAATGACCACATTAGACTTATTTATCCACTTACTTATTTGATTAGCTTTAATTATGATAAAATGTACATAGCATAAAATTCATTATCCTAACCACTTTTAAATATACAATTCAATAGCATTAAGTATATTCCCATTGTTGTGCAACCAATCTCCAGAACTCTTTTCATTTTGGAAAACTAAAACTCTATGTTCATTAAATAACAACTCTCCATTCTCCTCTCCCTGCATCTCTTGCACCCACCTTTTCTGTCTCTTTTGACTATTCTAAATATTTCATATGTCTTTTTGTGACTGACTTATTTCACTCAATATAATGCTCTCAAGGTTCACCCATAGTGTAGCATGTGTCAAAAATTCCTTTTTTTCAAGGCTGAATAATATTCTATTATATGTATATACTATATTTTGTTTATCCATTCATCTTTTGATGGATACTTGGGTTGCTTCCAACTTTTGGCTATTGTGAAAAACGCTACTATGAACATGCTTATAGAAATATCTCTTTCAGTCCCTGCTTTCAATTCTTTTGGGTACAAACCAGAGTGGAATTGTTGGATCATTTGGTAATTCTATTTTTAAGTTTTTGATGAATTGCCATACTGTTTTCTATCGTAGCTGCACCATTTTACAGTCCCAATAGCAGTGCACAAGGATTTGAATTTCTCCACATCCTGGGCAACACTTGCTATATTCTTTTGATAATTCCATCCTAATGGGTGTGAGGTAGTATCTTGTGGTTTTGTTTTGTATTTCCCTAATCCAAATTAGTTTTCTTTTCAAAGGTGTTTTATTATACTCTGGAGAGACATTTGCACTAGTGACAAGTGATATTTGTAATTCACACTTTTCTACTCATGATTTTCATTCTTTGCTTTCATCATTTCATCTTTGTAATAAACACATACACATTCATTAAAACACACACATGTTTTTGGGTAACAATATTCTCGGCATAGAGAAAAAGAAAATCAATGCTAGATATGACACATGAATACTTTTGAAAAATGTTTTAAGAACTATTATTCTCAAGCATAATTCAGTCCCACTGTGGTACCCTAGGGACCATAAATGACTTCTTGTCCAGAGGAAGGGCTACCATACCCATCTTTGGTAGCTAGGGTCAGGACATGATAAATTAGTAAAATCATAGATAAATCCTGTTTAGCTATTTTTTAAACACTTTCTCTTACCTAATGCTTTTCCAGAGTGGTCTGTTCTCAGGGTTGCAAATGATTTAGCTCGTTATTTTTTCCCCCTATTTTCTGAAGGAGACATTACTGAGAGGTTAGAGTAATGTCTATGGAATAATTCTTAGCATGTTAGTAAAATGAGGGAAGAAAGGCAAAAATATCTGGGTAAATATTATTTTGCTGATATTTAGATATTTAGCTCCTGAAAATTCATGGGTGGATAGTAATATCTGTTCATGAAAATATAAAAATATCTGCAAAATGGAGAAAAACTGCCCCTCACTGGCCCAGGGATCTGTGTCAAAATAGTAGAATTCCCTACTTAACTACCTACAAAAACAGTTTGATCACAGTAACATTTCCAGGAAGCCATGCCATTATAGTTCTACTGATTAGTCTCATGCCACCTTGCCATTCCCTGAAAGGTTCTAGGGAAGGGAATCAGGTCTTTGTATATCAGTCCCAACTAGCTTTGGTTTTGTGTATAGTGTGTGTCTTCACCTATAAAATAAGGGATCTGAATCTATGGATTTTTGAGGCCACCCACTTCTTTTTTTTTTAATATATTTTATTGATTTGTTATAGAGAGGAAGGAAGAGGGATAGAGAGTTAGAAACATCGATGGGAGAGAAACATCTATCAGCTGCCTCTTGCACACCTCCCACTGGGGATGTGCCTGCAACCAAGGTACATGCCCTTGACTGGAATCGAACCTGGGACCCTTCAGTCCGCAGGCCGACACTCTACCCACTGAGCCAAACCGGTTAGGGCGCCACCCACTTCTTAACACTGAAATTCTACAAATCTGCTTCTCATGATTATTTTGTACAAACCACTCTGGTGTCTATGACAGTACAAATTCTAGACCCCAAAGACAAAGATCCAAAAGAAGGCCCTAAGGTGAACAAGTATTCTTTATTTTCTAAGGCTACTCAGATGCTCTTGTGAATACTTCCATATTCACTCTATTTATTGTTTCAGTTTCATCATCCAGCTTTCAACCTTTCCAGAAATAGGGCCTCCTCCTGTTCATCCCCAGTGCATCGACCAAAGCATGGAGATCAGATTCCATCAAGAATTCTGTCATAGATAGGGTTGCCCAATCAAGACACAGGATGCCCAGTTCGATTTGAAATTCAGATGAATGACAAATATATTTTTAGCATAAGTATGCCCCATGCAATGTTTGAGACATAGTTATACTAAAAAAATATTTATTGCTAATCTGAATATCAAATTTAACTGGATGGCCTATGTTTTTGTTTGCTAAATCTCATAACCATGAGAGCATGAGTCCTGTGGGTATGAAGCCCATCCTGGCCACATGTGGATGAGTGACTGAGCAGGTTACACAGCCTCCAAGCTCCTTGGCTTCCTTACCTGTCCAGTGGGAATAATGATGATCTTTCTCAAAGGAGGACCAGGCTCAAGAAAAATGGGAACCCTGAAAAATTAATGATTTTTTTCATCCAATTAATATTTGTTAAATATTTACATGAAATTTATTCTGTGAAAGTAGGAGTAAACTGTTTAATTTTAATAATAAATTAATGCTCAAATGAGAGGTTTTAATTTATCAGAAACCAAACCTCTTGTGGTTTGATTACCTTGGCATTTGTTTAATTAAGCCCCTTAATCCGAATCAGTAATGATTAATATTAGAGACTGTACAGAGTACATGCTCATTAGAGGAAGATAATGCTATTGTTATTCTCAAATCATCTCTGTATGAGCAACCTACTGCCTAACCTTAAGATATTCTTTGGAGATGAATTTACAAGCATCATATAATCAGAGCTCCAGATCTGAGAGACGATTTGGTTTAAGTTGATCATTTTATAGATAAAACAGAGGCTGGGAAGATAAAAGGATTAATTCCAAGTTTCCTAGCCAGGTAGATGCACAGCTGGTGTCCTCACTGCTCTTTGCTGTTATGTCATGCGGCCTTGTGGAGAGGTACACTAATGCTCTAGATATCCAGATAGGTGACATAACTCCTGAAGGATTTACCCCTACAAAGTAAAAATATCAGGCATATTTAAACACATGTGCAAACATTAACTGTACTGTTATGAAAGTTTATAGAAACACAGAAATCTTAATATCACGGTTGGAAGCATAAAACATTGGCATCCTTCCCAAAAAAGACCCATTGAAATCATACAGGGAACACCAGGGGGATGGAAGCTAATGATCCTACTAGAGCCATCTCCAAATAAACGCCACGTTCCAATTGCGAAACAGCTCAAATGAGTCTCTGAGTCTCTTTGGAAACTATTAAAATGCTTGTGCAGATTAAAATTACAAATGCTTATTAAAACAGTATGCCCAAGAAAGCAGCAAAGACAACAATGACAAACAGAAAGGTCACTGCCTGATGAAATATTTTCATTAGGTGGCTCCGTTCCATGCTATTTTCCTGACTTTCTCTCTTCATCAGAGGTGGGAGCAAGTGCTGGAGAGTTAACTTTCCATGAGAGCCGAAACCTTCGACTTAATATTCATTGTGCTAAACATTTTCTTATGTTTTTTGGCAGCTTGAACGTGCAGGCACATATCTAAGCTGACCTCCTTCGGCTGAGGTTGGCTCACAAGTCTGTTCTGCAACAGAGACTAAATATTTCTGACATTGCTTAAGCAAATGGTCATTTTAAGTGGCTTTACACTTTACATTCTTCCTAAAAGTATGGCTTTACATTAATAGTGTTAATGCTCCAGTAAAAGACTCTGCATAATAATCATCCCAAAGTCATGTGTGGCTGCGGAAGTGGGAATATCTGCGATGTGAAGGCTGTTTTGACAAGAATTTCACATTCTTAAGTTTAGTTTACTTTTATTCTTTTCTCTCCAGAGTTTTGGCAAAGTATCTCAGGTTCCAGATAGGCATTTGAAATGTGGGGGTTCTGTTGATACAATTGAGAGGTGAGAAATATTGTGAGATGGGAGAAAAAGAAAATTCTGGGAAATTCTGTCTTTGCCAGCCAAGTAGTTATTGTTCATTTATCAAAAGATCTGAAATAAGCATACACACTAATGGTATGAGTTTGGGCAAGTTTTGTGCTTTGTTTTTCTATATAAAATGTGGATGATGATGGTACCTGCTTCATGAGTTGTTGCAAGGATGTAAAATGATATCATATATATTTTTTAATCCTCACCTGAGGTCATGCCCAGAGAGAAGTATGATGAGAGAGAGAGAGAGAGAGAGAGAGAGAGAGAGAGACAAACATTGACCAACTGCCCTCCACATGCTCCTGCTCCCTGACCAGGGATCAGCAACTCAGGTAAGTGTCCTGACTGGGAATTAAACTGCAACCCTTTGGTGCATGGGAGGATGTTCAACCAATTGAGCCACTCCGAATGGGCTGAGATGAAAATTTAAAGTGTGGAGAATAGGGCTTAGCATGTTATTATTATATAAACTAGAGGCCCGGTGCATAAAATTCGTGCACTGGGGAGGGGTCCCTCAGCCCAGCCTGCCCCCTCTCACATACTGGGAGCCCTCAGGGCATGTCCTACTGATGGCTTAGGCCCGCTCCCTTTGCAGGAGGTGACCAGGCTGATCAGAGGAAGGTGCCAGCCCCATCACCCCACTGCTGCAGCCACTGCCAGTCACCGCAGCTACCAAGGTATTTCATCAACATGGACTCCAGTCCCTTCACCATGAAAAAATGACAACTTTCTTTAAGCATTTTCAAGATGTGTCTTTCATAAGGTATGACATTTCTTTCTTTATTTTTCTTTTTATCCTCACCTGAGGATATGTTTCTATTGATTTTTTCCCCTTCCCTCTGATCTCAGGCTCGGCCCCTGCCCAAGCCTAAAGCCTCCGCCCCAGGCTTTAGGTTTGGGAAGGGGTTCCTCCCCAGAATCTCCCATCGCATGCTCGGCCCCTTCCCAAGCCTAAAGCCTCTGCCCCAGGCCGGCTGGGAGTGACCTGGGTGCTGAGAAGGTTCCTGGGACCCAGGTATGTATGCAAATTAACTTCCATCTTTGTTGGGTTAATTTGCATACTCACTCTGATTGGCTGTGGGTGTAGCAGAGGTACGATCAATTTACACGTTTCTCTATTATTAGGTAAGATGGCAGGTGATACTACAATTATAAAGGATTGATTATTAATATTATTATATCCACCATGTTCAGCTTAGTATTTTTAAATGCATAAAATTGTTTTGATGGATTTTATAGACATTTAACGCAACTCAGTCACTCCACTTTTGTCTGTAGGAAAACACACACATAAACATTTGATTTTCAAATCAGAAAACTACACACACACACACACACACACACACACACACACACACAGATACACACATACAGCTCAGTTAAAAAAGTCTCTAACTTTATCTCTCTAGCCTATAGTTTAAAATGCATTATGTATAGAGGAAGAGGGAAATCTTAAATCTGAAAAGTCACAGCATGAGATGAATTGTGACTCCTTATTTCTATAACCCAGATGGGGTTCTAGCCCTATAAGCCAATTCCATCCCTGCCAGTACTCTGATTCTTACTCTTTTTCTTTATGTTTCCGTGTACCAAAAATATGCTTTAAAAAGTGCTATCTGATTGTGATTTTTTCTTCAAGAAAACCACAAGAATAGAATTACATGTGTCATTTTTAAGGGCCTTTTTGTTCCAACTCAAGAAAATATCTTATTTTCAAGAGCCTGCATACATCTAAGCTCTTATCAAGTAAGTAAATAATTTCTAAAATTACATTTTGGATTTATCTGTATCCATCATTGCCTCACAAGTGAAAATCCTAGAAATGGACAAAAATTTTTTTTCTAAGTAGATTCTTCCAAATGCATCAATCCTAGGCAACCAGCTCTTTTCCAATAAAGATAAAAAAATAAAAATATCTAGTAAGTAAGTAATCTAATTTACTTTATTCCAAATAACTAGGCTTCAAAATATATTTAAAAATGTTATTTATCTCTGTGTGTGTCTCTATCTCTAGTTTTGTCTCTTGCATATGAAAAGAGAATAGAGAAAGAACCTAAATTGGGAGAAATAGTAACATAGTAAATTGGTTCTACACACAAGTACAGATAGATAATTGCTTAAAAAAAATCTTTCTCCCAAGGTTCTTCAAATTGAAGTTTGAACTTTTTCTCACTGAACCCATATAATTTATCTGTGGAATTTAATCCAATGGGGTTTTAAAGGCATTTCATTTTGAGTAAAAATAATGTCATGCCTAAACTAGTAAAACAGCTTTAACTATTGACTTAAAAATGCATGACTGCAAATGTATTACTGTTATTTCTTGTAAGCATGCTTTTATAACTCCCCTCCTTTAGGCAGGGAGAGCTCTTGAACTGGCCGCAAAATGTGCCTGTGAGGTAGTAGTTAAAAGGCCAATAGCTGTTATATACGTTTGTACAGAGGAAATTGAAGGCAGAAGTAGATGACAGGATTTTATTTGGTCAAAGTCAGAGGGCAGCAGAGTTTGCATCACTGCACACCTCTTAGATGCCAAATGACTTTTTAGGCTTTGCAGATGCAAAGGTGGGTAAAGTCCAATCACCTCTATTGGGAAGCTTGTTGCATTCCAGCTGGGGAGGAGACAAAGGCTCTTGAATAAGTAGCTATAGTACAATGCGATTCTTGCTGGGCAGATATTTAAATAGTGTGCTCCAAGAGCACGGGAAGCCCCGGAAGCTTTGAGTAGTGAAGAAACAAGATCACATTAGTCTTTTAAGAAAATGACTGGGTAGTCGTGTTGGAAGGTCTGGAGTCTGGAAGGAAATGCCCATAAGCCATGTTATAATCTAACAGCATTTGAGAGTAATGATGAGGACCTCCATTATGGCAGGGGGAGTAAGGAAGATGAGTACCTTAACTTAGGAGGTACTTCCAATAAAGTGAATTAATGACAATTAATTATACGTGGTGAGAGACAGGAGCTAAGCTATTGGTGACTGGCATTTTTCAGGCCTCTGTCTTAGGTCCCCTTCTCTTTCCATGCCAATGCCACATATATGCATCCAACTATCACATATGCACTCTATTTCCTCTTCTACACAAATGAATTATAAGTAGATTTCTTCAGCCATCTGCTTAGAACTCCAGATCTATACATTTAGCTCACAGCTCGAAATGTCTTCTTAGGTATATTAGATGTACCTCAGACTCAGATGTCCAAAATCAACCCCAATTTGATTCTCTTACAGGATTCAATCTCAGTAAATGACATTTCCACCATGCCAGAAACCCATGTGGTGTCCTTGGTACTTTCATTTTTTTATCACCCTCATATCTAATATCCCTCAAAATCCTTAGATTTTATTTCCTAAGTATCATTTGAATCTGTCCATTATCTCCAGTCTCCTTGCTATTGTCCCACCCCAAATTACTGTCATCTCTGGCTTGGATCTCTACAATAGCCTCCAAAATGCTCCTCCCACATCCATCCATACTCATTCTCCCTACTACTGTGGGAATGAACTTTCAGAAACATAAATCTCTTTCTGCTGAAAACTGTTTGAGTGCTTTCCAGTGTTCTTAGGCTGAAAGAACAAAATCCTCAATGTGGCCTAGAATAGGTCTTAACATCTTCTCCTGCCCTCTGTGCCACATCGTGTTCTGGCCTCAGCTTTCCATAGGAGTGCCTTTCCTGACATCCCTAACTGGGTCGGAGGCTGATACATAATTCTCATAGCACTATGTACTCTCTATTTACCTCTTAGCACAGGTGCAATTTTGTATTTATTTTTGTATTAGCTCATAAATGTTTTTCTGACTAGATGGTTGTCAGGTTTGATCAAATAATTGAATCCATACCCCTCACCTGGAAACTGACCTTTAGGCCACTTCACAATGGACATTTCCTTTTGCTTAGACCACAATCCACTTGATAAGACCATTATCTCTCCCCTCCGGACCTTCCCAGGATCTGGACCTGCCAGAGAATTCTCCACCCAGAAAAATCCCACCTAGAGTCCGTTAAAAAAACTCTGACTCCCCATCTTTGGGTGCTGATGCCATTTTGGGGCTCAGCCCATCTGGTTTGCAATACATTTATAATCCCTCACCACTTTGGCCTAGTGCATTCCCCCTTCGGCGACCCTAACAATTGAAAATGCCATGATGCAGGGCCAGGTCTTTATGATCACCACTGAATTCTTTAACACACAGCCTGGTACATATTAGGTGCTCAATAAATGCTTGAGTAAAAACAGACTAACTGAACAAGTCCATGGTTTCTAATGAGGAAGAACAAGGAGATGGATGAAGTTGTTGATCAAAGTTGGGAAGAGAGTTGGACAATGTGAAAAGTTGGGCAGATGAATTCAGTTTGGACATGGTTAGACTGTATTTTCAGATATCTATAGAATACCCAGGTAGGTGGTGGAATATACTAGGTACAAAATATTTTTCAGAGAGAATTTGAAACTGGGAGTCATTGTGTTCATGTACTTGAAACTTCGCAGTCCTAAGAGAGCAGGTACAGAGAAAAATTGCAAGCTCAAATGCCTCCAGGGACCACCCAGAAAAGGTATGAGTGAAATAATGAAGTAAGAGACAAGTGGCTGTAGGTGTGAACTGGAGGATGTGTGCTCTGCTGTAAGGTATGCAGAATCAGATTAAAACAAAACATTCTAGCAGCAAAACAAAATACTTCTGCAAATTCCATTCAGCCTCTGGGAGAGCTGATTGACATCATGGTGAATGAAGGAAAACAAAGTCAAAGATAAAGCCTAGGTATATAGAGGAACAGTTTGTGAAGGAGAGGAAGAAATAATGATCATAGAAGAGAGAATGGTGGAGGGTAATCTCTTGGAAGCCAAGATGGGGAACTCTTTAAGGAAAAAGGGGTGAATCAACAGTGTTAATGCTTCTGAAGAGTTCAGTACAATGAGGATTAAAATTAGGCCACTGGATTTGGCCATTAGGATTCAGCAAAAGCAGTTTCATGCTAAACTCAAGCTAAAATCGAGTTTTCAGCTCTTGAGCCAGGTTGATTTTGGCACTTTTTCTACAAATCTAGTTACCACAAAGCACTGTTTCTGGTCTTAATTTACTCAAGTCCCTTTTGCTAAACATAAATATTTCACATTCTAATTTTTTAAAAATATATTTTTATTTATTTCAGAAAGGAAGGGAGAGGGAAAGAGAGATAGAAACATCAATGATGAGAGAATCATTGATCGGCTACCTCCTGCATGTCCCCTACTGAGGATCAAACCTGCAACCCAGGCATGTGCCCTTGACTGGAATCAAACCTGGGACCCTTCAGTCTGCAGGCTGATGCTCTATTCACTGAGCCAAACCAGCTAGGGTTTCACATTCTCCTTTAATGTTATTCTTAAAATAAAAATAAAATTTAAAATACAACTAAAATAAAGTCAAAGCAATTGTTATTTTGAATATGCTTCATATTATTATAATTTGAATATCCAATAACCTGGAGTGGTACATAGAATAGTTATTATCTCCTTTTTATAGGTAAGAATAAAAAGCTCAGGGAGTTCATGGATTTATCAAGGATCACAGAACCATTTAAATGCTTCAACCACAATTAGCTCCAATCTGAGCTCCTCCCATATTGTGGATCTGGAACCTTCCTGGTTAGCCTACTTGGTGGTATGCTATTACCAATATCAACCAAGCATACCTCTACCAAAGGAAACACCCACCTCCCCTCCCCCCAAGCCAACCCTACAGACAGAGCAAGCCCAGCAGACCATGGTTCAGAAGTTCAACTTCCCACCTGGAAAAAGTCATGCTGCTTGTTGGAGCTCTGAATATTGGGACCTCTTCAGACAACAGGAGATATGCTGACTGCTTTTTTTATTATCTGCCCCTGCAAGTAAGTAGTTTCTATGGTTATGTCTTTAATGGAAGCTGAACCTCATCTCTAGTAAGAAAGCCCTTCTTTTACATATATGATTTGAGTGGTTGGGAAGTGGGATCTGCTTGGTACCTGCTACATGGAATCACTATGCTCATGTCTGCAACTTGGCAATCTCATTCTGGCAGGTCAGATGTCAGCGTCACTGAATGTGTACCTACAGATCTCAGAACTTTTTATTGAAACAAAACTAATGGCATATGATTACCTCTTAACATTTTGCCCGGTAGCCTCAAAATACAGTTTCTGAAAAGATGCTGCCAAAACAATGTTATTTACTCCAAAGTAAACCCCAGGAATATCAGAAGAGCTTGATTTTATGTGTAAGTGATATTGATAGCACTTCTAGCTTGTTTATTGAGTGAGTGAGTGAGAACAGTGTGCCAGGGGTTTTATAAAGATCACCTGTGAGTTAACAGCACACCTTCAAGGTAGGCCAACCTCCGATCAATACTTGCCTCAGGTCACAGAGCTGTTAAGTGACAGACTGGATCTGAATTCCGGTCCATCATGCTCTACAGTTCACTCTCCCTCCACATAGTAGGCTTCATGAACAAATTAGGATAAGTAATGCTGAAAAAGGGAGCAGGTTCACTAACATTATTTTACTACATAATAGTGTCAATGCCCAAAATTCAGGACAAAAAAAAAAGCCAGACAGATGTGTCCACACTCTCTGACTCATGAGAAACATCAATTTTCCTTACCAATCTCTGCCTCCACTGCCTGCCATGTTTGTTGTGTACCATCTGGAAACTTCCAGAACCAGTTTCCAAGTCACCTGTCTGAATTGCTGACACCACATAACTCTGACCTACAGACTTTAAATTTCTTTTCCCAACTCCCAATTTCCTTTCTTAAGGAAGGGTCAGAGTAGTGCATATTAACATATTTTATCTTTTCCATACTAGAGGTTTTCATGTTGAAAATTCTAGTACAGACTCTGGTTACATGCTGTCTTTTTAAAAGAATATCTGCTTAACTTTAATCCATTACTTAAAATCTGGAATACACCAAACCCAATTGTTATATAGAATCACCTAGGGAGAGTTTAATGGAAAAGCAAGGCAGCAAATTAGTACCATATGATTAGCTTGGCTAATACTAAGTTTGTTTATCCAAGGCCCCTCGGAAGAATGGACTGTGTTTTTAAGATATGACTTGTTTTCAATATCTGTACAGAGACTTGTCACTACTGAACTGGACATTTAATTTTCCACTTATTCATTTTCCCCTTACAGATAGTTCTTTGGCTATTCAGTATGTGCATAATTCAGGGAAAAATAATGATAAGAAAAGGGACACAGAGAATATCATAATTAAAGCGTGCATTTGCAAAATACACTCACTATACTCAAAACATCCTGATTGCTATAATCAGGTAGATTAAATTTTCAGCAAATATCTTTTTAAACAGAGGTTTATTTAAAGTCATAAGCAGAGAGGCAGCTTTCAGAATCATCTTATAACACAAAATTAACTAAATTTACCTTCGATTAGTTTTTAAATAACATAAAGAGAAGCCAAAATGTAAATCAATAGATTTGTGAAACTTTAGGGCATCTTTCCTGACCTTCTAGGACAGGTTTATTTTTTCCTCATATGAATTCTCAGTAACATAAGCCTACGAGTGTACCACTGGCAAAGGCAGTAACTTACTGCCTCAAGATATGGTTTAAACTTTTATTTTATGGTTGCGAGATTAAAGTTCTCAGCAAATACAGTTGCAGGGGTCAATGAAAGTAAAACATCTATGTGAGAGAATGCTGTGACCACAAGTTAAAAAAAATTCACTGTTTTTATAAAGAAAAAAACATTGGCAAAAGAGTTAGAAATGATGATCAAAAGGGATTTAAAGCCAATTACCGGAGAGAAAAACCCAAGCTATGAAATAGAGTTCAGGACTTCAAATCCTCTTACTCTCCCTTTTTCTACTTTATGATGTTGGAAGTTCATATGCAAAATATATCTCTCTGACCCCCATCTAATGGGCTGGTTGAGAGTGCCAGTGATACTGCTGATGTACTGAATGGTGACCTGCAGAGAATAAGCAAAGACAAGGAAACCAATTTTATAGCAGCAAACAAACAAAAAAATTTACTGGAGAAGTAAAGCTTAATATAGCTTTCTCCTCTAGAGAGCTCTGCCTGATTGTGGACAGAGCTCAAAACCAGGTTTCAAAAGCATCACAAACTAGTTCCATTATAAGAGCTCTGCCCAAGATACCTTCAATAAATGGAAAACGCCTTGGGTAATGAGAAGATAGTAATGCAAATACTCCTCCAGGAATTGGGGACACAGGTTTTACAAAATCCATGTCCTCAAGAACTGTGTTCCTCAAACACACTCCACTTCCAAAGATGAAATTAAGGACCCTTCCTTTCCTACAGAAATATTAATTGCGAAAACTGCTTTATGCAGTGCTGCTCCATCCTGCCACTTCCTGTCCCTCATCACCAATGCCAGTGCCCAGAGATGAAACCTGCCTCCTGCTCCAGGAGTGGGGAGGGGCAGGAGGGGGACAGAGGCCACAGTCAGGAGGGGACCTGAGTAGCATCTGGGCAAGGGCAGGTGCTTGAGAGGGTTTTTGCCATTTGGGAGGATATCATGGAATTAATGTCTTTAAGAAAGAAATTCTGCCTCAAACTACTTTCCTCTCCAGTGATTTTCTTGAAGTCCTTTCTTATATAATTCTAGTTCTTTGACAAAGGACACTGACTCTTTTGATCTAGTAATTTAAGGGTAATTTATTGTAAAGTGGTAATTGATTAAGATTCAAGAGTAGATAAAGCTCTCAAACTCAAGCGCTCTCTCTATTTCTCTCTCTATTTCTCTCTCTCTCTCTTTCTCTCTCTCTCTCTCACACACACACTCACACACACACACACATACACATACACACACACACACACACACACACACACACACGGAGGAACTTGGCTCACACATGAGTATTCCTGACTCAGGCCTTCAAGATAGAATCTATGGGGCTGTGACAGAGGAGGCCTCACCAAACTTCTGATCCCTGTATCCTTCTGCTCCCTGCCCTCCCCACTCTACACTAGAAGTACGTCTTAAAATGTAAGTTCCCTGATGTCAAATTATGTTGGTTTAAATTCATAGGAAGCTATAACTGATTGATCGATCTGAAGAACCTTCTAAAGTAGGAGGAAGTTGGAAATGCCATGTTACTTCATTTGGCCAGGGGTAATCCTAAATATCTTTAAAAATTATATTTTTGTTCTATGGTTATTATGATGAATGACCCATCACCATGGGGGCAAAGAAGTACCTGTTATAAGCAGAAAACGGGGGCTTTTATGAGATGCAAAATCTCTTTGCTTGTTATGATCATGCATGTTTTCAATCTAGCATTCAATCCAGGAATGAGCTTTCTTTTTGTTTAATAATAAAATGCCTAACCACATCCTAAAGAAGAGGTTGATTTGCTGGTAATGAAGATGGCAATTGTGGATACAGACGAAAGGCATGAAGAGTCAAGTTTTATTTCCTCAGAAGTCATTTTCTGGCCCTCCAGGGCATTGGGCAATAAATTATCCCAGCTGCCTTCCTTCCACAACTCCTACAATCCTCTTAGGCCAGGTTTTTCAAGGATCCTGTTTTCTTCCCTCCCTTATTTCAAAATCTGTCCCCTTCCCCAGTGGGATGAGTTCCTGCTATGCCTGGTTAAGATTCCAGGTCATTGTCAAGGTCAGATGGGTTAGAAGATTGGCTCTTCCTTAAAAGGCAGTGTGCTCTTGCCTCCACATAGCCAAAGTGAAAGGTGATCCTGGGTCAGAGAAAGTCCAACTATCCCTCCCTCACTCTTTGTATACTCTTTTCTCCCCAGGCGCTAAAGCCCAGTGAAGTTCAGGTCAGATCAGTACATAACACACAGGGAACATTTTCTCTTGCTGCTTTCTCTGGTCCAATTTCCCTCTTGCTGACCTGGCTGTTTGGCTCTGAAAGGTCTAATTCTCAATGGAGCATATATGGTCCATTGGCTAACCTACTAGTCAGCAAAGTGGCCTATGGGCCAAATCCAGACCTCTGCCTGTTTTTTTTTTAAAGTAGAATTTTATTGGAATCCCATCTTGCCCATTAATTTATATATTGCCTCTGGCTGCTTTTGTGCTACAATGGCAGAGTTAAGTAGTTGTGACAGAGACCATATGGTTTGTCAGCAAAGCCAAACATATTTACTAACTGGTCCTTCGTAGAGAAAATTTGCTAACCCTTGGTTCAGATCACTGTAAAATGGACCTGAAATATTCATTGTTTGGTTACATACAACTGAAACATTCCTAACTAATAGACTGAGGTTTCAGCGTAAAACAGAGCAGAAATTATTTGGGACAATCTAGATTAGATTAAGAGGGAAATGGGTGTCCTAACAGTCCAGCCCAAGTCATTCAATTTATATATGTTGGGGTTTTGAACCAATGCACATTTAATTATGCACTACGAGAGGCCCAGCACGCACGAAATCATGCGCGAGTAGCTAGGCACCACGAGCCACCATGCAAACCGCGAGCCCCTCCACGCTGCACAAGCTGCGAACCCCAGGGCCCCGCAGTGCTGTGCAAGCCTCCAGCCCTGCCCTGCAAGCTGTGATCCTGGCCCTGCTGCCCTGCCGAGAGCAACTTGCAGGCCTGGGGGAGTGGGGGGGAGGGAACGAGAGGTGCTCCATGCACCTCCTGGTGACTGATTGTTTGGTCGTTACAGCGTTATGGTCACTGGCTTTTTATAATATAGATTACTTCTCAATTTGCCATTGTTTCTCTCAGGCCATGAGAGTCAGGGTTTGGCAAAACTGGCAGTGGAGAAGGCTGGCTAAGTATTATAGAATGTTCCAGCTCCTCCAGAGATTCCCAAACAAATAGTTTTCATAATCCTCAGTTAAGAAACTGATGGGTGCCATCTTGGTCCCTCTATCCTTGGTCCCTCTGAAAATTTGTACATGAGAGGTCTACCTCAGGCCCAAAATATTCTTGGATTCCTAAGCAAAATGCCATTTAATAGTACCCAATCTTACTTTTTCCATCTCTGTGTAAAAGAATTATATTTTTTATGTTTTGCAAATGTGCACATTTCATAAACACTCTACCAGAGTGGGCATTCTAATGTGGTTTCTGCTTTCATGGAAGTTACTCTGTAACCCAAAGAAATATATAAGTAAATAAAAAACACATTCTATTTTGTACTGCAAAGGGAACTATCAACAAGATGAAAAGGGAACTGACTAAATGGAAGAAAGTATTTGAAATCATATATATAATAATATATATCCAAAATATATAAAGAACTCATACAACCCAAAAACAAAAACAACAACAAATAATCCAATTTAAAAATGGGCAGATAGCCCATCTAGTGTGGCTCAGTGGTTGAGCATCAACCTATGAACCAGGAGTTCACACCTCAATTCCCAGTCAGGGTACATGACTAAGTTGTGTGCTCGATCACCAGGGTGTGTGTATATGTGGGGAGAGGTGTAGGAGGCAGCTGATCAATGATTCTCTCTCATCATTGATGTTTCTGTCTCTTTCTCTCTCTCCCTTCCTCTCTGACATCAATAAAAATATATTTTTAAAAATAAAAAGAAAAATGGGCAGATAATTGGAATAGACATTTCTCCAAAGAAGACATACAGATTGCCAGCAGGTACATGAAAAGGTGCTCACCATCACCAGCCATCAGGGAAATACAAATCAAAACCAGAATGAGATATCACCTCGCACTTGTTAGAATGCCATTATCAGAAAGAAAAACAAGTGTTGGTAAGGATATGGATAAAATGGAACTCTTGTGCACTGTTGGTGGGATTGAAAATTGGTGCAGCCATGGAAAATGGTATGAAGGTTCCTTAAATAATTAAAAATAGGCCTACCATACATATAACACAGCAATTATGCTCTGGGTATTTATCCAAAATAATGACAACACTAACTCAAAAAAGGTATATGCACTCCCATTCATTGTAGCATTATTTACAATAGTCCTGGATTCCTCCCTTGCAGCCATGGTGGCTTCCTCAATCTCGCGGCAGCAGCCCCAGCTTTGTCCCAAAGGACGTCTGGTCCGGTCTAATTAGCATATTACACTTTTATTATTATAGATTATGTTGTATACCTGAAACTAAGATAATGTAATGTGTTAATTATATCTGAAAAAAAAATCCACATTCCAAATAGTTACTTCAGCTACATCTCTGGAGAGTGATAACTAAGTGTTGAGGAAGTTGCAATAAGGCAAGTGGCCAATTTGTATAGAATTTTTAGGCAAAGTTACACTGAGGATCTCAGGTTAGTACAAACCTTTTAAACATGTGTTTTCATGGAGAATAAGGGAAGAGTATTCCAGCTTTTGGACACTTACTAATGGCTGTTATGGTCAATAATGAAGATAATGATGGTTGGAAGCCATTTGCCAAGGCTTGGAAGATGTATGAGGTTCCATTTATAAATGCCAAACTTAAATGAGGACAACAGTTTTCCAGTTTATAAAATCTTTCACTTATCCACCAGGAAACATGATAAAATATATAGAATTGCAGTTTCCATGGACCTTTAACAATTCTTTCTGGCTTAAGTATTTGTGTCTCCATAAGAATGAAAAACTAGTGCAATGAAAAACAAAATATGGCCCAGAAAGAAACTCACTACGGACTGATTCATTTGCCTCTCAGCATAACCATTATTGCTTGTCTCATTTTTGGTTCTTATAAGTATATTTCTAGTATCACATGATCTCACTCATCTGGGGGAAATAATGAACAACATAAACTGATGAACAAAAACAGACCCGGAGACAGGGAAGCATTGATCAGACTGTCAAACATCAGAGGGAAGGTAGGGGAGGGTGGGGGTAAGGGGGAAAGATCAACCAAAGGACTTGTATGCATGCATATAAGCCTAACCAATGGTCACGGACAACAGGGGGGTGGGGGCATGCATGGGGAGGGGTTTGGGATGGGAATGGGGGGATGAGGACAAATATGTGATACCTTAATCAATAAAGAAATTAATTAAAAAAACAAAAAACAAAACAAAAACAAAAACTACAATAAAAAAAAGAAAAACAAAATAGAATTCCAAAGCCATGGTTAAGGATAACACCTGCAACCTGGTTAGATTGCAATACTCAGCCCATAGGAATAGTCACATCACTGCTAATGTCAGTAGGTGTCAGCAGAATGCATCCCTGTAACAGCTGATTTACATTATAGCCCTAGTTCAGAGATAGAATATCTGAAAACAGGTTTATAGTTCAGTCTATCAATTCTATAGAAAGATTTGTAATAAAAGATCTTTGAAGGAAAATGAGGATCAATATAAAGATAATTGCTTGGCTTCCAGAAAAACTCTACAGTATGGGCAAAGGATGCATGGTATGGCTCAGAGGTGGGACCCAGAATCTGTGGGAGAATGTTTCTTTGTTCTATCTCACTGATCATATAATTTATGAATGGAAATCCTTAGATATATAATCTGGTTCAATCTCTCATCTTATAATGAGAAATGTGTTGATGTCCATTCAAGTACTGGCTGGGCAAAATGCAGTGTCTAGTGATATGAAGGATGCAAGTGGACACAACAATGAATTGGATATGGACCTTATCTATCTTCAGAGAGTTTACAGCGTACTAATGGAACAAAGATATATATCTTCTAGAGGCCAAGTGCATGATATTCATGCACTCGGGGGGGTCCCTCGGCCTGGCCTGCACCCTTTCACAATCTGGGAGCCCTCAGGTGATGTCTGTCTGACTGACGGCTTAAGCTCACTCCCTCTGGGGTGTGGGCCTAAGCTGGCAGTCGGACATCCTTAGCACTGCTGCAGAGGTGAGAGAGGCTCCCACCACCACCGCTGCTTTTGCCAGCTGTCAGCCTGGCTTCTGGCTGAGTGGTGCTCCCCCTGTGGGAGTGCACTGACCACCGGGAGGCAGCTTCTTCATTGAGCGTCTGCCTCCTGGTGGTCAGTGCACGTCATAGCGATTGGTCGTTCCGCCATTTGGTCGATTTGCATATTTTCCTTTTGTTATGTAGGATATCTATCTATATCTATATCTATATCTATATCTATATCTATATCTATATCTATATCTATATCTATATCTATATCTATCTATATCTATCTATGTCTATATCTATAAATAAATCTATATCTATATCTATATATCTACATCTACATTTACATCCTATATAAAAAAGAGGTAATATGCAAATTTACCATCATTCCAACACACAAGATGGGTGCCCCCATGTGGTCAAAGATGGCCGCCCCCATGTGGACACAAGATGGCCGCCACAAGATGGCTGGCAGTGGAGGGCAATTGGGGGTGACCAGGCCTGCAGGGGAGGGCAGTTGGGGGTGAACAGTCTGGCAGGGGAGGGCAGTTAGGGGTGACCAGGCTGGCAAGGGAGGGCAGTTGGGGGTTGACCAGGCCAGCAGGGGAGGGAAATTAGGGGTGACTGGGCCAGCAGGGGAGGGAAGTTGGGGGCAACTAGACCTGCAGGGGAGGAGAGTTAGGGGCGACCAGGCCTGCAGGGGAGGGCAGTTGGGGGCAACCAGTCTGGCAGGGGGGGCAGTTAGCGGCTACCAGGCTGGAAAAGGAGGGCAGTTAGGGGTGACTGGGCCAGCAGGGGAGGATAGTTAGGGGCATCAGGCCAGCAGGGGAGCAGTTAGGTATCGATCAGGCTGGCAGGGGAGTGGTTAGGGGGTGATCAGGCAGGCAGTCAGGTGAGCAGTTTGGAGCCAGCAGTCCTGGATTGTGAGAGGGATGTATGACTGCCCGTTTAGGCCCAATCACACCTCTTGAGGGAGGTGGTCCCAGGCTGGGCTGAGGGACACCTCCCCCCCACCCCCCATGCATGAATTTCGTGCACTGGGCCTCTAGTCTATATATATATTACAAAGGAGAAAATATGCACTTGCATTTGAAGATCTCAGGTATAGATTCAGTGCTATAAGCATTCAGGGGAAGGACATCTTCCTTCTTTTGGAAGGTGCGATAGCAGCAAGAAAGGTTTAGTGAAAAGTTCTCAGCTTAAATTAGGAAGTAAAAACCTGGAACAGGACTAGACACTGCTGAAGACACAGTGACAAAAAAAGACAGTCCATGTCCTCATAAAAAATGAGGGGTGTGGGGAGTAGAGATTTAAAAAAAATAGAATTGAAGAAAGGAGAGTGGATTAGTTGAGCACTTGATGTACCTCTTCCTATTGCATTAAAATACAGAGAGGAGGTAAACAAAGAGGCTCTGCATGAGAACACACAGGAAACCTGAACACAGAGTCCTCTCCTACAGCACACACTATCCATAGCATATGATTCTAGTATTCTGGGACTTTGAGCCTGAACACACACTTGGAGAGTGTAGGGAAGCAAGGGGCACATTCTGGTTTTTATTTCCAAATGGTGGAATAAAAGTGTCAGGTGGTTCTCCTCTATTTTGGGAAAATAGCTTCACTTTGGTCTCTGACCTTCGGGAGATGTTTACCTGATTGCATGAGGAATATCTTATTGTGTTTCTTTTAACAGAGAATTCAAATGATCTGAATTTGGTGATATTGTCCTTGATACTGTGCTGGTTCGGCCCACTAGGGAAACAGACCCAGTCAGGAGGGGGAAAAGCAATTGTCATGTGAATATCTTTCTACTGATTATTTGTGTCAATGGAGTGGAAATAACTCATAAGGGCATTTTTTTTTATTTTTTTTAGAATGCTGGAATGAGATGAAAATGCAATGGCATTTTTATGTGAACTTATAATAATTTTTGTCATTATTGGTTATATGATGTGCTACATTAGTTATGCTTTGTGAAAAATAGATTATTCTCTAATATAATATATTATTTAAGAGACCCAGATCTTGTATTCACTTTCATAAACATATACAGTAATTCATTCTACCTAGAGAATTATTATAGAATCTTCTCTATATTCTCATAGCCTACTTCCCCCCTGCTCTTGCAAAGTTTTTTTAAAAAATACCCTGTACTAAGTAGGTCATGATTCTTCAGAGTTTCCTGTGGGAAAAGGAAGAATAATGTGGTGCAAATTTTTCCCACCTGAGGCATAGTTAAGGCAACATGCTTCGTCAAGTTACCAATGTACCAAGGAAAGGTGCAATGCCAGAACAGTATATAGTATCATTTTTAGGTGCTCTGGCTCAGTAAAGACCAAGTCCACATTGTGACAAAAGGGAGCACCTACTTCATAGGGTTGTTGCAAAGATTAAATGACATATTAACTATAAAGCACTTAACATAATACCTGGCATATAGAAAGCATTTGTAATTATTATTTCATCCTCTAAGAAGACTAACACCTGAACTTGAGATTGCAGCCTTCCCTCAGTGGACACCAACAGAGCTTCCACATAACCTCTCCTTACTCCAAGTATCTCCAAGTTGTCATGCAATGTGAGCCGAAGAGTATCTACACATGGCATTCATTCAAAATTACACAGCAAGCTTTCCTCTGTGAATTTGGAATTTATCTTGGGAGATTTATCAGGCATGTGAAAGGGAAATGTCCCCTAAATGAGCTAGAGAAAGCAATGAAAAACAAAGAAAGAAGGCCAAACATGTCAGGATCTGGTCTATTTTTTCCATCACCATGTGCTGTTCTCATTAATGGGAGTTTCTCACACACCCAGAAAGGGAACAGCAAAGCGCATTTTGTTATATAGCATTAAGGCTCATCCAGATATTTCAGAGATGTAGTAAGCCATAAATTTTCTCCAGACCATAATCATCTTTGGGAGATTAAGTATTCATGACCTAAATCATTTTTGAGCTTTGAAATATTATCAAGATCTTTAAAATCTTTTTTCCCAATAACAAGGCAAATTTATGAAATGTACTTTGTCATGTGAAATTGAAAACTTCTTTCCAATTATACACCAAAAAACACTTTTATTTTCTCATTGGTCAGATCCTTAGCCTATCAGGGGTCCTCAAACTTTTTAAACAGGGGGCCAGTTCACTGTCCCTCAGACCTTTGGAGGGCCGGACTATAGTTTTAAAAAAAAAAAACTATGAACAAATTTCTATGCGCACTGCGGGCCCAGGACAAGTCAGCTGCTAAGCAGAACGGGCAGCGGCACCCAGCGGGCCGGATAAATGTCCTCGGCGGGCCGCATGTGGCCCGCAGGCCGTAGTTTGATGACACCTGGCCTAGATAATAGATGAAAGGTAGACAGTGGCACATGGGCCACGTCCAGCCCACTGCCTATTTTTGTAAATAAAGTTTCATTGGGTTGCACCTAAGCTTAGTTACTTACATATTGTGGCTACTTTTACTTTAACTGGCAGAGTAGGTGAATCATTGCAATAGAAATTCTGTGGCCACCAAAAACTAAAGTATTTACTATCTTGCCTTTATAGAAGTAGTTTGTCAAGCCCCAATCTAGATCATTCTCTTGTGTAGAAGGAATGAATTTTGCTTGAATAATAGATGCCTATCAGACAATTTAAAATTTTTCCATGTTATCAAATTCAGACACTTTACTGATTGGAATGGAAATGAGGACTTGGAGATAGAAATAGTAATTGGGAGTTAGGAGCGAGTCATTCATTCATTCATTCATTCATTCCACATAACATACCACCACTACTGCGGTAAATACTGGCATTAGAGTGTGAACAAAATAGGTAAAGCCTCTGGCCTTAGGGAGGGTAAAGTTGATGAAAGAGACAAACAGTGAGCACTTCATTAATTCATTTACTCACTCATTCAGTATCTGTTATGTGCCAGGAAATATTTTAGGTACTGGGTATATCCAATTAACCACACAAACCATATACTCTCTAATGAGACAGAGAAATAATAAATAAGTACATGTGAGAATAGTAGGTATTGGTATTGGTAAGGGCTGTGATGAGAATACTAATTAAATCATTTGAGACTGAGGTTTTTTTTTTTTTTTTTTTTTTTTTTTTAATAAGTCAAAAATGGTTGAATATTGGCAATTGTATATGGTTCAACCTATCAGGGATATATGCTAGAGAGTGGCTTTTCAATGACTTTAAATTGTGGGGTCTGGGACAACTTCACCGAGAAGGTGAATCTGAGCTAAGACTTGTATGACAATCAGCATCCTGCCCTGCCAATAGCAAAGATTTCCAGGTAGGGAGAGGAGTAGCTTGTACAAATATCCTAAGTCCAAAATAAGCTTGACTTGTCTGAGGAAGAGACAGAAGACCAGAGTGGCTGGAGCAACATGGTCTGTGGGGAGAGAGGGAGGAGATATGGCTGGAGAGGTAGTCAGGGCTAAGTCAGTTGGAGGTTAGAATAAGGATACTGGCTTTTATTTGAATAGTAATGGGAGGCTGTTAAATAGAAAAGCCACACCATATGATTTATGTCTTTTGAAGTTTTTTTTCATTCCTCTTGTGTGGAAAATAGACTGTGAGAGCAAGAACTGAAGCAGGGAGATGTGTTAGGAAGTCGTATAGAGATGATAGCAAGGAAAGATGGAGAAAGTGAAGAGTCTATAGATGTTTAGGAGTTGAAATCAATAGGAGATGGTGACAGTGTGGATGTAATTAAGTGAGAAAGTGGGGGCTTATGGAGGATGCCTAGCTTTCCAATTTGAGTACCTGGCTAGATAGCTGTGTGACTCATTAGCTTGTGAGCACCAGAAAGGAATCAGGTATTGGGGGAGATTATATATATATATATATATAGTTTACAGTCTGTAGAGCTCCAGTCATCTCTAAGACATACCATTGGCTGTGCTGAGAAGTCTGGGAACTCAGAGGAGAAGCCTGGGTTGAGCTGTCTTAAATTATGGGAGGAGAGATGGAAAGGGAAGGGAAGGTGAATAAAATCCCTCAGCCAACATGATGGAGTTCAAGAGAAGGGTATAGCAACAACTTTTTCCGTTAATGAATTCTGTGACCCCTTCTAGTCTGTGCTCAATGCCTTCATCTCTTAATGGTAGAGGGAAACTAGATTTGGGGTTTTCTAGACTCTTCCAAAGAGGTGATGCAGGGGCTGGAAGCATAAAGCAAAGGCTAGGTATTCAGAGGTTCACCCTCTGTTAACTCTCCCTCATTGTCAACTATTTTCCCCTCAAGTAATACCCATAAACATTCAATCTTCTATTAATCATATTGCCAGGGTGTTTTTTTTTTTTAAATTATTTTAATCTGAGGTCTAAATTGTCATTTCCTGTTTCTTCTGTGCACTAAGAATACTTTTTATTGATTTAGTTGATTTTGAATGTTTTCTTTGAGTGAAACTTTGTATTTGTCCTTTCTAAATGGTCAAGAGGGGAGTCTTACTGTTGAAAATTATTAACATGTTTTCAGGTGGAAGTTATATTTCTTTAATGCCCCTTAGCATAGACATTACATTAAAACAGCCAATAGCATGATTCACTGCCTTGATTTTTCCATTTGACAAAATATACCTAGAATGATATATACAGTTCTTGAGAAAGGTTTATGACCTGAACTTGTATCCCAGCAGCAGATCATATCTTAAAACACTAAATTATGGTGTCAGCAGATTTAAAAAGTTGTTCCTTGCGATCACTTTTCAGGAGCAACAGGTTTGGCAGAATTCCAGGCTGCATACCTGGAGGCAACATCGGAAAACATTCCAGGTTTGAAACCTTTCCACTGTCATAAATTAAGCATTCTGCTCATTTATTAATCAGACAAGGGCAGGAACAGTCTCCTTTTCCTGACCAGAATGGGGTCTCTCCCCTCTGGGATGTCTAAAGCATTTTATTGATGTAAGTCATATCACAAACAACCCTGTATGGCATCAGCACATACATCTTCATTCTCCTGCTAGTTGTCCCATTTATAAGGCCATGTTATATCTTTGATTCTCTCACATATGATGGCAGAGACTCATTGTCAGTGACTGACTGGTTAGCCATAAAAGTCCTCATTGTAAACAATGAAGGAATATAAATTGCAATTCATAAACACTATCCCCTTTACAATTCCCTACTTCAGGAAAGCATTACACACCATTAAAAGGATGATAAAATTATGCTTGCCAAGAAGAGGTGAAGACAATGAGCCTGGTGTACCCAAAGTGGTTGATATAAAAATTTATATCTTTGCCAGGTCTTGCCAATCCAAGTTTGGGAAGCTTTACTTACTGTAGCCATAAAGTAAATTTTACTTATGTTAGGGACACATTTGGGAAAAGGCAACATTATGACTGATTTTTAAATGGCTTAAGACTTGGGATCATCATCCAAAAAGGACTTTTAAGGGCCACATCTTCAAAAGTTGGATTGTCCCACACACTCTTAAAGCTAGGGCCTACCTTATCCACTTGTGCAATAATATTAATAAGGTAATCACCAAAAACGATTTTTAAAAAGCATTGTTAAGAAGTATTTTAATTTTAGAAATAGACTACTAATCCAGTTAAAGAAAAGAAGAATGAAATTCATTTTAATAGCAGTATTATAAGAACATTTATAGAAGTACTTTTCCATCTCTCAATTACAAATAAAATTTAAAGCTATAAACAGAAAAAAAATCACTGAAAGACCCATAAAATTGTGCCATTTCACCTAGAAATCCTTGGAATTATTTAATGAAAGCAAAAATCTGTATGCATAAACATGTTCACTGAGTTGTTGTTAATACAAATCAAGGACTGGAGCCAATCAAAATTTTCAACAAATGATAATTTAGTAAATAATGTACACCAACATTATGGTGATTTATTTAGCCATTAAAATCATGGTTATGAATGGTAAACAGAAACATGAAAATATGTTTGATATTTACCTGGAAAAACTAAGTAGATTAAAAATGACACATACAATATGATCTACAACACATATATACATAAAGTTCTAGAAAGCAAGAAAATCATTAAGATGGATATTGGGTATTTTTTTTCTATTTGCTCTTTTGTATAATATTGTTGCTTTTAAAAATAAAACAGTAGACAAACAAAAAGGCAGACTTCATGAGAGAGGGAAATAAGAAATAGCTAAGTAATCATATATAATAAAAACCTAATATGCAAATTATCCCCTCAGGTGGTCGTTTGACCCGGAGACTGGGAGTTCAACCACTCACTATGACATGCGCTGACCACCAGGGGTCGGCGCAGAACTTGGCGGGCGCCGGGGACGTGGCGCTGGCAGCGGGCAGCAGTGGAGGCACTGCCCGCCCCAATGGGCCCTGAGGAAAGCTGGACCACGACGGGATGGTGGAGCAGGTGAGTGGGTGGCTCCAGGCCAAGCGGTTGCAAGCGGGGTCCCAATTGCCGTGCCGATCGCCCCACATATGGCGACCAGTGGCGGCAGTGGGTGGGGCCACCGCCCAGCTCCCAGGTGCTGAGGGAGCTGGGTGGGATCTCCACAGGCTACCCCGAGGGACCCTACCTGTGCACAAATTTGTGCACCGGGCCTCTAGTACAAGATTAATGTCAGGAAAAAGAGATCCCAGACAGACACATACCTCTAATTCTATATTTAGTTCCAATGGAACCATGTTTTGGGGTATTTAGAACAATTTGATATTTTATAGAATCACTTTTAATAAAAATCCCTTAATTTAATTTTTTATATATTAAAACTTGTCAGAAGTGCTTTTTTGCTGGGAAATACCATTTGGTGTCATGCTAAACTTTTGAATTCATTGTGAACTCTACAAAAAGAGTAGGCTTAGACTTGGGTGGAGGAAATATATGAATGTCGCCACTTTGAGTTCCTTGGTTTTGATTTTCCTGGGCCACTGAGCAATGCCAAGGTCAGAGTTCACATTTTTAGGAGCATTCAGAGAAAGACCTCATTTTATAAATTCTACTCAGTCAGTTTTAAGGTCAGCTGAGTTTTTCTAGCATTTCCAAATTTGACCTGAGGAAAAGGAGAGGACATAGGAGGAACACATTTCCATAGATTGTAAAAAGAAGAGCAGGAATAAATAATGCTTTTTGGAAAGAGTTTGCTATATATTTTTTTTAATCTGAAGTCCCAAAAAGTTTGCTGCATCCCATCCACTCTCATCTCTTCAGGGCCCCATGAAACACAATAATAAATATGAGAACAGGTTCCTGGGACTGAGCTGGTGTCAGGAATCATTTCAGTAAGACTTCACACACGCTCATTAAAATGCACTGCATTCCCCTCTCAGAGTGAGACTGAGGACTTCTCACGCCTCGCTTTACACAACTGCTGGGGTTGTGGCCCCGAGGAAAAGGAGTGTTTCTCCACGCAGATCTGGTTGTCACGCCACCACAGGCTTTTCGCTTCTCATCCAGCGCTCCTTAATTGGGGTGGGGGTGGGGGAGGAACTTGGCCCTGAACTGAAACAGCGATGGGAGAGAAAGAAAGCAGGCCTACCTTAAAACTTTCCAGTCTTTGAGTGGATCCAAGTCAGAGATTAAGGAAACCATTGTCTAAGAGGCAGCTGAAGGCGAATCCAATCCAAGAGGAGGGGAGAAGGGGTGGGTGCAGGGGAAGAAACCAGCCAGCCTGCTTCTTGGCTCAGGCCAGAGCCATGGGGCGCCCAGCACAGCTCTTCTTACTTCTAGGATTGATAAGCACTTGTCCTGGCTTTTCTCCACCCCCCAAATCAATCTTGTGCTATATTCCTTCCCAGCCCCTGCTCATTTCTCCACACCACCGTTTAAAGCTCTTGTAATCTGCTCCAACTGATCAAATTTGACCTTTTTGTAGCCCACTTTATTCCAAGCACAGCTCTCCGTTAAATCTCTCTTTATTAACACCGTCCTCCTTGGCTTTCTTTTGGAACAAACACAGATCAAGCCTGAAGCCTCCAGACTTTACCCGCAATCATTTACAGATTACTGCAAGCTGCAGCCCTCTCCTCCTTTGGGGCATTGCTGCTGCCTCAGAGATTTTGCTTTCAGATTCCTGTCAGAAGACTGGTTAGGTTTCTTTCTTTGTGTGTGTGTGTGTGTGTGTGTGTGTGTGTGTGTGTGTGTGTGTGTGTGTGTGTGTGTGTCGTTCTGGGACACCAGCCTTGGGCTTAGATCTTCCCTCAGAAGCTGTAACTACATGACTGTTAGGATTTGTTTTTTTAAAAATAATTTGGAACCGGGCTGCTAACAAGCTAGAATTTACTGTGTTTTCTGGCAGAGATTTTGCTACACTGCTTTTCTCCCCTCCTCTTTTTCTTGTGTTTTTAAATAACATGAAGGGGGAGGGGGGGTGTAGAATCTAAACATTAAGAAAAAAGGGCGTGGCTTTTTCTCCTTCAACCTGTGTATCTTTTGCCCTTTATTTAAAATTGAACATCCTTTGGGTAATCATCTGAAACCGTTCATAGCAGATATTTTTAAAATATCAAGAGCAGGACTGTTTGTCTTCAGTGCCCACAGTGCTGCTGGTGCTGATGTAGGTCCTCCCTGGGTGTGTGGATTTCTTATGCTTTCCCAGGCCCTACCTAAGACTCCTCAGCCCAGGCGCTTCCCCTTGTCCTCACAGGATCCTGGAATTTGAAGACCGTGAAATCAACTAGTCCAGGCACGGACAGACCTTGGTTTCTCAGGTCATCAAGATTTTCATTACATGTGCATGCCACAGGCGCTGTACTTGGTCTGGGAGTCTGTCTTGGTAACAGATTCCTCTTTTTCTCACACTTACTTTAAAAGGAATTTTTAAGATTATTACCATACATGGAAAGTCAGCTTCACTGGCCTAACACAACAATTATGATTTACCTAGACACATGGACCAGGTAAAGGCACTGATCTTTGCTTCTCTTGGTTAAAAAGATTCTAGCGAGTGTTGGGGGTGTTCAGGACACCCTTGTACTAACCGGAACTTTGCCTCAGAGGAAGAGTAAAGATTTGAAGAGAATATGGTGTGATTCAATGTTCTGTAATGACCTTACTAATTAAAATCGTCAGCTGGGAGGAAGGGTTCCAAGTTTTTGCCTTCAGGCAGAATCTACCAAGTAAGAGAATCTGTTCCTTCCATAGGCAAAGAGGTGGTGACAGCTTTGGGAAACATGCCGCTTTTATTGCCTGGAAGTTCTTCTAGTCAATTCCAAATGCACATCATTTTAAATCCAGTCCCTATTTCCCTATTAGCCTTTTCTCTAAGAACCTATCCTTAAAGTATGCAGCAATTCCTCAGTTTAGATGTTTTCTCCTATACAGCCATAGGTACTTTCCTTAATGGCCATAAATTACTCTTCAGAAATGAAACTATTTTTATGCTAAAATTAAAGAGAATTTCATACCTTTTACAAAAACCATTGCCTTTCAGGGGCTTCTTGCTTCTTTCCCGGCTGTCTTTGCTGTCCCACTGTGGATCTTGGGCCACAGTGTAATAATGTGTAAACATTTACATAACGCGTCTAATCCCCAAGTACTTCACCGACTGTGGGTGATAATAACAGCATTTGTGCAGAGTGTATCTCCAAAGGGTTCTGAAAGCTTAGATAATGAATAAAATGTTTCTCCCTTTAAAAAGTTCGCAGGAGAAAAACAACAAATTATAATGCAATAGTTTCTGTTACTATAATGACATCATCCTTATATCATTAACCACCACACCCCTGAGCCCACATCTGGGAAAGGAAGGGGATATGTCTTTAACCCTTGGAGTTCAGGGTTAATGGATGAAAGGGGGAGGGACTTAGCCTTCAGCCAAAGGACGAAAGGACAAAAGCATGCTCATAAATTATGAAATACTGCTTCGAAGCAGTAGGCCTTCCAAAAACTTTTTAAAGGCAGTAGAAACTTTGCCTTGAATAAAATCTTGTACCATGTCCAAGAACCAAAACAAATAATAGTGAAAGTTTATTACCAGGTACTGGGCACTGTTCTAATTTCTTTGGGTGTGTTAACTGTTTCAGTCCTAGTAACTAACTTGTTAATGAGGCGAGTTACCAGGAGCACCCCCATTTTGTTAACACACATTAGGACCTTTGCACGTGTAGAAGAAAGCAACTGGTCTGAGCTAGTCATGCGCAGGGTGTATGTGGGTCCTAGAAGGTGTGTCTCTGGGACCCCACTGGAGCTACTACTGCAGAAATATTGAAGCAGAGTGAGTGCGTCTGTTTGGGGGTAGGACTGGGGTTGGGATCAGGTTAAGGGTGAGTAAGAGGGATTGTATGAATCTTGTGCTTTCACTCCTAAGGAGGACACACTTTGAAATCCACTTCCTAAAAGTACTTGATGTGACAGAGTTAAATTATCTTTTAAAGGTTGTATTAAATGGGCTGAATATTTTGCTCTTCTCTTTCTTAATTTTGAAGATCAAGTGTTTTCTTAACATGATCTAGATTAATTCCATGCTTTATATCTTGCAGATTTCCTTCTCCGGTTCCCCTAAGCATTCCCTGATTCTGAACAGCTTCAGATCAAATGGATCCATTTCTTACCAAAAAAAAGACAATCAGAATGATTCACCACTCACCTTCAACTATGAGGGTGATCACTAAAAACAAACAAACAAACAAAATACTGCCCTGTCCAAAACAGGGCCAACTATTCATCTGTAACTCAGGAAAAGCAGTAATAAACTTTCTATACATAAAACTCAAAGGTTAGGACTAACCTTCAGAAACTTGGGCTAAAAATATATAATTTTCCTTTATGTTGTGATATGAATTACAAGATTTCATTTCATTTGTCTTCTTTTTCTTACATTTGATAAATTTACCCCTTTAAAAATCTAATTTTGTTGTTGCTTATAATGGCTCAATACTTGGCTTTTCTGAATGGTCCCAATGTGTTTAAAAAAAAAAAAAAAGAACAAATCAATTTAAAGCAACATTCATGATTGTCCAAATATTACCATCAGCAAGACATACAATTCTCCTTTTCATATAAATAAAATCTGTGATACCTTCCTTCTCCTCAAATACAGAATCCAAAACCAAAATCCAGATCCAAACCAAAAGCAACCTCACTGTTTATACCCCTTTCATCCAAACAAACAACACCCCAAGCCCTGAGCCACAAACCCTATGAGCCTGTGAATTCCACATGTATTGAGATTAGAGTCACCAGGAAGCAAATTGAAATGCAGAATCTCAGTGAGGAGACACCAGCAGGAGCCAAGGCATCTGCATTTCCTAGCAGACCCAGGCACTCACAGAACACCCTGGGAAATGCTAAGATAGAGCTAGCAAGCAGAAATCTACCCTGGTCATGCAGCATCCCAGGTGGGTTTTTATACGGTTTTGGGCAATGTCATTGGACTCAGAGGTGTGGATCTGTGGGAACTCATCATATAGGATACAGAGGAGCAGGAAGCACCTGGAGGTATAAATTAGCCGAAGAAAGGAAAACTATTGGTTCCTGTTGGACGAACTATTAAAGAGAGCTTCAGAAAGAGAGGTATGATGTCTCAGGAAACTTCTCTTCCATAAAATGTCTAACTTTCTGGTCATCAGGAATAAAAAATAAAAAAAGCAACCTTCCTAGGGAAAAATGGAAAATGTTTCTTTATGTCCTATTTTCATCTTCTCTCTCTTCATCTCCAATTTCTGATTCCGAGGAATCTGATTAAGCTAAGTGTTTCGTTTTCTGTGCCCAACTCAGTTACTTCCTGATAAAATTTCCCCTCCTGCTTGTTCCAGATTTTTCTTTCTTTTACTTGCCAGCTTGTAACCTTTTTCTCAAGTGGGTAGGGTCTCTCTCTCCCTTTAAGAAACGGAAATGACTAATTGGAAATGCATTCTACTTCTGTTAAAGAAGCGTTCCTGGTCTTCGGATGTGCCAGAGTTTTAAAGTTGGCAGATGGAGTGAGCTCAGAAACTCCAGCACTTGTTCTTGATCCTCAAAATAGGATCCAGCTTTGCATGCTTTTATAGCACACCACAGTGTGGCAAGGATGATAAACAAGGGTTGCCAGATAAAATGCAGCACACCCTGTTAAAGTGGGATTTCAGAAAAACAAGGAGTACATGCTTAGTGTAAGTATGCCCCGAATATTGCATGGGACACATTTACAATAAAAAAACAGCAACACCCAATCCTTTGTATATTATCTGAACTTCAATTTTAACCCCATGTCTTGTGTTTTTACTTGCCAAATCTGGCAACCCAATGCTAGACTGACTTTTAAATAAAAATGGCAACATAACTGTGATTATTATTTTTCTTTTATGGATTTTTGTAAAGGTGTTCCAATGTCATTAACTAGGCATCAAAATACATTTATTTAATGGTTCTTAAAGCTTTATAAAAATTGTATTAGCTGTGATAAGCCAAACATAAAAAGCCCTACTTCAGGTTGCTTTTTCAACAAAGCAGTGATATGATGAAAGTATGTCTGACTTCCAATATTGGAAATAAGGAAATGACACACAGCCTTCTTGTCTTTAGACTGGCTAGCTGATTGCATTTTAAGTGTTGATAAGATTGATGTGTTCAAAAGCACTGAAGCTCATGTTTTATGAAATTTGGGAGCATCTCTATATTTATTTTATACAGTGACTTGACAGTTAACTCAGCTGCTGTGTTTTCTTGTATTTGAACCAAGCATCAGCTCCTACCATAAGAAATTTGCACCTGAACAGTTAATCATTCATCTTCAGTTACATAGAATGTGTATTGTACATATTTTCACTTTAAGGATGTCTATAGAGACACACTTCCAAAGATGGTGTTTTTCCTCCCTTTAAAAATAAATGTATTCACTTATAACTTTAATGGGATTTCAAGTGCTTTGCTGTTTGACTCATAAGAACTGATATGATGAAAATGCTATGAGCAAAGGTCTGTGTTTAGGTGCTTTGTCAATGAGTTGAGAATTGCTATTATGGAATACTAAAAAAAAATGCTATTATGGAAATTTAAAAAAAAATCTACAGGGTCTCTAAAGAGACAGCTACAAAACCTGCTAAGCATGGGGAAAGACCAAATGTGTTGTTATTCAGCGTCTACATATGTATGGAATATTTTCTACCAGGCGAAGGCCCTCCTAACAATTGGGAAGGAATGCATCTTTCATTGAGTCTTAGTCAGCTGAGCAGGAGGGCAAATGGATTGGAGCTGAGGGAGGGGGAGTGTTGAGTCTTTGCCAGGCATATTTTAAAAGTGAGAAAGAAAGAGAGGAGAGGAGACTCACACCCAGCCTGCTGCTTTTCATGCCATTCAAAGGAATCACAGGCCAAATTTGGTACATACAGTGAAAAAAAAAAAATAGAGCTTTAACTCCTGTACTGCCAAGGAAGATGAGATTTTAAAAGCTGTGTAATATCCTTCTTTTAATATCCAGTCTGTTTTTGTTAGCACTCAGGGCTTACACCAAAAGGGACAAAGGAATGCCCAGAAGGAAGATGCATTGTTCAGTCAGTCCCCATATCCCAGGCCAGAGAATAAAACCTGCAACATTGATTTTATAATCGTTTTTTTTGTTGTTGTTTTTTGTCTTGTTTTCTTTAAATGGCAGTTTCAGATTACTCGGGTGTTTGTGTGCCTAAAGACAAAACTCCTCACAGGGTTTTAAGAGGGAAATCTGAGTTTTAGAGCAAAATCAAACAGTGTTGCCAAGTCTCCAGTAAATGTAGCAATGTCAACATCTGCTCATGGGGAAGGACTGACTAACCACAAATACTGCCCTTGAATCACTAAACGAAATAGATAAGCTTTCCATTGTTACCCTCAAAGAAAAAACCAGCAGACCTAAGTGGAATTAAAGAGTGCAACAAATTCACTTGAAGACACAGATTTAAATACTTAATGACTTGTTCATTTAATTCAAAGTGGTAACCACAACAAACAAAAATATTGATTATGGATTGACTGTATAAAGTATTTATTTGGCAATCAAATGCTCCATTAACATGCCAAAGCATTTTTCAATTAGTCTAATAGGTAAGGCAGTGCCTCTCACCATGGTGAAGGATCAGGTTTCTTTTTCTTTTAAATTTCCAATATGTTGCTCATCAATACTTTTGCAAAATACAATAAAATTGAATTACAAATTTATGTGTAACCCCCAATTTTTATTTATTTTTATTATTTTAAAAATTGATTTTTAGAGAGAGAGGGATAGAGAGAGCGAGAAACATTGATCTCTGCCTCCTACATGCCCCCTACCGGGGATCAAGCCCACAACCCAGGCATGTGCCTGACCAGGAATCTAACTGGCAATCTTTTGGTGCATGAGACGATTCCTAACCAACAAGCCACACCAGCCAGGGCCCCATTTTTTAAATTATTGGATTAATAGACATAAAATTACTCCATAAAATTGTTATGTGTCTAAACTCTTACTCTTAATTGTTTCAAATTTGTTATACACTGAGTGGCCAGATTATTATGATCTCTGAACGCATAATAATCTGGCCACTCAGTGTATATCCTATATAATAAAAGGTTAATATGTAAATTGTCCTCTTGACCAGGAGTTCGGCCAGCAGGCATGCTGGCCAATCGCCCATGTCCCTTCCCCCTGGCCAGGTTGGTCGGACCCCACCTATGCACGAATTCATGCAACGGGCCTTTACTATATATATGCTGAGTGGCCATATTATTATGCATTCAGAGATCATAATAATCTGGCCACTCAGTGTAATTTATTATAAACAAACGATCCACAGACCAGCATTGGTCTGCTTTCCACACTCTAAGGAGTACTGATGAAAAGTATCCAACAATAATAAGAAAACAATTTATTGAGACTTTTAAAGAATAGTTTTAAGATCTGTATTGAACTAAGCCTTATATGAGCCAAGGTGAATAGGAACTATATCCATTTATATTGTTGATAAAAAGAAAAAAAAAACACTATTTTAGTAAATAATGAAAAATTAAAATCAATGAACTTAAAAGCTACCTAATGTTCAACATTCCTAAAGGCACCATTTAACGAGAAATTTTTAAGTCATTTATTAAATTGGGACTTGAGTTCATTGAAAATACTTCTCTGTTGACTGGTAAAGTGGTAATTAGTAAGTGTGACATAGCTCCAACTGGTTCCTCTCATTTCTATTTTATTTACTGATTCCTATTCTACATTAGAGAAAGGAAAGCAAAACTGCAGTTTGCCACAATTTAAGATATCTTACTAGGTAAAAATTCAAATGTATTTTCCCAAAAAACCATTTAGATTACAAAATATTTTGGAGGGCTCCTATTTAATTTTCTCTAGTGTACGTCAGCATTTTTTTAGATCACTATCACTAAACAGTTGAGACACAGTTGTAAATAGAAGAGCCTAGACATGAAAATAGAGGGAAATCTCACTGATTAAACAAACATAGGGCATTTACTATGTATCAGGAACTGTTTAAAGGCTTTACAAAAATAAACTCACATAATCCTCATAGCCACCTATGATGCACATTCTATTTTTGTTGTACAGATGAGGAAACTAAAGTACAAAGAGGGTAAATGATTTTTGTAGTGAGGAGGTGGCATGATCTGAAACTAAGCAGTCTGGCTTTAGAGTCACATGCTCATGCATACACAAGGGGTGTCCTCTCATGGGCAATCAGAAAGAAGGGGAAAGCATTTTTAATATCATAAATGCAATCCCACTGGACAATTCAATTAATGAGCATTGCAATTTAAATAAAAGTTGACCATGAACATATCAAGGCAGAAGGCAAAACCCTGGGTTTATTCTTTTTAGATCACTGAAGATGTATTGATTATCCATTCACATCCCTTTACAACTGTCTTTTCTGAGTTAGGTAACTATAGTAATAATAGGGCCCAGTGCTTGAATTCGTGCATCTTGAAAGGAACTGTGGGCCTTGAGGCTACTGTGGGCACAGGGGCGGGTCTTGGCCCATCCTCTGTGCCCCTGCCTGGCCCCTCCCACTGTGGCCCCCAGTCCTCTGTCTGCCAGCAGCCCCACTCCTGCTGCCGCCGCTCCTACATGCTGATGGCGCCGGCCCTGCTCACACCCACTGATGACGCGGAGCGATTAGGGCTGGCACCAGCAGCAGGTGTGAGTGACGGCTGCTGTCCCGATCACCCCTCAGGAGCAGGGGGAGGTGGAGAAGCCCTCAGGGGTGATTGGGGCTAGCAGCTGCTTACACCTGCTGACGGCACAAAGCGATTGGGACTGGTGCCAGGAGCTGGCAGCAGGTGTGAGTGGCGGCTCTGGTGCCAGCTGCAGGTGTGAGTGGGGCCGGTGCTGACAGTGGGTATGAGCGGAACCGTCGCCAGCAGTGGATGTGAGCACTGGACAGGATCGCGGCACATGGGAGCAAAGAATTTTTTCAGTAACCACGAGAAGCTCACCCTGATGACAGCGACCAGTGCCCAACATGTTCCACGCTCTGCCATCCACTGCTGTTGCCTGCCATGTTCCGCACGCGCCCCTTGGTAGTCAGTGCACATCATAGTGATTGGTTATTCAGTTGGTCTGATGTTCGGTCTATTTGCATAGTAGCCTTTTATTATATAGGATGATGACTACTCACTTGCCTTCATACTTTCCTTTGTAAGCATCCATCCCTAATTGTTCATTTAAAGAAGAAAACAATACCCCCTCTAATACTCATCTCTGTATGATTTATACATACTCTACCAAAGCTTACAAAGGATCAAAGTCTTTGAGTGTGTTGGCAACAAAAGTCATACAGCTCTTCAGGTGCTCAGAGGGAAATTATTATTCACCATATAAACTAAAACTTATGTCTGTAATACTCTTAACAATAAAAAAATAAATTAAAAACAAACAAAAAACTTATATGCATGTAAGTACAATTGTGAAGGAGATATTCCCAAGAGGAAAAAGGAAAGAAGACATACCCAGACAATAATTATCATAGGATTCTATTGGTACAAAATTAAACATAGTATTTGTACTTTTCCATGAATAGAAAAATAATGAAAGGAAACATAACAGAAGAACTAGAATAATGACTCAACTAATATCATTTGAAAAACTGTGGAGACTATATGGAGGTAAAAATATTAGGCTCTCAATTCATATTAGAAACAAACAAACAAACAAACAAAAATAGTAGATAAATTGTAGAACTAAATGTAAAACTGTAACTTCAGAAAATTAGAGGATAATCTACTGGAGGCAAATCTTTGTCTTAATAAATTTCTCTCTGCTTTTCAAGTAAAATAAATTATAAAGACAATTTTTAAATAAGAGCAAATATTAAAAATATGAAAAAAGTTTTACATTTTACTACATAAAATTCCATTCATCAAAACATACATAACATTGAAATATGAAAAACAAATTAAGAAACATATGCATGTATAATGGAGCAAAACCCTGTAGATGTAATACTAGAAAAATGTGGGCAAATGCCAACAACAAAAATGTACAGAAGGAGAAATTCAAGTAAAAACATATATGTAATATCTCTATAAGAATCCTAGAAATAAAAGTTTAAAATGACATATAGTGTTTTACCCCTTGAATTTAAACACTTTTAGATTATATTTAATGGCAGAATGAGATATGATTAAATGTGTCCATTCATGTATGAATGTTTAATTGCTATCCAGAAAGCAATTTGATGGTATATATTTAAAAAGTTTAAATATTTCTTCCACTTGATACTGAAATTATGCTTTTAAAATTTTTGTTTTTAAGATTTATATAGAAGACAATTTATTGCAGTACTAATTCCATTAATGAGCTATTAGAGGCAACTTAAAAATCCAACAATTAAAGGTGCATTAAAAAATATGTCTGTATACAATTGGGATATTATGAAGCCATTAAAACCATGTTTTGGTGGAATAAGTTTGAAAGATGTTCACAATAAATAAGTGAAAAAAACAGGTCATAACATGTTGTATATGATGCATTATCAATATTTGGCATTGCTACCAGGGTTATAAACTCAATTGCCAAGAGTCTACATTGGTATCATAGTGAGTAATGCTGGCAGGGAAGATGCTTTTTAAAAATCCAATAATCTTCCTTTCTCCAGTTTTTCAAGAAACATTCTGCCTTCTTTGTCTAGCTTTCCCTTTTAAAATTATCTTTGCTCTCCCTACCACCCAACTTTCCTCTTTACTGTAAGAAAGAATAATCACTGGCAATGAGAATTCAGCATCAGATTAAGGAATAGGATGCAGAGGTAGGAGTGGAGCTTCCTAGAGAAGGAGCCCTCTAAGGACAGGTACCCTATCTAGTTCTCATCTTACCATGGCAGAGTGAGGACAAATCTGCACTTGATTCAGAGATGCCATAAATCTTATTTTTTAAAGTGAATTCTAATTTTTTGTTTTGTTAATCCTCACCTGAGGATGTTTTTCATTTTATTTTATTTTATTTTATTTTATTTTATTTTATTTTATTTTATTTTATTTTATTTTATTTTATTTTATTTTTTTAGAGAGAGACTTGAAGGGAGGGGGAGAGACACACAGAGAGAAACATGGATGTGTGAGAGATGCATGAATTGGTTGCCTCCTATATGCACCCTGACCAGAGCCTGAGATCGAGCCTGCAACCTAGGTACCTGCCCTTGAATGGAATCAAACCCAGGACCCTCCAGTTTGAGGGTCAATGCTGTATCCACTGAGCCAAACAGGCTAGGGCATAAATTCTACTTTTTAATTATTGACTCAACATTTTATATCTATCTATCTATCTATCTATCTATCTATCTATCATCTATCTATCATCATCATCATCTATCATCTGTCTATCTATCTATCATCTATCATCACCTTCCTATCTATAATGTGTATATATAGGGTGTCCCCAAAAATGTATAAACACACTTAGAATAATCACAAAGGCAGTGTTTATTAAAATACATTTCATTTTCAAAATTGAGCTGTCAGCTGTTAGAGTGTGTATACATTTTTTGGGACACCCTGTACATACTGTGAAGACAAAACAAAGCACGTCAAGGGGCTTCAAATTTGTGACCTCCACCATTCACGCTTATGTGTATGAATGCAAAAATGACTGGCAATGAAAATACAAAAATAATACATTATTACAGAATTTCATTTTCTTTACACTTTTTTCTATTTTCTTAAGTTCTTTCCATCTATTTCTTTTTATAATCAGAAAAGTGTGACCTACTGTCATATTATTTTATCTATTTATTAATCCTCTTAGGAGATATAAAGTTGTTTTTAAAAATATGAAGGGTCCTCTTCTGCAGTTTGTCTCTGATTTTATATTTCTAAATATGTCCACACTTCTACATAGTTATAGATTATGTTATTATTTATGAAATCATTATTTCTAAGCTGTCAGAAGCTTCTTTGGAAAATAGAGGTTTAAACATCTATCTTATTTTTTACTCCCTTGTGACAGAACCTAATAATTCTGCCCTAATTTCATCTGCATTTTTCTTTTGTCCTTTAAATCCTATCTACCCTTCCCAATTATAGTTAGGTGATATTAAGTGATGTTTTTATTCTAGTACTAGACTCCATTGCTGGTACAATTTTAGCAGTTTACTGGCCAAAGTGTCTTTTATTATTTAAAATATTAGAACATCTCATAAGTGTTTGGACAGGCATGGCTTTGAGAGAATAGAAAGCTTTAAGGTTTAATTAGCACTGTCATGCCATGTCTGAGACACAGGCTTCTCTGGATAGTCACCCTACAAAAGGGGATTAAAAAAAGGAGAAAGGAATGTAGTCACAAGTATAGTACTAAATCTAGAAAGGAAAGAATGTAATAGGCTCAGCCGATTGAGGGTTATGATAAAATAACTGGCAAAAACTACAAAGCCCTCCCTGTATGTAAGGACAAAGAATTCTTTTGACAAAGCTCACAACAAATTAATTACAGAATCACTACTACACACATACAATAATCTTTATACACCTCCCCCTCCCGGTGTCTTATGTTTAAAGGGTGAGGCTTCTTAGAAACAAGATGGTTGGACCATTTCTCTTGTTTATAAAGCTGGTTTGTTAGAAAAACTGGAAAAACAGAGAGAACAATCTGGCTTTCATTTTTAGCTAGCTATTTTTTTTCTAATTCCTCTATTTTACTGGAAGCATATTGTGTTTTTAAAAGTATTAAGTAAAAAGAAAAAATGTCCAAATTAGTACAGCATCAAAACAAGTGTATCCTAGCTATTAGGTTGACGTCATTGGACCAGGACATAGTGTAATTCATTTTCAAAGAAAGGCTTGATATAACCTTTAAAATGAGAAATGTTTTTTTTTTTTTTTTTTTTTTTTTTTTTTTTTTTATGTGTGATATCAAACCTTGAGGGCTTTCTTCCTACTGAAGCATTCAAAAGTGAGAATTCTGATATCTTGTTGACAATGTTTAAATAAGTATGTCAGTTTATAATTACAAATGCAAGGAGGAACTTTTTATAACTGAATATTTAACACATATTAAAGTTATAACACAAACCACATAATGTAATTCTTGCCCCATTTTGCTCATGTTTTCTTTCTACGAAGTATGTATATAAAAATTTCTCACTTTAAAACTTGAAAATAGTTTTCTGAGATGATGAGTTTGTTATGAAAATGGGGGTATATTATAGCCTTTCCTTTAATGCATTTTAATAATATAATCCTTATAGGAAAATAAAGATGGAAAGGAAAAGAGGTAAATATTTCCTGAAGCAGCAGAGGGTGAAGAGAGGTTAAATTCACTATGTTTATCATTGAAACTTTGCTTAATTATAGATTGCTTCCTATTTCCATTCACCTTTCAGGTGAGATGGCAGAACATCTGATCCGTATGGAAATGTCTTCCCCAATCCTCTTCTTACTTGCCTGTGACCTCCTCCAAATAAGGTCAGAAAACAAATGTTTTCTGTTAACTTGATTTCCATTCTTTGAGTTGAATCACAGAGTATAGAAAACTTGTTATAACCGATTGAGAAATATAGCAATGGTTCTAGGGTTTCTACTCTATAACTTCCTTTTAAAAAATTAACCCTTTGTAGGGATTTATTTTTCAGGTAAATCATAAGGTATAATTGAAGACACCATCCTTGCCCGGCTAGGATGGCTCATTGGTTGAGCATTAACCTATGAACCAGGAAGTCATGGTTTGATTCCTGGTCAGGGCACATGCCAGGGTTGCAGGCTCTATCCCAATGCAGGCTCTATCCCAAATGTGGGGCGTGTAGGAGGCAGCCAATCAATGATTCTTTCTCATCATTGATGTTTCTATTTCTCTCTCCCTCTCCCTTCCTCTCTGAAAAAAAAAAAAAAAGACATCATCCAGATCTAAGTTTTATGATTGGCCAACTGTGATGTGGTAGCCTAGGATCATTTTTACTGCATCTCTAAATTCCCAGCATGACCACAAGTCCATTTGTAGACAGTTTAAAGGGGGGATGTTTATTCTTGATAACACTTAATATGGGCCAAGAATTTTATATGCATTACCTCTTTTTATGCTCACATAAGCACTATGAGGTATGTATTATTATAGCCCTTGTTTCACATATTAGGGAATGGGAGCAAGCCCAAAATAGCATTAAATAGTGGAGCAGTGATTCAAACTTACCTGTGGCTGACCACAGAACCCACCCTTTATCAGGGGTTCTCAACCTTGGCTCAGAACTTTATCATTCCAATGTCAGGACACCCTCCAGATGAAACTGGAATAGAATTTCGGAGGGTGGTACCATCCAAGCATTAGTATTTTAAAAAATTTCCAGGTAACGCTAATGTGTGGTTGGGTTGATAACACTGTGCCATATGGATTTCATTGCCCACTACAAGGAGTCAAGATGAGGACAGGCTATAATTCACACTTGAGTCAAGGGCACAGGGAAGTTTTATGAATCTAAACTTTATGTTTGACAGTAATGCCTCGTAATGGTTTCAGTATTCAAATGCAATGGAATTCTACTTGAAAAACTTAAAATTATGTAATTAAACACTTTGAGTTTTGGTTGCGTGTATTCACAGATCCAAGCCTGCCAATATGACATCTGGCAGAGGCAGTGAGGGTACCGGAAGGCAGGTGAAATGAAATGGGTCTAGGTGTGTGTAACTAAATATCTTAAGCCATTGAAACCCCAGAGACATGGCCCCAAGGCAGCTAGTGTGAGATCATGACCTTCAGTTCTTGTTTTGCTTTGGAATAGCCCTGCTGAATACTGAAAAGATTGTCACCCAGAACTTCTGCTGCAGAGCCTGTCAGTCTTCTGGAAATTAGCAGGAATTCATTTCCTGAGGCTTCAATAACAAAATACCACAAACTGAGTGGCTTAAACAACATAAATGTATTGTCTCACATCTGGGGACTGTAAGTTTAAGATCAAAGTATTAGCAAGGTTGGTTCCTTCTAGGGCTGAGAGGGAGAATCTGTTTTAGGCTTCCCTCCCAGCTTCTGGTGGCCTCCCGCATTTCCAGCTTGTAGATGGCCATCTTCTTTCTTCATGTTTCAACATCTCTGCATTCAAATTTCCCCCTTTTATTAGGATGCAGGCATATTAGATGAAGGCCCTTCCTAATGATCTTATCTTAACGGAATAACCTACAAAGACCTTATGTCCACAGGTGGGGATAGGAATTTAATATTTTTAGGGGGACACAATTCAACCAATAACAAATACTTTACGCCGACTGAAAGAAGTTATCATAAGCCAGAAATTGCAAAAAGCCCTAGAGAGAGGAAATTCCTTATTTTTCCGGGAAAAAAGAAAAGATAACTATACCTTAAATGTGCATATGATTTTAAAGCTTATAACATTCATAGACACTCTACTTCCCAGTCTTCACAGTGGCCCTTTAGCTTTAAATAAATTTTAAATCAGAGAGTTTATTTAAACACTCCAGGCCTCCAAACTAATAAGAGGGTGGGTATCCTTGGTTGAAGTTCAGGCATCCAACTCCACCCATACCTATTGTTCTCCCAAAATAAATTAAAGGCTCAGCCTGATTCATCACAGCCCTTGAGGGTAGCATGGCAGTGAAACCTCAGATTTACTGAGCTGATGCCATAAAAAATCGGAATGGTCGTCTGGCTGCAAGAAGGCAAAGGAAGGTGAATATGTTCTCCCTCACAAAGTGGAGCATTCAAGATGGGATACTGAGGCAAAAAGAACAAAAAAATGCTACCATTTTATGTGCTTCTGTCGATACTGTTTACTGGCAAGGGAGAGGACACTGAAGACTAGCTGTTTCGGTATGTGGGTTCTTTTACTCAAAATGCTTTCATTGATGGAATTACTTGATTTCTTAGTGTTTCTGTGATGACTCAAGAGGAGTAGAATGTTTCCTCAACAAGGTGTATTGCCTTTTGAAACCTGCTGAGCCTCAAGTGGAACAGTTATTCAGAGTCTGTAATAAACCTATTGACAAGTTAAACTAATAAGAATTGTATTGATGTGTAGGATTCTAGATAATGGTGTCATGCACAGAAACCCTTGCAAATTCAGCCACAGGTATTTGGGCTCCTGGGCTTTCCAGGTGTTTTCTTCCAATATCAAACAACTTTCTTAGGTCTGAAGGGACAGATCTCTAGAGTAACTGAGCTGGATTGTTGACCTGGCAACACTGAGAAGCATTGGGTGTCTACTGTCTGATTAAAAATTGCAAGAACAATCTAATGAACACAATAAACTGACAGAAAAAATAGGTCCAGAGGCATGTAGGCATGGAACAGACTGACATTTCTTGGGACAGAGGGTGGGGGGCGGGGAGAGATTAACCAAAGAATTTATATACATATATGCATTACCAATGGACACAGACAATAATGTGGTGAAGGCCTGGGTGGGGCGAGGGCTCAGTGGAGGGGTGGGGGTGGGGGAGCGATTGGAGGACATCTGTAATACTGTCAACAACTTTTTTTTTAAATGCCCAGGGTAAGTGCCGCCAAGAATCTTTGATTCTTGCCAGATATTCACATGCACAGAATTTGGGTGAGATTAGGAAGTCCCCCAAAAATGGCTATTTGGCTTTAGACTCTAGTAAAACAAAACAAACAAAAAACAAACCAGAGTGTTTAAATCATACCAGATGTCCAAATATATGATTTAAAAGACACTTTTTCAAAGGAAGTGTTATTCCTCTTGAGAAAAACTGAATAAAGCAAAACAAAAACATAAAACCCTCTATTATCAAAAATATCAGGACTAAAGGTGGACAGAAAAATTGTCAGAATCCACCCTCTCTCCTTCTCTTTCCATGTTACCTAAAACCAACTTCATCTTCTCATCTTCTCTAACTCCCTACTCTTGACCAAACTTTTCCTCAGGGACCCACCAGTATAGGCCCTTGGGAGGAACATTGTATACTGGAAAGGTGAGAGTTTTCTTAAATATCATTCAGACCAATTTTACAGAAAAAGAAATTAAGGTAGGAAGGAAGAGTTCAGGTCAGTGGTTCTTGACCCTGATTGCACTTCAGAATCTCTTGGGGAAGTATTTATTTATTTATTTATTTATTTATTTATTTATTTATTTATTATTTTTTAAAATATATTTTTATTGATATCAGAGAGGAAGGGAGAGGGAGAGAGAGATAGAAACATCAATGATGAGAGAGAATCATTGATTGGCTGCCTCCTGCCAACCCCCTACTGGGGATCGAGCCCGCAACCTAGGCATGTGCCCTTGACTGGATTCGAACCCAGGATGCTTGAGTCCACAGGCCGACACTCTATCCACTGAGCCAAACCAGCTAGAGCATCTGGGGAAGTATTTTAAAACACCAATGTCTGTGCTTCAGCCCAGAATATTTGAATTTAAAACTCTTGAGGACATGAACATCTGCCCTCCATCCCCCCATCCCCCCTAATATTCTCAGATGAATCTGATGAAGATTAAGTGTGAGAACCACTGGGATACCTAGTCATGATCATTCAGTTTGTGAATCATTTCAGAGCTGGGACCAATGCCTACTAACAGAAAGCTTCATGCTGCCCCAGGAAAAAAAGGTGTGCAGAGGCTGAATAAAGGACAAGAGGAAGAGAAAGAAGAAAGCAAAACAGAAGGAAAAGGAAGGAAGGAGACAGGAAGGTTTGCAAAGGTGGAATGGAAGAGGCCAAAGAATGAAGGAGCTTGCTGCTCCTCAAGTCAGGCTTTGATTTGATTAAGGATTTTACGTTTTCAAAGTGCTTGGCCTCATTTTTATTCTTCACACTAACAGGAAAAGAGAAAATAAGGTGAAACTAGCCTAAAAATATTACTGGCTCCAGAGAACAAAATCTATTCCTTAAACCTTAGCTATATTATATCACATGGGAGGGTAAAAGGAATACAGTTTGTGAACTGTAGCCTGTGATACAAATGTAAGTTATGGAGAAATGACACAGTGAAAGAAGGAAAAAAAAAGTTAAACAATGAAAGAGTGACTCACACTTGGTCAAAAGCATACCATTCTGTTAGGTTCCTTCCAAATACCTCTTCATGGGGTCTGTACTCTGTGCCTTCCATGGTCCATCTTTGATCTTTTGTTTTTTGCACTGACTCTCAGAGGAGATGGTGTGTATCAAATTATGAATAGGTGACTTCATTACCTAGGCCTGATACGGGATCCAAATGGTTATCAAGACCAAGCTCAAAAGTCATCTCCTCCATGAAGCCTTCCTGGACTAGCAAGAATTTTAGCTGTTCCCTCCAGTTTTCCCATTACCCCATTTATGCATCTCCACTAGAACACACTGCTCCAGAGTTACTTGTATCCTATCTCTCTTGCCAACTGACTGTAGTTCTCAGAATTTTTAACTATGACTAATTTTTGTTCTAAAACATGTATTCATTTGTTTATTCTTTACATGCAGACTTACTGTATTGATCACCCATTATTAGCCAGATTCTATGCTCTAAATAAGGCAGGGATTATAACACCATAAGGCACTTTTGGTCTGGTTAGAGGGACAAACAAATAAATAGGTGAGTACTATTCAGAGTGATTTAGTTCATAACTCAAGTATGCAAGAAATATGTCTTTATTTTTCTTTAACTTTTTTTTTTGTTATTTTGTTTCACCGGGGCAACTCAGTTAATCCTCACTTAAATATCAATTAACCCATAATCTCTCACCCTTTTCCTAGACTTTGTCTCAGTTCTGGGAACTTACAAATTACTGAAGTTTTAGAAACAGGTGAGTCACCTGCTGCTTGAGCTATCTGTCTATGCATGTGCGTGCTTTCATATCCATGCAGAAAGGCACCTACACACTTCATATTTTTGCCTTCCTGACCCCTCCAGATTTGATAGTTCCTTATCTTAGTCACTCTATTAGCTTAAAATTTCTGTCAAATCTTCCTTGGGAACTTGACTTCTACTATCACTATGCCCAAGAAAGTAGGATACATTCTCTATGCCCCAACACCCCTTGCTTCTAGTCTCAAAAACTCAATAATCATTTTGTTACTACAATGTTGGCCTCTTTCAAAAAATGGGGTACAATGTTTCTCTCTCTGGACCCAGCTGTGCTAATTCAGCTGTGCCAATATCTATTCTCATCAGGAGGCAGATTTGGGTGATCATGGTGTAAATGGGGAGGAAGAATGCTCTCTTTTCTCTTTCAAATATTTGGAATATGGTGCTACATCAGGAGGGGAGAAACTAATTTCGCCCAGTGCTTGCACCTGCTGCCAGCACTGGCACTGATCACTCCTAAGGGCTTCTCCACCTCCCCTTGCTCCTGAGGGCAATTGGGGCAGCAGCCACTGCTCGCACCCGCTATTGGTACCAGCCCCAATTGCTCCACGCCATCAGCGGGTGGAAATGATGGCAATGGGAGTGGGGCTGCCGGCAGACAGGGGACTGGGGCCGCAGTGGAAGGGGCTGGGCCGGGGCGCGTAGGATGGGCCGAGACCCACCCCTGTGCCCACTGCAGCCTCGCAGCCCACAGTTCCTTTCAAGGTGCACGAATTCATGCACTGGGCCCCTAGTTTGATAATCTAAATCTTTAAAGGTATACCTTTTAATGAAATGGTATTCATGTGCTAAATTTTTCTCTACTGCATAGAAATTAAAAGCAACATTTCTCTGGCCCAGAGCTAACTTTTCATGACTCCCTGGGTATTCTCTTTTTTATCTTGATTTTTTAAGATGTTCAAATAAGTAAGTTTTCTTTTTTACTTGACACATTTTCACATATGTTGCCTTGATCTTTCACATCTTTTACCCATGTGGGAGACTTCCTAGGAAATAAAGGATCTGTGTTTAATTATCTCATGGGGACAATTTAAAGGAAAATCCAGAGCATCTCCTCTATAGCTCTGCCTTAAGGAGAAATAAAAAGCAATGATGAGTTTATAGCTTTTGGCCATTGATAGAGATTTCTCACAGTTCCTTTTGTGATAGCACTAATTCCACCTGTTCACTTGGGTACATCCCAAGCTCATTGATTCAGACTCTAATTTGTGAATGTTCAGTTTGGGACTAGGCTGACATATACTGTGTGAGTATCACAAACATTTGCTTAGCAAATTAATAAAATATAAAAAGATAAAAGAGTTCTACACAGTTTGGCTCAATGGACAGAGCTTCAGCCCGTGGTCTGAAGGGTCCCGAGTTTGATTCCTCAATCCCCAGCCCTGTCGGGATGCTTTTAGGAGGCAACCAATAGGTAAGTCTCTCTCATATTGATGTTTCTCTCTCTAAAAATCAATGGAAAAATGGCTTTGGGTGAGGATTATCAAAGAATAAGTAAAAAACAAAAAAAGATAAAAGAGGTAGTGTTTGAATGAGAACCAAACTACTCTTATGCAACTTTAAACACAAAATGATTTAATGTTTCTATTTATATATTTTATATTTAATAAGTTAGAGCTGATTAAAAAATCTAGACTCACATAATTTACATTTTACAGTTGAAATCAGAGGAGAGAGCTCAAAAGATTTACCCAATATTATTTATTGGGATTATAGCAAAATCAAGATTAGAAAGCAAATTTCCAAAGTCACTGCTATGCCACACTATCTTTCTTTTTATCCACTAAAAATAGGTCCTCAGGAAACTCTTATGCTAGTTCCAGTTGTTTTTATTCTGTATATCTAGGGTGTCCTTCAAAAATGTATACACACTTTAGTAATCCCAGTGGGTTAAATCAGAAAAGAGAGAAACATCAATTGAGCTATCAGCTGTAGAGTGTGCACACATTTTTTAATATATATATATATATATATATATATATATATATATATATATATATTAGAGAGAGAAACAAATTTGTTGTTCCTCTTATTTATGTATCAAGTGGTTGATTCTTGTATGTGCTCTGATCAGGATCAAACCTGCAACCATAGTGTAACATAGCGACTCTCTAACCAACAGAGCTACCTGGTCAGGGCTGTTTTTGTTCTTGAATGTAATATTACTTCTCATAAAATCTGCTCTACAGTCTAGAACTTTTTCCCAATTTCCATTCTGGTTGGTTAGTCACATTAATGATGATCTACTCTTTCTGCTCTAATAGGATTTGTAATTGTAAAAGTCTTCCTGTCCATGCAGATAAATGAACCCAGAGAAGTGAATGGCAATGATGTACTTAGGAAGGATTTGCCTTACCTATATGTATTAATCAGGGCTTTTTTGGTTGCAGGTGACTAAAATTGATATTTTTGGCTCCCATAACTGGGGAGGATATTGGGACAGCACACAGGATTAAAGGAAGAACTTCAATAACCATAACCAGGGCCAGGATTAGCGACTCATGTAATTTTGCTTACCTCTGCTTGGCTTCCTTCCGTAGACAGACTCCTACTAACATCTGGGAAAGTGGCTATAAGTGGCCTGAGATTTATACTAGATTAGCTAGATTAACAACACCACTGTAAATAATGACTTCCAAATCTATTTCTGAATCTAAAAAAAAAAATACCTGACTGACTCTGTTTGGTCAGTATGTCTCATTGTATCCAGAGAAAATGATACCAAAGTTTCCTAGGCTACTGCGAGTTGAGTCAGGAGAAGATAAAAACTGGAGGAGTGGGCATAGAAAAGCTTCATGAAGAGACAAGAACAGTAACTACCAAAGTCAATTACATATACATGTTATTGATTTGAGGAGCTGGAGAAAAGCTCATCCACACCCCAGTCACTTTTCCATTGACCTACGAGGTGCTTGTGAAATTTCTCATGTCTAATTCTGATCCCAGAGCAACTGAATCAGAATTTCTTAGGATGAAACCCAGGATGGGGAAGTAGTGTATTAATAAAACAGTACCAAAGAGGACTCTCTGCTCAATCTCTAGTTTTTTTAAAAAAATTTTATTTTATTGTTTAAAGTATTACACATAGTAGTACATATATCTCCCCCTTTTCCCCCATTGACTTTCCCCCAGCCTCCCCTAACCCCTGTTGCATGCCCTCATCCCCCCACCCCCCCGTGTTTTGTGTCCATTGGTTGTGCTTATATGCATGCATACAAGTCTTTGATTGATCTCTTTCCTCCCCTCCCCAACACTCCCTAGCCTTCCTGCTGTAATTTGACAGTGTGTTCGATGCTTTACTGCCTCTGTATCTATCTTTTTGTTCATCAGGTTATAATGTTCTTTATTTTCCATAAATGAGTGAGATCATGTGGTATTTTTCTTTCATTGCCTGGCTTATTTCACTTAACATAATGCTCTCCAGGTCCATCCATGCTACTGCAAATGGTAAGAATTCCTTCTTTTTTATAGCAGCGTAGTATTCCATTGTGTAGATGTACCATAGTTTTCTAAACCACTCATCTGCTGATGGGCATTTAGGCTGTTTCCAAATCTTAGCTATGGTGAATTGTGCTGCTATGAACATAGGGATGCATATATCCTTTCTGATTCGTGTTTCTAGTTTCTTGGGATATATTCCTAGAAGTGGGATCACTGGGTCAAATGGGAGTTCCATTTTTAGATTTTTGAGGAAACTCCATACTATTCTCCACCAGTCTGCATTCCCACCAGCAGTGCAGGAGGATTCCTTTTTCTCTGCATCCTCACCAGCACTTGTCTGTTTGTTGGTTTGTTGATGATTGCCAATCTGACAGGTGTGAGATGGTAGCTCATTGTTGTTTTGATTTGCATCTCTCGGATAATTAGTGACTTTGAGCATGTTTTCATATGTCTCTTGGCCTTCCTTCTGTCTTCTGTCGAAAAGATTCTATTTAGGTCCATTGCCCATTTTTTTTTATTGGATCATTTATCTTCCTTTTATTAAATTGTATAAGTTCCCTGTAGATGTTGGAGATTAAACCTTTATCAGTGATAACATTTGCAAATATGTTCGCCCATACAGTGGGCTTTCTTGTTATTTTGTTGATGGTTTCTTTTGCTGTGCAAAAGCTTTTTATTTTGATGTAGTCCCATTTGTTTATTTTCTCTTTAGTGTCCATTGCCCTAGGAGCTGTATTGGTGAATAAATTGCTTCAGCATATGTCTGAGATTTCTCTTCCTGTGGATTCCTCTAGTATTTTTATGGTTTCCTGTCTTATGTTTAAGTCCTTTATCCATTTTGAGTTTATTTTTGTGTATGGTGTAAGTTGGTGGTCTAGTTTCATTTTTTTGCATGTATCTGTCCAATTTTCCCAGCACCATTTATTGAAGAGACTGTCTTGACTCCATTGTATGTTCATGCCTCCTTTGTCAAATATTAACTGAGCATAGTGGTTTGGGTCTATATCTGGGTTCTCTATTCTAATCCATTGGTCTATATGACTGTTCTTGTGCCAGTACCAGGCTGTTTTGGGAAAAGTGGCTTTGTAATACAGCTTGAAATCTGGTATTGAGATCCCACCTACTTTGTTCTTCTTTCTCAGGATTGCTGTGGCTATCCGGGGTCTTTTTTTATTCCTGATGAACTTTTGGAGAGTTCTTTCTAGGTCTGTGAAATATGCCATTGGTATTTTAATGGGGAGTGCATTGAATCTATAGATTGCTTTGGGTAGTATGGACATTTTAATGATGTTGATTCTACCAATCCATGAACACGGCATGTTCTTCCTTCTGTTTATCTTCCTCTATCTCTTTTTTCAGTGTCCTGTAGTTTTCCACGTATAGATCTTTTACCTCCTTAGTTAAGTTTATTCCTAGGTATCTTAATTTTTTTGGTGCGATGGTAAATGGGATTGCTTTTTTAGTCTCTCTTTCTGTAAGTTCACTATTGGTATATAGAAATGCCATAGATTTCTTGGAGTTAATTTTGTATCCTGCTACATTGCCGAATTCATTTATTAAGTCTAATAGTTTTTTGATGGAGTCTTTAGGGTTTTTTATGTACAATATTATGTCACCTGCGTATAAGGACAGTTTTACTTCTTCTTTTCCAATTTGGATGCCTTTTATTTCTTCTTCTTGTCTAATCACAACGGCTAATACTTCCAGTACTATGTCAAACAGGAGTGGTGAGAGTGGGCATCCCTGTCTTGTTCCTGTTTTTAGGGGAAATGGTTTTAGTTTTTGCCCATTGAGTATGATATTGGCTGTGGGTTTGTCATATATGGGTTTTATTATGTTGAGGTATGATCCTTCTATTTCCACCTTACTGAGAGTATTTATCAAGAAAGGGTGTTGGATTTTGTCAAATGCTTTTTCTGCATCAATTGATATGACTATGTGGTTTTTATCTCTCAATTTGTTTATTTGATGTATCATGTTTATTGATTTGCGGATATTGTACCATCCTTGCATCCCTGGGATATATCCTACTTGGTCATGGTGTATGATCTTTCTGATGTACTGCTGGATCCGATTTGCTAGAATTTTGTTGAGGATTTTGGCATCTATGTTCATGAGGGATATTGGCCTGTAATTCTCTTTCATTGTGTTGTCTTTATCTGGTTTTGGCATTAGGGTGATGCTGGCTTCATAGAAGGAGCTTGGAAGTGTTCCTTCCTCTTGAATTTTTTGGAATAGTCTGAGGAGGATAAGTTTTAGTTCTTCTTTGAATGTTTGGTAAAACTCCCCTGTGAAACCATCTGGCCCAGGGCTTTTGTTTGCTGGAAGCTTTTTGATGACTGCTTCAATTTCTTCCATAGTTATCGGCCTATTGAGATTTTTAGATTCTTCTTGATTGAGTTTTGGAAGGTTGTATTTTTCTAGGAATATGTCCATTTCCTCCAGGTTGTCCAGTTTATTGGAATAGAGTTGCTCATAGTATTTTTTTTTAACAATCCTTTGTATTTCTGTGGGGTCTGCTGTTATTTCTCCTCTTTCATTTCTGATTTTGTTTATTTGGGTCCTCTCTCTTTGCTTCTTGGTGAGCCTGGCGAGTGGTTCATCAGTCTTGTTTATCTTTTCAAAGAACCAGCTCTTGGTTTTGTTGATCTTTTGTATTTTTTTTTTTTCGTCTCTAGGTCGTTTATCTCTGTTCTGATCTTTATTATTTTTTTCCTTCTGCTTACACTGGGCTTTTCTTGTTACTCTCTTTCTAACTCTTTGAGTTGTAGGGTTAGGTAATTTGTTTCCATTGTTTCTTGTTTTTTTTTGCCATGAATCTATAGATTCATGAACATACAATGGAGTCAAAACAGTCTCTTCCGTGGCTTGTAGAGCTATGAACTTCCCTCTCAAGACTGCTTTTGTTGTGTCCCATAGATTTTGGATTGTAGTGTTTTCATTGTCGTTTGTTGCCATGATGTTTTTTATTTCTTCTTTGATCTCTATGGGAACCCAGTCATTGTTTAATAGCATGCTATTTAATCTCCATGTGTTTGATTTTTTTGGATTGTTTTTATTGTAGTTGATTTCCAGTTTTATGCCATTGTGATCTGAGAAGATGCTTGATATGATTTTTATCTTCTTGAATTTGAAGAGACTTTGCCTATGACCCAATATATTGTCTATCTTTGAAAATGACCCATGTGCACTTGAGAAGAATGTATATTCTGTGGCTTTGGGGTGAAATGTTCTGAAGATGTCAATTAATTCCATCTGATCTAGTGAGTCATTTAAGATTGACTTTTTTTTGCTGATTTTTTGTTTAGAGGATTTGTCCAATGGTGATAGTGGGGTATTAAAGTCCCCTACTATGATTGTATTCTTCTTTGCTTCTTATTTCTTCTTTTTACAGCAGACCCTTTAGCATTTCTTGCATTGCTGGTTTGGTGGTAGTAAACTCCCTTAGTCCTTTTTTTGTTTGTGAAGCTCCTGATTTCACCCTCAGTTTTGATTGATAGCCTTGATGGATACTGTATTTTTGGATTCAGACCCTTCCTTTGCATGACTTTGTATATTTCATTCCATTCCCTTCTTGCCTGATGTGTTTCTGTTGAGAAATCAGTCACTAGTATGATGGGGGATCCTTTGTAGGTAACTTTCTGTCTCTCTCTGGCCGCTTTTATGATTCTTTCTTTGTCGTTGCTGTTTGCCAATTTAATTATAATGTACCTTGGCATCAGTCTTTTGTGGTTCATTTTGTTTGGGACTCTGTGAGCTTCTTGGATTTGTGTGAGTTTTTTCTTCCTTATATCAGGGAAGTTTTCTGTCATTATTTCTTCAAAAAGGTTTTCTATTCCTTGCTCAGTTTCCTCTCCTTCTGGCACCCGTATTATGTGGATGTTGTTTCATTTAGTGTTGTCCCAAAGTTCCCTTAGGTTCTCCTCCTGCTTTTTAATTTTTTTTTCTAGAAGCTGCTCTGTTGGGTATTTTTTCCTACCTTGTCTTCTAGCTCACAGATGCAGTCCTCTGCTTCTTCTAGTCTATTGTTGATGCTTTCTATTGAGTTCTTTATAGCAGCAATGTCATTTTTCATTTCTTCTTGGTTGTTCTTCATTTCCTCTTGGTTCTTACACATATTGTTGAATTTGTCTTCCATTCTTTTCATCCACCTTATGACCATTTCTCTGAATTCCTTCTCTTACAGGTTGTTTGTCTCCATTACGTTTACTTCCTTTTCTGGTGATGCTTGCTTTTCTTTCATATGAGGGCTGTTTCTTTGTCTCCCCTTGATCTCTCTTCTCTGGGTGTTTGGTTATGTAGTTCTCTCTCTTCTTATCCCAGGCAAAATCTTACCTCTCCGTGAGGAGGCGCAGAGCTCTTCCGAATCTGCATGCTCATGTCACTTGGGGATCGGTGTTCCAGGGTTTGCCGCTGTTCACGGGGTGCCGGTGTTGTAGTTTCTCAGGATTTTCAGGCTTCCAACAACATCCACTTTCCCCTTCAAGATGGCGCAGTCTCCTCATCAGAGCCAGTCGCTTTGGGAGCCATCTCTAGTTATGAACCACTGTTTTAAACACTCATTAGGAGTGTATTTTCTGGGATGGATACATATCAAGCATTCATCAACCATCAATATCTTATTATGAATTAGTTCAACACATTAGTCTAGTTCTTTTAGCTGGATTTTAAAAGCATGAGATACAGGATAAATACAATTTGATGAAGAAGAGAGGAATTGGGGCTGGCATTAATGGGGTGTACGGTGTTGGGTAGAGTGGTGTGATATGGAATTACAGTGGGGCCCTGTCTAGTTAAGGATGATTTTAAACTTTTATTTCATTTTCTGACCATAATTTATTCCACATCCTCAGCTTTTCCACATTCTCATTTTATTATAACGTCTCTTCAGTCTCATTCTTCCAGTTCACCATTTCTTAATTTTTTTCTCAATCTCTTCCCCTACTAGGCTAGAGCATAAATCTGTTTGAACTACTTTGAAACCTCATCCTACTAGTGCCCTAGCCCACTAGACCTCAGTCCTCCATCATTCCCATATTTTGCTTTATTCCATCTGGCTTGCCAGCTGCTGTTCACTGTTAAGGATTTTGTATAAAGACACTCCAAATCATGGTGTATATTATCAGTTTGTCCTCAAGGCTGCCCACTAACCTTCGATTTATCATGCTATCATTTTACCCCATTACCATCAGAGACTAGCCCATACCTGTCCTGTTCTCATGAAGCTACCCACTCAACCCTCATGCCCATCATATCCATCATTCCCTACCTTACTGAGAAAACTGGGGCCATCCAACTTGCCAATTCTAATATCAAATTTATCTGCATGTAGACTTGAATTCCTACTTATCTTTCTCTATTCTCAGAGAGTGAAGCTTTCCTCTGCTTGTTCATGGCTGGGCCTCTCTACTCTCTTCAAAACTCTTCCTTGAGCCCTAGCTGGTTTAGCTCAGTGGATAGAGCATCAGCCTGTGGACTGAAGGGTCCCTGGTTTAATTCCGATCAAGAGCACATGCCCGGGTTGTGGGCTCGATCCCCACTGTGGGGCGTGCAGGAGGCAGCCGATCAATGATTCTCTCTTATCATTGATGTTTCCATCTCTCTCTCCCTCTCCCTTCCTTCTATGAAATCAATAAAAAAATAAAAATAAATAAACTCTTCCTTGGGTCCTGTTTTATCTCTCTTTACATTCCCACTCTTTCTCTTTGAGGGTAGCTTTTTGCCTGCCCACTCTTTACACATTGGATCCAATAAAATATATTTATGACCCATTAATCTCCTCCCTTCTGATACTTATTTTGGGTGATCTCAATATTCTTACATTTTAACCACCAAATTTATACTGATGGTTCCCAAATACTTCCAGCTTGGCTTGCTTCTAGACATTCATTTGGATATCCCATAGGCATATCAATCTTAACAAATCCAGAACTAATTGCATCTTTTCTGCCAAACCTATAATATCACTTCCACTTAGGAACCCAAGTCAGAAACCTTCAAACTACCCAAAATACCTCTGTTCTCCTCAATCTCTATATCTAATTGCTTATAAAACTTTGATGATACTACTATTTAAATGTATCGCTAACCTCATTCTTTTTCTCTAACCCTCTGTAACCTCATAACTAGTTCTGACCTTCATCATCCTTTGCTTGGGAAATTGCATTACCTCTACAATTAGTCTCCCTGTTGCTGCTATGAGTTGATCCTCTACTTCTCAGCCAGAGTAATATATCTAAGGGTTAATTCTGACTGTTACCCTTTCTGTTTAAAATTTAACAGTGGATTGGCACACTTACTGAATAAATGCATAGTTCCTTATTATGATATGAAAGATCCCTCATGATCTACTACCCATTAGCCGGTCACTGTATCATATTTTATGTGCAAGTAACATAGAACTGATTCCAGTTTTTTTCTGACCCTGTGCTAGCCTCTGTGCCTTGGTCAGGTGACCCTCTGTTCTTGGAATACATTTTCATTGTTTTTTTTCTGGATCAATTCCTACTCATCCTATAAGATTCAGCTTGGAAGTCACCTTTTCCAGGAAACATTGGATAGTCCTCCAGGTTAGGAGAAATGCCCCACTTTTGTAGTGTTTCTCCTCATAGACTGTAAACTGATCAGGACAAGGCCCACATCTTTAATCTCTACATTCTTATTCCACAGTACAAATGCCAAGCTTGTAATAAACTTACATATCTGTTGTACTGAACTATAGATATCTTGGTGAGACAATACCAAAAGAATAAAAAGAACACAGAAAAATTAAGTGAGAAGAAGACAAAAACTCCCTTTGCTTATTTTATAACTTTGTGTACAGTAGAGCATATATTGGGGGTGGAAGGAAAGATTGAGGGGAGAGTACAATATTATCACTGTAGATAACAGCGATTTGTAGGGATATAGACTCTATAAGAAATCAGGGTGGGGCTTGGAGGGGAATAAAAGTGGTATCTAGAGAAGGGAAATGACAAAGGTAAAAAAAATTCCTCAGTTCCTCTTGACCTTACTGATTCCCAGAGCCTTTGGCCACTTGTTCCTGCCCAGTAGTTGCTTCAGCAAACTCTTTATGAGCCCCAATCAAATTCATGGAGCTTCAACTTGTTAGAACTCTGCCTCATGTTCCAACCACATTACCTCTTATCCTCCACCCTGGGGCTGAGGTGTAAGAAGACCACATGCATCAAGGACCCATGCATGTGCAGCCCCAGAGAACTAGAAGCAACTGCTTTGAGCAATTGGATATGGGAGCTGGCAGATAAATTCTTACCCACTGCACAGATGGGTTGTATGAAGATGAAACTTATGAGACTGAGAAATCAATCATACTGAACACCAAACAATGGTCTGGTGGTTAACACACTCTGGGTGGGCTCTCTCTTTTTCTCTGCTTCACTCCCTCTATCTCCCTTGCATTGTACTTCCTATTAAAGCATGACATATAAGTATATTTATTTAATTATTATCGCTTTAACCCCAGGCTATACTTTCTGGGGGAACCTAGGATGAGATAGTTGGTGCCAGGTGTGGCCCTTAAAAAATACCCTCAGGAGAGGGAATAATGGCGGCGGAATAGACAGACGTGTTCCGAGCCTTGTCCTGGAGCAGAAAGAAAGAACAGCTGAGGGTCGCGCAAGGAGTGTTTGTTGGCTGGCTGGGAGACAGCTGAATTCCAGAAGGAGGTGGGGGACTGCTGAACGGGGTTCCCCTGACCTGGCAGCACGAACTGCGGCTGGGTCCCCTCCCGGAGCTGCGGGCTTGGACGCGGAGTCTGCGCCATCTTGATCCGGAAAGTGGAGTTTATCTGAAGCCTGAGAATCCACAACGGCGGCACCCCAGGAACAGCTGCGAGCCCCAGAACAACGCTCCCCAACTGGCGCAAGCACACGGGTTCAGAGAAGCTCTACACTCCACCACGGAAAGGTCAGATTTCGCCTGGGATAAGGTGAGGTCTCTGGTCCCGGCGGGAGAGAGGAACGCGCGTTTTGCGGGAGCTGGAGGACCAGGGAAGTCTGTGCCTAGAAAAATCCGTGGCTGTAGGGGCTGGCGTGATCTGTGACTGTGGAAAGGGGTCCTCAGAGCTGCTAAGAGAAGGGCACTCTAAAAAGCAACCCATTTTGATCTGAAGTGCAGGGACACCCTAAGAATTTCAGGCAGTCCAGACTTACGCGCAGCCCGTGCGCTCCCTGGGTGCCCGGGCTTACTCGCAGTCCCGGAATTCGCACACTTGGGCTTTTTCCTCTTCAAATCCTTGCATCTGATTACTAAGCCCAATACATAGGATCACCCAGTTGGGGACACCCTGGGAGACTGCAGGGGAAGGTTGTTCTTCTGGAACCTGGGGATCAGAGCGGGGAGTGACCATCAGAGAGCCAGCTCTGAGGCAGCCCACTCCCACAGGCCCGTGGCGATTGCCACAGGGAAAGAAGGCTCTAACACTGCCTAGAGAGGCCATAGATAGACCCGGAAGTCAATCCAGAAACACTGCCACCCAGGGGCTGAATCACAAATTGACTCTTGTGTAATCAAAAATAAAGGAATACGAGAAATTAAGACACACCGCCTGCTTAAAATCAGGACTGGCTTACAACACCGAAGAGCAGTGGATCGCAGGGAACTGCAATACTGTCTGGACTGAGAAACAGGCGTGCCAAACAGAAAAACAGAGGAAGTGAATGACCTTCACTACTCCACATTTTATTTTTACCTTTTATTTTTTTTTATTTTTTTTTATTTTTTTTAAATTTTCATTTTTTGCATCTTTTAATCAAGAAACTTTTTTTTCGTTTTTCATCACTTGATTTTACCTTTTTAATGATTACATTTTTATTTTCAATCCGTATTATTACTACTGCTATTTTATCTTTTTTTTTTTTTTTTTTTTTTTTTTTTAAAGTGTCATTTTATTTTCTCTTCATTTTATTTTGGGATTAGGGTTATACATTCTATTTTTTATCTTTCCTTTAGCATCGTTTTACTCTATCTCAACTCTACCTTTAGGCCATCACTCTCTTCCTAACCTCCCCCTTTTCAGTGTCCTGTTTGTCTTACCCTTTTACTGCTTTAGATTTTCCCTATTCTTTCTGTTTACCCCTTGTTAAAATTTCACCCTACTTACATATCTAATCTCCAATCCCCTGCTCCAAGTCCACATACACCTTTCCCTTCGCTGTCTGAGTTATCCATAAACTTGTCCTTATCTCTGTCCTTTTGTTGTTGTTTGCTTGAATGTAGATTATATCCAATTTTTATGCTTTTTTTGTGAGATTGTTTTGCTTATTCTTCTTTTATTTATTTTTTTGTTTGTTTTGTGCTTCAGCTTTCCCTTGCCTCACTCCATATTAGTTGGTGTTGTAGTTTGTACTAATCCCCAGGCACTTGTTGCTGGCATTTGCTGGGATTAGTGATTGTTCTATTGGAGTTTTATCCCCAATATATATAGTCTGTTCCCCTTTCTCTCTTAGTCAATTTCTTGTCTCTCTTACTTTTTTTTTTTTCTCTTTACTTTCCCTTTTCCCAATTTCATTTTCACACTCCTTTTTTCTTTTTTTTTTTCTTTCTTTCTTTTTTCCTCTTCTTCTTTCTCTTCTATCACCTAATTTGCCTTTCTCTGGTGGTCACCTTTATTGGAGGTTATTAATATCGTGAATACATTCCTGTTCAGTGCCTTGTGAGTTGTACCTGGTAGTGCTGTATTTTGTGCCTTTAAATCAACCCAGGAGAGAGAGAACTACATAACCAGACACCCAGAGAAGAGAGACCATGGGGAGACAAAGAAGCAGCCCGCATATGAAAGAAAAGCAGGCATCACCAGAAAAGGAAGTAAACGAAATGGAGGCAAGCAACCTTCCAGAAAAAGAATTCAGAGAAATGGTCATAAGGTGGCTGAAAAGAATGGAAGACAAATTCGACAATATGAGCAAGAACCAAGAGGAAATGAAGAAGAACCAAGAAGAAATGAAAAATGACATCGCTGCTGTAAAGAACTCAATAGAAAGCATCAAGAGTAGACTAGAAGAAGCAGAGGACCGCATCAGTGAGCTAGAAGACAAGATGGAAAAAAATACCCAAGAAAAGCAACTTCTAGAAAAAAAAATTAAAAGGCAGGAGGAGAGTCTAAGGGAACTTTGGGACAACACAAAACAAAACAACATCCGCATAATAGGGGTTCCAGAAGGAAAGGAAGCTGAGCAAGGAATAGAAAACCTCTTTGAAGAAATAATGACAGAAAATTTCCCAGATATAGGGAAGAAAAAACCCACACAAATCCAAGAAGCTCACAGAGTCCCAAGCAAAATGAACCCCAAAAGACCGACGCCAAGGCACATTATAATTAAATTGGCAAACACCAACGACAAAGTAAGAATCTTAAAAGCAGCAAGAGAGAGACAGAAAGTTACATACAAAGGAACCCCCATCAGACTAGCAACTGATTTCTCAACAGAAACTCATCAGGCCAGAAGGGAATGGAATGAAATATACAAAGTCATGCAAAGGAAGGGGCTGAATCCAAGAATACTGTACCCAGCAAGGCTGTCAATCAAAATTGAAGGTGAAATCAGGAGCTTCACAGACAAAAAAGGACTAAGGGAATTTATTACCACCAAACCAGCAATGCAAGAAATGCTAAAGGGTCTACTGTAAAAAAAAAAAAAAAAAAAAAAAAAAAGAAAGAAAGAAAGAAAGAAACAGGAAGCGAAGAAGTAACACAGGGGTAAAGAATAGGAATGGCGACAAATAAGTACCTATCAATAATAACTTTAAATGTAAATGGATTAAATGCCCCAATCAAAAGACATAGGGTAACAGATTGGATAAAAAAACACGACCCATATATCTGCTGTCTACAAGAAACCCACCTCAGAAAAAAAGACGCACACAGACTGAGGGTGAAGGGATGGAAAAAGGTTTTCCAGGCAAATGGAACTGAAAAAAAAGCTGGGGTAGCAATACTTATTTCTGACAAATTAGATCTCAAACTGAAGGACATAACAAGAGATAAGGAAGGCCATTTCATAATACTAAAGGGAGCAATCCAACAAGAAGAAATAACTCTGGTAAACATATATGCACCCAATACAGGAGCACCCAAATACATAAAAAAACTCCTGGAAGATATCAAGGGAGACATTGACAGCAATACAATCATAGTAGGAGACTTTAATACCCCACTATCACCATTGGACAAATCCTCTAAACAAAACATCAGCAAAGAAACATCAATCCTAAATGACTCACTAGACCAGATGGAATTAATTGACATCTTCAGAACATTTCACCCCAAAGCCACAGAATATACATTCTTCTCAAGCGCACATGGGTCATTTTCAAAGATAGACCATATGTTGGGACATAGGCAAAGTCTCTTCAAATTCAAGAAGATAGAAATCATATCAAGCATCTTCTCAGACCACAGTGGCATAAAACTGGAAATCAACTACAATAAAAACAACCCAAAGAAATCAAACACATGGAGACTAAACAGCATGCTATTAAACCATGACTGGGTTACCAGAGAGATCAAAGAAGAAATAAAAAACATCATGACAACAAATGACAATGAAAACACTACAATCCAAAATCTATGGGACACAGCGAAAGCAGTCTTGAGAGGGAAGTTCATAGCTCTACAAGCCTACTGCAAAAAACAAGAAACAGGGGTAATAAATTACCTAACCCAACAACTCAAAGAGTTAGAAAAAGAGCAACAAGAAAAGCCCAGTGTAAGCAGAAGGAAGGAAATAATAAAGATCAGAGCACAGATAAACGACATAGAGACCAAAGAAACAATACAAAAGATTAACAAAACCAAGAGCTGGTTCTTTGAAAGGATAAACAAGATTGATGAACCTCTAGCCAGGCTCACCAAGAAGCAAAGGGAGAGGACCCAAATAAACAAGATCAGAAATGAAAGAGGTGAAATAACAACAGATCCCGCCGAAATACAAAGGATTGTTAAAAAATACTACGAACAACTCTATTCCAACAAACTGGACAACCTGGAGGAAATGGACATATTCCTAGAAAAATATAACCTTCCAAAACTCAATCAGGAAGAATCTAAACAGCTCAACATGCCAGTAACTATGGAAGAAATTGAAGCAGTCATCAAAGAGCTTCCGGCAAACAAAAGCCCGGGGCCAGACGGCTTCACAGGAGAGTTCTACCAAACATTCAAGGAAGAACTAAAACCTATCCTCCTCAGACTATTCCAAAAAATTCAAGAGGAAGGAACACTTCCAAGCTCCTTCTATGAAGCCAGCATCACCCTAATACCAAAACCAGATAAAGACAACACAATGAAAGAGAATTACAGGCCAATATCCCTCATGAATGTAGATGCCAAAATCCTCAACAAAATTCTAGCAAATAGGATCCAGCAGTACATCAGAAAGATCATACACCATGACCAAGTAGGGTTTATCCCAGGAATGCAAGGATGGTTCAATATCCGCAAATCAATAAATGTGATACATCACATAAACAAATTGAGAGATAAAAATCACATAGTCATATCAATTGATGCAGAAAAAGCATTTGACAAAATCCAACACCCTTTCTTGATAAAAACTCTCAACAAGGTGGGAATAGAAGGATCATACCTCAACATCATAAAAGCTATATATGATAAACCCACAGCTAACATCATACTCAATGGGCAAAAACTAAAACCATTTCCCCTAAGAACAGGAACAAGACAGGGATGCCCACTCTCACCACTCCTGTTTGACATAGTACTGGAAGTATTAGCCACTGCAATTAGACAAGAAGAAGAAATAAAAGGCATCCAAATTGGAAAAGAAGAAGTAAAGCTGTCCTTATTTGCAGATGACATGATATTGTACATAAAAAACCCGAAAGACTCCATAAAAAAACTAACAGACTTAATAAATGAATTCGGCAATGTAGCAGGATACAAAATTAATGCCAAGAAATCTATGGCATTTCTATACACCAACAATGAACTTACAGAAAGAGAGACTAAAAAAGCAATCCCATTTTCCATCGCACCAAAAAAATTAAGATACTTAGGAATAAACCTAACCAAGGAGGTAAAAGACCTATATGCGGAAAACTACAGGACACTGAAAAAAGAGATAGAGGAAGATGTAAACAGATGGAAGAACATACCATGTTCATGGATTGGTAGAATCAACATCATCAAAATGTCCATACTACCCAAAGCAATCTATAGATTCAATGCACTCCCCATTAAAATACCAACGGCGTATTTCACAGACCTAGAAAGAACTCTCCAAAAATTCATCTGGAATAAAAAAAGACCCCGAATAGCCACAGCAATCCTGAGAAAGAAGAATAAAGTAGGAGGGATCTCAATACCAGATTTCAAGCTGTATTACAAAGCCACTGTCATCAAAACAGCCTGGTACTGGCACAAGAACAGACATATAGATCAATGGAACAGAATAGAGAATCCAGATATCGACCCAAACCAATATGCGCATTTAATATTTGACAAAGGAGGCATGAGCATACAATGGAGTCAAGACAGTCTCTTTAATAAATGGTGTTGGGAAAATTGGACAGATACATGCAAAAAAATGAAACTAGATCACCAACTTACACCATACACAAAAATAAACTCAAAATGGGTACAGGACTTAAATATAAGACGGGAAACCATAAAAATACTAGAGGAATCCACAGGCAGCAAAATCTCAGACATATGCCAAAAGAACTTTTTCAGTGATACTGCCCCTAGGGCAATGGAAGCCAAACAGAAAATAAACAAATGGGACTACATCAAAATAAAAAGCTTTTGCACAGCAAAAGAAACCATCAACAAAACAACAAGAAACCCCACTGTATGGGAGAACATATTTGCAAATGGTATCACTGATAAAGGTTTAATTTCCAACATCTACAGGCAGCTTATACAACTTAATAAAAGGAAGATAAATGATCCAATAAAAAAATGGGCAACGGACCTAAATAGAAGCTTTTCGAAAGAAGACAGAAGGAAGGCCAAGAGACACATGAAAACATGCTCAAAGTCACTAATTATCCGAGAGATGCAAATCAAAACAACAATGCGATACCATCTCACACCTGTCAGAATGGCTATCATCAACAAATCAACAAACGACAAGTGTTGGCGAGGATGCGGAGAAAAAGGAACCCTCGTGCACTGCTGGTGGGAATGCAGACTGGTGCAGCCACTGTGGAGAACAGTATGGAGTTTCCTCAAAAAACTGAAAATGGAACTCCCATTTGACCCAGTAATCCCACTCCTAGGAATATATCCTAAGAAACCAGAAACACCAATCAGAAAGGATATATGCACCCCTATGTTCATAGCAGCACAATTTACAATAGCTAAGATTTGGAAACAGCCTAGGTGCCCATCAGCAGATGACTGGATCAGAAAACTATGGTACATCTACACAATGGAATACTATGCTGCCGTAAAAAAGAAGGAATTACTACCATTTGTAGGCACTTGGATGGAATTAGAGAACATTATGCTAAGTGAAATAAGCCAGTCAATGAAAGAAAAATACCACATGATCCCACTCATTTGGGGATAATGAAAAACATTATAAACTGATGAACAAAAAGATAGTTACAGAGGCAGTAAAGCATCAAACAGACTGTCAAATTACAGTGGTAAGGTTAGGGAGAGGTGGGGGAAATAAGAGATCAACTGAAGGACTTATATGCATGTATATAAGAGTAACCAACGGATGCAAAACATTGGGGGGTGAGGGCATGTATGGGAGTGGGGTGGGGGTGGGGGGAAATGGTAAGATATGTACACATATAATACCTTAATAAAAATTTGAAAAAAAAAAAAAAAAAAAAATACCCTCAGGATGGTATTTTAGAAACTCTAGATTTGGGATCAGGCCTAAGCTGATCCAGAAAACATGAATTACATGAAGAGGTGGACCATTCTACCTTATCATTTACTTCTGAAGTACTGATACCTGTCCTTCAATGTACACCTCCAGCGTTATGGTGGTGGTGATGTTGGTGGGTGCTTACGGTCAGCTAAATGTGTTGAAAGTAAATTTACAGTTATTTGCTAGGTCAGCAGGATATATTGGTGTTAGCAAAAATTAGACTAGTGTTACATTTCGGTGCCAATCAAGCATACCCACAAAACACCGTGATGAAGGGAGATACCCTCGCTGCACAGAACTTTATGTACTACACTTAGTTGCTCCTGTTGTACTGATGGAAAAATGGTCTGAGATATGAATATATATGGACCATTGGGAAAAGCAGATGAATTAGTTGATTAGTCAGGGGCTTAGAAGGAAAAAGATTGGAGGGTCACGGACATGGAGTTCTAGGGAACACACATGCGGATGGGCATATGTGTGTGGGCACAAAACGTGCAGATGTTTGTGTCTCATGGTCATGCCCATGGGGAAGTATCTCAAAAATCTGGGGCAGGATGACTCCTTCTGTGATGTCACCCAGCACCTGCATATTTGGCAACCCCAGTGAAGGTGTAATGGGCCCATGAACAGAGTGGCCATGGTGATAGGAATGAAAATTAAACATGAGTCTGATGGCATGGGGTCCCTCACCAAGACTGACCTAGCTATTGATACTGCTGGATACTCAGTCTTCTAGCAGCAGAGACTGATGCTGAGCTCTCACATGCACCATTTCTCAAGGAGCCTCATTAGATGGTTGTAAATGCATAGCTTCATCTTATAAGAGGAGCTAGGTGGGCTATTGCACAATGGGGCAGTCTCTTACACCAGACCCTGCCATTCTGATGAAGACGGCAGTTTGCCCTTCTCAGAACCCATATATTCTCCATATCTGGTTCACCATCCCTCTTCTCAAGGCCTCAACCTATTGACCAGTCCCATACAAGATCATCTCAACACATTTTATGACAAAAGAAGTATAATGATGGACACACAGCAAGATAATCTTGTGATTCTGTGACTCATCACCTCAAAGAGCTGGCCTTATAGGACTGGCCTATCAAAGTCTCAACTAAGGCACCAGTTTAGGGAAACACCCTACAGGTCAGTGTGTGATCCTATATACATTAGTATACATGCAGTTCATACTAACCAGTGTCACATATATTGTGTTCTCAGTAGTTAGAATATATGTTTCTTGGAACCAAAGCGGCAGAAATAGAATTGGTCCCTCTTATCATTACCCAATCACCAAATTATATAATTTATGTTTGCTGTCCCTGCAATATTAGCTTCTACCAGGTTAGAAGTTCCTGTTCCCAGGATTGGTGGTTGGGACACTTCCACAGGGCACTTGGTTTCTCAGGTCAGTGTGTCAGAGGCCAATATAGCAGTTATTGTAAATTCATAGTTCTATCTTTTAAGATGATCTAGGAGGGCTGCTGCACAATGAGGCAGGGAAAGTATATCTGAAATTCAAGATTCACTGGAGTATCTCTTGTACCTTGATGTTGAGTGATGGTGATGAAAAATGGACAATTGCAGCAACCACAGCCTGACAAGGATAAGAGAGCTGTGTGGGTCAGTCCTCCAGGTAAGCCACACAGAGAAGTCCCAGTGCTATCTGAGCAGAAGGGAAATGTAGAATGGGTGGTGGGGGATGATCAGTCATTGCCTCTAGACCAAGTGCAGGAGTGAGGACTGGAGTTTGCTTCACCTACTTTTTAACTTCAGGTCCTCAGAGATTGAAGCTGGCTGCTACCTTGATTGGTTTCATATGTACTCTCAAGGCATCTTGCTCTAGCAGTGAAGCCCAAATTGTAACAGGGAAGTCAATAAAAGGCAAGGGCATGGAAAAATCTGACAGACTCCCTAACTCCAGGGCCTAGGCCACTGGCTCTGGCTTACCTACTGTTATATAATCAGCCTTGCTGGGATTCTCGCCAATTTCATGCAGGAATAACCAAAAAGCACCTTCCATCATTGCACCAAGCATTCTAGCCTTCTGCCCTGGGCCTTTTATTTTTGTAAAAACTGAAGCAAGGGAGTTTTTTAAATCTGCTCAGTGCTACACTTGTGCAAATCAGAAGTATGGGGCGGTTATCCCATGTAGTGAACATTGAGCAGTGGGAAGTGAGAGCTGGCAGATAAATGTTTCCTTCCTCCTCCCCCAGACACAGGGTCTGAAGTTACAGTTGTTCATATGACTCCTTGGACAGCAGTCCTATAAGATCAAGCCATCAGTGACACTCAATCCCCAAAGGTGGACAGCTGGGTAATGATCACCTGTCCTTATATTGAGTCTCACCTTCCCTTGTCACGTCTCTTTTCTATCAATCCTGTCTTCCTGGGATTGTACTCCCCAGTAAAATACTACACATAAGCTTTTGCCTCAGGCTTTGCTTTCTGGGGGAAGCCAGCCAAGGTAGAATTGAAGAAACGATTCAGAGATCTGAAACAGATATTTAGTTTGTACAGAAGATCTAGAAGCAGATGACTAACAGGCAGTGGGGATGAGACAGACATGACTGAAAAGTGGGAGATGCCTTTTTCTTCCTGACTGCATTTCACAATTCAAGACAGTTTAAAGAGTATTGGCACACTAATTTATAATATTATAAAAGATCATTAGAGGGAATGGAAAAGTCAGATAATGAGACATGTGAAGCATTTTATATGCACTTTCTCTGACATTAACATAAACCCAGTGCCTTCCCGGTGATCTCCAGCCTCCTTCCTGTTCTGGAAGCTCTTGGCCTTGCCTCTTCTCGGAAGTCACTTTGTGCAGAGCACAGAGCTCCTCTATGGTTTGGTTAGGTTTTCATGAGCAATGGTGTTGGAGCTCCAAAATATTCTGCTATAAGCATGTTTGTTTATACTTGTGATGTACATGGAAGCCCAAGTTAGGCCAAAAGAAATGGCTGAGTATGAAGGCACAGTATGTGGCCAGTGCCAATGTGCCAAATGGATGTTTTGTGTGTGGAAAGGGCACCTCTTAAAACAACTGATTCAAAGCAGCTTTGATTTGAAATTTTCAAAGGACACATGACTTCCCTTTCAAATATGAACTATTGGGGTTTTATTGTCAATGTACACAATACAGTGAATCATAAACAGCCTCACAGCAAAACATGTTAATCTTCCTGAAGTGTCCCACTGACATCTACTTTGCTTTTCTTTCTTTTTGAATTTTTACATGAGCCCAGAGTTGCTCTGTTACTAATAGGAGCGAATGGCTGAATGAACACTAAAAGCATGGGACGCTGCTAGTCTGTGGGTTACCATTTAAAACTCTCAGACAGCAGCACAGCATGAAATACTAATTCATTACATCTACAATGCCATATCCATTAGTGCTTTCTCATCCTGGAACTTAAATAGTCCAAAGCTCAGAGAGTCACTAAAGAGAGTAATTAATACAATAGCACAATTCTCCACGGTTGAAGAGATATGATGGACTGGCTTACCTGTCACAAATAAATATTAAAGGAGACAGTTTCCTTCTGTTTTGCATTTTTAATCTTCCTCCTCCTTTCTCCATATTTTAACAGTCTTTTTCCAACTGGATTTTATATGTTCGTCTAGTGAGAATACATTGACCTTCTGTTCCCATGCTTAAGCTTAATTCTATTTAAAACAGCTCCATAGTTTTAATAACCACACAATTGCAAAAATGATTCAAAAGACAAAAATGCTATGTTTCAGTTTCACCTGCCATTATCTTCTTTTCTGTCTCCTCTTCTGCTTCCTTTTCTTTAATATTCAGGGCAAGTTTACAGAGGAACAAGATTGCTTATAAAAGCGCTATTCAGCCCTAAAACCACTTGGAGAGGGTTTTCCTGACCTAGGGAGCCTGCCCAGGGTATGTGAGCTGGGGGTTCTCTCTCATAATCACAGACTCTTGGACTCTTCAGGGATTTTAATTTCCAGATCCATTATCAAATACATATCTTTCATTAGCAACTTCATGGAGTTCACTACAAGGGAAATAGTTACATTTTTGTATACTAAACGGGGAGTGGGGGTTAGAACGCTTTTAAAAACTGTTGGAACTGCTCCAACGACTAGTGCACAGGAGAAAAACAGTTGTTCTATAAATACCAATTAGGCCAGCATTTTATACTTAACACTATACCTTCTGCTACACTATCCATCAGGTTCCCACAACCTCTCTCTAAGTTTCACAGGGCAAGTATCATCAAGTATATTTTTTAACTGAAGCTCAGAGAGGTTAAAAGATTGTATATGAAAAATCTTGGATTAAAATCTAAGACTTCTAATACAAGTTTTAACTTCTAACATGAAGTTCTAGTATTCAGTAGAAACTACAGCTCTGAAAACATTTTTTTTAAATCTTCCTTTGCTTTATCCTTCTGGAATTGTTTGTTTGAGAAAGTAATAGGTTGTACTAATATAAAAACCCATTGGCATAGATATTGTGTGTGAATTCACTCTTCCTGAGACCTGAGAACTTCCCCCAAAAGGTTAGAGGTTAAGCTTTTCCAGATATTCTGGAATGTTGTCTCATTTCCTGAGCACTAGTTTGAACTTTATTGACATGTAAAAATCTCTCATATGTGACTCCTTTCCAGGACTCCATAATCCCATGAGTCAACTTCTTGTAATAAATATCTTCATATATATGTGTATATATATATATATGTATATATATATATATATATATATATATATATATATATATGTATGTATATATATATATATCCTATATAATAAGAGAGGAATATGCTAATTATCCATTATGCCTTGAGGCATAACGACCAACCACATAATGACCAGATCACGGATCTGCAGGAGGATGGGGCAGCAAACTACAAGCGGGCGGCAAAAAGCTACAGGAGGGGGCAAGGCAGCAAGCTATGAGGGGAGGAAAGGGGGCGGGGGATGAGGGGAGCTACAGGAATGCAGCAGAGAGCTATTGGCGCACGAATTCGTGCGCATGGCTACTAGTGTGTGTATATATATTGTATATATATATAGTATATATGTAATTTGAACTTCAAAATTCTGAGCATATATATGGTAAATGGTGCCATTAGAATTGATGAGCTAGTCTAACATTGGAAAAGAGGGAAGAGATGCTAGAGCTACAATGTTTTCTCTCTTTTGTTCTCTTACAATAAATTCTCAGATGATTTGCCTACACAATATCTCTATTCCTCATCTCCAAGTCATGCCTCAAATTACTTTCATTTGACATCTGGTAGCACAGTTCATAATTAGATACTGTTTCAAGCACTGAGTTTCATAAAACACAATTCAACTAACATTTATCTGCTGATCATCTCCTTAAATTCACTATAATGTATACCCATTCACCCCTTCCTTGTAGCATTCTTCTCCTACATTCCATGATGGCTCAGTCTCCTACTTTGCCTCCTGTCTCTCAAATTACTCCTCTATTCCTTTTATTGAATTTTCCTTCTCTACCCAGCCTCAAATGTCAAAATGCCTCAGAGCTCAGTTTTAAGATCTCTTCCCTCTCTTCCAATTTTAGGCAACTTCATCAGTTCCAATGACTCCATTTACCATCTACACTGAGTGGCCAGATAATTATGATCTGAACGCATAATAATCTAGCCACTCACTGTATATCCTATACAATAAAAGGCTAATATGCAAATTGTCCCCTAGACCAGGAGTTCGACCAGCAGGCAGGCTGGCCAACTGCCCATGTCCCCTCCCCCTGGCCAGGCTGGCCAAGACCCCACCCATGCATGAATTCATGCACCAGGCCTCTAATATATATATATATATATATATATATATATATATATATATATATCCTATCTAATAAAAGAGCAATATGCAAATTAACCATCACTCCGCTACACCCACAAGCCATGCCCACCAGCCAATCAGGAGCGAATATGCAAATAAACCCAACCAAAATGGCTACGGCCACAGAGAGCAGGAGGGCGGCTTGGGTTTCCCCTGCAATGGAGGAAGCCAAGCTTTCCTCCTGCCCTTGCCGGCCTAGGCCTCCACTCAAGGCTACAAAGTTTCAATGATAGAAGATACATAAAACCAAACAGAAATGGTGGCAGCCACGGAGCTGGAGAGAGCAGGAGGCTAGGGTTGCCCACGGTGGTGGAGGAAGCCAAGCTTTCCGCATACCCTGGCTGGCCCAGGCCTCTGCTTAAGGCTACAAAGTTTCAATTATAGAAGATACATATGTCCCAACAGAAATGGTTGCCACCACGGAGCAAGCAGAAGGCTTGGCTCCACTCCAGGCTACAAAGTTTCAATTGTAGAAGATAAATAAAGCCCAGATACCAGGGCCTCCGCTTGGGTCGCCAGGGGGTGTGGCCGGCCTGCAAACCACCACAGGCCCCTCGCCCAGGCCGCCCCACGCCCCAAGGGAACCCCCACCCTGATCCGGGACACCCTTCAGGGCAAACCAGCTGGCCCTACCCGTGCACCAGGCCTCTATCCTATCTAATAAAAGAGTAATATGCAGATTGACCATCACTCCAACACACAATATGGCTGCCCCCATGTGGTCAAAGATCCTGCCCCCATGTGGACACAAGATGGCCACCACAAGATGGCCAGCAGGGAAGGGCAGTTGGGAGGAATCAGGCCTGCAAGGGAGGGCAGTTGGGAGGGACCAGGCCTGCAAGGGAGGGCAGTTGGGAGGGACCAGGCCTGCAAGGGAGGGCAGTTGGGGGCGATCAAGCCTGCAGGGGAGGGCAGTTGGGGGGGACCAGGCCTGCAAGGGAGGGCAGTTGGGAGGGACCAGGCCTGCAAGGGAGGGCAGTTGGGAAGGACCAGGCCTGTAAGGGAGGGCAGTTGGGGGCGATCAAGCCTGCAGGGGAGGGCAGTTGGGGGTGACCAGGCCTGCAGGGAAAGGCAGTTGGGAGGGACCCAGGCCTGCAGGGGAGAGCAGTTCGGGGGGACCAGGCCTGCAGGGTAGGGCAGTTAGAAATTTATTATAAGGAATTGGTTTGTGTGATTATAGAGTGTGAGAATTTCCACGATCTGCATTTGGGAACCTGGAGACCCAAGAAAGACAATGGTATTGTTTCAATCCAAGTCTGAAGGCCTGAAATCCAGTAGAGTCAACGATGGAAGTTCTAGAGACTCAAGAAGATCTGATTTTCAGTTCAAATCCAAAGACAGGAAAAGACTGATGTCCTAGCTCAAGCATTCAGATAGGAGGAGTTCCCTCTTTCTTATGTTCTTTTTGTTCTATTCTGACTTTCAACTAATTGGGTGAGGCCCATTTATATTTAGGAGGGCAATCTGCTTTATTTGGTCTACCAAATCACATGTTAATTGCATCCAAAAACATTCTCAATGATGCACCCAGAGTAATGTTTGTCCAAATATCTGGGCTCCCCATGGCCCGCCCAGGCAAGTTGACACATAAAATTAACCATCACAACTTTTCAGAAGCTTTTATCTCTAATGACCTATTTACCATATCTATTTTGATTTTACATAGGTACTTCCAATTTAACCTGTCAAAAATCAACATATCATCATTTTCAAATTTATTCCTCATTAAGTATTCCCCCCAATAGCAAAATAATAAAATGACCCGTTCAACTACTTATGTTAGAACCTGAGAGCCATCTTTTTATACTTCCTTTCCCCACATTCCCCAAATCATCAATTTCAGCCAATTTCAATTCTTAGGTATTTATTGCAGCTGTTGTTTACTTCTTTTCATGTATATTGTTACTTAATTCAGGTCATCATAATACTAAGACTCTTAATTAAACTGATTTGCAGCCTTTTAATTGTCACCACCAAAGCCCATACTGCATAAAGCACTGAGTGATCTTTTAAAATGCTCATTATATCATACTAGAAGCCCAGTGCATGAAATTTGTGCACTCAGGGAGGTCCCTCAGCCTGGCCTGCGCCCTCTTGCAGTCCAGGAACCCTCAGGGGATGTCTGACTGACGTGGAGGTGGGACAGGCTCCCGCCACTGCTGCTGCACTCACCAGCTGTAAGCCCAGCTCAGGGCTTCTGGCTGAGCAGCGCTTCCCATCTGGGAGCACACTGACCACCAGGGGGCAGCTCTTTCATTGAGCGTCTGCCCCCTGGTGGTCAGTGCATGTCATAGAAACCAGTTGTTCCACCATTTGGTTGATTTGCATATTAGCCTTTTATTATATAGGATTAGTGGCCCAGTGCACAAAATTCATGCATGGGGGGGTGGTGTTCTTCAGCCAGGCCTGCACCCTCTCCATTCTGGGACTCCTTGAAGGATGTCCTACTGCTGGTTTATAGGGATCAGGCCTAAACTGGCAGTCGGACATCCCTCTCACAATCCTGGACTGCTGGCTCCTAACCACTCACCTGCCTGCCTGCCTGATTGCTTCTAACCACTCTGCCTGCTCACCCCCAAATGCCCCCCTGCCAGCCTGATAACCCCCAACTGACCCTGGTGCCAGTGTACTAGCCCCCAACTGGCCCCTGCCAGCCTGCTCACCCCCAACTGCACCCCCTGCTGGCCTGCTTGCCCCCACCTTCCCTCCCCACTGGCCTACTCACTCCAAACTGCCCCCCACTACTGTCCTGATCACCTCCAACTGACCCCCACTGACAGCCTGCTTGCCCCCAACTGGCCCCCTGCTGGTCTTCTCACCCCCAATGCCCCCCCTCCCACCAGCCTGATCACCCACAACTGCCGTCCCATCCTGGCCTGATCACCCACAACTGCCCTCCCCTCTTGGCCCCTCCACCATGGCTTTGTCCAGAAGAATGTCCAGAAGGTCTCTTGGAAGGTCTCCCAGTCTAATTAGCATATTACCCTTTTATTAGTATAGATAGAGGCCTGGTACATGGGTGGGAGCCAGCTGGTTTGCCCTAAAGGGTGTCCTGGATCAGGGTGGGAGTTCCCTTGGGGTGTGGGGCGGCCTGGGTGAGGGGCCTGTGGTGGTTTGCAGGCTGGCCACTCCCCCATGGGGTGAGGGTCCCTGCTGGGGGGGCATGGCCAGCCTTGGTGAGGGGCTAAGGCAGCTGTGGGCAAACTACGGCCCACAGGCCAGATTCGGCTGTTCTATCCGGTTCTCTTGCTCTCCCCTCCGCTCGCTCCTTTACTTTGAATTTATATTAGTTCACACAAACACTCCATCCATGCTTTTGTTCCAGCCCTCCGGTCCAGTTTAAGAACCCATTGTGGCCCTCGAGTCAAAAGTTTGCCCACCCCTGGGCTAAGGGCTGTTTCAAGTTGGCCATACCCCCTTCAGGGTGGGGGCTCTCGCTGGGGTGCCTGGCCAGTCTGAATGAGGGGCTGATGGCTGTTTGCAGGCTGGCCATGCCCCCCAGCAGGGATCCTCACCCCATGGGGGTGTGGCCAGCCTGGTTAAGGGGCTGAGGGCCATTTTCAGGCTGGCCATGCCCCCCGGCGACCCAGGCCCCCAGCCACTTCTTCAGCGGTGGCCAGGGCAGGCGGGAAGCTTGGCTTCCTCTGTCACCAGGGGCAACCCAAGCCTCCTGCTTGCTCCAGCTTTGTGGCCAGCACCATCTTTGTTGGGTTAATTTGCATACTTGCCTCTGATTGGCTGGCGGGCATAGCAGAGGGACTGTCAATTTGCATCTTTCCCTTTTATTAGTGTAGATTACCACTCAACTTCAAATTCTTCTGTGACTTCTTATTGCTCTTAAGATAAATTCAAACTCTTTCAGGAGCAGGAGAAAGCCTTGCATGATGTGACCTTTGCCAACATCATTAGCCTTATCTTGTTGATCTTTCTCATTCTCTATGCCTGCCTGGGAGTTTTTTCTCAGTTCCTCCCACACATTGGGCTCTTTCTCTCCTCAACACTGTTCTTTTTTAAAAATATATATTTTATTGATTTTTTTACAGAGAGGAAGTGAGAGGGATAGAGAGTTAGAAATATCAATGAGAGAGAAACATCTATCAGCTGCCTCCTGCACACCTCCTACTGGGGATGTGCCTGCAACCAAGGTACATGCCCTTGACCAGAATCAAACCTGGGACCCTTCAGTCCACAGGCCGACACTCTATCCACTGAGCCAAACCAGTTATGGCAGACACTGTTTTTTTCTGATAAATTGTTCTTGGCCTTTTACTGCCTTTGCCTGGAAAAGTTCTATACAGCTTTCAGGACTCATATGATATGTCACTTCCCTTGGGAAGTCTTTCTGAGTTCCTGTATTCCCAGACTCACAGCAACCCTGCTTCTCCATTACAGCTCTAATTGTTGGCATTGTTAATTTACCGCTTTTGTAATTACATGTAATGCCCTAATGCCCTTCTCCCATACCATACCATAAGTTTTATCCATCTAAATTATTTGCATCTTTTAAGTTAATCAGGGCTTATACAAGGTATGTACCATTTAGTAAATAAATTAATAATAATTTTGTAAATGAATGAATGAGCCAATGAAATGGCTATTTCTTCCTGTACAGTCAAATACCAAACCAAGTAACAGTAGCAGAATCTCTGCCCCATCCATCAGTCTGTATCATGTGGAGGATCAAAGGGCAATAGCATATGATACCTCTAGTCCCATGTTCTCAGGGAGTAGAAGGAGTTCTGATGTGCCAGGTCAGAAAGGGTAAGAGTCAGGCAAACAACAGTAAAGATGATAAAAACTTGGCTATTTTAGTTACTATTTCTATTTGAAATAACACATCTTTTCAAGAATATAATCTGTTTGCTCTGTGTGGTTTCCCAAGAGGCATATATTTAGGAAAAATATGGTATCTCATATTGAATACTCTTACTTTTCATGAAAAAGAAATAATAAATTGTTAGACTTGTAGACTACTGGAAGAACTGTAACTGAAAATGCAGGTTTGGCTGCCTATCACAATGAAAGCCAACTCATGAGACAGGTGCTGATGCAAAAGAAAAGAGGTGTGTGTATTCAAGTATTGTGACCTGGGAGAATGGTGGACTCTAGTCTCAAATCCATCTCACCTTCTTGCTCAAGCCTGAGGTTCTTATAGGAATAGGGAGAAGAGGGGTTTTTTCCTATCCAATTATTTTGCTAGCTTTTGGTACACCAGGGCCCATCCATTCATCTTTCTTGCTCTTGGTTCACTGGGGCCCTGTTTTTCTAGCCATTTCCCTGCTCAGTGTAATCACCTCCCCCTGCACCATCTTGGCCAGTGGGGGAGACTCCCCAGCGCACCCCCACTGCAGAACCGTCTATGATAATGGTAATTCTCCTATGAGCTGCTAAGGCCATGTGACTTCAGTTGGGGGCGAAGCCCAGTGTAAGCCATGATGGCTGTCGAGTGTGGTGACTGAGTTTACTCAATACTCACTGATATCTGCTTTATTATAGAGGTGTGTGTGTCAGGCTTAGCATTTTTATGTTCGTGTTTCATCTTGTTTTCATTGAGTATTATGCCTCTGGCATTTGCCTTTAATGATGAATTTGTATGTTACATTCAGGCTCAGAGAGTGCATGGCAAAACCATGTTATGAAGCAGTGGGATTAGATTAGATTTCCATGTCACTCTGAAGCAAAGACCCATGCCAACTGAGAAGAACTTCAGCTTTTGGCAAGGTTATAAGCATTCAGAGGACTGTCTGACACTTAGGAGATAGAGAAAGCTTTCTGAGTAGCTTTGTTCAACAAAGACAGTATCAATCAAAAGACAAGTGAAGTTAGAAGGCAAGCTGTATAGATTTTAAGGAAACCGAGTGAGGCATAAGTCAGAACAAGAAATGTATGAAATAAAGGAAGAAAATGGAAACACTTATTTTGGAATGGGTGGATTATTTCATTCCACATTATTTAACTGCACTCAAGTCTTTCAGTTATGGCATATATGCCACATTATAATTCCTTGCTTATAGCCATGCCATGTCTGAACTATCTTTTCCCATTAAGGCACCAAGTTCAATGATACAGATAATTAACCAACTAATTTAGCCCATTAATTTTCCCTGAAGTTCTAGCAAGGATCACGCTATCCAGCCCTGAGATCCCCACTCCATGTAGACATTGGGACAAGGGTCAACTCTATATGGGACATTGATGTCATTCATGGCTGAGGTTTTGTCCAGCAACATTGTGTGTCTACTTAAAGGATGATGAATGGTATCTTTGTTCCAGGCAGGAAGATGTCATTACCCTGGCTCATATCGCTGACCTCCTAACATTTCTCACTAAGTGTTGCCAAAGGGTTGAGTTGCTGATAATTCCTTCTAGAGCTCTGAAGAGAATAAAGCAGAGAGGCAAACCTGATGAAAGTAGATAAAGAGCCTAAGGTGGATTGAAGCTTAATACACCAATACATGGCTATTTTCTTTTCCTTTCCTCTTGTTTTTCCCTTCCACAACTATTAGCCATCCAGTTGTTATTTTGCCCTCTCAAAGCGTTCTTCAGTCACTTATTTCTAGGCCAGTATTTCATCCATCAATAAAAGGAATTCAAAATCTTTCAACACAGAGATATTATTTCTGCTTCAACTTATTCAGGATGCCACAGTTCAAAATGAAAATCCACAAATTGCTGATAGCTCTGTCAATATCATTCAACGGTTAACAACACTTTATTTGTGATGCCTGTAGGAAGAGTGTAGGTATCTGAACCCATCAATAAATGGAAAGTCCTGGGGCTCAAACAATTTGTGTCTACAAGGGGCCTAGTTTACAAACTTTGCTTCCTCAAAATTCTTTACACATTTTAAACTATATAAAATAAAACGGTTTTATAACAGATTCAATGGCAGGATAACAAGGGCAAGAACTGTGCCTCTATTTCTCTCTACATTGCTTTCAAATTATAGCAGAAAAGTAATTTGCTATTATGCATTACTGTTTTATATCACTGGTATATATCCAATCATGTAGCTTATTTATATAGGATGTTGAAACTCTTTTCATATATTTCTTAGTCATTCCTTTTTCTTTTTCATTTAGGTACATTATATTATGTATGTGGTCAACTTTAATGTATGTAAACATGTAATGTTGGTTTGTTCAAATGTGAACCAAGAGCCTTCTAAACCAGGAATTACCAATAGGATAATTTTGAGAGTCAGTATTTCATTTTTAATGCCTATCGTGGTGGAAATGTTTTACTACCAGCACTTTTCCCCTCCCTGGGTAACACCAGTAAGTTATTTAGCCCGAATTCTTTTAGATCTCCAGAATATCTTGACACATAAAAAAACACTGAAGGATCTCATTCTCTATTTCTACAACCACTTTATTTAAAACTCCAGCTGTCCCTTTGCTCCTAGTGGCATCTTAGAGCAGGAGTATTCCACAATGTGAAGGATAGATTAGCAGTGTAGATAGTGACAGATAACATCCAGGGGTGTTCATGGGTTGGGTTATAGCCAGAGTCTTTCCCAAAAGGAGAACAAGTAAAATGGAGCAGTGTTTGGATTTGCTATATGCCCTACTGTTGCAGATGCTGATACCAACACTTCCCTGCATCCACTTGAGTGTTTTCAGTTAGAGCACCAGTGGGTTAGGTAAAACCTCACCTTTGTCAATTCAATGACCTAAGGCAGTCATAATTTGTTGTTACTAGCACATCTTTTCTCAATAATGATATTGGCATATTTGATTTAGGAATGTATTTCAAACTTTAATCAAAGAAAATGAGGCCAGGAAAGCAACATAAGAATATGTAAGTACTGGAAACCACACTTGAGTATTTAATTTCTCACTCAATTAAAAAAAATTCTTTCACAAATTGGAAATATTATTCTTTCACTAACACACCTAATTTGGACTCATTAAAGTAAAATATTAAGCTAATTTTCTCAAAATCAGTGCAAAATTTGTGCCGATCTATTTTTATTGTATTCCTCTCTGAGCAGGATATAGAAATTAATAAAGCTTAGTCCTGAAGTTTTAGCTCTGAAAGGGAGGTACTTTTATCAGCACTGACAGTGAGTTCAATGCTTTGCCTCATCACCATGAAGCTCTTCTCAAAGAAGCCATGGGAAGAAAAGGCAGAAGGCACCCTCTGGGAGGAGTTCCAAGATGGCTGATACAGAGGGGCTCTGTCCCTGGTGGTCTAGTTTGCCCCTGAGGGAATTATATTTTAACTAGAGGCCCATTGCATAAAGATTCGTGCAATAGGCCTTCCTTTCCCTGGCTGCCGGCACCGGTTTTCCTCTGGCACCCAGGACCCAGTCCGCAGAGGAGCCAAGCCTTCAGCCTTCAGGCTTGGCTCCAGACACAGCAGAGCCTTCAGTCTTCAGTCTTCAGTCTTGGCTCGTGCCTGCATATGCAAATTAACCCACCATCTTTGTTGGGTTAATTTGCATACTCACTCCTGATTGGCTGGTGGGTATCACAGAGGTATGGTCAATTTGCATCTTTCTCTGTGGTCTTCCTGTGTAGATTCTGTTCCTCTCAGATGCAAACTTGATTCCATCTCAGACATGGATTTATATCTGAATTGGAATTATGTTCTTTTAGTATCTAGAATGTTCACTCCTCCACCTCGAGACTACAGTCAGCAGGTCTTGCTTTAAAGCAAATGTCCTCCGAAAGCACAGTCTCTCCATTTGGTGCAATTGCTTGTAAGGCAGTGACACTTTTTGTTTTAAATTTATATTTATGGTGGAAAGTATTACAGATGTCCCCCTTTTACTCCCATTGAGTCCTTCCCCCCAACCTCTCCCCCGCCCAGGCCTTCACAGCACTATTGTCTGTGTCCATGGCTTATGTATATATGCATATAAGTTCTTTGGTTAATATCTTCTCAATCCCAGTCTCCCTGCCTTCCTCTAAGATTCTGTGGTCTGTTCCATGCTTCCATGACTCTGGATCTATTTTGTTTATCAATTTATTTTGTTCATTAGTTTACACATATGAGTGAGATCATGTGATCTTGTCTTTCTCTGACTTAGCATAATGCTCTCCAGGTCCCTCCATGCTGTCTCAAAGGGTAAGAGATCCTTCTTTCTTACAGCTGCATAGTATTCCATTGTGTAGATGTACCACAGCTTTTTGATCCATTCATCTACTGATGGGCACTTGGGCTGTTTCCAGATCTTAGCTATTGTAAATAGCACTGCTATGAACATATGGGTACATATATTCTTTCTAATTAGTGTCAAGGGTTCTTAGGTCCTAAATAGACACTCTTGAAAGAAGACATACCGATGGCCAAGGGTCATATGTAGAAAACGTTACTAATCATTACTAACGTTACTAATGAGAGAGATACAAAGTAAAACCACAATGAAGTATCACCTCACACCTGCCAGAATGGCTACCATCAACAAATCAACAAACAAGTGCTGATGAGGATGTGGAGAAAAGGAAAACCTAGTTCACTGCTGTGGGAATGCAGACTTGTGCAGCCATTATGGAAAACAGTATGGAGTTTCCTCAAAAAATTAAATATGGATCTGCCATTTGACCCAGTGATCCCACTTATAGGACACTTATTTTTTAACAAAAGAAGAGGGGGAGAGGATCTCAGAAAATCTGATTTATAAATACACCCAAAACAGTGTTATAAGATTCCAGAAAAATTCCCTACAAATTAAGCACACCAGTATTTCTTTGTGAAGAAGATATTCCTAGCACAATGGAATCATAAGCCAGCTAGGTTCTGTAAAGAGCCAATAAATATTCAGGGATTTCTAGATATCACTGAAATGTTTCTGAAATCTGAAACAATTATTTTGAAAAGTGATGCTTGTTATTTTTTTTAGGTCTTCATATATGCTTTAGCAAAGGGACTTGGATTTTATAAATCTAGTGTCTAAGTTGGAATGAGAATGGGACAAGTTTAGAGACTCTAAGGACCTTACTGTCTGCACCCATGGCAACTACATTGGAGCCTTGTCTCACTGCTTCAGCTTCAAGGACATCTTTACCACCTGGGCTTTAATTAATGATAAATCAACAGACATGCAGGTGACAACCATTATATTCTTCCAACTTATCATTGCAGTTAGAATTAGTGACAAAATTTTAAATTAAATTTTAACTTTGTCTAATTAACTTAATATGTAGATGGAACACACATATATTGCATTCATGTATTAATTTAATAATTAAAATTTTCCAATTTTTTTGTTTGTTTTACATCAGAGCAAGTAAAGAAAAGGAATGGTGTTTAATCCAAATTAATTTAGTGTACATTTAACATTCTCCAATTTTCTTTATTAAATGTAAAATACTTAAAAGAGTGCCTGATACATAATAAGTGCACAATAAATGTTAAATAACAATAAAAATTTCACATGTTATCTTATTTCTCTGCTCTTGTGAAAAATATCTCTCTAATCTTTGGTATACTTTCCCTACAAGGCCTCTCCATATGATATCCTGTCTATAATATACAGAAGTGCTGATCCCTTAAATGACTTAAGAGGAAATAATAGACCTGTATTTCATAGACCTAATCTATTCATGTAACTTAAGATAGGAGTCATATTGACTTGTTCCTCCTGTTTCCCAAAGTTCCTATCATGGTTCTCTTTTCTCTCAAATAAACACCAACGCCTTCCATTTAGAAGTGTAGAATAGGTTCATTATAAAACATTTTGAAAATATTTAAAAGCATAGAGAAAATATGAAACTCATTTTACATCTCACCAGCTATTGATAACTATAATTGACGTTTTTACTCATTTTCTTCATCTTTTTTCTATGCATATATTACTTTGTCTTTAAAGAAAACTGAAGTCACATTATAAATGTGACTTACTAGTCTGCTTTTCATTTATATATTTAAAATATTATTTCATGCTATTAAATATTTTATCTTGTCTCATTAAATGTTTTTCCAAACACATTATGAGTGGTTAACATTATTTTATTTATTTAAATATATATTTATTGATTTCAAAGAGGAAGGGAGAGGAAGAGAGAAACATCAATGATGAGAGAGAATCATAGATTGACTGAGTCTTCCACACCTCCACTGGGATCAACCCCTGAAACCAGGCATGTGCCCTCACTGGGAATCAAACTGTGACCTCCTGGTTCATATGTCAACACTGAATCACTGAGCCACACAAGCTGGGCTTAACGTTCTTTTATAGGAATACTAGAGGCCTAGTGCACTAATTTGTGCACCTTGAAAGGCACTGTGGGCCAAGAGGCTGTGGTGGGCACAGGGGCAAGTCTCAGCCCATCCTCCATGCCCCCGCCTGGACCCCCCTGCTGTGGCCCTCCTCCCCCAACCCCTGTCTGCTGGCAGCCCCTTTCCCTCCACTGTTCCTCCCATGTGCTGACGGTGCCAGCCCCACTCACACCCGCTGATAGCAGTGGGTGCGAGCAGGGCTGGCGCCGTCAGTGGGTGCTAGTGGCAGCTGCTGCCCTGATCACCCCTCAGGAGCAGGGGGAGGTGGAGAAGCCCTGCAGGGCGATCAGGGCCAGCAGCTGCCACTTGCACCCGCTGAAGGCACAAGTGATCAGGGCCGGCGCTGGGTGCCAGCAGTGGGTGTGAGTGGGGCTGTCATCGGCAGCAGGTGCGAGCACCAGGCAGGACTGTGGCATGCAGGAGCAGAGAATTTCCAATAACCACCAGAAGCTTGCCCCAATGACAGTGACTGGCGCCCTGCCTTGGTCTGGCACCCCCGCTCACATGCTCCACCATCCTGCCGTGGCCGACACCCGCCATGTTCTGCGCTCTGTCGCCTGCTACCGATACCCACCATGTTCTGTGCATGCCCCGTGGTGGTCAGCGCACATCATAGCGAGCGGTTGTTCAGTTGTTCTGCTGTTCGGTCTATTGGCATTTTAGCCTTTTATTATATAGGATACCCTACTTAATCTTTCCTTCTGTGCTACATATGTAGATTGTATCAATATTTTGCTATTATAAATAAGTGATAATATTCTTTGCACATTGAGTAAACATTGTTGACTGACTCCAGTCACTCAGGTGCCATTTAATCCACAGTTTGATGGGTAGTAGATAAAGCTGTAACTTATCTCCTTCTTCAGGAGTACTTAGTAACTCTTGGCTGGTCATGACAGGTCTCATATCAGAGCCTATTAGAGGGGCAGCAGAAGGCTATGTTCATTTCTAATGAAGCCAGCATTAAACATCTCTAAAATGATTTTCTTTTTTTAATCCTCACCCAAGGATATGTTTTTATTGATTTTAGAGAGAGAGAAAGGGGGAGAGCGAGAAACATCAATGTGAGAGAGAAACATTGATTGGTTGGCTCCTGCATGTGCCCCAACTGGGGATTGAACCCATAACCAGAGTATGTGCCCTGAGTGGGAATTGAACCTGCGACCCTTTGGTGCACAAGATGATGCTCCAACCAACTGAGTTACACAGGCAGGGCTCAGTTGATTGTTTAAAAGCCCAAACTTCTCCTACATGCAAAATCATCTTCCTTATAATTGAACATTGTATGACACATAATCATTATTAAATAACTATTTGTAAACTGAATATCCAAGGGTCTATTTGACATTTTACTTGATTATCTTACAGGCATCTCAAGCTTAGCATACCCACATACTGAACTCTTAATAACTGCATTAATCTCCCATAAAATAAACCAAAAAAATTACCTGTCTCTCTCCCTCCTCCCCATCTTAGCAAATTGGGCCACAGTTCACACATTTTGTCAAAGCAGAAAGCTGGGAATCATCCCTAACACTGTTACCTCTATCACTTGAAAGTCCTATTGATTTCTGTACAGAATCACTTCCAATCCATCCACTTCTCTGATGACCGCAGCTACCCCCTGACCCAAGCCACCATCATCAGTTCACTTGTGAGTCCTTCCTTCTGAACTTCCCACCTGCACTATTGGCCTCTTCCAGGGAGAGGCTCATGACTCTCCTCTTTTGAAGACGATACAATACTGACCTTTGCACTTAGCATTTTTAATAAAACACAATCTCAGACTCCTTACAAGTCTTATAAGACACTTTGCACACAGGCCCTTTAGTATCCTTTTCAGAGCATCACCTACACTATCCTTTTTGCTCTGTGTCTCTCCCTTCACCGTTACCCTTCACAAAGATGATCCTTCTCATATTTCAGGTCTAAGCATATGCCACTTTCTGCAACACCCATCACTCTATCAATGAACCCTTTTCATTTCCTTCACTGCACTTACCATACTTTCCAAATACATTTATTTATTGATTTACTTATTTATTCTTTTTCTCCCTCACTTGACTGAAAACTATAAGGGACCATACTATCTATTTTATTTATGGTGTTTTACTTAATGCCCAGCACAGTACATAGCATGTAGGAGACCTTTCAATAATATTTGTTGCTGGAGTGATACCTAGAACATGCCATCTATAGGTCCACCGGCTGACAGGCTCTGAAAGATGGATCTTTTCCTAGTTGGACAGCACTAGAAACCATTCCAGTATTTTCTCAAAGTTCCCTAAAAGCATTCTCTCCCTGAAAAAAAGTGATTACCATGAATAAATTCATACAGTTTCTAAACACTTCAAGATAGCCATAGCTTATGGAGATGCTGCACTCTGATGCCACCCAGCTCTCACTTACAGATTGACACAATCATTTACTTCTCTTACACTTATCTGCTTCATCATGGTGATACCAGGCAGCAAAGGCTCTACTTGTAAAACTGTTAAGGAACATGATTCAGTGGTAATATGACAGTTATCTATTTTTTATGTGTGTGAGATATTTACATTTTGATTCTAATACTTGAATAATATAATTACTTTATTTTTATTAGGAACTAGTAGCCCTGTGCACGAATCCCTGAGCGAGTAGCTTGCTGCTGCTTGCCTCAGCTGGCCACCCGCCCACCACCACTGGTAGCTCTCAGCTGCTCTTAGCCCACTGCTGTGCCCTCCTGGAGCTCTCTGCCCACTGCCCCGCCCTCACGTAGCTCTCTGCCCGCTGGTCCATCTTCCTGTTGCTCTCCTGCCACCGCTGCTCATAGCTCACTGCCACGCCCCCCTGTAGCTCTCCACCACTTGTAAATTGATCGTGACGTTACGGCATAACGGATAATTAGCATATTACTCTCTTATTATATAGGATAGCAACTCTAAAATCAATATCATCCCAATCCCCAATTTTGAGGTCTAAGAGATTTAGTAACAGGTTTTGAAAATTTTAAAAATAAATGCTTCACAGTGATTGCTGCTTTCTATTCAGTTCTGAACAGAGAGACATCATCAGAAGGATAATGAGAATTTTTTTACAACATGCACTGAAACTTATTTTTCAGGTTTGTTTAAAGTTAAAATAATTCACTTAAATTTCTAAATTTTTTGAATTAGAAAGCTATATAGGATGGCTAATTAATCACATACCTAGGTCCCTTTTCTGGCTAAGTTTTTTTAAATTGATTCTACAGAGAGAGAAAGGGAGAAAGAAATATTGATTTGTTGTTCCACTTATTTATTTGGTTGCTTCTTGTATGTGCTCTGACTGGGCATCAAACCCACAATTTGGTGTATCAGAACGACTCTCTAACCAATTGAGCTACCCTACCGGGACAGGGCCTTGGCTGAGCTTTTTGACACAGCGTCTTTCCAAGAGGCTGCCAGCACTAGTCATATTCTGGTATTCTTTACATGCAAGCACAATGATTATAACACATTTTACCAAATAAATGTACAATCAAATATTAAATATCTTATTTTAAAGTCTCTGTCAATATTGACCATATTCTCAGTTATCTGGTTTTCTGCAGATTTCCTTGTTGCCCTTCAAGAACACAGATTACTCAGTTTTCATAATAACCGATCCTGCTGCAACAAGATTGAAAAGTAAGACAGTGAAAGAAAGCAGCAAAAGGCAAGGCAGCTGATTTGCCTTAGATGAATGGCTAAAATTTAGGTGACACAAGGATTTATGCCCTGGACTGGCCCTCTAATTAAAATGAGAAATGGCACAGGCAGATGTTAAGCAGTTTGGGGAATTAATAATCAGGCACTAATGCAAAATAAGGACACTATCTTTAAGAATATTCATTTCCATGTCTATGTCATCCAATCTGAATGACAGGCAGGAAATAATATCACCATGTTGCAGGCAACAATAAAAAATATTTTGCCCTCCTTTAGCACAAAATAGATGGGATGACCAGAATACCATCCCTGTTCAATTATAAAAGTATTGGGAAATTACCAAGGGTTATGAGACTTACCCAAAGACACCTATATCAAGGTCAAAGATAGGAAGCATTGATGTTCAGGGGGGCAGTTCCATAGTCCTTTTAGAGGAGTCTTTCTCCATTCGACAGAGGCCAGCAGAAAAAAATCCATAAACAGTGAAGTAGAACAAAGATAGGTGGTCTTTGTGAGGACAAATATATTCACTGGAGGGAAATGAAACTGGTTTAAAATTATACTAAGTTTTGGCAAGCAGGCCAGTTAGGAGGAGGTTAAATACACACACACACACACACGCACACACACACACACACACACACACACACACACACACCCCTCAACTCCCCAGGAGGAAGCATGCTGCTTTGCTGGGAAGGATCTGCCAAGTTCTCCACATCAAAGAGAGCTCAGTAGGGGTGTAGACAAAGAAGAATTTGGATGAACATGTGAAAATGTTTACATGGATCTAGAAGCAGAGGTTGAACAAATTCACATGGGCTAGAAATTTGAAAACTACAAAAAGAGATATGAGTAAAGAAGGGGAAATAATTTAGCAAGAAATCAAGGAGATGAAGCAGCCATTTTTACCAATATAGTGTTATTTTGCACATGAGTTTGAACCCCAGTTCTGTAACTTTTCTGCTCGCTTGCTCAGTAATGATAAGGAAAAAAAAATCACAAGTAGGCCATATCTGCAAAACAGGCCTCTTTGCAAATGTCTCTTCAATTTTTATCAGAGATTTTTTTTCCCTCCTATAGCTTTACATGGCATACTTTTGACTGATTTGACAGCAAACACATTCTGCATAACTTTTATGGAGAAGCTTCTCCCACAGGAATAAACTAATATTCATGTCTCTGCACTGGCTTTCCTGAGCCCTATGCTGTGGTCATGTCTGGAGATGAGTGGAGCATTTTGAGATCAATGTATGAAACATAAACCAGGAAAGCTGGTGATCTGAAAGCAGGAATGGTTGCTAATTGGCTTCCAATTTAGGTAGAGGGAGGGTTTAGGTAGGAAAAAATCCCTCCTCTTCACTGAGGTCCTCTCTGGCTTACAAATCACTTGTAAGTCAGAGCATGAGGGACAAAAATTAACAACTGTATTGGCCAGCTAAATGTCAGACTACAAAGGACCTAACTTATAGTAAGTACTCAATAAGTAGTTGATAAAAAAAGGACCATTTTTACTAGCACAACAGGCAGATTTTGAAGTAAAAAAACACAACATCTCATTACATAGGCTTTTGGGAATTGACATGGAGAGTGAGATGCTGGATGGATGGGATGAGATATGCATGCCAACCACAGTGGTATTTAATGGCTAGAGATGGTGGGTATGGATTAGGAAAAATATAATCACTGTGCCAACTTTCCCTTAATTGGGAAAGAGTAAATATCATGGAGAGTTGCTTTGAAAAGTAGTCTTTAAACACTTTGGAAATGCACTAAAATAAATAAGTGCTAAATTGCATATCCGATTACTGCTAATTTATGACCAACAGATTTCTTCATGTCTCTTGCAAATGTGAATAATTACACCTAACGTTTTCAGGCACTGAAATTATATGCATTTGAATGATTCAGGATGTAAAATAACACTGATATTTTTAATCTCAAAGAGAATAAATGTATTTAGGAGAGAGTGCTGCTTCTAATACTATTTTCAATATGTAGGTGGTGGAGTGAGCTAATAATGTTTGTAGGTACTTATATGAGCTTGAGATTTTAGAGTACCTTTGGGTCATTTTCACTGTATCAGATATTTGTAAAACTATCTTATCTGAATTATTTAGAAAAAACAACTTACAAACATTTAAAAAACTGGGTAGAACACAATTAATGTGAATAAAGAAAAAGAGTTACTAAGAAAAATTTCACCTCTGTATGTCACACCCTAGGATTATCAGAGCTAACCAACAATACTGGACAGGAGCATTTTACTTATATCAACAGATTTATGATTCCCCAAATCTATTTTCTCTCTAATTTCTCATTAGACTATTTCCATTAAATAATGCCCTTTGGGTTGGGTGCCCTGTCTGGAAGGTACCCAACAAAAGGCAATAATCCTTTGTGTATGACATTCTGATCATTTCCATAGCAACTGCTTATGGGTTAAAATGTCACAAACAGAATTAAGACTTCAGGTGTGGGATAAACAACAGGAGTAGAACATCACGAAGACAAAGTTACTGCTTGCACATTAAACAAATGAGTGGGAAAGAAACAAAACGGAACAATAGTATTTTCCAATTAAAAAATTCACTGCACTTGGAAGTCGCCTGTCAGTGAGAGAATCCTCAAATATGAGTTTGGGCAGATGGTGTCTTCTCATCAGGGTGATAATGGGACAACTATATGTAGCCACTTAGAGATTAGAGCTATTCTCAGTTTCTCAAAGGGCATTCCTCTATCTGGCTGCATACCATGGAACACTTTACAGAAAAACCATATTATTGTATACACCTATAAGTTGTCTTTTTTTTTTTCAGAAAAAATGCTCCAATTTCTTCCAGTCTAAAGAAGCTTGCTTTGCCTCTAAAGATTCCAAGGGAGGCTGTCAGTGCACTCACATTAATCCCAATGGGCATCCCTGGGTGCTTTCCAAGTTTGGAGGAACTTTTTTGGGGAGTAAGACTGAGACTACTAAGAGATCTGAGGAATCTAGGAACTGTGGGAGTCAAGACTGTTTGCTTCACCACTTACCTAGAAACTGAAACAGTCTTAAATAAAAGTATTTAAATCAAGGCATTAATTAATGTAACAGTAGATTCCATAAGAGCAAAGACAGAAATACCCAATGAATAACTTTCAGAATGTTTCACCACAAAGTTAAGATTCCAACTTCAGGTCAAAGAACATCAACTTGAATCTCTCCTTTGCAGGAAGTTGCCACTCCCCTTTTTTGCTAATAGAGATCAGAAGTCTTGTCATAATGTACACTTACAGTGAGGTACAAGACCCTGGCTAGGGGAGAGAAATGGCCCTGCTTGTACAGAAAAGAGGCTGAGAGGCAGGTAGAGACTCAACCATACTGTGAGTTGCAATAAGTACCGGCTTTGCCTCTAACAATTTCTCTTTCTCTATAGCTAATGCAATGCTACACCTTTCCCTAAACTGATTTATTCAAAGGTGATTTCACTTGAGTGAAAATGTTCTTAAGAGATGCTGGAAAAGGGGTGTGTGGCCATACATTGGAATAAGCTTTAACTTGAATATGGATCTAAATGTAAGTATGAAACCATATAGGCATGCTGTCACAAAAGCTAAGATTTCCTTCTTTTTTACAGGTGTGTAGTATTCCATGGTATAAATGTACTTCAGCTTTTTTAGACACTCATCTATTAATGGGCACTTAGGCTATATCAAAATCTTGGCTATCTATATATATATAAAAGCCTAAGCAGCCGTTAGGACTGGATGCCCAGAACAACTGGTCGACCAGTCACTATGATGCACACTGACCACTAGAGGGCAGATGCTCAATACAGAAGCTGCCCCCTGGTGGTCAGTGTGCTCCCACAGCCAACCTCCCACAGCTGGCCGATGGTGCGCATGTCCATTCCTTCTGCGCTCGGCCCAGTGACCCTCGCCTCTCCTCTCCTGACCCTGCTGGGGCCTTCAGGCCCTAGGCTGGGACAGGGAACCAGGGGTGGGTGGCTGTGGACATGGCCCCTTTCCCAGGGGGGCCAAGGGCTGGATCCCTCCTTGGGGCCAGTGGCCAACCTCCTGTGCCCCATCCCTCCCCCCAGCTGGCAGGTGCTGATTGGCCCACCACCCACCTGGTGCAGTGGTGGCGTGGTGATGAGGGAAGGAGGAGGGGGAGAGGTGGGGAACCACGCCATGGCAGGGCACTGGTGTCAGCATCTGCATCCAGCTTCCATTCTTTCTGCATCCGGCCTGGCGACCATCATCTCCTCTCCTGACCCCGCCAGGGCCTTTGGGCCCTGGGCTGGGATGGGGAACTCAGAGTGGGTGGCTGCAGACCTGGCCCCTTTCCCAGGAGGGCCGAGGGCTGGCTCCCTCCTTAGGGCTGGTGGTCAACCTCCTGCACCATGTCCCTCCCCCTGCCCGGCAGGCCCCGATCGGCCTCCATTCCCTCCCCTGTCCCTCCATCCTGCCAGCAGGCCCTGATCAGCCTGGCCCTGATAGGCCCTGATTGCTGGCCAGACATAGGGACTCCACCAGTGCACAATTTCGAGCACCGGGCCTCTAGTTGTAAATAATGCTGCAATGAACATGGGATATGCATTTACCTTTTGACCTGGCAGTCTTACTTTTTAGGAATTTACTCTGGAGATATACCTACAACAATATGGAAATATATAGGCCTATGATTATTTCTTATAGAATTGTTCATAATTTCAAAATATTGGAAGGAATCTATATACCCACATATCTGAGAATAATGAATAAAGTATTGAATAACCACATGATGAAGAACTGTACTGTACTAATATAAAAAAAGATTGAGGGGTTCTGAACTGATAGAAAATTTCCAGAATATACTGTTAAGAGAAAAGAGCAAAGTATAAAAGAGAATCTATAGTATGCTACCTTCATGTAAAAAAGAGGGAGATATAAGAAAATACACAAGTATCTGCTCTACTGAAAATTACAGTAGAGATAAATATATTTCCTATGTTTAGAGGTCCTAGAAGCAATGATTTTCCAATATTAATAGCATTATCTTGGATCTAGATTTTGGTTTCTAAACACTATTTTCCAATAAAAGAAACCAGGGTTCCTTGGAGAGGTGGGTGATTTCAGGGTTGGAGCAGAGAAATATAAGAGGATCCTGGAACATCTTGTGGTGCCATAAGCAAGCAATTGCTCCAGACCTGATGGAAGCATATCAAAAGGACAAAGGAGTCAAACCAAAGGAGTTCCTAATGGCAAAGTCTGGAACAATTTGAGCAACAGTATTGGATAACAACCCATAGAATGGCACAAGTTCATACCAATTTAAATATATAAATAGGGGAAAAGAAATACTTTTTCTAAAGAAGTAGAGATAGCCAATTATAAATACAGTTACAGAGATATAGAGTACAACACAGGAAATATAGTCAATAATCCTATCTAATAAAGAGGTAATGTGCAAATTGACCATCACTCCAACACACAAGATGGCCACCCCCATGTGGTCAAAGATGGCCACCCCCATGTGGACACAAGATGGCCACCACAAGATGGCTGGCAGGGGAGGGCAGTTAGGGGTGACTGGGCTGGCAGAGGAGGGCAGTTGGGGGCAACCAGGCCTAAAGGGGAGGACACTTGGGGGGGACCCAGGCCGGCAGGGGAAGACAGTTGGGAGCAACCAGGTCTACAGGGGAGGACACTTGCGGGGGATCCAGGCTGGCAGGGGAGGGCAGTTAGGGGTGACCAGGCTGGCAGGGGAGGAAAGTTGAGTGCAACCAGGCCTGCAGGGGAGGGCAGTTAGGGGCGACCAGGCTGGCAAAGGAGGACAGTTAGGGGTGACTGGCCTAGCAGGGGAGGGAAGTTGGGGGGGAGAGCAGGCCGGCACGGGAGGGCAGTTAGGGGCAACCAGGCTGGCGGGGGGGGGGGGGGCAGCTAGGGGTGACTGGGCCAGCAGGGGAGGAATGGGCCCACTGGGATCAGGCCTAAACGGGCAGTCAGATATTCCTCAAGGGGTCCCAGATTGGGGAGGGTACAGGCTGGGCTGAGGGACACTCCCCCCATGCACGAATTTCATGCACTGGGCCTCTAGTCTTTACTAATAAAAGGGTAATATGAGAATTAGAGCGGATGTCTTCCGGACGTCCTTCCGGACAAAGCCACAGCAGTGTAGAGAAATGAGATGGTGTGCATGATGGTGCAAAGATGGCGGCTGCCACTGCCAGGCCTGGGATGAAGCTCAGGCAAGCCATGGTGGCTGTGAGGGCTGAGGCTCAGGTAGCCGTGGTGGCTGGCAGTGGCAGCAGCTGAAGCATGATGGGGGAATCACCTTCCCCTGATGGGCCGAGGCCAGACTGTGGCTTAGGCCTGCTCCCCAGTAGGACATCACCTGAGGGCTCCTGGACTGTGAGAGGGGGCAGGCCGGTCTGAGGGACCCCCCCCCACCACCACCAAGTGCATGAATTTTCATGCACTGGGCCTCTAGTACTGTAATAACTATGTATGGTGTCAGATGGGTACTCAGTTTATTAGGATGATCACTTCATAAGGTTTATAGACGTCTAATCACACTGTTTCACACCTAAAATTAATATAATATTGTATGTCAATTGTAATTAAAAGATAAATTATGAAAACAGACCTTAATTTCTAGGAGGGTTTTAGATTTATGGAAAAAAATGAGAATATAATACAAAGAATTCTCATATAATCCACACCCAGTTTTCCTACTATTAACATTTTACATTAGTATGGTACATTTGTCACATTTAATGAACCATTATTAATACATTATTACTAACTAAAGTCCATACCTTATTTAGATTTTAAAAATTTAGCCTAATATTCTTTTTCTGTCTCTAAATCCCCTCCAGGATACCACTTTACATTTACTGATTACGTCTCCTCAGGCTCCTCTAGACTGTGACAGTTTCTCAGACTTTGCTTACTTTTCATGAATTTGACAACTTTGAGATTTACTAGTCAGGTATTTTGTAGGAAATCCCTTTATTAGAATTTGATATTTTCTCAAGATAAGATTGGAGTAATCTTATCTTGGAGGAAGACCACAGAAGTAAATTGCCATTCTCATAACATATCAAGGTTACATATCATCAACATGGTTCATGTCAACATGTAGGTATTGACATTGATCATCTGGCTGAGATAATGTTCATCAGGCTTCTTCACTGTAAAAATTATACATTTCCCCATTTTTTCATATGGTAGTTTTTGGAAGGAATTTACTATGCACATTTCACACTTAAGGATACAGTTTACTTTTAATGGTTTCAGAATTATGAGTGTATTGCAGTTTAGTTAAATAATTTCTTTTTAGGTAGATATGTAGAGGGTTTTAAATTTTTAATTACTTAAAAAAACCTTGTAGTACATTCTAACCTAGAATATTTATCTCTGAATGTATCACTGATTATTTCTTTGGGATAAAAAAAAAAAACACAACAAGGAATGAATTGTTGGTCATAGTATACAAAGAGCGACGCTTTTGATGCATAGTATAAAATGGATCTCCAGAGTATCTATGGCAACCCATAGTTTCAGCAGCAAGCATGTAACAGTGAGAGTATGCCATTTCTCTACACCACTTTTGTGTAGCTGGAGTGATTGAGCATGATATGCATGATGCAAGACAATGTTGGAGTAGTGGGTGGATAGAGGCCCAATTGTGTAGGGTGTGCAAAGAGTTTACCTTTTATTCTCAGTGTAATGGGAGGCCATTGGAAGCTTGCTAACAGAGGAGAGATCCAATCTCCTTAATGTGATATGTGTCATGTCTTCATTTCTTAAAATGGGCTGTTAGATTATGGCTGGGTGTTTCTCTTTTTAAGCTTGGCTCAAGGTCATCAAAATAATAAAAAGGCAACATACAGATGACATTCCATTCTTTTTTACACCACTCTAACTTGCTATCGAGTGGGGAAATGCAGAATGTAGGACTGGAAAGAAAAGAGGAAGTGCTAAGATCATTTATTCTGATGGAGGGAGTTGGGTGATGGGAAGGGAAGGGGCAACGAATGGGAAGACCCTCTGTACTGCTGAAGGCTGAATGACTGCTAATAAATTTAACCTTGCCTGCTATACATAGAGTCCCACCTTGACATGAAGAGCAATGGGGAGATAAAAGTAACAACATTCAAATAGCTGACAGTTTTCTGCTAGTTTTGAATCCTGGCAGAAATACATTACAGAGGATAAGGAGAACATAAAAAAAAAGCATCAGAAAGAGCTGTTCAGAGATAATTCTGTGTGAGATACTAGATCTGTCTTTTGATGTGACTTAGTAATTCTTCATGCAAAGATATTTATCACACTTGAGGTGACAAAGGACTGATATAAAGTACAAGAATCTCCTAAATCTTTTATATATATATATATATATATATATATATATATATATATATATGGAGAATTAAAGAGAATTATATGATTACATGAGCCATTAAACAGTCTGATCAGAAAACTTTGACTAGGCAATAGTTAGATGGGACAAATAAATACATTAAAGAACAAAATGCTAAAACTTCTTGCACTTTTTCTCTTTAAAAGGTCTTGGGACATATAAGTACCAAGGTTCTTTAAACATCTCAGGAACAACCAGATGGCCAATCTGTCAGAGGGCCTACTGAGATTTGGAATTAATCTTTAATTACTTATTTATAATTTATAATTACACAGATAGGGGCAGCTCATACCACTTGAGTAATTTTCTCTGTGGGATTCAGTTGTGCCATTTGAAAGGCACATTGACTTGTTTTTTATATTTGATATTTTATTTTGTCTTAAAAATGTTCATTGTGACTCAGTTAATTTTATGCTACATAATGTGAAAAACATTGATATATACATTTTCCTCAGTTGGTAGCATGAGTATTACTGCTTGATGATCAAAGAAACTAGCTCAACTGCAAAACTGTTGCAGGTACAGGAACTTACTTGAAGTGGTAGGTATATATCTGATTTTCATTCTTGATTCTTTCTGATGGGAAAAGTTTTTAAGATCTCCAGTTATACTCTGATCTAGTGAGGCTCCAATGTGGTTTTCCATGGCTAAGTCACCTGTCATGTTAGAGCTGATAACATTTTTAGAACCTCCTTGGAATGAATCTTTGACCTCTAGCTCAGCACCGGGAGTCTCATGTCTCACCTGTCCAATGGCAATTCAGCTTGCCCTCAATTCCCTCCCCACTGACTCCTTACATCCCTGGAGTATTAGAAACTTGTATGACAGGTGCTGCATCATCCTGCTCAAAATTATTAGTCAGTACTCATATAAAACTACTAAACAGATTGATTTGGGTGGTTTCTTTTTTAAAATGATTAAATCATCTTATTAACGGAAAAGACTGAGAACTATACATCTGAAACCCATATAATTTTATTAACCAATGTGGTCCCTATAAATTCAACAACAACAAAAAAAAGACTGGGCTTAAGGTTATTTCTCTTCCTTTTCCTCCAAATAAATCATCTCACCCTATAGGTATGACTTTATGAGCCAAAACAAGTAATCAAGCAAACAAAAACAAAAATCCACTTTCTCTCTCTTAAGTTATTATTTGTTACTATGGAGTATTTTTATCAGGTATTGATTCACAGAATTTCAGATTTTGTCAATTTGACATGCTTGATACATCTCTGTAACCAAGGAGTACAAAACAGGAGATTGGCAAAAGAAAAACAAACTAATTTTAGAGAAAGAAATTCTGAAATACACAGTGGACTACATTCCCAGCACTTTTATTTTAAAGGCAAGTAGGCTTTAATGTCCTTCTAGTAAAATAACACAAGAGGCAAGGATAAAGCCCTGTCAGTACATTGGACTGGGTCCTTTATTAGGGTTTTGTATTTTGTTTTGGCTGTCCACAAAGAATCCAGGACAAAGAATGGGAAAAAAAAAAAAAAGATTCTAAAATGGCAGAACTTTAGGAACAGGAAAATATATTCAAGAAAATTTAATCTAATTCCTTTATTTCAAAGATGAGAATGATTAAGCCTATTTTGGTTTGGTGACTTATCTAAATTGATACATTGAGCTTTTGGCAGGCTTATTCATTTAGCAGGTGTTTATTGGCTTTACATTGGGTATATATCGAGTATTATTGAATTTAAGGCACAGAAAAGATAGTGGCAAGTGAGCCATCATACAGTTTATATTCAGTCTGTCACCCTGCTTCTCTCATAAATATTGAAAAGACACAGTATTGTTACATTTAGACTAGGACAGGCAATGGGGCAATAATTGTCCACAAGGGTATGAAATATTTGAGGAAGTTGTTGACCATTTATTGTCACTGTAGGGATGCAAGCAATACAAATAGGTTCATGTAACAGCAGAATAAAGCTTAGTTAAAAATAAGAAACAACTTCTTGGATGGCATGGTATTAAGCATTGAAATGGTCAAGGGTATTTGTTGATAGTATAAAATGAAATACATATTCATCATATTCAACTCTAGTTTTCTTGCAAATTATTAATTTTGTATGTCATGAGGTCCCTTTCAAACTACTAATTCCAAGGGTTTTAGTTACAAGGTATTTTTGATATAAAAGATAATCATGGTCGCTCTCTCTGAGGTGATAAATTTCATAAAAACAATTTAGTTCTTGTGCTTCTGTATTTATACTGGCATTTTTACCACAAAATACTGCTACATAGAAATAGTTCATGAAATATCACACAGATAGGATCTGAAAAGTTTACTGTAAAGTTAAACTCAGACTTTAACTTTTAAAATTTTTTACTATTGACTTCACACTAAAATATTGAAGTCATATCCCCATGGAAGTCAGTTGGGCCCTGATGTTAATAATAGACTGTAATAATAATTGCCAAGACAAAGGAAATGGAAATATAGAAGTGAAGTGAAACTGTACATCAAGGCATTGGGAGAGAATGCAGATTCCTTTTCTGTGACTTAGAGAATTACCAACTATTCAGAATCTACCTCACATCTGGATATAATGGGACAGGTTACAAATGTTGCTTTCTATGAATTCTAGGCTTGTGTTCATCACAACATGCAAGACAGAACCCTTCATACACAAAAAGGACTTCAAAACACCTGCACAACAGCTTCCTTGTTGTGGTCAGGGTTGAGCCTCACAGTCAGTCAGCCTGAAGGGAGATCTCACCCATGAATGGGACAACAACAATTTAGACCTAATTACCCAATAACCTACACATGGGACATTCCTAGAGCATCCAGCTCAGGAGATCAAAGAGACTGCAGCACTGGGTCTCACAGGATACTTACTGCATAATGCTATGCCTTGGAAAGCATAGCAGTCCTATCTAATACATAAAAACAAACACAATGAGATAGTAAAAATGGGGAGACAAAGGAACAACCCCCAAATGAAAGGAAAGGAGGAAGTTCCAGAAAAGAGCTAAATGAAATGGAGGCAAGCAATTTATCAGATATAGTGTTCAAAGTAATGGTTATAAGGGTGCTCAATTAACTTAGTGAGAATTACAAGGAAATTAGTGGGAACTACAAATAATTTTGCATGAAAAATAAAATAGAAACCATGAACAAGAACCAGTCGGAAATAAAGAATACCTTATCTGACACCAACAATATTCTGGAAGGAATTAAAAGTAGATCGTATGAAGCAGAGGATCAAATCAGCATATTAGAAGACAAAGCAGTGAAACAACTCAACTAGAGCAGCAAAAAGAAAAAAGAATTAAAAAATAGGATGATAGTTGAAGGGAACTTTCTTTTGTTTTTTTTAAATATGTTTTATTGATTTTTTACAGAGAGGAAGGGAGAGGGATAGAGAGTTAGAAACATCGACGAGAGAGAAACATCGATCAGCTGCCTTCTGCACACCCCCCACTGGGGATGTGCCCGCAACCAAGGTACATGCCCTTGATCGGAATCAAACCTGGGACCCTTCAGTCCGCAGGCCGACGCTCTATGCACTGAGCCAAACCGGCTAGGGCTGAAGGGAACTTTCATACAACATGAAATATAATTACATCCTCATCAAAGGGGTACCAGAATGAGAAGGAAGTGAGCAATAAATACAGAACCTGTATGATAAAATAATGACAGAAAACTTCTCTAACCTGGTGAAGGAAAATGTCACACAAGTACAGAAAGCACAGAAAGTCTCAATCAAGATTACCCCAATGAGACCTATACCAAAACACATTATAATTAAAATCACAAATGGTAAAGACAAAGATAGAATCTTAAGGCAGTAAGAGAGAGACAGAAAGTTACCTACAAGGGAGGTCCCATTAGACTGTCAGCTGATTTCTCAACAAACACTTCAGGCCAGAATGGATTAGCATTAAGTATTCAAAGTAATGAAAAGCAAGGACCTAAATCTGAGACTATTCTATCCAGCAAGGCTATCATTTAAACCTGAAGGTGAAATAAAGAACTTGCCAGACAAAGAAAGAATAAAGCAGTATATTACCACCAAACTAGCATTGCAAGAAATATTAAAGGGACTGTTTTAAGAAGAAGAAGAAGAAATATAGAAAGAAAGGCATAAAGAAAGGAAATGGCAATAAGTTAGTACCTATCAATAATAACCTTAAATTTAATGGACTAAATGCTCCAATCAAAAGACCAAAGGTGGCTGAATGGATAAGAAAACCCATATACATGTTGTGTACAAGAGACTTAGCTCAGGATAAAAGATTCACACAGATTGAAAGTGAAAGGCTAAAAAAAATTTCATGCAAATGGAAACAACAATACAGCTGGAATAGCAAAAACTCAGATATGACAAAATAGACTTCAAATCAAAGGCCATAAAAAGAGACAAGGTCACTACATAATACTAAAGAGATTGATCCAACAAGAAAATATAATCCCTGTTGCCAAAACCGGTTTGGCTGCCAAAACCGGTTTGGCTCAGTGGATAGAGCATCGGCCTGCGGACTGAAGGGTCCCAGGTTCGATTCCGGTCAGGGGCACGTAGCTTGGTTGCGGGCACATCCCCAGTGGGGGGTGTGCAGGAGGCAGCTGATAGATGTTTCTCTCTTGTCAATGTTTCTAACTCTCTATCCCTCTTCCTTCCTCTCTGTAAAAAATCAATGAAATATATTAAAAAAAAGAAAAGAAAATATAACCCCTGTAAACATATATGCACCCAATATAGGGCCATATATATGGGAGAGATTGATAGCAATACAGTCATAGCAGGGGACTTTAACACCCCACTGACTTCACTGGATAGATCTTCCAGACATCATATCAACAAGGAAACTGCAACATTAAGTGACATACTAGATCAGATGAATTCAATTAATATTTACAGAACATTTCATCCCAAAGCGGCAGAATATACATTCTTTTCAAGTGCACATGGAACATTCTCAAAGACAGACCACATGTTAAGACATAAAATAAGTCTTAACAAACCAATTCAAGATGATTAAAATAATATCAAGCATCTTCTCGCATCACAATGGCATGAAACTAGAAATCAACTACAATACAAAAGCTTAAGAACATTCACACACACTGCAGCTAAAAAGTATATTATTAAACAATGAATGAATTACAAGGATATCAAGGAAGAAATAAAAAACTTCCTGGAAACATATGAAAGTGAACCCAGCAACCCAAAATCTATGGGACACAGGGAAAGGAGTCCTGAGAAGGAGGTTCATAGCACTACAGGCCTACCTCAACAAATAAAAAAAAAAAGCACCCATTAGTAGATGAGTGGATAAAAAATCTGTGATACATTTATGCAATGGAATAATATGTGACTGTAAAAAAAAGAACTCTTACCCTTTGCAACAGCATGGATGGATCTTGAGATTATTATGCTAAGTGAAATAAGACAGTTAGAAAAGGACAAATATCACATGACCTCACTTATATGTGGAATCTAATGAACAAAATAGGGACAGATGTGTGGATGCATAGAACAGAATGACAGATATCAGAAGGAAAGGGAGTGGAGAGGACGGAAAGAGATTAACCAAAGAACATATATGCATAAATGAATAACCCATGGACACAGAGAATAGTGTAGAGAAGGCCTGGGTTGGGGCAGGGACTGAATGGAGGAGTTCAATTGGGGAGGAGTGGGGGACATTTGTAATACTGTCAACAACAACAAAAATAATTGCCAATAACAATCCCACTTTGTTCAAGATACTGTATACTTATAAATTCGTATACTCCTCTCAAGAAACTTTTTTATACCTGTTAAAAGAAGAAAATTCAGAAGATAAAGTACATTGCCCAAGGCCACACCCTGATGATTGGCAGGATGAGGTTTGGAACCAGGATTAGCTTAACCATGAGGTTAGTGAAGACTGAGCTTCTGGACCCCTTACTTGCTCAACTCACCCCCCACCCCTTAGGCCCTGGGAAGTGTCCTGGAAATGTGTTTACAAAATAGGGTGACCAATTGTTGTTCTATGCCTGGGACTAAAGGGTTTTTGGGATGCAGGACTTTCAGTAATAAAACTGGGACAGTCCTGGCAAACTGAGAGATTGGCTACCCTATTATACAGGATCATATGTTTGTAAAATTGTATTTAAATGAGCCCTTGCCAGTGTGGCTCAGGTGGTTGAATGTTGTCTCATGCACTGAAAGGTTGCTGGTTTGATTCCCAGTCAGGACAGGTATGAGAGGTGCAGGTTCAATCCAAGGTCTGAGTACATGTGGGAGGCAACTGATCAATGTTTCTCTCTCACATGGATGTTTCTATGCACCCCTTTCTCTCTCTAAATAAATAAATAAATAAATTAATTAATTAATTAATTAATTAATTTAAAAAAGAGCAACATTTAAAAACAATTTTTAAAATGAGATGTTATGGTGACAATGATTAAGAGAGCTACTTTTTCCCACTCAGATTTCCTTCCCTTTTGTCTTACCCACTCTTGTGTTGCTGGGATAGCCCCATATACTTTTGGGTCCTAGTGAAGGGGAGGCTGAGCTGCAATTAGAGGGATGGACTGTATTTATGTGGTTCACAGTTACTTCTGTGGACAGTTACTTTGCCAACAATTCCAGATTAGGAAAAGTTCCCAGGACTGCTCCTATGCCCGCCTGGCCAACCCATCTCACACAGCAACATACTGATGCACGGACAGAGGTCCAATCAGGACGTACCTATTTCTTAATAGCACCCTGCACCCGAAGTATGTGGGAGCTGGAGGAAAAACAGGATGTGAAATGTACAGGCCCAGAGACTCTGCTGTAGAAAATTCTTCCAAGTCTCACACCTCATTAGAAAAGAAAATTGAAGAGGTTCTCCCAAATTTAACTACAATCCTAAATATGTACGTGCTGTTACCAATGACAAGTTGTGAGGCTGGAAGAACTCACATTAGCAATAATAATCACCACCAGTTTCTGATCAGTCATCCTGGAAGATTGGATACCTTTCCATTTTCTTCATAAAAAAGAACACAAGATTGTTATAAAAAAGGGATCAAAGACTATGAAACCAAAAAAATCATACAGGAGAAATGGTTTTATTTAGATATGTTCAACAGTTATAAATAAATACACGTATGTTATCTTTCTGGGTTTTTAATACTTACATTTTTAAAATTTCCTATGATTTCTCTTTCTAAATAGATACTTTTAAGTTATTTATTTATTTTTGTCATTTTGTATTATTCTTATAGCGGGTCTACCAACTTTAACTTTTAGGCCTCACAACACCTAGAAGCATCCCTGGATGTCCCTGGATGACTTAGGTCTCAGGTGAGATGTTTTCCAGGGGCTATGCCTGCTTCATGCTGCTTTCCTGGGTGCACTTCCTAATTCCTTACATGCTCCAAGTTTGTTTCTTTGATGACTGAAGTTGAAACAAAAGTTTGAAGGAAAAAATATAAATTATGGATCTGCTACAGGCAGATCCAGACAAGAATATGGGGGTGGGGAGGTATTTTATTTATTTAAAAAAAAAATCTTTATTGTTGAAAGTACTATGTATGTCCTCTTTTCCCCCGCATTGATCTCTTCTAACCAGCCGCCACCCCGACCCCAGGCCTTCACCACCTATTGTCTGTGTCCATGGGTTATGCATATATGCTTACAAGTTCTTTGGCTGATCTCTTCCCACCCACCCACCCATCTGCCTTCCCTCTGAAATTCGAGTCTGCTTTATGTGTCCATGTCTCTGGATGTATTTTGTTCATCAGTTTGTTTTGTTCATTATATTGCACATATGAGTGAGATCATGTGATATTTGTCTTTCTCTGGCTGGCTTATAAATCGACAGGCAAAATAGGCTTAGGTATGTACTCCACCTTGGGCAAACAGACACAGTTGCTTAAACATGCTTTAGGCTCTCTCTTTTTCCCCGAGGAGTGTGGTCTCCATCCTTTGGTTAATTGTTACTGGATTTCACTCTGATGCTGTTTTTTTTGTTTTGTTTTTACAGTGTAAAATTTTTATATTTAGAATTAAGCAGTTGGTCTCAGTTTAGATGATTCCAATTTTGTTGGCAACATCCAAAGCATCATAGTCAGGAGCTAGTCGAACATATGCCTTCTTCTCACCATCAGGAATGATCAATGATCAGGAATGGCCACATCAATGTCATAGAGCTTCCTCACAGCCTGTTTGATCTGTGCCTTGACATCCACAATGAACACCAGTGTATTATTGTCTTCTGTCTTCTTCATGGCTGACTCGGTAGTCAGGGGGAGCTTGATGATGGCATAGTGGGCAAGCTTGTTTCTCCTGGGTGCACTCTTCTGAGGATATTAAGGCTGCCTCCGGAGCCTTAGTGTCTTTGGCTGTCAGAAGGTGGGTGACCTGCGGATCTTCTTTTTTTGTGTGGCTGTGGACGCCTTTCGACACTACTTTCTTTGCCTTCAAAGCCTTTGCTTTGGCTTCGGCTTTGGGAGGGGCAGGGGCTTCCTTCTTAGCTTTTGGCACCATCTTTGTAAAAAGGGTTTTCTGATGCTGTTTTTGATATTAAAATAATGGTCCTAAAGTTAACATTTAGGAGATAATTACAGTTGGCCCTTGAACAACATGGGTTCCAACTGTGAGAGTTCATTTCTATGAGGATTTAAAAGGAAATACATATAGTACCATAAATGCATTTTCCCTTATGATTTTCTTAGCATTTTCTTTTCTCTAGTTTATTTTATTGTAAGAATATAGCATATAGCACATATATCACAAAATAAGTGTTAATTGACTGTATTGGCAAGGCTTCCAGTCGACAGTAAACTATAAGTGGCTAAGTTTTTGGGGACACGGAAATTATACACAGATTTTTGACTATGTTGGGGGGTGGTGCCCTAATCCCTGTGCTGTTCAAGGGTTATCTGTATTCTATGCTACGTCATGTTCCTCATTGCTGGATGTTTCCTTCTTAATTTCCATTGCTGGTGAAATGACCCCTGTCATGAGTTCTTTCTCTTCATGGAGATTTTGGGTATAGACTCCTTGGTCCTGACCTGCCTGCTGAAATATGGCTTCTTTCACACAGTCCGGGGGTTACATATATGTACTGGCACATTCCTTCTTTCACACAGTCTGGGGGTTACATATATGTACTGGCACATTCCTTCTTTCACACAGTCTGGGGGTTACATATATGTACTGGCACATTCCTTCTTTCACACAGTCTGGAGGTTACTTATATGTACTGGCACATTCCTTCTCTGTTCTTTTTGGGTTGTCTTGGGGTGTTAAGTTTGTAGTATTGATTGCATGGAAATATGAAATACACCATTTAATGGAAATGCACTATTGGTGGCAGTATTCTGAGGGGTAACCTTTTTAGGTGGTTTTCTTTTTGGACACGTTATTTTGACAAGCAAGAATCCTCAAATATGGACTAACCACATTTTATCTCTTATTTCACATTTCACACTGCATTTAAAAATATCAATTTCCATATTTCTGTAACAGATGCTGGGAGAAGTTTTCTACCCACAACTTTCAGATGGCAATGTCATTTACTAGTATGTTAAATCCTCATTTCTTCTCACTTGTATAATTTTGTCATTTTTTGCTATTAATTATATTGTGTGAAATATAATGTAACCATCAATTTCTATTAGTCATGGAAACTCAAGAAAATAGTATCTACCTAGAATGACCATGATAATCCCGCTATTTATATCATCATGTTTTTCTATTTTGGCAAAGAAGAGAGCGAATAAAGTTATTTAGGATGTAGTGTGTGTCTGTGTGTACTAGTATGTGTATTCTTCTGCAGAATCACCCTTATCTCATTAGCATATAACCCACTTTGGAAAGAGTTTTTCTATGGGACAAAAATCTTCAGGTATGGACTACTGGCAGTATTTAACATTCAATCAAACCTGCTATTTTGGAAATAGGATGGAAATTGGGAGTGAGGGTAAGATATTGGCAAAGATGTGGCTTTTTTAATGTTTTTTTTTTAAATTGATTTCAGTGAGAGGAAGAGAGAGGGAGAGAGATGCAGAAATATCGATCAGCTGCCTCCTACACATATGTCCCCTATTGGGGATCCAGCCTGCAACCTGGACATGTGCCCACACTGGGAATTGAACTGGTCTCCTTCTGGTGCATGGGACAAGGCTCAACCAGCTACACCACACTGGCCAGGCTCATGTGGCATTTTAATAGGAGAAGCAATGTTTCTTGGGAAATATTAGTGGCCACTCGATCGTTGCCTATTGTACCACCCAACATAATCTCAGGGACAAACAGTTATTTCTCACTAATGCACTGTGTCCACCCATATGTTAGCTTGGGCTTAATTAACCTGGGTTGACAGAGCAACTGGCAAGAGCACCGAGAAAGGGAAGAACACTCTGCTGGGTATCACACCAGCAACGAGAGAGTACAGCCTGGAAGTGACTGAGGGCACTTCCCATTACAACTGATTGGTGGAAGTCCTGCTCAGGCAGCGCCAATAAACTATATGGGGGCCAGAATTACAACCCTCCCAAGTACCTGGAACATGCAAGGCAGAATTATTTTATAAACAGGATTAATGGTTTCCACTTGGGAAATATTTTAACCTTATTTCTTCTCTGCCTCTATCCATCTATATGTTACTTCAACATGTGTTTATTTAGTTATTACCATGTGAAAGTTACTGTGCTGAGTGCTAGAGGACAAAATGACGAATCTACTATTGCTTCCCAGGATTAGTGGGCATAGTGAAGAAAAATAAAAGTGGAGGTCTTGGAAAAGATTGAAGAAGTTCCTTAATAAATCTTATTGATGTTAAAATATTCTAATACTATTTCTATAATCTTAGTACATGTCATGTTTACCATCTTAATCTATAGGTGATGCTGAATATTTTGTAAAAGCCATCACCAATGTTTTATACTGCTTATATTCCATTACTCTGACCCAGCCTTTAATATTGAGAAAAGTATGTGTGCACCTATTTTTCCAGCTATGGATGTTATTAATCTGAAACCCACTAGGAATAACCATTGTAGTTAGAATATAAAAGAAGATTAATTTTCACTTGTTTTACTATCCAAGTAGAAATATACAGCTTTCATAGTAATAACGATCAGCTTGCCATCAATAACTGTGCTGCTTAATTTTTAAACTTATCTTTAAGACTTTCATATAATGTCACGGTGCTGCTATTGTTAGGAATAAGTAACCACAACTACAAATATGTAGGAACATGTGGCTTTTTGGCATGTTGCATTCTAAGGAGAGAAACACCAGACAAATTCTGCTTAAAGAAGCCCTGTGAGGAAGAACCCAGCCTTCCTAATCTAACCTAATCTACTCTTTCAAATGAGAGACATGAACTACATATTTAATTGGCTTTATTCTTTTATCATCACTAACCTACTTTATTTGGATTTGAAAAAGTTAGGAACTGTCAGCATACCCATCTGTTAAAAAAGGCCACAGTGAAGGTTTTAGAACATCTGGTCAAAAGACTGAATTTTCCTCTCCCGTGAAGACTGGTATTTTTATCTAGTACTCTCAGTTTGTCTGCATAATTTCCCCCCACAAATTGGTATTTAAACCTCAAAACCTTTAGCTAACTACATCTGTCAATGATATTTTATTGTTTAATTTTCTTTTTATGGAGCCAAATTACCTCTCTCCCACATACAGCCGGCACTTTACATGTCTAATTTGTCGACATGTTCTATAATGATAATTTCATTGATTTAGAAAGTGACATTATGAGCAACATATGTTCAGTTTAGCAGTAGACCTTGTTATGGCAATCAATTCTTTTCTCCTCCAGAACTCAACTATATTCCACATTTAGAAGTGACAAAATAATTTAACCAGTTCAGTTCTTACAACTTAGAAAAAAAAGAGATAAAACCTGCTTATAGTCTGCTTTCCTAAGAGAGTAAATTCTCACTTTGTGCAGTTTGCAATGTGCACATATTACACCTACGAGGCAGGTGAAAAGAGAGAACCCAGAAAAGGTGCTTAATAAAGCAGAAAAAGACAAAGAAGAAATGTTTTACGACATTCTTTAACTGTGTCCTACCCACTCCTATTCACCATGCAACCTTAATCAATACCTCTGCAAAGACCTGCTAAGAATCTCCGGACCAGCAGGCACTGGGCCAAGCCCTGAGCTTCTCTGGATGTTTTGCTGTCCCTGTGCTCATGCATGCATTTTTTTTTCTCTAGCCCTTTACTCCTCTGAAACAAAATAAAATCCTCCTCATATTTCTAGATCCAGATTAAAGGTCACCTCTACTCTGAGGCTCTCCCAACCCCCTTCTCCCAACCCTGGCCAGCATTAGTCATGCTGTCTTTACCTGGCCTTAGTGTGTGTGACCTCCTCCTCAGTCCTCTGCAGACAACTTGGGGGAAGATCGTATTCATCTTCGTGTCCCTAACAGCTCAGTGCCTGGTTTATTGTAGTGCCCCATAAAAATGAATTGGATTAAATAGAAAATATTTTCTATTTGACAAAGTTATTGTAAAGCATAAAGCAACCTTTAAGATTGCACCCTGTTGTTGTTTTTATAAAGCAATCAAGGTGTTCTGTGATTTTGCTGATGAGGATTTATAAAGCCAGCTAGGAGTTTAGTTCAATATTAATACATAGTGGAGTGGTTTAGAAACAATGTGGGAAGGATTGGGAAGGAGGTATAAAATCCTCTATTAATGTTAAAATGAGTGGCTGCATAAAAAAACACAAGTGGCATAGGAAAATGCAAGCAAACAGATTTAACTACTGCAGGAAACTATTTTTTGTCTGAAATAACTTTTTGGATTCAACTTATAGTGGGAACTAATCCCTGACAGCATCTGCAGTTATGATAGACAATACAGCATTATTTGTAATTATAAAAAGATCAACTTATGTTTTGTATAAGATGCTTATAAAGGTAGAAATCAAGGCAAATGCTTCAGAATTTTTTTTCCAAAAATTGTCAGAGCAAAGATCTGTTCTCTAGCCAAGAGACCAGGAAAGGGGCAAATTGGCAAGAGAAAAAAACTTGTAGACAATAACCAGCCAATACAATGGAAAAGACAATAACCAGACAATACAGCCCTACTCTCAGTCCTGAATGCCAATTCCTTACTTTCCTCCCTCAGGAATGATCACATGTGGAGTATTAAAATACCTACCAGACAACCCAAATATTGTACATCACTTAATACTCATAACATCCCGCCAAGACAGTCATCATCTCATCTTGCATTTACCCCACAGGGACAATGCTGCTCACAGAGGTTGTATTCTTGGCCTAAGTTGATAAGCTCATAAGTGGAAGAAATGGAGTTAGGGAGCCGGTTCATCCGGCTCGGCCTGTGACTGTCTCATTTGAACACACTTTCCTAACACTGCGTCCAATGTGGAAACACAAGCGACTACAGGTGAATCCTGTTACAAGCAAATTGGTATTTCTTTCTGGCAGTCTGAGAGGGACCACCAGCAGTGGATATACATTCCATAAGGCAATAAATAAAGAAACTGTTTTTGTTCTTTACCCTTCAATCTTGTACCGCTGTGGACTATTTAGTAGCTACTACATTTCACCCTAGGAGCTTGAGTCCACTGTGACTGGGTTTGTTTATCACCCTGTCAAACAGGAGACGGACTCTACCCTCCTTTGATACAAATAATATCCTATATAAATGTAAGCACTTAACAATGTAGTTATTATCATCCCTGCTAGTGGTGGCTAATTAGAGTCACTTTTCGATTCATATTCAGAAACAGAAACATTGATTTTTCAGTAATACAAAAAGAAACTACCCTTAGGGAAATTACAGTCGATAATTGAGCTAAGGATTGGACTTCTGGTAAAAGCAACAGTACACCCAAGAAAAATTCACAAAAGTTAGTGCTGAGATTGAACATGTTTTCAAAGCAGTGTAAAACAGGGGTTGAGAAATAGTTCTATTAGTCAGGACAAACCGTTTTAAGTAGAGCTGTGCATTTTAGGATTAAACTAAAAATTATACATCTTTCTGAGCTTTCTACATCTATATAAAAATTAATATCTCTTATACATATCCCAAAAGACACAGCCATTAAGTCAATTTCATGGGGCCACTGTGAGCCACTTATATAGAAACTGCTGAGCTAGAAACATTCACAGGAGTCAAGAATCCTAGAGAGATGGCAGCGGGGTAAAAACGTGTCACGATTACTATCCAGGTGTTTATATCTTTGTTTTTGATTTGTTTTCACTCAGAATAAAAGGAAGATAACTTTTTTTTTTTTTTATACAGAGATGAGGTGACTTACTATGGTTGTAAACTTAAACGGTGAGGCTGGATGTCTCTGCAGCCCTAAGTCAGCCATCATAGTCCTTGGCTTGGAACAAAAGTGAGAGGAGCTCAAATTTTCATTTACTGAATATATCAATACATTAATTCTAGGTTGCTTTGACTTAATAGATTGACATATAATGTTACTGGCTCTTTAAAGATCAAGTATCATGCTTGCTTTAAAAGAAAAAACACACCCTTATCTTCATCTTTTTACTATTCTTAAAATGATATTTAGAGCAACTATCTGACCAACAAGTGAAGAATACTGCTAATGAGATGTGGGTTTAAACAAATATAACTAGTCATTTGCAAATGCCTTGGCTGTTCTTGAAATATACACTAGTGCTTTTAGTTTTCACTTCCTTTAGAATTCACTCTCTCTTTTCCCAGACAGCACACAGGTCCTTTCCAGGGGCTCTCTGTGCTTTGTTCACTTTTTTTTTTTTTTGTTCACTTTTTCTCCCTAGCATCCCCCATTCTCTTTTTCATATAGATAGTGTGGTTTTGTGCTTTAAAAACAAGGATTATATAAGATGTAGGACACTCTAGATGGCTTAAACATGTTCCAAAAAACTGATTCGCATTTCAAGGTACATGCTAATTGGTGAACAATTTCCAGCAACTCAAACATTATTCAAAAGATAATTAACTGAGAACTGAAAACACATTTGCAAAATGCTGAGGAGTCCTTACCGATCTCTGATATACAATCTATCTCTCTTTCATCAGACCTGTTTGGGTAGCCACTGAGAATTTCCTTTCTAGGATGGCAGGGGCATGGCTTAGAAAATTTTTTGGACCAGGAGCTCTCTTGTTTCAGGTTCCCAAAAGTAAAGAAATATTGTATCTTTTTTTGAGAGAGCTATACTCACTTTAATATATTCATCCTGCAATGCTTCCCATGAAAACAATAACAACAACTGTCTGGAGGAAAGCATGAACCAGGTACAGAGTCCCATTAAAAAAGAAAAAAAGATCAACCTAAGGCTGTTTAGTCTTCCCAACGGACAACAACTGGGTCAGAAAATATTGTTCCTCTTAGACAACATTTAATTAAAATGCAGAGAAAAGGCAAAACACATGCCTGTCATAGTACAAGAAGATTTATGAGGAAGGAATCAATTGTGCAGTACAGTTAAGACTTTAGCTTTTCCTTTTAGAAGAATCAAAATAAGATTAATATCAACACCCAAAATTGAAGAAGAGAAGTATCATTTCTTTGTCAGGACAGAAAGGGCCTTGCTTTTTTATCTTTTAGTTTGTCCCCAAACCTCACTACTGCCGTCACCTTGCTCAAGCCTAGATAATCAAGGGTATTGTAAAGAAAATGCTAACACTTGCTTCTGGAAATACATTCAGTTAACTCACACAAGTTATTCTTAACTTTTCTGGTCATCATAGGATGTCTGGTCATGGCAGATCAGGTGTCATGCCTAGACTATGCCTTGTTTAACCATTGAAACCACCCGTTCTATCGGCAGGATGGATTCCATTATCATATAAGGAGGCTCATTAATTCAGTCATCAAACCCAGAACCTATAGCATGTGCAAGGTGCTTGGCTGCCCCTAGAGAGTATAGCATTCACCTGAAGTAACACAATGAGAGGCACCAGGAAAGGAGGAATGCTGCTCTCTGTTATAGCTGACTGTCCTTAGTGGCTGTGAAAAGGCAAATGTAGTGAGAAGTGGATATGTTAATCTAGAGTGGATTTTGAAAAGGTGATACATCTGTTGTCCAGGGGCAATGCAAATTCTTTACAGAAATTAAAAATTAATTCAAGAAAATAATCATTGTGCTCCATTTTCAAGGGATTATGGAAAGCAGTATCAGGAGATAAGGTACTGATAAGTAGAAGGACCATCAGTGAGTGTGAACACTGATGTATTTTGTTCCAAAACTTCCACTTGGTAAACATTAATCAAACAGAATAAATAGTAGCTTTGCGTTCTTCCAATTACTTTTCCTAAACAGACACTAAATATTTGATGGTTGAGTATAGATTGTTGTTAAATTCCAAGTGAGATTTCAGTGCATTTTAACTTGGGGTAAAATATATTAAATAGGGTTACATAAATGATTAATATTTCAAGCTAGATCTATTTGGCTATTTTTACAGATTGACCTCACACTGCTCAAAACCTCTGCCAAAACCCAGTATTTGGGTTTTCTTTCCAAATAGCACAGGAATAACTTTTTGTCAAATGCAGTTGTATGTGACATTAAGGTCTTGAATTTGAAATAAGAAATGCTTTTAAAAACTCATAAAATGCAAATGTTTATAGTCTCTGAGCAGGAATTGCAATCTGTGCTAGAGTGCTTTACCCACACTTAATTGACAAAAACATTACCTGTTTAACATGGCTTAATTATTTTATTAATCTGTTACCAGGAAGAACATTTTGTTTTACATACAGCGGGGTTTATTTTTTAAATATTATTATTTAAAAAATATATTTTTATTGATTTCAGAGAGGAAGGGGGAGAGAGAGAGAGAGAGAGAGAGAGAGAGAGAGAGAGAGAGAGAAACATCAATGATGAGAGAGAATCATTGATCAGCTGCCTCCAGCACTCCACCTACAGGGGGTTGAGCCCACAACCCAGTCATGTGCTCTTGACTGGAATCAAACCCAGGACCCTTCAGTCCACAGGCCGATGCTCTATCTGCTCAGCCAAACTGGCTAGCGCCATCCAGTAGGGTTTTAAATGATAGTTTTAAAATTTTCGCGCATTTCCCCCCCTCCCAACTGGCTTTCATAAAATTTTATTTCTGCTTATTTTATTGTAGTTTGGCAGTGGTTGCTCGTCACGGTGACTTGGGCCCATCACCCTCTGTCCCACAGTGAAGACTGTGGAATAGGGGAAGAGGTTGGGTTTCTGTGCCCATGGTTTGAATACAGACAGGCTCTGCCATTCAACCCCTCTGTGAGCTTGAGGCCTATCGAACCTCTCTAAGCCTTGTTTCCTCTTCTATAGACCAGGGACAATATATAATCCCAAGTGTGGTTGTGAGGGTGGGAAACATGATATGCAAAGAGTCTTCTGGCACATGGTTTATGGTAGGCTCTCAATAAATTATAACTAGTTAAAAAAAAAAAAGAAGAAGAAAGATTACTTAAGTACAGATTAAATGATGACTGAACTCAGGATTAACAAGGCTACTTTGGATAAAGAGATTTATATTGTGTGATTTGTTATTTATTCATTCAGATGACCAAGATATATTTCTCATGTATATTGCTCTTTGTCCACAATTCCTGGCTCACAGCTTGAAATTTCCTAAGTGTTGAAAGTAATCAAGGTAGTTTGTTATGTTAATGAAGTGAGTTTTGGAAAGTACCTAAGAACTGGGGTCTGGGTGCCAGGAGAACCAATCATGTCATTAGAGGGTTGGACCTTTCAGTCCCATCTCCTCACCCCCACCTCCAAGGAGGGGAGAGGGGCTGGAGGTTGAAACAATCATCAGTGGCCAATGAGTTTATCAAATCATACCTATGTAATGAAACCTCCATAAAACTCAAAAGAAGGGGGTTTGGGGGGATTCTGTGTTGGGGAACCAAAACACTTCCATGTGCCGCTGTCTGGGGCCCCAAGATCCCTGAGGACAGAAACTCCTTTGTTTGGGACCTGTCTTATGTACTTATGTATTTCTTCATCTGGCTGCTGATTTGTATCCTTTAATATCCTTTGTAATAAATGGTAATCTAGTCAGTAAATGAGTTTTAGTGAGTTCTGTGAGCCACTCTGGCAAGTTAATTGCCAGAGTGGCTCACAGAACCCAAGTAGAGGATTATAGGAATCCTCAATTTATAGCCAGAAGCACAGGTAAGAGCTTGGACTTACAATCAAAGTCTGACCTGTGCATGTGTGGGTGTGTTGGGGAGGAAGGGACAGTCTTGTAGGACTAAAACCCTTAACCTGTAGAAATTGAGTCTATTTCAGGGTAGATAGTGTGAGGGTATAGTTCAGTGGTCGGCAAACCGTGGCTCGTGAGCTGTGGTTTGCCACTCTGTTGACTAATGACTTTGCTGACCACTACCCTTTACCTCTCTGCACACAATATGCCACAATTGCCTAATCCTCACAGCTTCCAACTACACGGTAATATTTAGTCTAGTCAGTGGTTGGCAAACTCATTAGTCAACAGAGCGGCAAACCGCGGCTCGCAAGCCACATGTGGCTCGCGAGCCGTGGTTTGCCAACCACTGGTATAGTTGAATTCTTGCATACCATGCTGGTATCTGGGGATTGTTTGTAGGTTTGTGGGGAAACCACTCCTTCACTCCCCTCCTTGGAATTGAATCCAGGAGTCAATTTAGAGACCTCAATGGTACTCTTCAGCTTCTCATATTATCTCCAGATTTCTTTGTTATTTTTTTTAACCAAGACCACCCAGTCAACACTACATGCTATGATAATCTAATCCTTGGCATTGCCCCTGTCTTCTCAAAATCTGTGTGCCCCAGATTCTATACCATTGTTCCTCCCAAGGTGTAGGTGGACAAGAGAATTAGGGAAGGGATCCAGTATCTGAAGATGCTGTCCTATTATTTATTAGTTGTTTTACAAATGTGATCTCATGTAATCATTTGTACTATGATTTAGTAGAGTTTCCAAAAGTGGTGCTGGCAATGAAGACTATCTCAAGTCATTGGGTGTTGAGGACAGTTTCAAAAGCAGGGAGGAAGCAGGCAAATGAGTGGTGGGCAGGCAGTATGCTACTGAAGAAGGTAACAGTCCTTTATCTTTGTCCAGTATCCTACAGTTAATATAATTGTGCATTACATTTTTGTTTACTAAACTAAACCTATAAGATAAGTAGGATTACTGCTATCCCTGTTCATAAATGAGTTACTTGCCACACATTCTTCCCAGTGGTTAAGCCAAAGCTAGAATCTCAGGGCCTCTTACAACCCAAGGCCCAGTACTCACCATCACATTTTTCTGTCTCATTTAATGAAAAGAAGATTGACTGTATCACTCCACTGGACTAAATTGTATCCCCTTAAGACTGAACAAGATCCCCCAAGATGATGATATTCAGGCAGATGAAGGGGCTAATAATAAGCCCATAACTGTGACTAACTGGATGGCTGTCACTGGACTGCAAATAACTGCTCCTGTCCTTGTCAGATTAGGTTATGGATTGCTGTAATGCCCAAAATCAGAATCAATAGCTAACATTTATTGAGTGCTTACTGTATGCTGCTTCATGCTATGCTAACTATTTTGCCTCTATACATCTTTTTAATCACCCTATGGAGTAGGTACTACTTAAATTCTTCCTCTTCAGATTACATGAGACTAAGAGATGTTAAGGTCACACAGCTAGATAATAACACTATCTGGAAAGGAGCTCAGAAAATTTGGCTCTGTTGCCATAATTTAGTTCATAGACTTGAAGGGAGCTCTTGGCCACTGTCATACAAAACACAAAAGCAATATAAAGATTCCAATAATTCATTATTCTGAAAAGAAGTTAGTCAGGCTTCCTTAGAATCAATGGGAATCTACACTAATAAAATAGAAAGATGCAAATTGACCGTACCTTCATGATGCCCACCAGCCAATCAGGAGTGAGTATGCAAATTAACCCAACAAAGATGGTGGGTTAATTTGCATATGCAGGCGTCAAGTGCCCCCCAGCAGCCCTGGGCCTCTGGGCAGTGTGGGAAGGTGGAAAGTTGGCTCCGGGCTGGAGCAAAGGCAGTGCTGGCAGTCAGGGGAAGGAAGGCCCATTCTTGCACGAATCTTCGTGCATCAGGCCTCTAGTATTTAAATAATTATTTAAATACTTTTTAAAAATTTAAATTAAAAAAAATCTTTAAATATTCAGGCTAAAGAAATCTGGGGAGTTGGTATAGAGGGCAATCTAGTTCACTAACCCAGGATGACAAGTTCACTGGTATTTATGGGAAACCTGCTGCTCTGGCCCTTTCCCTCGGTGTGAGGAGGATACAACAAGAGCTGCAGGGCATAGTCTTTGGTGGCCTAACTTTGGTTGGCTTCTTGGAGGAGACTTCCTAGTGACACCCAGGTTTCAGCCACAATCTTCAGCAGGAATATGATGAGCCTTCCATACAGCTGTTTTTTCAAAATTAAGTGAGTGGAGGGTGGGAAAACTAACCCAACAGCTGCCTTGAGCAAGGCACCACTCAGTTCTTGTGGGACCATGATTGCGTTTGCAGCAGCATGTTGTCTGCACTCCAGCTCTGTTTGCACATTTAACATTGTGTTAATTGTGCAAACACAGTCAGCAGAGCTGCTCCTACTCCACTTCTGAGGGTCCTGCAAATGCTGCCAGCTGGACTGCAGGAGCGTTGATATAGCTCCTGTCCTGTCCCCTTAGTCTGGCTGGTCTGAGAGGTGCACCTCACTCTGCAACCAGCCCAGAGGAGGAGGGAGACAGACCAACATGAAGGAAGGCGAACTAAGCAGAACAACTGAACAGGACTGTGATATTGATTAGCACCACACAGTGTAGTGGAGTTTTATGGCAACATCCTCATGATCTATGCTACTGGGCACTTTAAAGCTTTTCCATCACATAAAAATGATTGGTAAGACATTTTAGACTCATGGGTAGGATGTCAGGGCAAAAGAGTAGACAGAATAGAGGTGTCTTTAGTTCAAATTTGCTAGTGTTCTCTTGGTTCCTATTACGGACAAGATAGCACCCATCTTTTCAAATATGGCTCTCAGATTTGTTCATTTAAAATCTTAGAAATTAAAAGAAAATTGGATTGGTTTTCAGGCAAGAAAGCATTTATAAGGGGCTTCTGCTCCTAGATTTCATTTTCCATATTCTAGAGTTAACAATTATCTTCTCTCTCTGTCTTTAACAGCAAATACAAAGTCATAATTTAAATAAATGCATATGGTCACTGAGGGAGAATAATCACAATTTATAAATTTGACAGTATAGCCTCACTAGGAAACAGGATTCTTCCATTATTTTAATTATTTGTAATAATTGGGAGCCCTGGGGTAAGGTCAGGGAGAAGCAAGTTTTCCTAGCAAATTAATATCCACAAAGACACTCACAGAGACCTGTATAATAGCATTCCCTTTGGAGAGGGTTGGGAATAAACCTTTTGGATAGAACATACTTCGATGGATCAAATAGAATATCATATTATTTCTGCCCTCTTCCCCCAAATGACCCTGGTTCCTTTGTCTTTGCATTTTCTTGCTTTCATTTAAATGCTCACATAAAATGGTGATTCATTATTTTTGCATTTAACATGTGACTTAAAAGGTAATGAAAGCTCTTAATTTGGGAGGCATGAGGTTAACTATTTTATACATAAAATGGTTCATTCTCATTTACATGAAAGAACTAAATATAAATTTATTTTTCACATAATGGGCTGAAATTTTCTTTCTTGAATAAAGGTAATGGTTTATAAAGTAGTTTAAAAAGCCATTTAAGAGGCTGTTTTGATTAGGTGTCTGTGTTTGACTAAGACACATTATTTTCTTAATAAGTTTCATTGCCTTTGGTGACTCCTCTCTCAAAGGGAAGAAAAAAAACCCCACAGTAAATTAAAGGTACATGCTAACACAGTAAAAAAAGTTCCAGTGGCAGGACACAAATTATTTTATTACCACACCAACTGAGCCACTGATACTTCACGATTCATGAACAAATTTGCCATTACTATAGAACCATACTTTTATTGACTGTTATAAAATCACCATTTGTATCTTTTTTTTATCCTGCTGTGTTTTTATTTTATTGGAAAAGTCCTGTAACAAGTATAACATCAGCTCAGATTACCAAGAAATCTATAAAATAGCTTCCTGCTACAACCTTTGGTACAGAGTAAAAGAATACATTATGGTCCCACTGAGTCTCTGATAAAAACTGATTCACATGCCCCCATGATTTATCCTTATCTGTAGACATCCAGGCTTTCTCTGCTTTATTAAATTATGGGACCATCTCACTGACATTGATTAGTTATGGCACACATAATTAAAGCATTTGAGTTATGAGATTTAGGTATGAACTTTGGGCATGGTAATCAAAGCAACAAACAAACAAACAAACAAACAAAAATCCAAACACTGCAGGAACAAGGAAAGTTCCAACAATAGATCTTCTTTTCTAGTGTTTTACCAGACTCCACGGACCACTTTGATCTGTGACATTCAGTATGGTAACCACCTGGGCTTAAAATAAAAACAGGGAAGAGAACTTGACCTGTCTCAATAAAAAAAGCAAAACCTTGAAGGAATTGTTTTTTAAATGATTCCTTTGCCAATTAAAATTTCAAAATAGAAAGTGCATATACTATAAAACTTTTGTGAATTCTAATCTGCATCTTTTGAATACTAATAGAAAAATATCATTGATCAAAATTGCTCTTAAGTGCTAGTAGTAATAGAATTTCTATCCATGCTTATATCCATTGGCCAGCGAGGAAAATCAGCTAACTACCTTCTTATTTCCTTCCACATGGTTTCTCATGATGTTCAAATAGAATTTTTCTAATGAATGAAGAATGAATTTTGTTTTTAAGATACAGAGCAAATCATATTTGGACTATATTAACTGTAGCTGGTTTCAAAAGAACAAGTCACGTGGCAGAGATAATGAGCCATCACCACAAATGAGGACATGCCAGAAGATCAATCTTTTATGGACTCCATGGAAGAACTTTCTAATCATCTGTTGCTTATAAATGTAAATCCAATATCACTGTTAGATATCACTATTTCTCCTAGCTTTATGTATAGCTATTTTTGCTTCTCAGAGAGTTTCTATATAGCTCAGTCCACCTGATTATTATAGTAACTCTATCAGGCAAACTGATAGATGCGTTATTTTACTGCTGAGGAAATGATGGTTATGTAATGGGACTCAAATTCAATCCTGGTCATCAGATTCTCTATCAGAGTTTTTGACAATTGTGTGAGGTGTGTTTGGTTTCATAGAACAGTGCTATAGTGATTTATACTGACTATCTGAACCCACAATTTTATGTAACAAATTAATAAAGGTAACTAGGATTTTGGACTTTTAATTATAAAGTAGTTAATGGTAAATATTGAAAAATATGCTTTAATAAAACAGTGAAAAGTAATCTCTGGCCAAGAACAAAATTTAGCCTTGGGGAAGGGGGTGCATGTGGAGTTGAGGGGGTCAAAGATAAATTTTTAAAAAATGTAAGGAGATTACTGAACACTGAGCCAAAGAGTTTTGATATGTGAAAACTTATTTCATACTAGAGGCCTGATGCATGAAATTCATGCATGAGTAGGCCTTCCTTCCCCTGGCTGCTGCACTGGCTTCCCTCTGGCACCCGGGACCCGGGCTTCACTCTGGCTGCCGGCAGGCACCCAGGACCCAGGCTTCCCTCCGGCCTCGGCTTCATCCGGAAGGATGTCTGGTCTAATTAGCACATTACCCTTTTATTATTATAGATATGCAATGTTATTGTCTGGCTTATGTGTTGGAGGCTGGAGTATTAAAAATTCTATGGACATATTATGAAAAATGGGATTTTTGTTACCAGTTTCTGAGAAAGAGAGGGTCTGTTTTCTCTGTTTCCTGGCTTTTGATGAACTACCAATATCCTTTTTTTATATTATATTTTTGTTTTTTAAAATGATCTATCAAGTTTTTAAAATGTTAACTTACTTTCCTATTGACATGTGTAATGATTTTGGAGGTGCTTTATTTTTATTTCTGAGAGCTCTTCAATTGGTTATGCCTTCTAAAATGTGAACTTTAAATTTCCTCCTTTCTGTCATCTAGGTTCAGTCATAATCTCCAACTGAACACTTAAAAACACAGGAGAGCTCCTTACAAGTCATCCAGAGATGAATCTTTTACATGGAAGAAATAAAACCCTTTTGTAATGTGGGGATTTTAGAACAAGTTACCCCAACTTGTGCCTCTGCAGTATGCAGACTGGTTTGAGCTAAACACAAATTTAAACATGTACCCAGGAAAAACTTCTACGCCCCCACCCTTATCTGCCTAAAAGAATTTGAATTAGAGGTCTTGCCCATAGAAAATTATCAGAAATAACTTTTCCAACCCACTTGTATCGCAGGGAAAACTTTTATGTACTAAACTAGAGTCCTGGTGCACAAATTTGTGCATGGGTGTGGACCCTTGGCCTGGCCTATTGGGGGGCCAGCCAGCCGGGAGGAGGGACCCCGGGAGGTTGGCACTCTGGCCCCCTGATTGGGGCCTATCGGAGGGGCCAGCTGGCAGGGAGGAGGGGCCATGGGAGGTTGGCTGTGGTAGTGCACTGACCACCAGGGGCAGCCCCTGCATTGAGTGTCTGCCCCCTGGTGATCAGTGTGCATCATAGTGACTGGTTGACCAGTCATTCCAGTTGTTCTGGTCATTCGATCATAACAGTTGCTTAGGCTTTTATATATATAGAATATAGTCATCTGCTCTTCTTATAATCCTGCAGTGACCCTTTGAAGCCCCCAAGGTGCATTACCTCATCTCTAGCACAGATGTCTTATATACTAGTACCTCCATCCCCTTTTCTATCTCTGAACCTTTCCTGCATGTGGGGTGTCTGACTCTTTCATGTATGCAGGATTCCCATGCATATGTATACATTAAATTTGGTTATTATTTTTTTTGCTAATCTGTCTCATGCCTATTTGAGTATTAGACCAGCCAGATGAATCTTCTGTGACATTTAAAAATCATTTAAAAAACAATTGCCTTTATTACCATGCTCAAGACAGTAGAGAAAAATTTGTTTCTCTGATAGTAATATAAATTATTTTCAATAAGTTAGACTTTTTTGAATCTGTGACTTTTAAAATGTTTTGATTATATGGTATGGGGATAAAAGAGGAAGAGCATATTGTAGATCTAAGCTAACATAATTATTTGCCAATTAAAATATAAGCATGTGGATAAAAAAAGAAAGCATTTTAACATGCCCACTTTCATATTTTAGAGAAGTTATTTTCCCTATGGTTAAAAGATATCCCTTGTAAGGAACTCATCAAAAATTCCCTTTCCTTCTAGTACTGAAATGATTGTAATTCTGTCAAAGTGTCATATGGGATTATAAAACCTTCCTTTATTGTGTCAGCCTACAGGCATCCTTGATCTCAATTGGTGTGAATTTCATTTACTTGCCAAACTGAGGAAAGATGCAAGGAAGATTATGTGATTTTTCCCCCCAGTTCACACTTTCTTTTCTTCTTGAAATTGAACATGCCTCACCAACAGGGCATCCTAATTCTGATGGCTAGTCTTTAATTAGTTATAATTTAGCTACCATCTTATTTTTATATTTCCGGTCAATATTGGCAACTCTGCAACATGCTTTCTTTGTTTTCCCAGTTCAAAATTTCTTTTAACAACAATAATGCTGATGATGTTTTTAATAACAAAATAACTAAAGACATAATAACATTGATATAAATGTAAAAAACGAGCTTCAATTTAAAGGCTGCTCTTAAAGGAAATTTCATATTTTCTAGTGGTCCAAAATATTTGATGTTGGGGGGAGGGTTTACATTTTTAATCACCATCTAAACATTGTCTGAAGGTAGTCTTAGGTTGATCTCTTTGCTCTCAAAGTATCTATATCCATATTTTCTTTTGGTGCTAGTTCGATTCATTCATGATGACTCATCCTTGATCAAATTGCATAAGAGTACCGACATCACTGGGTCTTAGAAGTAAGCAAAATTATGAAAGCAGAATTGCATGACACACGAGCATTTGAAGCAAGCTATCTGGAAACAGGAGTTTACCTGATTAATTAATATATAGGTCTTAAAATGACTAAGGGCAATTCAGGATTATCTTCAGGTCTCAAAATGGGCAAATGTACTCTGGCAGTAGGTAGGTAGTCATGTGATAGAGCCAATCAGTTGGCTTATTAGACAGCATTTAACTTTATAGATAGTCAGCCCACAAGTATTTATTTAAACTTTCTATGTGTCAGGCACCGTTGTAGGCTACAGGTATATAGCACTGAAAAAAATATAATCACTTCTAGCAAGGGGCATGTATTCTACATGAGAGTGGACAATAGACATGGGACCAAATAAAAAGATAATTTCAGGAATACATACTGTGAATAAGATAAAAGAGGTGAATGTGCCACTTGGATGGAGGTGAGAGCTGCTTTAACAGGTGGCAAGGCCTTTTGAGGAGGGCCCACTGGAGTTGAGATCTTAATGATGAGAGGAGGGCACCTTACAAGGATTTGGGGAATGAGTGTCACAAACATGAGGAACAGCAGGCAAAAAGGCCTTGTGATCAAAACCAGATGTGTTGTGTGCCAGAAGTAAGGTCAGTGTGACAATTGTGTTGTGAGTGAGAGGAAGGGAGAGAAGGGATAGGTTTTGAAGGCCTTGCAGATTTTAGTAAGGGTTGGATTTCATTCCAAGTATAATGGGAAGTACAAAAGATTTAAAGCTTTAGAAATACTCTGTTGACAGAGCAACAGTTTCAAAGACTATGGCCTTGACCCAGAGAAGAGGTACTAGAGGTTTGCACTGGGGTATAAGAGTGTAGAAGGCCAGCAGTAGCTGGATTAGTATTATATCTTGGAGAGCTCAATATGAATGTGAAGAAAAAAAAGGGACTTGTAGATTTGGGAGAACACTGGAGTGAGAGTGGGCTAGAAGATAGTAGTGAATATGAAAAGTTAACAGTTGCACCTTGAGCTTGTTATGTTGGAGATGCCCGCTAGGAATTTAGATGAAGATGTCACGTAGGAATTGAATAAATGAGGACAGACCTCAGTGAGTGGTCTAGGCTGGGGAAGTAAATCACTGATATATGGATTGAATTTGAAACCATGGGACTGGATGAGATCACACAGGAGGAGTAGATATAAGGAGAGGAGGTCTGAGGGCAGAGTCCTGCAAACCCTGAAATATTTATAGGTTTTGTAGAAAGAAGGATCCAGTCAAGGAACTTAGGAGAAAGGGGCCTATGGTGTAGTAGGAAAACCAGGCAAATGTAGATCATAGAAGTCAAGAGAATAAAATGATTAGAGAAGAAGAGTACACTCCCACAATCATGACAAGTGCTAAAATGTTAAGTAAGAACGGTCCACTTCAAAAAGTATTGTATCTTGTGAGAATGCAAATCTTATCTAATGGATTATCTAGGGGGTTGATCTATAATGTAAGCCTGAGTAGACCATCATCAAAAAGCATTGCACTTTCCATGTCCTGATATATTCCAGTTCTTTGTAGTTATATCTTACCAATCTCGAAGGAACTGCTAAACTATGGAGACATGCTAAAATCTTTTGAAATGAGAAAAGTCAGAGAATTTAAGGCCACCAAACTGTTTTATAAACAGGAAAATGAAGGCCTTGAAAAGTCGAGGATTGCTTAAACTCAGTACACCTATCACATTCACTTCCTTGCAAATCCAGAGGTCAACAGGTTGGCATCCTCCCATTAGGTAAACCAGCAGTAGACTAAAGACATTCAATTTCCCCGTTATTTTCATGGTAAAATGGTTAGTCATTATAACTAACCCCCAGGTGTGCAAATTAGAGCAACTGCTCCAGGTTGTCTCTGCTCAGGGAAGGTTAGGGGTGGACCTGGCATCCAGACAGCAGATGCTCCACTGTGACTCAGAAAGGCAACCCTGGGGTGAGCACACACAATGCCTTTCATCCTTTTCTTAGGAAAAGAAGCCTGTGAGTCAATAACAGTATAAATTCCATAAAGTTATAGCTCCCTGTCTATGAGATGTCTTGGCTAAACTTACAGCAACCATGATGTATTGACTTCAATATTTTCTCTTATGGCCAATAGCGATTCACACAATTAGACATCAATATACAGCAGAGGTTCTTAATGGGGAAGGAATGGTGCTTCCAGAGGATATTTGGCCATGTCTGGAGACAGAGGCAGTTTTGGTTCTCACTGGAGGGACTCCTGTGGCATTTTGAGGGTAGAGGTCAGGATATTGCTAACTCTCCTACAACCCACAGGACAGTGCCCCACAGCAAATAATTACCTGATCCCAAATGCCAATAATGTCAAGGTTGAAAACTCTGATATAAAGAAAACTAAAAATCATACTTAATTTTCAGCATTAGTCTTAATTTTAAAATGGATTGAGAATACCATCCTGTTAGTTCATTTTCTGGACTGTAATACCTGTATATAACAATATCAATGCCTCAAATTTATGCTATTGGTTTCACATTTGAAAAAAGAAAATGGGAAAGCTGTTCCATGAGAAGTACACAGAAGTGCCCATAGATTACTATCGATTCCATTAATGCACTTTAGCATTTATTGTGAAGTTTTTGTTTCACTGATATTACTAATAAAAACAAAATAGATCCAGAGTCATAGAAGCATGCAACAGACTGAGGATCCTCAGAGGGAAGGAGGTAGAGAGGGGAGCGAAGAGATCAACCAAAGAACTTTTATGCAAATATGCATAACCCATGGACACAGACAATAGTGGGGTGAAGGCTGGGAGGGATAGTAATGGGGAGGAGAGGGGGAGGTCAATGGGGAAAAAGGGGACATCTGTAATATTTTGAACAATAAAGATAAGTAAAAACAAGCAAGCAAACAAATAAAAAATCCTTTCTGCTCCTGAGATAAAATTTGACATTTTAAAGTCATTCTAAAAAAGAAACACAAGAAAACAACCCATAATCAAATTCAGATTTGAAGCTCACCAGGTAGTAGGTATCCAGTGCAATTGATTTTCAACCAAACAGTTCTTTCCTTAATCGTATTACAAGATCAGAAACATACTTCTGTTGGACTTGGTTATGCTTATAAGACAGTGCTATACATGCAGCATATGCTTAGTACATGCTTCTTAAATAAGTGACGCTCTCCGATAAAACTGTTCTTCCTGTGTCCTTGTAATTATTTATAATTAAATATGAAATCCTAGTCTTAGGAAATTTTTGCCTGGGACACTAATTATCCCAAGACAATGAAGCCTTTTTCAAATATATTTCTATACTCCACTTTATTATTGTAACAACCACAACCTGCCTGAAGATTTTACTTTGAGAAATGCATTTTCCCAGCCACTATTCTGTTTCAAATGCACTGTTCCTGTGCCCCATAACCTGGAGAGGAAGACTGTTCTCCATTTGCTATTTAAAGCATCCTTTTACTGTTACAGGAGTCTGAGTCCTTGCAAAGGGGCAGGCTGGGCTGTGTGAGTTTTCATGACTATATTGCGGAGTCCTCAGTCAAAACATTGTTACAGGGTGGTAGAATCCAGCACAGAGATAGGAGTCATGAGGGAAGCAATGAACAAAGAAAATATTCTTAGCAGTATTATTCACCAAACCCCAAGCCATCAGCTTCCTTTTGGGTAGACTTATTTTCCTTGTAGAATCCTGTGATTTGGAGAGGAAATTGAGGACATTCTAAGATATATCAACCAATCATATTTCAAGCTAGTAAAAGCAGTAAGAGGTCACAGATTGATTTCAACTAATTGGAATCAGAAAAACCTGAGTGTTTGATTTCAAAAATTTTTATAATTACTATTATTTATTTCTTGATGGATTCAGCTGCGTCAGTTGGTTTCCTTTGGGCATAAAATGGTCAGCCATGTTCTTGCCATACGACAAAAGGCAACTTGTTTCCCCTTGGATTCAGAGGAGCTGGCACAGTAAGTCTTATTTTAAAAATTGAGTATCTCAGAGGTCTTTCCACACTGTCCCCATTAGGACTCTTTTTATTGCTGGTGGGGCAGTTAGAAGAGAATAGGCCCAACATTGAGTTGCTGGTGCTAAGCCTCATATCAGCAAACCAAGGCTTACTACCTAACCTAATTTCAGTTCCAGACTTTCCCAGTAATGTAACCTTTAACCAGTCAATCTGGAGTCACCTGGTCTGCAGAAGTGAGGAAATGTGCCTGACTGACTCCTACCCCCTATAGGAAAGTGAGCTAAGCCTGAAACAATCTACTTTTTGTGCTTTTTGGTAGAAAACATCTTTGTCCCTCTTCTTCTCTGCCTTTATAAAAGCCTTTGCTTTTCTACAGCTCTTGGGAGCTCCTTTATATTTGTTAGCTAGGATGCTGCCTGAGTCATGAATCATTGAATAAAGCAATTAGAACTTCAAATTTACTTAGTTGAATTTTTTAACACTTCTTATTTCCTAACTTTTCTCAGAAAAGAAGTAGCATTCTTTAAACACAGGAATTTCACTGGCTTCATAATTGGGGATAATAGCTGATTAATAGATAAAGCAATGGGAGGAGAGAGATAAAAAATTTAAATAAAGAATTTTGAGAGCAAAGAATTCTAAGAAATTAAGATGAGATTTGGAAAAGGGACAGAAAAAACTAGAGATTTCTTTTCTAAGGCATCCCCATACTCTGGGCCTACATTCTTTCTGAATTTTAATTACAGTCTTTACCTTGGCATTTTGCTCTCATATCAGGGAAGCAATTACTGGCCTAATTCAAATTCATAGCAGCCATTAACAATGAACAAACAGATACATTATTTTAATTCCATTTGCTGCTTTCTTTCTGCTGATGTATTGATCCATGAAGCTGTGACTGGATGTCCTGTAATTGGCATTTGGCAAAGGTTATTATCATCACCATCCTTTTTATATATGAGTATTTATTAAACATATATTATATGTATAACACCTTGCAGGGCAGGCAGTCTAAAGACCACAGGACAGAAATAACCTTTGCCTTTATAGACTTTATGTAATGATGACTTCATTTTTAGATAAAAATTTAGCGTGTGTGTGTGTGTGTGTGTGTGTGTGTGTGTGTGTGTAAGGTTCAAGGTGAATACCGATATGCTAACAGAATTATTATTTCTTAACCTAAATATCATTTTAACCACTCTCAGGATCTTATTTCAATCCTGTGTGTTAGATTTTATTCTTGGCTCAATAATACCATTTATATAAGATTCCAAGGAATGATCTCACAAAGAGTTAACAAAAAGAGAAAAGCAAGAGATATAGCTCTAAAATGAAATAATCTATAACTCCTTTCCTATGATATCCTCCTCTTTCTTGAGTCGCCAAGTTTCCTTATCATGAAGCTCTATAACATTTTCTTCTTTCTTATGAGTTATGTGCACTGACATGATTTTTGCTGTTTTAATTTGGAGGTATTTTATGCATGCCAAGTCATTTGTTTGCTTTTCCTTCTTCAGAACTACTTAATGCCATTGTCTTATGTCTCAAGACATCAGCCTTTACATAAATTAATTAGTTTGTCTAGAAACAGGACTCAGTCCCTCAGCACCATAGTAATCCCATGAGATGGTAGGGAAGTCATTCACCTTTTTGAGCCTTAATTTCCTCATCTATAAAGAAAGATGGCGGGATTCTGGAGTTTGTTCTACCTATGAGATTCTACCTGTATATTTATTTAGAACATATGTTCATTATAGTATCTAACTATGATCCTGTGTTTCTTGGCTTGTGGACCAAGCCAGTGCTATGAAATATTGTGCAACAAGAAAATTTTATTTAACAATACAATGATATTTCTTTTTTTTAATGGCATTTGATTTTGCTTCCTACTTCAAATACTAAAAGTTTTCATGACTTCCTTCCCTTAGATGATCCCAAAAGCATAAAATATGAACTCATACCTATCTCAATGTTTGTGTGCATATATCTAAGTTTGTAAGGATTAGGTTCACGTCCCTGAAGCTCTCTCTCTGTACAATGTCTAGCAAAGTACAAATTTAGCTACTTAGGAATGGTTGATTAAACTAATACTCCAAACCTTACTAAAATCAATGGATGAAAGCTGAATTGTATAATGCCTGCTATTAGAAGGGAATAAGTGAAAAGGAGATCATCTTGCTCAATACAACCACCCAATGCAGGAATCCCATTTACACCACCTTGACAGGTGGTCATCCAGTATGTTTCTGCTTCTGCTTCTGCAGTGGCTAGTTGCTCACAGATTCTTATGGTTGATCATTTATATTGTTGATCAGTTCTCATAAGGAGGGACTGTGTTTTCCACATGAACCAAAAATTTATCTCCCTGTATTTCAGCCACCTTTTAAACTAGTTTTGCCTCTACATTAACAAGAAATTCATCTAACATTCTCACCATTCAAGTATTTAATGACAACTATCACTTTACATTATACAACATTAACCTCATTTGGTTGACCAATTTTCCTACCTTAAATAAAAGAAAGAAATTTATTTGTACCTTATATGACATAGTCAAATGCCCCAACTAGTATCAGATGTCTAGGATTTTGCTGACATTAAATAAAGTATCTAGACAGAGGATACATACTTCATTGGAGGATTTCTAGATCAAATTGTGCACTGATTAGAGAGTCTGGCTTCTGCAATTAGTGCCCTACAGCAGAGTTATTATTTATATTTCAGCCAGAGCATTATAATCAAATAGCCAGCATTTCTAATGATTTTGAATATTTAACCAACATTGATATATGGGAGAAGAGTCAATCAACCCAAAAGTCAGAACTCATGATTTTAGTTTTGATTCCAGGATTAAACTTTATTGTAAAACTGGCATGTTTTTGGAAGATTAAAGTCTGACTTGTAGGTCAGTCTTGATGAACTGGTTGCTCTCTTACTTGTAAAATTTTGAGTTTTCTCTTCGATATTTTCATCTGCTTTATTGATAATTCTTTCATTCAAATCAGTAGAAGACTGAGGAAATCTTTATGTGGCTGGCAAATCTCTCTGCCTAAAGTTTTGGTGAAACTATAAAGTTTAACATTGTTAAATCTAGGCAGTGAAAGGTCACTGGACTATATATCTGGAGACTTGAGTATTATTCTTGACTGCCACTAACTGCTTCTGTGAGCTTTGACAATTCACTTGAGTTCTTTGGATCTCAGTTTCCTAATATCTAATCCAAGAGAATCATCTAGGTGGGTATCTTTAAGATTCATTCGTACTCAACAGAAATATACTTAAGGAAGGATTATGAACTACTTGAGAATTTTAATACATGTGCTCACTTGATTCCCATTATCAGGAATGACTAAAGGTTTGGTTGCATTTGGTTGATATCTTGTTAAATAGTACTTGTAATTCAGGTACCTTCCTTCTATACCAAATTGATGTCCATGACTTTTTTTTTCTTAATCTTTATTGTTGAAAGTATTACATATGTCCCCTATTTTCTCCCATTGACATCTTCTAGCCCACCCCTGCTCCCCCACCCCAGGCCTTCACCACACTATTGTCTGTGTCCATGGGTTATGCATATATGTATACAAGTTCTTTGATCTCTTCCTACCCCCACACCCTTCCCGGCCTTCCCTCTGAGATTCCACAGTCTGTTCCATGCTTCCAAGTCTCTGGATCTATTTTGTGCATCAGTTTATTTTGTTCATTAGATTCCACATATAAGTGAGATCATGTGATGCTTGTCTTTCTCTGCTTATTTCGCTTAGCATAAACTCTCCAGGTCCCTCCATGCTGTCTTAAAGACCTATACGCGGCAAACTACAGGACACTGAAAAAAGAGGTAGAGGAAGATGTAAACAGATGTAAAAAATACCATGTTCATGGATTGGGAGAATCAACATCATTAAAATGTCCATACTACCCAAAGCAATCTATAGATTCAATGCACTCCCCATTAAAATACCAACGGCAAATTTCACAGACCTAGAAAGAACTCTCCAAAAATTCATCTGGAATAAAAAAAGACCCCCAATAGCCACAGCAATCCTGAGAAAGAAGAACAAAGTAGGTGGGATCTCAATACCATATTTCAAGCTGTATTACAAAGCCACTGTTCTCAAAACAGCCTGGTACTGGCAAAAGAACAGACATATAGACCAATAGAATAGAATAGAGAATCCAGATATTGACCCAAACCACTATGCTCAGTTAATATTTGACAAAGGAGGCATGAATATACAATGGAGTCAAGACAGTCTCTTCAATAAATGGTGTTGGGAAAATTGGACAGATACATGCAAAAAAATGAAACTAGACCACCAACTTACACCATACACAAAAATAAACTCAAAATGGATACAGGACTTAAACATAAGATGGGAAACCATAAAAATACTAGAGGAATCCACAGGAAGAGAAATCTCAGACATATGCTGAAGCAATTTCTTCACCGATACCACTCCTAGGGCAATGGAAGCTAAAGAGAAAATAAACAAATGGGACTACATCAAATAAAAAGCTTTTTCACAGCAAAAAAAAACTATCAACAAAACAACAAGAAAGCCCACTGTATGGGAGAACATATTTGCAAATTTTATCACTGATAAAGGTTTAATCTCCAACATCTACAAGCAACTTATACAACTTAATAAAAGGAAGATAAATGATCCAATAAAAAAATGGGCAATGGACCTAAATAGAATCTTTTCAAAAGAAGACAGAAGGAAGGCCAAGAGACACATGAAAACATGACTTTTATTACTGTAAAGAAAGAAGCTGAAAAAGAGAGTGTGCTCTAAATGACGTGAGTCTAGTATGAAGGTGGTGGGTTGAGGTTGATGATGGGTTGGTTATGTGATTAGCCCTAGCTAATTTTGGGCTTGGTTTTCCTAAAAGATCTAGCTGGGGTAGGAGATTTGGCAAAAGTTCTCTCTTTGCCAGTTATAAAATTGTTTACATTAGAAGTACTCATTTATTTTGGTTGAATTAAATTTAGACAAGTTAAAGGTAGGTCCTGACAAAAAAGTTTTGTCAGTTGCTACCACTTTATTCCCAAATGGGCAAACCATTTAGATAAAGCTAATTTCATTATTGAAAACATTTAATGATGCAAAATTCAACATATGCATAGTCAGAGTTCTCCATAGATTTTTAAAGTTGTGAGAGTTGACCAAGCTAAATTCAGACAATTGAGGAAGAAAAAATATATGTGTTGGGTTTGTCATTCTACTAATAAAAGGCTGACCACAAGGGTAAATATTGACTTATATATTTTGATAAATAAAATTATTCTTTTACTGCATCATGTTTAGGCAAAATTCGTAAGCAATTTATGCAAATTAGTGCAAATATGTGTTATAGCCACATAGCCAATCTAAGTTTTTAATACATATTTTCTAATTTGGTCAATTTTTTAATATTTATAGTTAGTGTCACTAAAGTCACTTGATTCCATAATTCCATGGGCTAGTTCCCCTTCTTTTATGCCCCCCACCCCTGCAACCAATATCATTTTTAGTATTTGATTCTGACATCTTTGAAAAACCTGGAGTCCTGCTCCCCATTTTACAGAGGGTCCCATGAATTTTACAATAGTCTTCTATTGGATAGATTCTTTCTATTTCTGTGCATGCTTTTCCTTCCCATCCTTGAGTGTTCTGAAGGCTGGAGGCTTCACTTCATAGAAAACACTCTGAGTTAAGATACTGTAAGTAGAGGACATTGATGGAAGGCTCCAGCAGGATGAGAAGGGGTGCAGGGCTACCTGGACCAGGGGTAGTGGTATGAACAGGGAGAGGAAACCATTCAAACTTTCCCTGCATCACTGTTATCCATCTATTCATTTACCTACTTTCGTGCAACAATAATTTGATGAGTATTATGCTAGGTACTAAGGATAAAGAAGAGCAATCAAATATGGCTCCTGCCCTCAGAGTGTATGGCCCACATGGAGGATACCATCAAAGCACCATGCCTCATCAAGGACCACTGGGAGATGTGCACTAAGAAGGGACCCCAGCCCAGGCTTGGCTTCTGGAGGAAGAGTGAGAGTATGAAACCCGATGAGGCCAAAATATCAATGGGGGACAGGAGGAATGGAGGAGACAACACCTAGAATAATTGGAAAATTAAACTATTAAAACAGTTAAAAGATTTCAGCAGGGGATCGAAACAGGATATCCAAGGTACTTTGCAGGAAAGATCTGAGCCAAACTCATAGTCTTTGTCTAATCTCCAAAGTGCTAAGTGAGTAAGCAAGAAGTTTGTGGCTCCACGTTAGATTTTTGTGTATATATTTTTACCCTCCCCCACCCTGAAGTTCAAATACAGCTTTCATTTCATAGCAGGAACGCAAATGCTTTGGAGAGTTACATGATTAATATGGAAGAGTTTCCTCTTGAGATGCGGAGCAATAGAAGAAAGGAGAAGAAAATGGGTTGCACATATCCACACAGTTAGAGAGCGTCACAAATTTATTCTGTAACTTTATGATCACTCATGGAAGAGTCTGGAAGGGAAGTAGGGTTGGATGGATAAGCGGGAAAGAAAAAAGACATACATTCTTATATAAGCTTCTTCATATCTTCTGGAATGGTCAGGAGGGCATTTTAAAGGGAACATTGGCAGTTTCTTAGCATTAAATGCTATGAACATTGTTGAAACTTCTATTTCATGGTTGAGAGCCTGTGCTGAGACCCAATAGACACGAAGTGCCAGGACATTAGCAGGATGAGGGAGATAGTAGGGTGCCTGCCTGGGAGTTAACTCAGCCCAAACTCTCCATCAAGTTCAGACTACAGAAACCTGGGACTGATCATTACCATTTTAACTCTGTAGTAGGAAATATAGTACTCCTTGATGTTTGATTATTAATTATTATATTATAGTTCACTATTTCTGAAAAGTAATAACATGTTTAATAAAATCTGAGGTCTGGTAATGAAAATCATTTAGATAATTTCAAGCATTTCAACCTCCTGAGGACTTCAATTTGATTTCTAAAATATAGTAGAAACTTACTAATTCAGACTAATGACAGAGAGCCCCATTGTGAATTATCAAATTTTGTAGATGAATGGGTAGGCAAACAGACAGAAAAAATCAACAAAAGTAAATCGTACGATATACTTTATCCATCTGTTTTGACAATGGTAGTTCAGACTTAACAGTTTATGATAAAATTTTCCTGTACACCAGTAAATGGATTGTTGCTTGTTTCATAAAGATAATGAAGTCTGGGTAATCAGAAATCTCACTATGGAACTCAGGCATTAAATCTGTGTGCAGCGATAGCTTTGGGACTGCAGAGGGTTTCAAATAATTATCTGACTTACAGAGTACTGAACTGAGAACCATGGAAGTTCTACTGTAAATGCAGGGTGAGGAAGTAAGAAAAAAAGATAGTTTAACCCATCTTCTGGTTGCCATTTAGCATTAGCATAATATTTTTTCTCTGTAATCACAGGTCCTTTGAAGCAGAAGAAACCTCACCATTTCTCATCTGCAGACATTCTGCTGTAATTAAGGATTGAGAGCCATTGCAAGATCACTGATAGTTTAAAGGACCCATGAAAAGCTGTGTTTGGGCTGAATCTTTAATATTGTAGTCTGGGTCCTTAGTGGGGCCACAGTAGTGAGGATAAGTGTAGATTCTAGGGTAAGGTAGGGGAGAGTCTCACTGTTAGGTGGAGGTATAAAGTAAAGCATGAGCCTTGGAAAAAGCATGCTGGATGTGACTTCTCACTCTATCCCTTACTAGCTGTGCTCTGCACTAAAATTTACTTTAATGTCTCACTCAGTTTTCTCCATCTGTAAAATTCCCGTAATAAAAGTATCTATAGAGTTGTGATGAACTGAGTTAATCTACATGAAGGGTTCAGTTCTCAGCACTTGGCAAGAACTGTAAACTTGTTAGTTGTTATTCAAACGATTCCGAAGGGCAAGACAGAGGATGCCAAAGGTAGTGCTTTACAATGTCTGTAGGTTCTGAGAAGATTGGCTGGGCCCCCCAGGAGAGAGCAGAATTGCTGGAGCTCTCAGGAAGAAAAGGACAGTCCTCGGTAAACACCAGACATGGTGTGGAAAGGAGTCAGTTTTAGTAGAACTTTTATTTTGTACATATTTAGGGGAAGAAAATTTATGTTAGAAAATGGACAGGAGAATAAAATTGCCCTAATGAATTCTATTCACCACCAAAAGTGGATCTGGAATGGTTTATAGAGAGAAGACTAGTTCTTAAAAATGCTTGCTTATCTGTGGAACTACTGCAGAGATGTATTAAGGTTGGTGAAGATGTCCCCAAACCAGAGTGCTTCATTTGAGTTAGTGAGGGTGGGGTGTTTACCTTTTAGCAAGGGTCAATTTCAAAGACTTATTGTTTAGAGACACATAAAGGATTTCGTCAAGTGACAATGAAACTTCTGGCAAAAATAACAAATTAAACATACCACCACCACTGCTCTCTCTAAAGTTAAACCTATATTTATGGGCAATTTGTAACTTGTTAATTTGGTGTATATTTCCCCTTTTAGTGACAAATTTAGATTTTGGGCATCTCCTTCCTATTCCATATTTTCTGTTTCAAGCAAGGCAGGGCTCACAAAATAGAATACACACGTTTAATACTGGATTAAGCTAAAAGTAATTAGGGAAGCAAAACCTCTGCTCCCCTCAAAAATCAAACATTGCTGACTGGAATCAAGTCAAAACAACTTTTAAATTGTCTGATATTTGGGGAGCTCCTCCAATTATCAAGTCTAATTTGGAGTTGATTGCAAATTTAAGCACATTTAGCAGGAGAAGTTCATGAGTCCTTCAGTCTAAGTCTCATTCATTTGTACAATATTTGTTGGCCAAAGGTGGGTAGCTAGGAATTCACCTAAGTATAGAGAAGAGGGAAAATGCAGTCTGAGGGACTTTCTAAGGTCCCTTAGTGAGGTGGTGGCAGAAATGGAAAATGGGATGTGGCTCTCTCTCCCATCTCCACCCTGACCTGCCTCCTGGTTTGCCTAACTTGCCTGACAGCAATTATAACTGCTCCCTGCCCCTTCTCTCTCCCCCCACCCCCCTTTCTCTGCACAAACAAAATGGAGTCTATTTGGGTGGGTGGGTGGAGGGCTAGTTATAGCAAAGTTTACACATATTATGTCTCTATGTGTCCCATATCATGCACATTCTGTGCAAACCTGTAGATGCTGGTATCTGGATATAATTGAAAGGGCACATGCTAATTTAGACCCTGTGACAGCACTGTAACCAAGATTCACAGTTGCAAATAGTTGACATCTCAGCTATTGGGTAAAAAGAAGGTGATGGGAATCTGACTTGATGGGATGCCCCTTTCTGACACGTGAACAAAGAAACCTGCATATCTATTTTTAACCAGGCTCTGGAGACTTCCAGTAATTGACATTTGGAGCTGAAACTCATATGTGTCCCAGTTCCTGGGGACATTTGCATCTTTCTCTGTTTAGGTTTTGTCTGTCTAATCCTTCTGAGCAGGTCGGAAGCAGCTCTAGTCTGCTCATGAGGCTCACAAATGCCTCCTCCCTTTTCTATTCCAGGAGAAAGGCAGAGACTACTTTGAGCTTTAATGAGTTGCTATATCTGAGTGCCCCTGATAAATCTTAGCTTAGGTTTCAGAGTTGTTATTTATTACGGTAGGAAAAGGGAGAAGCCCAGATTGGATCTTTGAGTTGAGGTACAACAGAAGGAATAATGATGCCAGAACTTGGAATTTGGGAACTTCTTGCAAGCTTTCCACACACAGGGTGGTGGGTGATCAGAATAAACACTACAGTCTGTGAATTTTGTTTTTGGACCTTCTCATTTTCTTCTTTTCCCTTCTCCAGCTGTTACTCATTCCACCCTACCCTTCTTTCTATATTTATTTTGTCTCTTCCTAAACAAAACCTCTTTCCATGGAAGGAGTCAATGATCCTTAATAAAGTATAATTCACAGATGGGGTTTATGTGCTACCTTTTAAAAACTTGATTTCTTTATTTCTAGCATTTTATTTTTTATGTTATTTTTAAATTAAATCTTTATTGTTGAAAGTATTATATATGTCCCCCTTCTCCCCACCATTAACCCCTTTTATCCTGTCCCCAGGAACAAAGCCTTAAAGCCAAAGGAGTAGACTTCTTTTCTGGAATATCAGATGTCTAGCAGGGACCATAATTTCTGTTTAAGGTATGGTTGAGGTTTTTTTCTGGAATTATTGAAATGTCAACATTTAATTATTTAGATGCCATTTGTATATATTTAAGACTAGTCTCCCCTAAGATGAAGGTAAAATGTGAAATCTGCAAAAAATTTGAAGATACCATTCTGTTCTCCACAATCACTTGCCAGAGCTGCCATTTAGAAAACACAGATCTCTTCACTCCAGTTGAAAGCCAGAATCAGTTTATTGTTCCAGTTCATCCACCATGCAACCATTCTGCCTCAAGCAACCATCTCCTCCAAAAGGGATGCTTAATGCTCCCTCTGCCTGGAAAGGCAGACCCTGTCCCCCTACTTCCTCCCATCCCCAGCCCATCTTTCCATATAGATGACTGCAAATCATCTTTCAGATGTTGGAGCACATGTCACTTCCTCAGGGAATGCTTTGATGATTAGGACCCATTCCCTCGTTATGTGCTCTATTCATATCCATTACAGCTCTGAGACAATTTGGAATTATACATCTATTTGTGCCATTTTTACTAAACGTGTAAGTACCCATCTCCATAAGGACAAGGACTGCACATGAATCACTCATCATTGACATCCCCTTCTCTAGCATACTGCCTGGCTCAGGGGCTTCAATAAGAAGTAGTTATAATATCAAACAACTTATGTACAGGACTGACAAATTATACTGGATCTCTGAAAAGTTTTGTAGAAATTCCCTTTTATTCTGATTGATAATTATTATTACAGTTAATTTATTGATCAGAAAGAAAGTAACTTAAATAGAATTGTCTTAAAAACACATAGTATTTTTTTGGTAAGTTTGATATGTATGTGTGCATATTTATACACAAAGAAATGTGCAGCATAATCGGGATAATATTTAATTTTTCAAAGGAGCTTTTGCAACTTCTATGATATTTGCATAAAAAAATCTGTGAGGAAAGTAAGGGCATTTTATTATGAAGAAATTAAGATGTATATAGATATCTTACAAGAGGTCAAATATGTAACAGCTATTTACTATAGATAATTAATATAGTATAGCAGATACCTATATAAACTAGAGTTTATAGTAGATACATATGTAGTATATATGATGTAAAGTAGATATATAATATATACTATTTTAGTAGTATATTATACTTATATGTTAAATATACATTATAGATATTATGTTATATGTATAAGTTTACCAGCATATTACACATATTTACCTAAAACCACACTGCATGTTAGTTGAAAAGACAGAATTCACTGCTGTATTTTATAATCAAGAGTGATGCTTAAAATGGAGATAGCTCTATGTGGATGCTGTTGAAAAGACTGACTTCAGACCACACTACTTTCTGTGTTGGCATGTGTGAAAATGGCTCTTTAATTTTAGCACAATCTTTTGCTGTTTTCTTTAATAATAAATAGATGGATGCTATGGGAAGTCTTTCATTGCTACCTCTTCTATAAAGTAAGATAGAATAAAACAGAAATCAATCAGGAGCAGTGAGCTCAAAATGCATTTGTTGCACAAGCATGTTATTGGACCAGAGCCCCAGACCTGTGGTTTACTGAGAGGGCTGCTACCTGGTTTGGATGGGTTATCCTGAGAACTAATGGGTATGTAATTCTGCAAAAACATAGGGTTTATCCTTTTTTTAAGTAGATGGGATGATGAAAAAACACACACAATATTACATGTGTATATATTTATTTTGCATGAAGTACTTTCAGGTTTTATCTTTTTTATTTAACCCTCCCCACACCTTGAGAAATGGAGGTACTGTTACTGAAATGTTATACTGAAGAAGTCAGTTAATTTGAATGACGTAACAGGTATAGCATGATTTGCAGAACTGTTCTACCATTCTGAGCTCCATGAATAATTCCACTGGCTTAAGATAGTTTCCTAGACATCTTCCAGTTAAAGTGAATGTTAACCACAGATTCACTGTCATATTAGACAAGTGTCTAGGATCTATAGAATGAAATGACTGGTACTATGCTGGGGCTTGAGGTTGCTTCACCAACCCTCATAGATAGCTAGAGAGTTTGTCTGTCTCTACAACTCCCAGTTCTTACACCTACCCTAAGCAGTGCTTGGGAGCACTCTTAGTGAGAGATGGGTTTTTTGTGGTCCTCCTTATTTGCAATAAACAGCTGTCATCCAAGAGCTGTTTGGTAGTTTATCATCAATTCTCCACACCTCTGTGCTCTTGGAAACATCCTGCATAAAACCACTACCATGTTGGAGATTCCCAGGTCTTGTTGTTGGTGTTCCCGTCTTGCCATTTATTATACTCTACAATCAGATGTTGTATTCAACTTCCCTCGGAACTCAACAGGATGCTTGCTCCAAGTTGATAGCTACTTCTTTTGCCATGTTCTAAGGCAGGATGTCATAATAACACGTCCCAGTGATAATACCAAGCATCTTAAATATACTTTATTATCTAATCCACAAAACCATACTATGAGATAGAAAAATACTGCGATTCTCTTTTATTTGCAAAGGAAACTGAGACAAGAAAATAAAATTTCCCCAAGGACACGCAGCTTCAAGGAGGTTGATCTGGGATTTTGCATTCTGGTATTCTGTCACCACTGCCAACCAGTATAGGGTATACACTGATGGGAGGCTTGATGAGAGCAGTAGACATTCTTGATTTAGTTTGTTACTTTTATTTTGGCAAATCAGTATTTTCTATAGGATACTGCTTTGTCATAGACACGAATAACTCATTAAATAAGATAAATTGACTATTTTAATTATACAGAATTGATAGGCAGGAAACATACTTGTTTTGTATAACTCAAGTCTCCAACATAAGGGAATTTGGGACTGGACAACATTCTACATCAAGACTGACACCAGAAACAGATATTGTAAGCAAACAGTCAAAAGACGGGAAATTGCAAAGTTCTGGAAATCTCAAATATGAGGTCAGAGTATCTTCTGGAAATGCTTACAGTCTTGGAAGATAATGAAGAAGAGGAGAGAGTTCAAGTTTGTAGAAATGATACAAAGAGAAACCACAGTATTGACCAGAGACTGCAGCACCCAGCAACCTGTGTGCATGTCACAACTCTGCTGCCCAGAGCCACTCACTGTTTAAACCCCATTCTCAATTCCTCTACTCTGACTCCTGCCACTAAAATCTGTCTGGTGCTTAGATTGTTCTCAACTTATACTTGTTGAATGACTCAATATTTTCTATGGGAATTCATATTTGATTTCAGTCAGATTTGACTTGATTTGATTTAAAATTCAGTAGAAAAATGTTCTGTATATATATATAGAATTTTGTTAGAATATATGTATTTCAATGAATCTGTAGCATAATGTGGAAACAACTTTAACTTCTGTTTAAAATCATTGGCTGAATATAGGGTTTTTTGTGGAGGTTGGGGTACACACTCAACTATTTGCTAATATGGGTTCTTTGCAAACCTGTGCCATGGTGATTTGCATGCTTTCTTGAGTGTTTGCTTAGGAGCAAATTCACATGCATAAAACCATCTTTGAGTAACTGCTGTTAATATTATTAACCTATGTATTAAAAATTTTTATAGTAATATTAAGTATGTTTAAATGCTAATTTTAATTATTCATGTTATGGTTTTCTTAAATATACAAAATCATACAAAATGTTTTTTGACCTGATATACTACAAAGGTGATTAAAAAATATGGCACTCAGAAAGGGTGTCATTTTTCCCCCCTTCCAATCAAATCATCATGAATTAGCCCTGTCCGGTGTGGCTCAGTTGGTTGGGTGTCATCACGTGTACCAAAAGGTTGCTGGTTCTATTCCTGGTCAGGGCACATGCCTGGGTTGTGAGCTCCATCACTGGTATGGGGCACGCAGGAGGCAGCTGATAGATATTTTTCTCTCTCCCTCTTCCTTGCTCTCTCTCTAAAAATCAATACAAATCTAAATAAAAGTCATCATGGATTAGTCTTAAGGTGCTGATTCCATTTTTAGGGAAGCTAAATGCTATAAATCTTATAAAGGTGCTATAAACACTTAGTGGTCAGGGATAAATGCATGGAAGGTCCCATGTTGCATCCAGAACTTTCTCTGACCTAGGCATGCAGTAAATATCCTATTGACTTTGCCCATTGTAGTATAAAGTCACCTGTAAATTTGAGAATATAGTTAGCCCCAAACAGGAGGAGCTTGGGTAGAATTTGGGCAGCAAGGAGAACAGTGATGACAGGCTGTTTTCATCTTTCTTTTGAGTGGTCATGGGATTGGCCTCTGTGAAATCTTACAGCATAGCCCTGATACTCCCTATGTGAAAGAAGCAGTTCAGGTCTGTTTATAAGCAAGCATTTCATCTTCTACCTTACAGGGTTCTGCAGAATAGGGTATCTAGGTAATTCTGAGCTGAAATCACAGGACCTACAGCTCTTATCTTGATATAAGAACACTTAGTGCATGTGCTGCCATGTTGAAATAAAAGAAATTCAGCTAAGATCCTAAATTCAAAAATAAAACAAAAACTCCAGAATAAGCATAACCAAGCTGGTTCTTAAAACTCAGGTAATCAAACCTAGTGTTATATATGTAGCAGCCACCATAGCCCTTGCTGGGCATATGTGGTTAGAAAGGACAACAGTAAAGGTTTTAGATGCTTAAATCACATGTTAGAATGGAAGACATGATTTTGCTTTCTTGTTCTTTGAGAGAGCCCATTCCTACTCCTAGCAGAAATTCCCAGACACTTGGTGGTTCTGATAATTTTTTCCCCTCCTGCCTCAGGTAGTAAATTGACAGTGGACTGGGGAGAGTAAATGTTGGGGCAGTAGAATTATGTAAATGTTCCATTCCCAGAGGACAAGTTCTAATCCCTCAAGATCTTTAAAACTGCATTAATTCTAAAAATTGGACAAAAACTTTAACTTTCTCATGCTAATAATGATTTCATAAAGGAAAACTCGTTAGTAAAGGTGACAAATATTAAATTCTATTGAACATTTAAATTCAAGAAACTCAGTGAATACCCTAGGGAGATATTGACCCAGCCGATGACTCTCTGATGTTATTAAGAAGTAATTTATTCAAGAAAGTCCCCATTCATGAGTTTACATAGGAACAATATCTACTTTACAAAGACTGGTGTTCTCAGTATAGCACATACCTAATTCACAGGCAGAGAAATCTCAGACATATGCTGAAGCAATTTCTTCACCGATACCGCTCCTAGGGCAATGGAAACTAAGGAGAAAATAAACAAATGGGACTACATCAAATAAAAAGCTTTTTTACAGCAAAAGAAACCATTAACAAAACAACAAGAAAGCCCACTGTATGGGAAAACATATTTGCAAATGTTATCACTGATAAAGGTTTAATCTCCAACATTTATAGGGAACTTATACAACTTAATAAAAGGAAGATAAATGATCCAATAAAAAATGGGCAACGGACCTAAATAGAATCTTTTCAAAAGAAGACAGAAGGAAGGCCAAGAGACATATGAAAACATGCTCAAAGTCACTTATTATCCGAGAGATGCAAATCAAAACGACAATGCGGTACCATCTCACACCTGTCAGAATGGCAATCATCAACAAATCAACAAATGACAAGGGCTGGCGAGGATGCAGAGAAAAAGGAACCCTCGTGCACTGTTGGTGGAAATGCAGACTGGTGCAGCCACTGTGAACAGTATGGAGTTTCCTCAAAAAACTAAAAATGGAGCTCCCATTTGACCCAGTAACCCCACTTCTAGGAATATATCCCAAGAAAATAGAAACACCAATCAGAAAGGATATATGCACTCCTATGTTCATAGCAGCACAATTCACCATAGCTAAGATTTGGAAACAGCCTAAATGCCCATCAGCAGGTGAGTGGATTAGAAAACTATGGTACATCTACACAATGGAATACTACGCTGCTATAAAAAAGAAGGAACTCCTACAATTTGCAACAGCATGGATGGACCTGGAGAGCATTATGTTAAGTGAAATAAGCCAGGCAATGAAAGAAAAATACCACATGATCTCACTCATTTATGGAAAATAGAGAACATTATAACCTGATGAATAAAAAGATAGAAACAGGCAATAAAGCACCGAACAGACTGTCAAATTACAGCAGGAAGGCTGGGGAGTGTTGGAGAGGGAGGGAAATAGATCAACCAAAGGACTTTATGCATTCATATAAGCACACCAATGGACACAAGACACTGGGAGGGGTGGGATGAGGCCATGTGACAGTGGGTAGGGGAGGCTGGGAGAAGGTCAATGGGGAAAAAAGGAGATATATGTACTAATATATGTAATACTTTAAACAATAAAAAAATTAAAAAAAACAAATGGGTAGTTGGGTTACAAGGATATAGAGAAAAAAGAGATAGAGATGGAGAAGAGGGGTGTGAGTGTGTGTGTGTGTGGAGAGAGAGAGAGAGAAAGGGAGAGAGAGAGAGAGGGAGAGAGAGAGAGAGAGAGAGACCGCCTAAGTTGTATTGCTGTGTATGACCTAGTTTTGGAAGTCACACATTATCACTTATGGTGCATTCTATTCATGTAGGCCTTCAAAAGTACAGTGCAGCCTGGTGTCTAAATGTGGGGAAATAAAATCAGTCTCTTAATGGGGAGTGGAAAAATGCTAAAATAGTGGCACATGGGGAACCAGAAATATTGCTGTGGTCAATTTTGGAAAATACAATCCTCTATCATGGAGCAGAAGTAATTATGATCACATTGTATTTCTGAATTGTTAGGTTTTTTAAAAATACACTAAAATAGAATTTTTGACTTGTGGTCTACATAATAAATATGATTAATAGTGTTGGACAGTGCTCAGAATGTTGATTCTAGAGGGAAGGTATTAATTAGAATATCAGGGAATGCAGAAAACATGAGCAATATTCTTTGTGTCATATTGGTGCTACATTTTTATTGCAAGTGACAAAAACTGAACTCAAATTGACTTTGTGAAAAAACGGAATTTATTGACTTATGTAACTTTATGGAAAAGTTTTGGGGTAATGGTGACTGTAAGTACAACTGGATAAAGGCCTCCAGTGATGCTGTTAGCAATGAGGTCTCTCCATCTTTCAGCTTTGCTTTTCAAATTTTATTTCTTAGGAAACCTTTCCTAAAATAAAATAAAATAAAATAAAATAAAATAAAATAAAATAAAATAAAATAAAATAAAATAAAATAAAATTTTCATTAGGTTGGTTCAATAGTATTTGATAATTTTAAATCAGTTTTATGAGATCCCAAGTTCCCATTTATAGAAAGAGAAAATGAATGCAGAGAAAATAAATTTTTAAAGAGCAAATTTATTTCTCAAATGAGCTCTGCTAATTTCAGTAGGAAGTCTGAGGTGGAGGCAAGTTAACCTTTAGTATTTCCATGGTAGTCCTTTTGGGCATAGACTGCAGGCATCGATTAAAAAAAAACCAAACAGCTCAGAAGCACAGTATTAGTACTTTATAACTATGCCCATCTGAGCAGTGATTCTACAAGAGACACTTCAGTGAAACACTAAAATGGAAAAAGAGCCCCTGGGTTTAAGCATAGCATGTTTTCACAGACCTGAGGACAGGAAAGGGACAGTGGTCCTTGGACATAAATCAGGCCTAGGAAGAGAACCACAATTCATTAGAGGTGAGGGCTAGTTTCCTGAAATAAGGGCTGAAATAAGAGTTAAGTAGTACATAATTACAAGAGATCGGAAATTTAGGTAGAAGAACTATTATTTAAGGTGTAATCAATAATGTAAACTCAAGGCAAATTCAGTGTCCCAAATACAGATGAGAAAGCCACATCACAGCACCAGTCATTGGAGGTAGACCAACCTGAAGATGTGATGGGAAGTTTGCCCTGCTTGACTACAAAAGGGATGAGTGAACAAGAGGTGTGAAACACACACACACACACACACACACACACACACACACACACAGTTAAGTTTTTGTTTTTTCCCCCAGCAATTACATTTCCTGTTAAAGCTATCTCATTTAGACTTCCCTGGTGATAACTTCAAACTCCTTTCTAGCTAATCTGCAAATAGCATAGGGCCATGCAAAGCAAAACACTCCTCCATCTTAGCAACAAATTAAAAGAATCTAATACTGTGTGCAAACAATGAAGTCCAGCTTCTCACAAAGTTGTCACCATGTTGACAGAGGAATTGTAACTAAGACCCCCTGTCATGCAGCAGGGGCCTAAATGTGGAGCCATGGCTTGCGGAGCTGCTGTGACAGCTGTGACTGAGGAAAACCACAGAGGGCAGCCCAGCCCTTGCCCCACCATTACCATTCTGAACTGGCCTCTTTCCTCTGACCCCTCAAGTAAAGGAAGAGGGCTGCTCAGCAATTATTCAGTGAATTTGACCAATGTAGAAAACCAAATTAGATTATGCACCTTCTAAATGTCAGTTTCTATTTACTGAAGTCTTACTTGTGTTCCCTCTCTTTCCCTAGCTCACACAAGTGCCCTTAGTCTGTAAGGAAACAGACTGCTTCACACCCATACCATCAACAGTCTATTTATCAACAGGGGTTCTGGGATATAAGTCAGCCCCAAATTAAGTCCAATTCAAATGAACATCTCCTGACTCTTTAGCTCTAGGCCACTGAGACATTACGTAAAACAGTTGATACCAAAGTCAAAAGTCCTATGGTCTAGTTGTATACATACTATATAGTCTCTCTAAAATGCATCCTGCCAGTATTAGAAGTGAATCTACAAAATACAGTGTGTGTGATTGTCATTTTAAGTTACAGCTCTCTATTTTATAATATATAATGAAATGAGATAATAAAAGTGGCACCAAGCTTTGAATTTCAGTGTCTAAATCACTCATTTTATTCATCCTTTGGCAGCTAAATGTCTCTTAAATACTGTGCAGAGTTCTATGATGTAATGTTTGCCTAAACAACTAAAAAAAGTGTTAAGCTGCATTACTTAGTATAGGTTATGCTTTTTAAAACCATCAGGAGGTATTTGTTTGATCCAGTTTCCTTTGGCCTCTGAAAAGAGAAGGACAGGGTCCAAGTTTGAGCTGATCTATATACCTCTGGATGCTCATTCCCAGAGGCTCATCAAGTCCACACTATGCACAGAGAAAATGAAGTTTACCTGCTTTCCACTCATTGCACTTAACTTGCTCTGACAATCCTTGCAAGTTCTTCTTTTCTTCTAAGAAACTGATATTTTGGTCTCTGGTGGTCATTTGTGCTTAAATCTCCTGTCTTTGTTAGTTTTGCTGAGAATTCATCATTATGTAGGAATCTTAGCTCACAATGATTAAGGATTCAGTGAAATAGTTTCTAGTGCTGTGACTATTAGGTACTTGCTGGTTCCCTTGAAGACTGTAGCCTATGAACCTTGTTACTCTGATTTAGGAGCTTCAAAACAGGACATTCTATTATCGTGATGGAAGGGGCCTAATCTGACAAAGCTCTTGTTATTTTTCATCGTTATTTGACTTAGTCCTCTGCCAATGGTAAGGGCTTTCCAGACCTTCCCCCATACCTCTCACTCATGCTAGGTAAGAATGGGTTCATAGCCCTAACCGGTTTGGCTCAGTGAATAGAGCATCGGCCTGTGGACTCAAGGGTCCCGGGTTCGATTCCAGTCAAGGGCATGTACCTTGGTTGCGGGCACATCCCCAGCAGGGGGTGTGCAGGAGGCAGCTGACTGATGTTTCTCTCATTGATGTTTCTAACTCTCTCTCCCTCTCCCTTCCTCTCTGTAAAAAAATCAATAAAATCTATTTAAAAAAAAGAATGGGTCCATAAAACCAGTGATATCTAGTTTTGCACACTCACTTTGTTTTGACTCTGCCTCCAACAGATAATCTAGGTCAACTTTCACATTGATGAAGCAGCAATGCACTTTGTAAGAGATCCCATGATTTCAGAGGATCCATGATGGTCCTTGGACTCCCTAGATCTGCTAATCTGTTGGCTCCTCCTTTATCCTAAGGCATAAATGCCAGACAATATATGAAGGCTGTAATAAAGATAACTCACTAAGACATTAGTAATCATACCTCAACATGCAGGAAGTATGTGAGATTTGTGTGTGTGTGCACAGTTGTACATATGTGAGTGTGTGTGTGTGTGTAAGTAGAGGCTACAAATTTTAAAAATGGGTGAAGAAGGGACTGAGAAATAAGAACAAGGATAAGAAATTGAAAATGCCCAAATCCTGGAAACACTTTTGCCCCATGGTTTTGCCATTGGCCTGGTTGACAAAACTCTAGAGTTTTAAAGAATCTAAATTGCTTTTTGTCACCCTGTCAATTAGAGAGGCTAATCCTAAAATTAAAGAACACCCTTGAGCAATAAAATGTATAAAATATTTTTCCTTTTATAACCAAGCAGGTCATAAAAGAGCGAAATAGCAATTCCTATCCATGCAATGCATATGTATTTTAGGATTAAGTAACTTTTCCTTTCCCATCTGTACTCTAAATCTGTGCCATATGTCACCTAACAAGGTATTTACCATTATTCTTTTATGCAGTTCACTGCATTTTGTTCCTCTTGTCCCTTGAAAATTAGCCTGTCTGTAATCAAAAATCACTTCTACTCACAGTTCAGTGCACCTACTTTAGATGTGGCAAATGCTTATTTATAGGGCTGGTAATTGGATTAAAAACATTGAAAGAAACAGAAAAATGGAATGTATTGAAAAAAATAAAAAGAACACAAGCATGAAAATCAACAAAACCAAAATAAGTGTAAAAACTCGAATGAATGAAATTGCTATTCATAGGAATCATTTATCAGTAACAATATTCCAGAGTTTGTGGTCCTCAAAATTCAATTGCAATGACATTTAAAAACCTAAGAGAAGAAAAAGATTCTGAAAAGCCTTTCTGTGAGGATGACTTAAAATGGTTGATTAGTTTGTGTGCATTTTTCCGGCTGTCTTGAAAAATCGGCAGTGTATAAATCTTTATCAAGTATAGGTATAGAAATATTACACTGGGAAAAGTGCCCCTGTATTAAATTATTTAAGAAGAAGAATTAATTATTCCTTTAAATTTGAGTATTGTTATTTTTATATTCAAAATCACAGAAAAGAAAAAAATAAAGTATGATCTCTTTCCATAGAGTCCTTCTGAGTGTTTTACAGGCAGTAGGTGACTTGGAGAGTCACTGAGAATAGGTGCCTTTTATCAGTTGAGGAGTGATGGAACTGGCATATAGTATATTGCTTCTAACTATACCCATAGACCTAATTTTCCAAACAGTCTTCCAATAACCTTATTCAAAAAATATATTTTTAGCCCTGACTGGTCTGGCTCAGTGGATAGAGTGTTGGCCTGTGGACTGAGAGGTCCCAGGTTTGATTCCGGTCAAGGGCATGTACCTTGGTTGCGGGGCATATCCCCAGTAGGAGGTGTGCAGGAGGCAGCTGGTTGATGTTTCTCTCTCATCGATATTTCTACCTCTCTATCCCTCTTCCTTCCTCTCTGTAAAAAATCAATAAAATATATTAATATATATATATATATATTTTATTTTAAAAGAAGCCAATGTTTTGGATAAACTAAATAAAACAAAAGTATTTGGAATGTGAAATCAAATGGTCATACAGAAATGCCAATATCCAACAATGTGATCCAAAGAGACAGTGAATCAGACTCAACAGTAAACAAAATCCAGGAGAGAAAAACCCAAAGGGAAACATTAGAAATGCTTATTTACCAGAAAGCATAAAGGATAGAAAATCGATCCACATGAGTCAACCACCATCTCTATCTACCTTTTAGTAGTTATTCCACAGTAAGTCTGCAAAAGAAGCAAGCTCCTACCTGCTTGGCTGGATCACTTCTTCTCTAGTTCTGTAGCCCTAAAGATGAAAAAAGTAGAAGTAATTAAGTTAAGTCCATTAATTTGAGAAAGATATTCTAGGCTAACATGTAATTTTTAAAAATAATTGTTTTTTGTTAAAGAAAAAGTAGGAATGAAAGATATATATAACGATTTAGCAAGTGAGATGAATATTCTTTTATTTGCTCTTGCAAATTACTCATTATGCTCATTGACCTAACGTGAAGGCAGGAGTGAAATTTAGTAGTGGGGACTTGTTCAGTCCTCATCAGAGTAAAATGATAATGATGCATTATTGATTTCTGATTGTTGTCACATCCATGCCAGTGAGATTTTGACTAGGGTTTGTCTATATTAACTTGGAAATTTTGATATCTGATGTATACCTTTTATTTTATCTATATCAATTGAATTGTGTGAAAGGATGAAAGTGAATGCCCTTTTTCTGCCACAGAAATTTTATCTAGGAACTTAATGTCAGAAGATTATATTGAGAATCTGCTTAGTTTATTTTATTTGTGTGGCAAAATCTAGAACATTAGCTAGTTGTTCTGGTCCAATGTTTTACTGTAAAATTGCTTATTATAAAAATTATTTTTGCTATGCAATACAGACTGGGTTCTAAAATGTTTTCAATGAGTTACAATTACTTTTTGTAGTTGTCAGTGGAGTAAGATTGACGAATTAGGAGCAGTGAGGAATATTCAATTATAAATGAAAATCTTAAACTCCAATCTAGAATCTTGGAATCCATTGGCCTAAGCAGGTGTTGACAAACTATAGCTTGGGCACTATATCCAGTCTGCTACCTCTTTTTATATGACTCAAAGTAAGAATAGTTTTGCCCCTATTAAGCAGTTGAAAAAATAAAAAAAAAATATTTCATAGCATGTGAAAATTACACAAAATTTAAATTTTGGTGTTCAAAAATAAAATTTTATTGGAACATAGACACAGTTTATATGTTGTGTATGATTGCTCTTATCCACAATAGGAGAGGTAAGTAGTTATAGCACAGAATATGGCCTTCAAATCTTAAAATATGTACTACTTACTTGGTCTTTTAAGGAAAATGTATTGACCCCTGGCTTAGGCTATAGTTTATTTTATCTTCCTTGTGGATATTGGGAGGTAATGTGATGAGATCCTAATAACTTAAGCTGATCATATAGGCACGTGAGTAATAGCTTTTCAGGCCATTGAAAAGGACTGCATTTCATTCTGGAGTCATTTAGATTGCTCACTACAGACCATAAGGGGGAGACTAATGAATAAATGGAGTACTTGCCTATTTATGCAGCAAGTTCTAGAGTGGTTTCATTGCTGTACTATAGTTACAGCAAATCTCCTTTTTATTTTATAATAAGACTTCAAGATTCTCTTTAATATTTGATAAGAATGTCTAGAACATTTACTCAACATGGAATGAGAAAAATTCTTGAAACAAACAAAACAATATATAAGTACACATGAAATCATTTATATGAAGTCCAAAAGACTTACATATTTATGTGAAGTATGCATATAATGCATATAACACTTAAGCATTTATATGAAGATCAAAATCAGACACAACCCAACTATATTTTTTTCAGTGAAAACTTAACTTTGCTCAAAGAAAGTTCTGGCCTTTGTTCTTGGCTCTTGGGAGATAATTGTTAAATCATTAGAATATCTTGTCTGATAAGAATGTCATTGTTTACCTGGAGATCTTGGGCTGTGCCAGATAATATATGCCACCAATGAGATGTATGACCCCTAGATGAGGCCTTGGACCAAGCAGTATCAACTTGACTGCTGGAGACATTTACAGGGCCCGAGACAAGGTCAGCCCTGTAAATGGCCAACAATGTTGTTGTGACCGAACCTTAAATAAAATTTGGAATGTGAAATCAAATGGTCATAGAGACACCAAGACTTGGGTAGGCTATGGTTGTCAGTACAAACTGTTGCACATCATTTCTGATTTCTGGGAGAGGTAAGCACTGTCCACACAACTCCAATGGAAGGGGACCACTAAAGCTTTGCACTTGGAACCCCCTGCTCCATGGGACTCTTCCCTTGGCTGATTTTAATCTCTGCCTTTTCCTTGTAATAAAACATAATCTTGAGCATAACAGCTTTGATAAAGTTTGTGAGTTCTTCCAGGAAATTATAGAAACAGAGGCTGGTTTTAGGGAACTCCTAACTTTCAACTGGTGTGATAAGTTAGGGTAGTCTTGGAGACCTCTGAAAAAATGCAGTGTATATATATTTCTTATTTGTATCTGCACATACATACATACACACACATCACGAAAATCATGCTAATGGTTACCAAGGTTGGGTGCTAGGCATAACATGTGATTTCTAGGATGGTAGCAATATTATATTTCTTCATCTGATAGTGGTTAAATAGATATTAATATATAATTCTTTCTTAATCTGTACATATACATTTATGTACACTTGTGAATTTATAATATCTCACTATTTAAAAAGGAGCAAAAGAACTCTTCACAGAGTACATTACTTTAAATAACCCCCACACACAAATGCACACACACAGGATCCAGTGTAGCAATGTATTCAGCTACACAAAAGATTGCTATTTTGTCCTTAGTTTCATTGCTCAAGAACTATTACCTATTTTTCATGAAGGAATAAGTCACTTAGTTATTCAAAGATTATAATCACAATTGTCATTGTAGTGTGATAAAATATTGATTGTTATCTTCCACAGTATTAGAAATTCTGTTCCATTGCTTACATGTGTCCTTTGGAACAGTATATGTGATGTCTCTTTTATGACTAAGTTGCAGCAAAATGAACCCTGCTTATAAGGTTAGAGTCAATGACCTCAAAACCTCCACTACCCAGTAGAGCAGTGGTTCTCAACCTTTCTAATGCCGAGACCCTTTAATACAGTTTCTCATGTTGTGGTGATCCCCAACCATAAAATTATTTTCGTTGCTACTTCATAACTGTAATTTTGCTACTGTTAATGAATTGTAATGTAAATATCTGTGTTTTCCAATGGTCTTAGGCTCTACGTAATGTCGCGACCCATAGGTTGAGAACCACTAGCAGGGTCGCCTAAGACCATCGAAAACACAGATATTTATATTACGATTCATAACAGTAGCAAAATTACAGTTATGAAGTAGCAAAGAAAATAATTTTATGGTTGGGGGGTCACCACAACATGAGGAACTGTATTAAAGGGTCGCGGTATTAGAAAGGTTGAGAACCACTGCAGTAGAGTTAAATATGCTCAGAACAGTGACTGTAATTTCCTCCACAGAGGGAATTGTGATTTCTCTCCCCTTTTCAGCACTTCTCTCAGTTCTGGGACTAATGTGTGCTTGAGTAAACTATTTTACATTGATTGACTATAAGGAGGATTTGAACCCATTAACAGTGGGTCCCTTGCACCCAAAGAGATCGTCAGGCTCAGTGTCTGGTCTTTGTGCCATCATTTCACATCTACACAGCACACATAGAAAGGCCACCATTATCTCTATGTAGGAAGAGCAGCTCTGAAAAAGCTTGTTTCCTAACTGCCAGGTCATTGAACTTCTGTAGCAATTGCCATCGCTTAATGTCTGACAGAGCTGAAAGCCCCCAAATAGAGATCTTGTAATATGGTCACAGTAATGTGAAATAATTTTAAGTATTCATTTAACTTCTTTAAGGTATTAGATAAAATTTATTAACCTTTACTGATAACCTACAAGTCAACCCAGTTTGGAAACATCTTTGCTAGATGTTGGGGGGAAGGGTATCTCCTATAAAATAATATACTTATAGGTCACAAAGGGGAAAAGATGATAACAATGGCTGGTAACCACCTTAGTAGAAGAGTGAAAGTATGCTAAAGAAGCAGCATTTTGCCATAGACCTCCCTCCATCAGTGGTCCACTGAGACAGACGGGTGGATGGATACATGTAGACTGAAGACAGAAACTCACTGGGTCATCTTATAGCATGACTGCCTTTTTCAAGTCCCCTGGATTGACTGTCACAAGTCAATTTCTGGTAATTGCATTACCTGGCTTCACCTGATTCCATTGTTCATGTGGCCCTAAATAATCAGGCTGCTCATTGATTACTTGCTTGTTTTGGCCAACTGAACAACTCAATCAATTTGACCCTGTGGCAACTGGTTTCATTGTTTAGCAGATTCCAGTTAGGATCCTCCAAAGCTGTGGTTCTCAACCTTTCTAATGCCGCAACCCTTTAATACAGTTCCTCACGTTGTGGTGACCCCCAACCATAAAATTATTTTCGTTTTACTTCATAACTGTAATTTTGCTACTGTTAATGAATCATAATGTAAATATCTGTGTTTTCCGATGGTCTTAGGCGACCCTGCTAGTGGGGGGTCACCACAACGTGAGGAACTGTATTAAAGGCTTGCGGCATTAGAAAGGTTGAGAACCACTGCTCCAAAGCCTGAGTTGGCCACATTTGGGGCATTTAAAGTACTAAACACCAGGCTGCTTCCAAGTAAAGAATATGGTTGTAGAGAACACACCACATGGTGGCACCACCACATACTCTTGCAGGCAGAGCTGGAACACACAAAGGGCAGTTCTCAAATTTTATTATGTGTAATAATCATTTAAAAGAACTTGTGTAGAAACTCTGATTCCTAGGTTCCACTCCAGAGAGATTGATTCAATATGCTGGGATATACATTTTCAATAACTACCTAAGTCATTCTGATACAGATGGTCTCCAAGAACCTTAGAGAAACACTAAGTTTCTTTGTGCTGTAGCTCAAACAGAACTGCTTCTAGGCTTCTGACAAGGGCTGTTGGTTTCTACTGTCACCATATAATTCATGTGCTTAATGCCAGGACTTTGTAGCAGGCACACATTCTATCACTCAGTAGAAAAGTTGCACCCAATGGCTCTGTCCACAAGCTAAGACTCCCTTGGCCATTGTATAAATGGTACATACTTAGTTTCTATATAATTTTGAGGATATATTGATGTGACTCTCCAAGGTACTTTAGTAACGTCATGTAAATGGATACACTAATGTCCCTAGAGAATAATCTTGGCAGATTTTCCCTCCAGATCATGCATTGCTACAGTTGTCATTATCTTACAGCTATTCAATAAAACCATGAGCAGCTGGCCCAAACTGGTCTGCTTTTTAATTTTTTTGACTATACTAAAAGACTTTATATTGTTAATAAATGGAGGCAATTAAAGGTGAAGTATTTAGCTCATCCAGCTCTTAGAATAATGATTAATTACTGGTATGCAGTTTCAATTTAATTCCCCTAATTTAAATTTGGCATTCTAGTTATTAAAACTGTAAGAGCTAAACTATAAACAACCTATTTTATTTTTTATCAATTTTTAATCATAATATTGTTATTTAGTAAGTGATGTGTTTGTTTTTCAATGGTCACAGCTGGGCTGGCCAACAAGTAAGGATGTTAGTACTTTCACTGGAAACTCAGTCTGGGATTGAAAGTCAATTTAATTTAATTCAACAAATATATGTTGAGTATATGCTATGTAGAAGGCATGCATATAAGTCAGTCCTTATTTCCAAGAGGCATACAATCTTCAATAAGTAGCAATGATACTATGAAAAATGTGCAGTTCAGTTTAAATTGTCTATGGTTCAGCAGGAAAGGAAATTATATCTTGTGAGGATAAATGCTATCACGGAAGAGGTGGCATTAACAATGGCAGTTAAGCAAGGTTGTGTTGAGAAAATAGATAATCCAGTTTGGGTGATCTGTAGACTGCATTTTTGAAGTGAGAGCAGATGATACTGCTGTAGACTGTTGTTCTTCCATGAGTTTAGCTCCTGCCTCCTACGAAGGCATTGCTAATTTCAAATCAGTACCCATTGTAGTGGTGGGAGCCAAGAAGATACCATTCTGTGCTCTGGGTTTGTAGTCACTTGTTCTCTCTGTGTTTCTATTTATCTGCCTGTGCAATATAATACTTAGAATTCCTCTTTATCTCAAAGGAGCATCAGCATAATAAAAATATTATTTGATTAGGACTTTACTCTTCACAAAACATCAACCCATGTATTATCTATTTTGGTTTGTATAACAAACCTTTCAGATATTTGGGATTGACATCTTAATCTCTATTTTGCAGGTGAGGACACTAGAGCTCAGAGGAAAAAATGTAAATTGTCCAAAGGCCACATTGCTTTCAATGAGAGAGCCGCAATTCATGTCTACTGCCACCAACTCCCTACTAGGCTTCCTCTTTTCACAGTGAGGAGTTAATAGGGTGAGTATAAAAATCTTTTGTAATAGAGGGAACATTAAAACTCCCTTAAGTAGCCGCAACTGGTTTGGCTCAGTGGATAGAGCGTCGGCCTGCGGACTGAAGGGTCCCGGGTTCGATTCCGGTCAAGGGCATGTACCTTGGTTGCGGGCACATCCCCAGTGGAAGGTGTGCAGGAAGCAGCTGATCGATGTTTCTCTCTCATCGATGTTTCTAGCTCTCTATCCCTCTCCCTTCCTCTCTGTAAAATATCAATAAAATATATTAAAAAAAAAAACTCCCTTAAGTATAACCCAAATAATATTCACATTCATGTGGCTACATTTGTTTGCATGCAACTTGAAACATCCTTAAAAGCAAAGAACAAAAATACAACAACAAATAAAAACTGGTATCAGAGAAAGTAAAATAGAAATAGTTGGGCCAACCAGATATTAAGTGTCTTTGATGTTATGCCTCATGAAATATATATGCTATTTTTAACTCACAATGCATAATGTGACTTCATCAGACCTTTAAATATACCTTCCACTTTATAAGAAATGTGAGATATAGAGTAATATACTAAATGTCACCAAGAAGAAGCAACCAGTCCAATCCAGAAGGTGGGGTGTTCCAGCAGAGGTTCTGTTTAAACAGATTAAGTTTATAATTGTGGAATGGAGTTGAGGAATGCAGGGAGTGGTGGGAGGGAATGATAAAAAAGAAACCCCAAGAGCCCAGCCAGTGTGGTTCAGTGGTTGAGCGTCAACCTATGAATCAGGAGGCCACTGTTCAGTTCATGGTCAGGGCATATGCATGGGTTGTGGGCTTAATCCCCAGTTTATGGCATGCAGGAAGCAGCTGATCAATGATTCTCTCTCATCATTGATGCTTCTGTTTCTCTCTTCCTTTCCCTTCCTCTCTGAAATCAATAAAGTATTTTTAAAAATTTAAAAAGAAACCCTGAGAGAAAGTGCCATATTATGTTGAGTATGGTCATGGTCTCAGGGATATGATAAAATTTACCAAATTGTACATTGTAAGTATATACAGTTTAATGATTGTTCACTATACTCAATATAACTTTTAAAGTGTGAATGTTGAAAGCAATTTGCAAAACTATAGAAATACTCATTCTCAATCTCCAGGTATCTCAATTTTTCCCTTTAAGCTGCTGTTTTGCTTGAATGGTCCGTTTCATCCTTTTGAACAGTAAAGAAAACTGAAGGACTGGCATGGCTGCCTTTGTGAATCTGTGCCCTTTTGAGGGACATAATTTGAGCAGCTAATGTAGTAAAAAAGGTTATGCTCATGGCAAGGGTGTGCAGAGAATCATGGGGTTAGTTTTAAGGCTAAAAAGCTAAACAGAACTGCTATTCTGAGATGCCCAGAATACTCCTGACTGAAAAATGGTATTAGCTATGCCCTGGGCGAGCGGAAAGGCTCAATGTTATTTCAATCTGACCTTCATCTGATTCCACCTGTGCACTTATCCCAGGTGTTCCAGCAGATTGGGGGCTAATGCATGTGCACTCACAGAGGCACCTTTGAAAAATTGATTTGCATAAGCCCACACACTGCCGAGTGCTTAAAAGGTCCATCAATAAGTGTAACATTGCTCCAGCAGATAAAAATAAAAAGGCTCCTTGAAATATGGGGAACATATTCAATAACTCCAGCTCACATGCTCTTTACGTTATAAGAAATATTTCAACACCAATTTATAGTTGTGACTAGATTGGTAACTATTCCTGTGGCCTTTTGGGCATCAAAGCATCTCCATTTCAACATGCGGACACCCGAGAACATTAGCCCACAGTCACTAACACAGACTCTTCGTTCATTCACTTGGAAGGAGCTAAATTCAGGAATACATTTTGAATATGTTCCTTCTTCTAAAACAAATGCTTCGTCGATCTTCACAAAATCCACTGATATAGGCAGTTACTAAAATAAGAACCTGAGCCCTGACATTTTTCTTGATTCTATTGCATATTTTTAAGTCAGCTGTTTGAAAAATAGTAACCATAACTGCGACTGCCAGAATGCCAGATGACCAATTCACTTACTCAAATAGCAATGGTGCCTTTCAACCTGCCATCTTAAAAACATCTTCAAATGAAACAGATTCATTTGGATTGCCCAGAATGCATATTCATTTTCCCTTCCATTATTCCCCTCCATCTAATTTATTTTGGAGGGCCCCTGGCTTATAAATGTATGGTGGAGTGTGTGTGTGTGTGTGTGTGTGTGTGTGTGTGTGTGTGTGTGCTAAAAACAAACAAACAATCAAGCAAACACTCTCAAATAGGGTACAAGGTGAACTAACTTCTTTCTTGATGGCACACAGCCTTCCTCCTCAGGTGGAAATCTTGGCTGTTTCTGAGACAAATCATTTCAAGGCTTTTCTTCCTCTTCATCTGTTACTCCAATTACCATTTGAGATCCATCCTGCTTCCTCCTACTATGCTCAAGGGGCAGACATGGTGGGGATTGCTGGAGGTCATGGTGCGGATGAAGAGGTTGAAAGCAGAGCTACCACCAGTGTTTGGCTACTGGGGGCTGTGCTGGATACCTACGAGTGAACTGCCCTCCCCTGACTCATTTCCCCTGGGGAGACACCAAGCCAATGGAGGTCCTTCCACCAGGAATTGTTATGACTAGTGGAATCTACAATGGAACACAGCCAGTCACTGGTGCTTGGCTGGTTCTTTTCATCTGGAATAGGCAAAGGTTGAAGCTCTGAGGGACCTGAATGGAAAGAATAAACTTGCACTGTCAGGTTGAAGAACAGATTTCGAAACACAGAAAATGACTTTGAAAGAAAAGAAAGCTAAGATGCCTAGAACCTAGCTAGGGTGGTGACAAAACCAATGGAAGAATATTCTGCCCTTTTCAAGCAGGGAGAGGATGAAGCCTGCTGAGAAGGTCCCCAATCATTAGAGTCACATGGGCCTGGCAGGATAGACAACATCCTTAATTCAAGCACAGACCTGGCTTCATTCGTTGGATCTTCAACTGCTCGTGATTGTGTGGAATAAACTTGAACAAATAGTCTTTGTAGAATTTTTTTTTCTTTTTCCTTAGAATTTTTCTACAACATGACTGTTTATTGGTGAGCATTAACATTTAGCAATAATTTTCAAGACGTTGATGTACCCAATCCTTTGAGCAATCCTGAATCCTGGTGTTTATTAATAAGTGATTTGCAAAATTATAGAATCCCCCCTCTTTTAAAGCTAACTTGCAATGGATTGACATTTGGATTAAATAAATAAATAGAATCATATATTCTTTATTATATCAGTATTATGTTTATTTTCAATTAGAAAATAAGTACCCAGTAGATCATGAGATAACAAAATTTTAATGCTTGCTGGTAGATATTTCTATTTGGATTCCAAGAAAAAGTAGAAATGTCTTTCTTGATTCTACACATGTTAACATATATCCATAATATATTCTATGCATACCATGTGTTTGTAACACTGAGCTATTGAAATCTGATTTGCAGACAATTTTGTTATTTCCACAAATTTACGGGTATAAGCTCTATATTTAATTTTGATTACTGTGGTCTTTTCCACAGGCAAGCATATTTCTTGACCCCAGGAACAAGTTTTGACCTTTTCAGCTCCTTTATTCAGTTTGACATTAATTTTTGTTCTTTATTCTTAACTGGTTTTCATTGTACTTAGTGTGTAATACATGGATCCTGGGGGTCAAAATAAACCCATCAAATGCCCATGAATTTTAACCAAAGACTGTAGCACTACATGATTAAAAGCTTTAAATTCTCAAAGAGCAATGTGATTAATCCAGTACCACAGTGCTGAGTGGCTTCACACTGGCTTCATTTGTTGGTATTGTTGTTTTCCTTGGGTATATTTGATTTTTTAGAATGATGATGATTTTCATTTATGCAGTTAATGTGAATCTCTCCCGGCAGTTGCAAAAAATGTCATAACTACTTCAGTAATGTTTTACATGACTCATATCCAACTTTGTGAGGGAAAGAATTCAAATACAAGATATGCGTATGAAGACAGATTCTCCTAAACCACACACTTGGGGCTAGTGCCATGAAGATGAACATAAAACTTCTCCTCAGTTTATTGTATGCTTTGCAGAACTGAAGGCAAGTGGTTCAGAAGGTTTTCTATCATGGAATGTTTTCTATCTAGCTATTTTTAAAGATCTCTAGGATCCCAAAATTTCCCTTGATAGCCCATCCCAGTGTTAAAATGAAAAAAGTATGTGCAGTAATTTCTAGCCAGTCTGCTTCTGCACTTTTTCTTTGGCTTATTCTTTAGCAAAAATAAAGAAAATTCACTGTTATCTTCTCTGTACTATTGCTTCAAATACCCAAGGGTTGCTGTGAGGCTAGTTTTTTAGCTTTACTTGTCCAAGTTAAAACACCTCCATTATCATTAACCTTTTATCACAGAGCGTGTCTCATTCCCCTTTGTGTTTATATTTCAATATCCATTTTTTAAAGCTTGTGCCCCCAAATGGTTGCAATAAAGAGTGTTACAATGAATATTGAAAGAGAATAATGGTTTCTCTTCCTGACTCATCTCATTCTGAATATATACTGTTGTTGTTAACATTATTATATCAATATGTGTAACATTTTTAGTTGCTGAAAATTTATCTTTAGCTTGTGATCTGCTAGGACCATCAAAACTGTGGTTTTGTACTTTTGTCTACCTGCCTTTGATCCAGATTTTGAATGGACTCATAATTTTTTTGACTGTAAGGAAGTTAATATGCATATATCTTCAATGGTTTTTATTCTTAAGCTAATTTGTTCTGAGAGTTCAAAGTTCTTTGAGATAAGTGCCATAAGGCTAAATAAATGTGAGTTTTCAAAGTCAATATCTCTTTCAAAATGCCACTTATAACAAAATGGATTTCTTTTGTTCCAATAGGTTAACTACTGGTACTAAACTGAAGATGACACACTGAAGAATTTATTTGTGATATAATTCCATAACGTATCACTGCTGTTGAGTTAGAAATATAATAATATTTCTGCTACATGCTATGATTCATCTCTCAGGGAAGGGATAGATATTCAGGGCCAGGGACATGAGTCTCTGATATCACTAATCAGTCATTTCAAACAGTAAGTCAGTCTTAAGAGACTTCTCAATGGGCCAACCATCTGAGGCTTTTCTTATCATCTTACCATGTATTCCTGTATCTACAAACTGTCTTACTCTTTTTTCTAACAACTGGGAATTTAATGAGAAATAATGAACTTTAGGTATATCTTCTTGCCTGTTTTCCCCTTGGGTCAGCTGCTGACATAGACATTCTTTGGGCCACAGTTATCAAATGGATTGGACAGCTTCAGTAGCCAAAATCAATGTCATAAAAATTTGAGAATGACCAAAATTTAAATAATATGCGTGACTCCCTAAAGATCACTTCCTCTTATTCAGTGTGTGAATATCCTACATTTTTCCTATGCTTTTATTTTTTTTGGATAAAGTGGAGAGAAGTCCCAACTTATGAGACTATTCCACTTAAATGGCCCTAAATATTAACTTATGGCTGCTTGCTCTTGAACAACTACAGAGAAGTAACCAAAGATTAATAAATGTTGCTCAATTTCATGGTTGTTGTTCTCAGGCAAGGTCTTCCTCACAGTATTTTGAGTGTACACAGCAGCTGCAAACTTAAAATGAAAGGTTTTTCAAGTTCACCTTTAGCCCCTGTAATATTTCAGCTAGGCCTGCCTGAGGACTTCCTTCTTTTCTTTGATGGAAATAATAAACTATGATGAGTTTTCAATAACAGCTCTTGTTCTTACCACTATCTCATTTCTAAGAAGTGGAACAATAGCTCCTTATATTGCTGTCAGTAAGACCCTCCAGAATAGCAGTGAGACTGAGAAGCTGGAATGAGCCTTTCTTCATACAAAGTGCCACAGGGTCATGGAAAGACATCTTGACATTGAGTTACCATGGAAGCATTACGATGCTGTAGCGACATTCCTCTCTTTTTAGCAAGTGCTTAATGTGCACTCCAATTAACACATCAGAAAGCAAAGCTGCAGAGTCAAAGATCATCTGGTGGTTTCTAAGTCCCCTTTGCCTATTGATCTCTTTACTATTACAGGTTTGACTAAAAAGAAGATACATTATTTATTTTTGCCATTTTGTGACCTTTTGTTCTTTACTTTTATACCTATTTCTGTCGATTTAGGATTCACATATCCCTCACAGAAAGACACCATTTGCTCCAAAGGCAGGTCTATAGAGGAGGAGTTAGTTTTAATGCAAAATGAAACTTCTTGGGCACATACATTTCTTTCAGGTCACATATGCTTGCTAATCCTGTTAGTCTTACAAATCTGCAATATTAAGTGGTGACTAAAGCACCATGATACTAGGAGCTAGGTCAGTGCTAAAAGATCTCAGAGCAGCCACACCATCCTTGAAGTGCAAAATCACCAGGCAGAAGTTCAAAGGGTGGCGGCCACTGTTGGCTTTATACTCCTTGAGAAGCCATGCAGGTTTCAAGGTATGTAATAAGCTTGGACAGATATCTGTCATCTAGAACTATGTGATCTGGACCATGGACATGAGTCTTTCAAATTAATGTCTGAGTGAATTTTTTGTGTGTGATAGTTCTATTCTTAACAAGTGCAGGTATGAGAAACCAAGATGGTGGCATAGGTAAACACCTAAACTGCTGCCTCGCACAACAATTTCAAAACTACAACTAAAAGACAAAATGGACATCATCCAGAACCACAGGAAGGCTGGCTGAGTGGAAATTCTACAACTAGAAGGAAAGAGAAAAGCACACTGAGACTCAGAGGAGCTGCAGGAGGCAGAGGTACTGAGACGGAGAGGAATGGCAACTGAGTCCGCAGCTGGTTTTCTCAAGTGGGAGGGAGACAAAAACTCCCAACTGCACTGAATTCCAGTTCCGGGAGAGACTCTGGGGACCCAGACTCATACGGGGTGAAACTGTACTCTTAGGAAAGAGAAAAGCACACTGAGACTCAGAGGAACTGTGGAAGGCAGAGGTACTGAGGCGCGTGTGTGGAGAGGGCGGGCAACTGAGTACGCTGCTGGTTTTCTCAAGCAGGAGGGAGACCAAAGCTCCCAAATGCACTGAACTCCAGTTCCGGGCGAGACTCTGGGGACCCAGACTCATTCGGGGAGAAACTGGACTGTCTGGCAGTGGGCAGAACTTGAAGGCGGCTTTCTCTCAGAGGTGCTTGCAGCGATTACCACAGGACACTGAGATACAGGGGCCTATTAGGGCAGGGCTGATGGGAAACCAATGCTGTCTGCTCTGCCCTGAGACTCCGACCCATTCAAGCTGAGCACAGAGGCTTTTGCAAGTCTTGTCTCATAAGGGTGTCTCCAGCACAGAAGTTCTCCCAGCATAGACACAGCTGATCTTCACAGCCAATTGGCCTGGAGGTCAATTACTCCCAGTGATACCAAAAATAATCAAGGCCTAACTACAACAAGACTGTGCACACATCCCACAAAGGGTTGCACCAATAATGTCCACCTCAGGTAATTGGGGAGGCTGAGCCACTGGGCCCTATAGAACACCTAGCACACAAAGCCACTCTATCAACTCAGGGAAGCAGCCAAAATGCAGAGACAAAGAAACAGGTCACAAATGAAAGAAATGGAGGAAAGCAAATGACTGGATATAGAGTTCAAAACCACGGTTATAAGGTTTTTCAAGAATTTTCTAGAAAAGGCCGATAAATTTAGCAAGACCCTTGAAGATATGAAAAAGGACCAACTAGAAATTGAGCATACACTGACTGAAATAAAAAATATTATACAGAGATCTAACAGCAGACTAGAGGATCACAAGAATCAAGTCAAAGATTTGAAATACAAAGAAGCAAAAAACACTCAACCGGAAAAGCAAAAAGAAAAAAGAATCCAAAAATATGAAGATAGTGTAAGGAGCCTCTGGGACAAATTTAAGCGTACCAACATCAGAATTATGGGGGTGCCAGAAGAAGAGAGAGAGCAAGATACTGAAAACCTATTTGAAGAAATAGTGACCAAAAACTTCCTCCACCTGGTGAAAGAAAGAGACTTACAAGTCCAGGAAGTGCACAGAACCCCAAACAAAAGGAATCCAAAGAAGACCACACCAAGACACATCATAATTAAAATGCCAAGAACAAAAGACAAAGAGAATATTAGCAGCAAGAGAAAAACAGTTACCTACAAGGGAGCACTCATATGACTGTCAGCAGATTTCTCAACAGAAACTATGCAGGCCAGACGGGAGTGGCAAGAAATATTCAAAGTGATGAATAGCAAGAACGTACAACCAAGATTACTCTACCCAGTAAAGCTCTCATTCAGAATTGAAGGTCAGATAAAGAGCTTCACAGATAAAAAAAAAAAAAAGCTAAAGGAGTTCATCACCACCAAACCAGTATTATATGAAATGCTAAAAGGTATTCTTTAATAAGAGGAAGAAGAAGAAAAAGGTAGAGATAAAAATTATGAACAACAAATACATATCTATCAACAAGTGAATCTAAAAATCAAGTGAATAAAAAATGTGATGAACAGAATAAACTGGTGAATATAATAGAATCAGGGGCATAGAAAAGGAGTGGATTGACAATTCTCGGGGGGAAAGGGGTGTGGGAGTGCGGGAAGAGACTGGACAAAAATTGTACACCTATGGATGAGGACATTGGGGGTGGGGTAAGGGCAGAGGGTGGGGTGCGAACCGGGTGGAGGGGAGCTATGGGGGAAAAAAGAGGAAAAATTGTAATAATCTGAACAATAAAGATTTATTAAATTAAAAAAAAAAAACAACACACAAGTGCAAGTAAATTGTGGCATGGAGAGGATTTACGTATTCTAGTGACTGACCTGGTAGAGTGGATACTGTTAGAGCCCCACCTAGATCTTCTTTATCAGGCTGTGTTCCCATTCCCTAGTTGCTGTGAGTGTTGGATATTAGGTCTCATAACTGCTCCCTTCTTCAATGAATTGCTCTTGATCACCACAGAAATCACTCAAAAGCCAAGAGATGCCTGGGAGGTTACTTCCCACATACAAATTCCACCCACCTGGAGGGGGCTGTCTTCAACAAACAACCAGCTGTAGTGTGAGGTACAAAGGTCCCAGCTCTCCTACCATAAGACGAGATGCTCCAGAGCTTTCTGTGGGATAAGATTATGGTTGGGCTTCAGCAAAAACTACCTCTTTGCTTAGCTTCTTTCCTCCCCTCCCCTGCTTCCCTTACTCCCTCTCAGTTTTCTCTCACAAGCATTCTCTCAATATATCACCTCCATAACAATCCCAGTCTCTGCCTCCATTGCAAGGGAACAAGACACATGGTAACTAATTCTACTATTGCAATGCACTAACAGTCACAGGACAATTATATTAATTTACATTGTCCTTGAACATCTTAAAATGTAGATGTATATACTCCATCTGGTAAAATGCAAATGTATGTTTACAGTGTAAACCAGCAATTCTCCTAGGTATTTATACAAGAGAGATGAAAACATATGTCCTGCACAAGAATAGTCACAGCAGATTTATTCATAAAAGCCAAAACCTCGAAACAACCCAGATGCCCATCAACTGAAGAAAGGAAATGTAAACTGTGCTGTGTTCCTAAAATGGAATAGAACTCAGCAATAAAGAAAATGAACTATTCACCCACACAACAGCATAGGTGAATCTCAAAATTACTATGGTGAGTGAGAGAAGACAGACACAAAGAAAGGGCACACCATTTGGTTCAATTTAAATGGATGTCTAAAATAGACAAAAACCAATCCTGAGTGACAAAAGTGAGATCAGTGGTTACTTTATAGGAAGACATGGAAGTGACTGGAAGGGGGCAGGTAGGAATTTCTCGGGTGATAGAAATATTTTGCCTTGATTTGCATTCATTACAACTGATGGGAGAACACAATGAAGATCTGACCCTTTCACTGTATGTAAATTATCCTTCAATTTAAAAAAGTACATATGAGAAACATAATTTTCTAAGTTTTATTTTGATCATAAACTTGTATTGAACAGGAACTCTGAGAAAGTTAGCTCAAATACAGACCAAAGTGGTTGGTTGCAATATTTTTGCATCCCTATGCATTTATTCTATAGAGTGTTTAGTGTTCCACTTGGGTTCAAGTTCACTTTAGGTTTACCGAGAGAGAGAGAGAGAGAGAGAGAGAGAGAGAGAGAGAGAGAGAGAGAGAGAGAGGAGAGAGAGAGAATTGATTATCTAGATTGCTTTTAAAAAGTAATAGGTCATACCCTTTGATGACAATTTGCAAAAATATAAAAAGTTCGATCATTCATTTATTTTCTTCTAGCAAACATTTGTGGTTTACTTACCAGCATTGCAAGTACTGAAAGATGTCAGAAATGTAAAGAAAAATAAGATATTTTCTCAGCCTCAAAGGACGTGTTGAAAGAACTGATTGTAACGATTATGGAGATAAAAGACTTGTGGTAGAAGTAAATACTGTACTGGGCACACCAGATGCTGAAAGGAGAAGGATAGAAAAATCCATCTGGGGTACTAGGACAAGCTTGCTAAAGGAAGTGATGCTTGCAATAGGACACCCAAGGTGTTAGTAAACCACAAGAGACAGTGTGGTACTGTTAAAGTATGATGATTCTGGATTTAGGAAACTCAGCACCTTTGCTGCAACATACTCTCACTTTGGCCAGTTTTCTTATTCCTCTTTAGCCTCCACCTCATAATTTCTCACTTGGGATAATATCAACATTGCAGTGTTGCTATAACATCATCCCTCACTATTATTATTTTCTGGGAAAGGTGATATACCTAAATCATAATCATCCATTAAATTTATGCTTTATCAGATTAGCGACTCAGGATAATAGCAAAGATTACGGTAAAGTTTGATTTTGGGGGTCAAAATCAAGTCCGTTTCCTTGTCTTGTCCAGTTCCTAGAAGCTGGCTGCATTACTTGTCTTGTAGACCCTTCCTCCATCTTTAGATGCAGCAGTGCAGTATCTTTAAGCCTCTATCTTTGACCTCTGCTTTTATTTTCACATCACCTACGTTCTTCTTTTGTCATCACATAACCTACTCTCCCTCAGACTCTCCTGCCTCCTTTTTTAAAGGTCCTGTGATAACATTGAGAACACTCAGATAGTCCAGAGAGATTTCCCCATCTCAAGATCCTTAACTTAATCACTATTGCAAAATTCCCATTAACATGTACAGCAATATATTCCAGGATTTGGAGACTTGATGTGCACATTTCTAGGGAAGGGTGTTATACAGCCTACCACAGAATAAAGGTGTGAGTTGAGTTCCAAAGTGTGCTCCCCTCTGGCCGGCCCACTGCTTTAGCCCAGGACGCTGTGACCACACAAGCAGCAGCAGCACAAGCAGCCCACCCCTGTCCGAGGAGCAGCAGCCCTGTGCGCAACCCCCATCTAAGGAGCAGCAGCCCCACGCAGCCTTCCCCCATCAGAGGAGCAGCAGGCTTGTGAGCAGCCTGCCCCCATCCAAGGAGCAGCAGCCTTGCGAGCAGCCCACCCCCATCTGAGGAGCAGCAGCCCCGTGCAGTCCACCCCCATCTGAGGAGCAGCAGCCGCATGCAGCCCATCCCCATCTGAGGAATAGCAGCTGCACACAGCCTGCCCCATCCGAGGAGCAGCAACCATGTGTGCAGCCCACCCCCATCGAAGGAGTTGCAGCTGGACGAGCAGCGCCCACCAAAGGAGCCACCACCACTGAGGAGCAGCCACTGCCCAAGTAGTCACTCCACTGAGGAGCAGCCCACTGCAGGACTTGACACCTAGATCCTTCAGTGAGAGCAAAAATGGGGAGACAAAGAAACCCCAAAAGAAAGAAAAGGAGGAAACACCAGAAAATGAGCTAGGTCAAACAGAGGCATGCAATAGGTCAGAAAATTAATTCAGAATAATGGTCATATAGTTCATAAAGCAGATGGATGAAAATATCAACAACTTATCTAAGAATCAAGAAGAAATAAAGAGTGATATAGTTGCAATAAAAAAAACAATATGGAAAGATTCAACAGAGACTAGAAAAAGAGGAGGACCAAATTAGCAAATTACAAGACAGGGAAGCAAAACACACCCAAACTGAACTGCAATTGGAGAAAAAAATTAAAATACAGAAGAAGAGCCCAAGGGAGCTTTGGGACAACATTAAACGAAGCAACATACAAATAATAGGGGTGCCAGAATGACAGGAAGAGGAACAAGGGTTAGAAAACCTATTTGAAGAAATAATTTCAGAAAACTTCTCTGATTTGGTAAAGAAAAAAGTCACACAAGCACAGAGAGTCCAAAACAAGATGAACCTGAAAAGACCCACACCAAGACACATTGTAATTATAATGACAAACGTTCAGGACAAAGAGAATCTTAAAGGCTGCAAGAGAGAGACAGAAAGTTACATACAAGTGATCTCCCATTAGATTATCAAATGATTTCTCAACAGACCAGGCCAGAAATGAACGGAAGAAAGTTTCAAAGTGATGCAAAGCAAGGGACTGAATCCAAGAATACTCTATTCACAAGACTATCATTCAAAATTGAAGGGGAAATAAGAACTTCACAGACAAAAAAAAAAAAAAAAAAAAAAAAAAAAAGGCTAAGGGAATTCATGACCACCAAGCCAGTAATGCAAGAAATACTAAAGGGACTGGTGTAAAAAGAAGAAATAAATAGGGAAGAAGGAACACAGGCATAAAAAATAAAAAATGGCTACATACAAATACCTATCAATAATAACCTTAAATGTAAATGGACTAAATGCTCCAATCAAAAGACAATGAGTGGCTGAATGAATAAGAAAACATGACCCATATATATGCTGTCTACAAGAGACCCACCTTAGAACAAGGGATTCATACAGACTGAAAGTGAAGGGATGGAAAATATCTTTCAGGCAAATGGAAATGAGAAAAAAGCTGGGGTAGCTATACTTATATTTGACAAAATAGACCTCAAAGTAAAGGCCATAACAAGAGATAAGGAAGGCCACTTCATAATACTAAAAGGATCGATACAACAAGAGGATATAACCCTGGTAAACATATATGCACCCAATGCAGGAGCACCTAAATACATAAAAAAAAAAAACTCCTGGAAGATATCAAGGGAGAGATCAACAACATACAATCATAGTAGGGGACTTTAATACCCCACTGATATCACTAGATAAATCCTCTAGACCAAAAATCAGCAAAGAAAAAAGTGATCCTAAATGACCCACTTGATCAGATGGACTTAATTGACATTTTCAGAGCATTTCACCACAAAGCCACGGAATATACGTTCTTCTCAAGTGCACATGGGACATTTTCAAAGATAGACCACATATTGGGTCACAGGCAAAGTCTTTCCAAATTCAAGAAGATTGAAATCATATCAAGCATCTTCTCAGACCACAAAGGCATAATATTAGAAATAAACTACAATAAAAACAATCAAAAAATTCAAACACCTGTAAGCTGAATACCATGCTATTAAACAACGACTGGGTTACCAAAGAGTTCAAAGAAGAAATTAAAAACATCCTGAAAATGAATGACAATGAAAACACAACAATCCAAAATCTATGAGACACAGTGAAAGCAGTCCTGAGAGGGAAGTTTATAGCTCTACAGGCCTACCTCAAAAAACAAAACAAAACAAAATGGTAATAAATCATCTAACTCTACAACTTAAAGAATTAGAAAGGAGCAACAAGAAAAGCTCAGAGTGAGCAGAAGAAAGGAGATAATAAAGATAAGAGCAAAATAAATGACACAGAGACAAAAAACAAACAAACACACAACAGTACAAAAGATCAATGAAACCAAGAGCTAATTCTCTGAAAGGATAAACAAGATTGATGAACCTCTAGCCAGGCTCACCAAGAAGCAAAGAGAAAGGACCCAAATTAACAAAATCAGAAATGAAAGGGACAAAATAACAATAGACCCCACAGAAACACAAAGAATTATAAAAAAAAAATACTATGAACAAACAACACTATTCCAACAAACTAGACAACCTAGAAAAAACTGACATATTTCTAGAAAAATACAACCTTCCAAAACTCAAACAGGAAGAATCTAAAAATCTCAATAGGCTGATAACTATGGAGGGAATTGAAGCAGTCCTCAAAAAGCTTCCAGCAAACAAAAGCCCAGGGTCAGATGGCTTCACTGGGGAGTTTTACTAAACATTCAAAGAAGAACTAAAAATTTCTCCTCCTCAGACTATTCCCAAAAAATTCAAGAGGAAACAACACTTTCAAGCTCATGCTATGAAGCCAGCATTACTCTAATTCCAAAACCAGATAAAGACAACACAAAAAAGGAGAATTACAGGCCAATATTCCTCATGAACATAGATGCCAAAATCCTCAACAAAATTCTAGCAAATCAGATCCAGCATTACATTAGAAAGATCATATACCATGACCAAGTAGGATTTATCCTGGGGATGCAAGGATGGTACAATATCCACAAATCAATTGATGCAGGAAAAGCTTGTGACAAAATCCAACACCCTTTCTTGATAAAAACCCTCAGCAAAGTGGGAATAGAGGGATCAGACTTCAACAAAATAAAAGCCTTATATGACAAACCTACCACCAACATCATACTCAATGTGCAAAAACTAAAACCATTTCACCTACGAACAGGAACAAGACAGGGAGTCCCACTTTCACCACTCCTGTTTTACATAGTACTGGAAGTGCTAGCCATAGCAATTAGACAAGAGGAAGAAATAAAAGGTATCCAAATTGGAAAAGAAAACATAAAACTGTCATTATTCACATATGACATGACACTGTACATAGAAAACCCTAAAGACTCCATCAAAAAATTATTAGAGTTAATAAATGAATTTGACAATATAACAGGATGCAAAATTGATGCCAATAAATCTATGGCATTTTTATACACCAATAGTGAACTTACAGAAAGAGAGATTTAAAAAAAAAAACATCCTATTTACCATTGCACCAAAAAAAAAAATTAAGATACCTAGGAATAAACTTATCTAAGGAGATAAAATACCTGTACTCAGAAAACTGCAGGACACTGAAAAAAAGAGATAGAGGAAGAAATAAACCGATGAAAGAACATACCATATTCATGAATTGGTAGAATCAATATCATTAAAATATCCATACTACCCAAAGCAATCTATAGATTCAATGCACTCCCCATTAAAATACCAACAGCATATCTCACAGACCTAGAATGAACTCTCTAAAAATTCATCTGGAATAAAAAAGCACCCCGATTAGCTGTAGCAAACCTGAGAAAGAAGAACAAAGTAGGAAGGATCTTAATACCAGATATCAAGCTGTATTACAGAGCCACTCTACTCAAAACTGCCTGGTATTGGCACAAGAATAGGCATATAGACCAATGAAATAGAATAGAGAACCCAGAAATTGACCCAAACCACTATGCTCAATTAATATTTCACAAAAGAGGCAAGAGCATACAATGTAGTCAAGACAGTTTCTTCAATAAATGGCATTGGGAAAATTGGACAGATACATGCAAAAAAATGAAACTAGACCACCAACTTACATCATACACAAAAATAAACTCAAAACAGATAAAGTACTTAAATATAAGATGGGAAAGCATAAAAATCTTGAGGAATCCCCAGGCAACAAAATATCAGACATATGCCAAAGCAATATCTTAACTGATACAGCTCCTAGAGCCATGGAAACTAAAGAGAAAATAAACAAATGAATTACATCAAAATAAAAAGTTTCTGCACAGCAAAAGAAACCATTAATAAAACAACAAGAAAGCCCACTGTATGGGAGAACATATTTGCCAATGTTATCTCTGATAAGGGTGTAATCTCCAACATTTACAGGGAACTCATACAACTTAACTATAGGAAGATAAACAACCCAATCAAAAAATGGTCAAGGGACTTAAATAGATACTTTTCAAAAGAGGACATAAAGACATATAAAAACATGCTCAAAGTCACTAATCAAAACGACAATGAGGTATCTTCTCACACCTGTCAGAATGGCTATCATCAACAAATCAACAAAGAACAAGTGCTGGCGAGGATGCAGAGAAAAAGGAACCCTCCTGCACTGCTGGTGGGAATGCAGACTGGTGCAGCCACTGTGGAGAACAGAATGGAGTTTCCTCAAACAACTAAAAATGGAACTCCCATTTGACCCAGTGATCTCACTTCTAGGAATATATCCCAAGAAACTAGAAACACCAATCAGAAAGAATATATGCACCCCTATGTTCATAGCAGCACAATTTACCATAGCTAAGATTTGGAAACAGCCTAAGTGCCCATCAGCAGATGAGTGGATTAGAAAACTATGGTACATCTACACAGTGGAATACTATGCTCCTGTAAAAAGGAAGGAACTACCACAATTTGCAACAGCATGGATCTGGAGAGCATTTTGCTAAGCGAAATAAGCCAGTCAGAAAAAGATAAATATCACATGATCTCACTCATTTGTGGAATATAATGAACAACATAAACTGATGAACCAAAACAGATTCAGAGATAGAGAAGTATCTATCAGACTGTCAAACCTCAGAGGGAAGGCAGGGGAGAGTAGGGGGAAGGGAGAGAGATCAACCAAAGGACTTGTATGCATGCATATAAGCATAACCAATGGACACAGACAGGAGGAGGGTGAGGGAATGAACGGGGGGTGGGAGTGGGAGGCAATGGGGGATAAGGACACATATGTAATTCCTTAATCAATAAAGAAAAAAATAAAGGTTTGAGTAATCCTTAGACCATTTGGGAGATTCTGAATAGTTGGAAGGCAAAGTTGGTGGGACTGACCAAACAAGAGGCTGGTTGGGCCAGGACAAAAAAAATTAAGAGCTTGTACTAGGTGTACCAGTTAATAATGCGGATTTTTTTCAATAGATGGAGTTACACATCTGTTGATATTTATGCAATTTGACAACAAGCTTCAAAACTTCATATGTCAAATTTGCTGAAGGTGTTAACATCATAGATATTTTTAACACTTAAAAATGTCAAATTTCGTACCAAAAAAAAAAAGAGCATTTGTGGGGAAGTTAAAATTCATTACTTTATTTTAAAGAAAAGTGCTGCTGAATACTTCAGGAAGCTTATGGTGAACATGCTCCATCTCAAGATCTTGTGAACGCTGGTTTAAATGCTTTGAAAGTGATGATTTCTATGTGAAAGACAAAGAAAGTCCAGGTCAACTGAAAAAGTTTGAAGACCAACCATTACAAGCATTATTGGATGAAGATGTGTGTCACACTCAAAAACAACTTGCAGAAAGATTAAACATTGCTCAGCAAACAATTTCTGATCATTTACAAGCAAGGGAAAGATTTTAAAGGAAGGAAAATGGGTGCCACATCAACTGAACGAAAGACAAATGGAAAACTGAAAAGTCATCAGTAAAATGTTACTTCAATGGCACGAAAGAAAGTCTTTTTGCATTGAATTGTGACTGGCGATGAAAAGTGGATTTATTTTGAGAATCCCAAATGCACAAAATCATGGGTTAATCCAGGACAACCATCAACATTGACTGCAAGGCCAAATTGCTTTGGAAAGAAGACAATGCTCTGCATTGGTGGGATCAGGAAGGTGTGGTGTATTATGAACTTCTAAAACCAAGTGAAACCATTAATACTGATCACTACAGACAACAAATAATCTATTTGAACCACACTTTGATCATAAAATGACCAGAATGGGCCAGAAGACAAGGCAAAGTAATTTTGCTTCATGATAACGTACCATCACACACTTCAAAACCAGTTAAAGACACGTTAAAATATCTTGCCTGGGAAGTATTAACCCAACCACCATATTCACCAGACCTTGCTCCTTCAGATCACCATTGTTCCAATCGATGGCACATGCACTTTCTGAGCAGCACTTCAAAAAGTACGAAGAAGTGGAAAATTTGGTCTCTGAAATGTTTGCCTCAAAACAAGACAACTTCTATTGGGACTGTATCCACAAATTACCTGAAAGATGGGGAAATGTGTAACTAGTGATAGACATTACTTTGAATAAAGTACTTTTGATGTTTCTCTTGAAATTATTGTGTTTTCTTTAATTACAAAATCCGCTATTATTAACCCATATACCTAGTATGCCATTGTAAGGGAACCAGATCCAAAGACAGCAAAAAATCTTCACACTGATAAGCTTAGATCTGTGCTTTAGGAAGCTGATTCTGGTTAGGGTGGAGAGTGACTAGGAAGGATCCTGGAATTGGGGAGGAGGCCATAACCTTGAAGTCAATGCAATGGACCAGGTGAGCTGTGAACTAGAAATTTCACCAGTTTCTTAATCTTGTCCAAGATGGATTTCATCCTTAAACACCATAATAAGGGAAGAGATTTGAAGACAAGAAAAAGAAGAGAAGGACAAGGGGAGGGAGAGCATGGATTTCTTTTTTCAGGAGTTTTGACAGAACAAGTAAATCACTAAAGGAAAGTAACTCCTACCGGACTTATTTGTAGTCCAATGGCGGTGTATGCTTATTGATGTACTTGAAGGCCCCGGGGTTCTCACTGTGCCAGATCACAAAAGGTTTGAATTTGTAGCCTGTAACCAGAAAAAACTATTATCCTGTCCTTAAATGCCTTGAAACCTGGCATTGATTTAGCATCCTTAAGGATGAAGGTCCTTTCAGGCATCGTTTCCAGAAAAGGGAGGTGTCATTCATGTTGAATATTTGCTCTTTCCAGTAATTTTCTTCTACAATAGCTTATCTAAAGTTTCCAAAAATTCTTCAGCTCCCTTCACATCAGCACTCAGCTCACCACTCACTTTCACATTATGTAATGAATAATGACTCTTGAATCATTTAAACCACCCAGAACTAGCAGTAAATGCAACGTTGTAGTCAGGCCTAGTCTTTTATTTTTAAAATCGCAAAAAATATTTTGCTTTGGCCATGATCGTCATGGTGCTGAGAGGGATAGCTTCTGTGTCTGGTCTTTAATCCAGGTCACTAGAAGTTCCTCCATGTCTGATAAAGGCCCATTTTGAATTGATGTCAGTCTCTTTGCCTTCAATGAAGCAACTTCTTTAACAGCTTTCATCACTTTGTTGTTGTTTTTCAACATCATAGCTATGGTGAAATAGGACATGTCTGACATGAATGAGCATCCCTGATTTCCCCCCTTCATAGTCCTTAATCGGTTTTAATTTCACTTCCAGGTCAATCAGTCAATGTGGCCTCTTACTGGCAATGTTAACAGTGGATTTTATAGACTTAGGGGCCATGATGAACAAAACTACACAAGATTAAATCAAGCAAAAGAGAAAATGATGCAATCAAGAGACATGGTAAAGGAGATGTATGAAGCTGCTGCATATACAGCATATTGTTTTACAGCAAACTTTTTTTTTTAATATATTTTATTGATATTTTACAGAGAGGAAGGGAAAGGGATAGAGAGCTAGAAACATCGATGAGAGAGGAACATTGATCAGCTGCCTCCTGCACACCCCCCACTGGGGATGTGCCCACAACCAAGGTACATGCCCTTGACCGGAATCGAACCCGGGACCCTTCAGTCCCCAGGCCGACGCTCTATCCACTGAGCCAAACCTGTTTCGGCTACAGCAAACTTTTTTAACAAGTAGAGAGAATACATTATAAAATAATGATAAAAAGTGTAGTATAGTAAGTACATAAACCAGTAACATAGCAGTTTATTATCATTATCAAGTAATATATGTTATACATAATTGTAAGTGCTATACTTCTATAGGACTGGTGGTGAGGTAGGTTTGTTTACATCAGCATCACCACAAACATCTGAATAATGTACTGTGCTACAAAGTCACTAGGTGATAGGAATTTTTCAGCTCCATTTTATCCTTATGCAACCGTCATACGTATGGTCTGTCTTTGACCAAAACATTATTATGGGGCGCATGACTGTATTCACTTTGAAATTTTTAAAAATACTGCCCTAGCCGATTTGGCTCAGTGGATAGAGTGTCAGCCTGCAGACTGAAGGGTCCCGGGTTCAATTCCGATCAAGGGCACATTCCCAGGTTGTGGGCTCGATCCCCAGTAGGGGGCATGCAGGAGGCAGCCGATCAATGATTCCCTCTCATCATTGATGTTTATATCTATCCTTCCCGCTCCCTTCATCTCTGAAATCAATAAAAATATATATTTAAAAAAATAAAAAAATAAAAATATTACAACACTGAGTGCATTTTAGACTTAAAAACATAAATATTTAATTAAAGAGCAAACAATTCATTGATTAACCTGCTTGGAAGAAGATTCTCTCACTATGAAAACAGTGACAAATTATTTGTATATAGAGCACAATCTCCTTAATCAGGCTGTTTTCTTTATGAATTGAGGGATTAGACAGGTCAAGAAAATATTAAAGAACAAAAACCCTATTATCAAGCTCTTAAGGTCATTTTATATTCAATAAAATAATTTGAATAGCATTTTTTTTCAGCAAGAAATTAGGTAGCTTATGCTTGCTTTTTCTAATAATCAGAAGTCAAACAATTTTTAAGCATTTATTTTCTTAGCATCTCAAACAGTTATGCAGATTCATTTATGAGTTCAATATCACCTTTAGGTAAGATGCTATAGATGCTCTTCAAACTACAGAAAATGCTCCTTCATCTTGCTGGAAGGTTCTACAATTTTCCAAGAGACCTCGATATTTTCTCTGTATTATTCGGGCCCGATGGACAAAGTCCTAGAACATGGCCAGTTCCAACCATCTATACTCTGTGAAGAGCAAATTCTATCAGCCAAGTTAAAATGTTAAAAGAAACATAAATGATCTATACAGAATATGCTCATATATTCAGAAACTGTAACAATATGGAATATATTTTATGTTTAAACTTCCTGAATGTAAGTCTTTATCTATAGCAAAAATTTTGAAAAATGCATAATAGGCTTAAAATACCTTAACGATAAAAGCATTCATATAAATTGGCAACCAGGCCAAGATTTGGGTTTCCTATCAGATGAATGCACAAAGTTGCTTAGACAGTCTGTAGCAGATCTGGTTCCAGATCCAGATCCAGCATGTGCAGATTTTCTTAATAAAAACAAAACATAGTCATTAAATAGCTAAAGGATGACACTTCTTATAACAATTTCATTATTATTCTAGATTCCAGATTTAAAATTAAATATCATCTCAAAGAGTGGAGATGTGGTCTTAAGAAGAATGATTAAGCAATTGTTTGACAATCTATTTCGGATCATAAACTTCACCACTCTTAAGGTCAAACAGCAGAAGATTGAGATAAGCAAATGGGGTGGGGGGGGGGGGGGGCAGAGGGCACAATGATCCCAGGATTTTAAAGGCTGGTATTTGGATTTTAGAAGAGAGAATCAGATAGAAATTTATCAGTAACCATTTTCAACAGGGAAATAGCAAAAGTAACTTAAAGCCTTGAGATTTTATAAGGCAAGTGTGGGGATATATTTGCTAATTTCCTTTGAGTTTTATAATGAGACAAGAGGCCCAGTGCACGAAATTCATGCACGGGGGGTGGGGGTCTCCTCAGCCCAGCCTGCACCCTCTCCAATCTGGGACCCCTTGGGGGATATACGACTGCCAGTTTAGGTCTGATCCCCAGGACATCCCTCTCACAATCCAGGACCGTTGGCTCCTAACTGCTCACCTGCCTGCCTGCCTGATTGCCCCTAACTGGCCCCCCTGCCAGCCTGATCACCCCTAACTGCCTGCCTCTGCCTGCTGACCTAATCACCCCCAACTGCCCCCCCTGCCAGCGTGGTTGCCCCCAACAGCTCCTCTCTTCTGGTGTGGTTGCTTCTAACTGCCCACCCCCCACCAGCCTGGTTGACCCAACTGCCCCCCTCCGCTGGCCTGGTCGCCCCTAACTGCCCCCCCCCCTGCCAGCCAGTTGCCCCCAACTGCCCACCCCCCCCCCCCGCCAGCTTGGTTATCCCTCATGGCCCCCTCTGCTGGCCTGGTCATTCCCAACTGCCCCTCTGCTGGCCTGGTTGCCCCTCACTGCCCTCCTCTGCCAGCCTGGTCGATCCCAACTGTTTTCCCTGCTGGCCTGGTTACCCCCTACTGCCCCCCTCTGCTGGCCTGGACGCCACTCACTGCCCCCCCTGCTGGCCTGGTCACCCCATGCAGCCTGCTGCTCAGTTGTTTGGTCATCCCTCATTAACCCCCTGCCGGCCTGGTCGCCCCACTTAGCCTGTTCAGTCATCCATTTGGTTGTATCTTTTATATATATATATATATATATATATATATATATATATAATATATATATATAGATATATATATATATATAGATATTAAAGTTGCAACCAAAAAATCATAGGAAATTTAACTTTTTTTTGATTTTACAACTCAATATAAACCTAATGGGAGCAGAAAACTAATAATAGGGCAAAGAAGATTCTAATAAAATACAGCTGCCCTTTCTGGATGATTTTGCTTAATAGTCATTATTATTATTTGTTATAATATTGCTTAAAAAATTAAAATGCATAAAGGACACTATAATGAATATCTTGTATCCTCAACCAAACTTAAGAAATAAGAGACTACCAATGGAATGGAAACCTTGTGTATTAACTATCTAAGAAAAGCTTCTCCTTCCCCCTCCTCTTGTCCCTCCTTTATTACATATGCATATACATACCTAATCCTAATGTAGTATTTTTTGGTATATATTTATATTTTATATAAATACTAGAGGCCGGGTGCATGGATTCATGCACTGGTGGGGTCCCTCGGCCTGGCCTGCAACCTCTCACCACCCGGGACCCCTCTGGGGATGTCGGACTGCTGGTTTCAACCTGATCCCCGCAGGCCAGGCTGAGGGACCCTACTGGTTTACGAATTTGTGCACCGGGCCGGTTTCAGCCTGATCCCCATGGGCCAGGCTGAGGGACCCTCACCAATGCATGAATCTGTGCACTTGGCCTCTAGTAGGCATATAAGATCTTTGGTTAATCTCTTTCCACCCTTCTCTCTCCCCACTTCCCTCTGAGATTCATCAGTCTGTTCCATGTTTCCATGTGTGTAAGTTGAACATAAGCCCCCTGGTGGTCAATATGTGTCAGAGCTACCAGTTGAACAGTTGAATAGTTGGATGGTCACTTAGGCTTTTATATATATATAATCTATCTATACTAATAAAAGCCTAGGTGGTCCTTGCATCCTCGTGCGATGCCCTCATGTCATCACAAGATGGCTTCCACAAGATGGCTGCCACAAGATGGCTGGCAGGGGAGGGCAGTTGTGGGCGAAGAGGCCAGCAGGGTAGGGCAGTTGGGGGTGACCAGGTTGTCAGGGGAGGGAAGTTGGGGGTGACCAGGCCTTCAGGGGAGGGCAGTTGGGGGCGATCAGGCTGGTAGGGGAGGGCAGTTGGGGGCGATTGGGCTGGCAGGGGAGCAGTTAGCCGTCAATCAGGCTGGAAGGGGAGCAGTTAGGGGGTGATCAAGCTGGCAGGCAGAATCAGTTAGGGGCAATCAGGCAGGCAAGCAGGCGAGTTGTTAGGAGCCAGCAGTCCTGGATTATCAGAGGGATGTCTGACTGCTGGTTTAGGCAAAGATGGGGCCTAAACCAGCAGTTGGACATTTCCTGAGGGGTCCCAGATTGGAGAGGGTGCAGGCCGGGCTGAGAGACATCCCCCGCCCGTGCTTGAATTTCATGCACCGGGCCTCTAGTCTTATTTAATAAAAGATTAATATGCAAATTGACCATCACTCCAACACACAAGATGGCTGCCCCCATGTGGTCAAAGATGGCTGCCCCCCTGTGAACATAAGATGGCTGCCACAAGATGGCCAGCAGGGGAGGGCAGTTGTGGGTGATCAGGTCAGCAGGGGAGGGCAGTTGTGGGTGATCAGGTCAGCAGGGGAGGGCAGTTGTGGGTGATCAGGTCAGCAGGGGAGGACAGTTGGGAGGGACCAGGCCTGCAGGGGAGGGCAGTTGGGAGGGACCAGGCCTGCAGGGGAGGGCAGTTAGGGGCAATCAAGCTGGCAGGGGAGTGGTTAGGGGGTGATCAGGCTGGCAGGCAGAAGTGGTTAGGGGCAATCAGGAAGGCAGGCAGGTGAGCAGTTGGGAGCCAGCAGTCCTGGATTGTGATAGGGATGTCCAACTGCCCGTTTAGACCCGATCCTAACAGGCAGTCAGACATCCCTCAAGGGGTCCTAGATTGGAGAGGGTGCAGGCTGGGCTGAGGGACACACCCCCTCGTGCATGAATTTTGTGCACTGGGTCTCTGGTCTATATATAAAAGCCTAAGGAACCTTTACGATGGAACAAAGGGAATGACTGGAATGACGGTCAACCTGTCGCTATGATGCGCAATGACCTCCAGGGGGCAGACGCTTAATGCAGGAGCTGCCCCCTGGTGTTCAGTGCATTTCCACAGCCAACCTCTCATGACCCTTACCCCCCCACCAGCCAACCTCCTGCATCCCCTCCCCGCCTCTGCCCGGCCGGCTTCCCCATTGGCCCCGATTGGGAGGCTGGCTGGCCAACCTCCCGTGGTCCCTTCCCTGGTCAGAGGGGCCACAGGCCAACCTCCTGCAGTTCCTCCCTCCTGCCGGCCGCCCCCCCCCCCCCCGATGGTCCTGATTGGGGGGGGCCGGTCGGCCAACTTCCCGTGGTCCCTCCCCCAGCTGGCCAACCTCTTGCAGGCCCTCCCCCCAGCCAGCTGGCCCCCTGATAGACCTCAATCCCTGGCCAGGCCGAGGGACCTCACCTGTGCATGAATTCATGCACCGGGCCTCTAGTTATATTATATGCATCCTTTTTTATTTATTACTCAACACTATGTTGTAGGAATTAATCATGTTGATAACGTTTTTTTCCTTTGTAACTTAAAAAATAACTTTATTGAGATGTAATTAATACATCATACAATTCACCCATTTAAAGAATACAATTCAATTTTTTTTAACATGTAATCACAGGGATGTGCAACCATCATCCTAATTGAATCTTAGAACATTTTTATCCCTCCCTAAAGTAAATTCTGTACCCATTAGCAATCACTCCTCCTCCTCACAAAGCTATGCACAACACCTAAGTTACTTTTTGTCTGTGTAGATTTTCATCTTCTGGATATTTCAAATAAATGAACTTATACATCATTTGGCCTTATGTGTCTAGTTTCTTTCACGTAACATTTTCAAGGTTCATCCAAGTTGTAGCATGCATCAGTAATTTATTTATTTTCATGTCTAAATAATATTCCATTGTATGCTTATACCACTTTTATATATCCATTCATCAGTTGATGGATATTTGAATGGTTTCCACTTTTTTCACTATTCTGTATAATGTTGCTATAAACATTCATGTATAAGTTTTTGAGTGGACATATGTTTTCATTTTTGTTGGGTATATACCCACGAGTGGAATTGCTGCGTCAGATGGTAACTCTATGTTAAACATTTTTTGGAACTCCCAAACTATTTTTCTAAAGTGGCTGCACTATTTTCCATTCCTATCAACAATATATGAGGATTCCAATTTCGCCACATCCTTGCCAACATGTATTACTTACTGTCTTTTTTATCATAGCTATCTCAGAGGCTATGAAACAGTATCTTGTGATGTTGTTTCATTTTTAAATACTGTATAGTATTTCAATTTGTTTTAATAAAAATCATTCCCCTGTTAAGGGGTACTTAGGTTTTTTCTTCTTTTGCTCTTAAAATAATGCTGTATGTATATTTTTATGTAGGCCTCTCTGGGCACCTTTAGGAATATATCAGGATATGCATATCTTCAACTTTTTGAATAATTAGGATAATTAATTTTTAACTAAGAATTTGAATCAAATGAGTAGAAGATGGATAGCTGAAGTGTGAATATACTCAATAAAAATAATTTGATTCCCTCATTAAGATGTCTTGCTCTTTGTAGGCTATTTTTGTAGAAGTGAACACTTTGATGGGATACCCACAATACATCCAATAAGGGGCTTTTTGTTGTGCTTTCTTTGTTTGATTTTTATTTTCAATTACCTTTTATTGCCTCAAAGTGAGGCTTTAATAAAATACTACTAAGGGACACTGTACTTTGCATTGCTTTTTACTATTCCTTGGATTCCACATTTGTAGGAACAGTGTGGACGTTCAACATTGCGGATGTTTTTGACAGATTGCAGTTCGGGGAGCTAAGCCCACGTCTCTCCATGGAGAACGAGCAGATTATGGCAGAGTGGATATCTTTGTTGGGCGGTCTCAGGAATCGATCTAAATGGCCATTTAAATCATCCCCGCCACCCCCCCCCCCCACTCCGCCAGAGATCAATGTGGAGGTGGCAGAAGTGGGCAGGAGGACTGCCACAGTCCAGGGGATCTGAGTGCAGACTCTCAGGCGGCAGAGTATCCCCAAAGCAAGTGAGCCTGGCTAGAGATTTTTCAGTTTATGTACACTGCAGGCTGGGTCTTTCACATGCTGGCAAGTGTGCAGTCAGGACCCAGAGTTTTGGGAACCAGAGATAGCTGGGGCTATGGGAATCGGCTTGCTTCTTCTAGAATTGTGAATCGTTACACCTCCAGATTCAACTTAGAATCTGCTCAGCAAGTCTTTTATTACACACAGGTGATGCCTGTGAGTTAAAACTGCCATCTAAGACAAGCTGTGTGGCCTCTGATGCTATTTGCCTCTCTCTAGGATGTATCTACATGTGAAACATATCAAAACCACCTTGGGGATGGTCCAGCTCATCCCCGCCCCCTCAGTGTCCCCCGCCTCAGAAGAAATTGAAGTGAATTATATACAAGAAAATATAAAAGTAAAATATGAAAGGGAAGATGCATTCCCCAACTATTTATAACAATTTCCAACCTTCCCTATAGAAAAATAGACCTGCTTTCTTATTCTAAGATTGTGAAGGCGAGTATATTCAGAAAATGCAGTTACCTTTGATTTATTAGGTCATTTAGAAAAATGAAAGCCTCACCATTCTTGGTGCTGAAGAGTGTGTAAGTGTGTGTGGGATTATCTGCAAGGATCCATGGTTTCACCAGAGTGAAAATATCAGAGGATAATGGTTTCTTCAGACATAGTACCTCTTTCAAAGTGGAATATATGGGAAATCAGTTTTCACTTATCAGCTGAAAATCCAGGATTGAAATCTCAAGCCTTGAGAAGTTACAATATATCATAAGAAAAGATGAGGGACATGCAACATTTCAATTCCATGGCTCTCTTGGGGGGAGGGGGAGGCGGGAAGAGACGGAGAAGCGGAGTAATGGGAAAGAGCCCGGCCTGGAAGCAGCCTGTCCCTCCTTCCTATTCCAGTCATTGAATCAAAGGGAAGGCAGTTATAGGAATATTTTTGAGAAAATCAAATTTCAAATACAATTGTTCTGATATTTTGGGATAAATAATCATGACATTTAAGGATGTCTTCCTTCAGGCTTCTGAGTGGTATGGTCAATCATCTTGGATATTAAGAAGCAAAATTACAAAACTGTAAAATATTTTTCACCAGGCAGTAAGAGGAAATCATAGTACATACCTGGCTCATTTAGACTACAAACCATTAGTACTTTAAGAATGCTGTATGTCATTACCTACACTGAGAGGGAAAGCTGTGGCCTGGGTTGGAGTGACACTGTGCTGTGATTCGTTGTAATTATTTTTAGCTTTGGCTTTTGGGGAAATGGTTTATGTTTTTTTAAACCCGCTCCATTTCTCTCTGCCCAGTCTTGGGAAATGAGGAAGCTAGCTCATCTACATTAATAAAAGAGAAACATGCAAATTGACTGTCACTCTGCTACGCCCACCAGCCAATCAGGAGCGAGTATGCAAATTAACTCAACAAAGATGGTGCTGCTGGAGTGTCTGGGCCTGTCTGCCTGGCTGGGGGCCGCAGGAGCTGCTCTGCCGCTGCTGGAGTGTCTGGGCCTGCCTGCCTGGCCGGGAGCCATGGGGGCCGAGCAGCAAAACTGGACCTGCCCACTCCAGCGGCGGCTCCTGCCTTGCCGCTCTGCCACTGCTGGAGTGTCCGGGCCTGTCAGCCCCTCCCTGAGGCTGGGTGCTGCATCCAGGGGGCACACGCAAATTGTCCCCTCAGGAGTTCGACCGGCAGACCAGGAGTTCGATCACTTGCTATGACATGCGCTGACCACCAGGGAGCAGCACAGAATAAATGAAGACCTCAGCTGGCAGCCAGGGAAGGGAGGCCCCAGCCAGCAGCTGGCAGCTGGCAGCTGTGGAAGGGAGGCCCCGGCTGGCAACCAGAAGGCCCCAATCATCCCTGATCGCCGGCCATGCCTACGGACCCTACCCGTGCACGAATTTCGTGCACTGGGCCTCTAGTTCATTTGATAAATACAAAAAGAAGAGCACTTACGAAAAGCCAGACACTGAGCTGAGTGAGGAATGGCACTAAGATGCAGAAGAGATTATTACTATTACCAAAGACTTTATAGCTTATTTATAAAAAACAAAACAAAACAAAACAAAACAAAACAAAACAAACAAAACACAGATGCATGATAATAACGAGGACAATAAAGTGCTCCCGGGAGCTATGCGATGGGAATATACAGAGAGACTGTAGAGCTTCCCCTGGGTTTCTAGTTTGGATATTGGATGTGGCTGCAGAAGGGACCAGGCTGAGAGCTGGGTATAAGGTTTCCAGTGGAGTGAGCCAGCATGAACATGGAGACAGTAGTGCCAGGGCAGTGGGCAGTTTCTTTCACTGCTTCTAGGTGGCCAGTGGTAGGTAAAAGACATACTTTTATATAAGATTAGGCCAGTGGCACTGGAAACTTCTTGAAGGGCAAATACATTTTTGCAGGAGGTTTGGAGTTCCCACATTTGGGTTTGAATCCTGGCATGTCACTAAACTGTCACTCAGGGAAGTGAATCAAACTGGGGGTCCATTTTTCTCTCCTATAACAAGGAGTTAATAACAAAAGTCTCGCCTCTTTTACCGAACAGTGAAAAGGGTCATATTCAACGACATTCTAGTTTTTCAATCTGGTATTGTAGACCCATGAGATCTTTTTTTAGACTGGTGTTTTTAATTAATGGTGAGTAATTTAAAACATTTAAAAATTGAAAATGAGAAGGTTTATCATGAAAGATAAAATGTTCACATGAAGTTTTAAAACAAAGCAAGAGACTTAAATTGTTTTATGCTGTCTGTCTTTTCAGTGTGTATCCCCACACCCTAGGGATGTATATCCACTGTGTCAAGGAGGAAACTCTTGAGAAGTGCTGGTTATAGAGTCACTGGATAAAATGCAGGATCTATTCAAATGGTGGTCTTGATTTATAATAATCATTTATTGATAAATCATTTAAATCTTCACCAAGCAAGAGCTACACATCAGCTATAGAGAAAATGGTTTTGGAACTTGAGGGCAAAATCTGACCCACATTTATATTTGCATTCAAAAATTATTCTTAATTGGTTAAAAACACACAGAAGAGTTAAGATCAATTTGAAAAACAGTGTTTAGGAACAGGCAGTGATATTTGTGCATACCTACACATGGGGCAGTGTGGGAGTGGGTTCAATGGACAGGAAACCTCAGGGACCAGGTTAGCAAGAATGTCTTACAGTTGGTGATGCTTCACTCAAGCCCTGAAGGAGGCTTAGGGTTTAGTTTGGAGGAGAAATGGGACACGCGGAGTTGGATGTGAAGTGAGGGATGGGGCAATGGCTGGGCTGTGCATTAAGGAATGGGAACCAGGTCATCAAACTCAGATTTCAGGGTTGGATGGCAGGAAATGTGATATATTCTTCCCTTCATCCTTATTCACACCAATGAGGGGGCTTGAAGGCAAATATAATGGGCAGGATGTGTGCAGCTGTTTGAAAAGCAGGGTAATTCATTAATGCAGAGCAAACCACTCACCCTTCGGGGGTCCATTTCTTCATTCATAGCATTAAAATAGCAGAGCTGATAAGGCAAGTGCAAAGCAAAGTCAATGTATCAGAGAAGAGCTCTTGCGAACAAATGCCAAGTAAGCTCCACCTCAATGACACCTGTTTCTAATCAGAACAGCCTGGTTTAATATTTTATCAGAGCTTGTCATAAATATCCCATGAAACAAAACTCGGGAAGTAATACTGGATTTGGGTAATTTTTCTAGCCTTGGAAGTTGTAGCAGTTATTTTAATTTTCGAAGTATCTAATCCATTTCTTAATTATGCATGAACATGGATGTGACTACTCTAATATTTAACATTATCAAGTGCTGTAGCAATGGAAGATATTTGGTTAAATAATGTGGGAGCAAGATAAGGGGTAAAATAATAATGTGCGGGAAACCAAGCACTCTTATGGAGTGACGCATGACAGACCTATGTTTTATGGAAAAATTGTGGAATTAGTATCAGTTAGATATGGCTTTCATTTGCATGGGTTTGTTGGATTTCATGCTTACCAGGAATGTACTCTGCCTTTATTTCTGGGTGTTTACTGATTGGTAATTGGGAAACTTGTGAAGTAGGTGAATTTTGGTTTGGGTGATTTTTCTACCCCCTTTCTTTTCTTACTCAAGATCCTTGATTCTTTGTGGTCCTTTAGCTGCACGTGCTCAGAACACTTAGGTGGTCTCAGATGTCCTGACTGATAGAAAAAAATAGGACCAACACAACATAATAAATTGTTAGCAACCTTATGTATTAACCATTTTTTGAGAATTTGCACATTCAAATGGGTGTAAACTGTCAAGCTCCCTGAAGGACTAGGATTAGAACATCTGGGAAGGTTTGAGTTAACACTACTTATCATATGAGAATAAACTGAGGCCCCAGGAAGCTAGAGCCCTGATATCAGTCCCCAAAGCCAGAAGCTGGACTCAGTCACCCTACATGGCAGTCCCATAGAATGTCAGACTGGAGTTACTTCAATAAGGGAAAGAGTTTAGACAGGAACATCTCTGCATTCAGTCATTAGTCCATTCACAAAGAAATGTCTTGAGTGCCTTTTTTCCATCAGGCATCTGTTATACATAGGAGGTACTCAATGAACAACACTTATCCAGCACTCTGAGAGCTTATGCATGAACATGGATGTGACTACTCTAATATTTAACATTGTCAAGTGCTGTAGCAATGGAAGATATTTGGTTACCGTCAAGCAAATCATTTCTTCATCATAATTGTGAAGAGTATGAGTCATGAGTGGTGACTATTCCAAGGAAAGTGAATGACAAGAGGGAATTCAACAGCATTCCATAAGAGGGGATTCTACCTTGCAAGCCAATTACTTACCATATCCACTCAACAAGTGAGCTACATGGCATCCTACTGTTCTGAAAGAAATCACTGTGTTTTCAGAAGAGGCCAGTATCCCCAGGAGATAATTCACAACCCTGGCAGGATGTTTCCATTTTGGTTTGTTTTCTCAGCTGCTGGAGGAGAGGAGCTCTCTCTTAGTGTGTCGGCTAAATTTACCAACTAGTGGCCTGATGCACAGTTGTCCCATTTCACCTGTCACTATGATTTTCGAAATGGTGTGAAAAAGTTGAATTCCATCTGACATATTAGAAATACTGCTGATTTGTTGACATTCTCCCAGTTGTCCAGATGGCAACTGTGAGACATTCTGAAAAGCGCACTTGTCAAGCGAGCCCAGGGTGTGAGAGCCCAGGACTGAGGAAACCAAGGGGAAGCTTCAGAAAAAGGGCTTTTGTTTAATTTTGAAACAAACTACCTCAGAAAAGAAATCCATGAACATCCCTCAATATGCCAATAGCTTTCTGCTTCCTGTACTTGCTCAGATTGACCCTGTTTCCTATAAAACTGTGGGACCTGATGACAGTGTGCTGACCAGCCAGCCCATCTGCAGTGGAAGTGGTCAAGTCGGTGGTCCACTGGTTCCAACTGCAGAGAACACTGGATCTGTGAGACACTACTCTGTCTCAAAGCAGAGGCTATGAAGTGAATGCACACGCACACACACACACACGCACGCACACATGCACACACACACACATACACACACGCATGCACACATGCACACACACTCACACACGCGTGTGTGCACACACACATGCACACACACACACGCGTGCGCGCACGCACACACACACACACACACACACTATGCAGCTTCCTAATTGAATCTAAAATGTAAGTGCTTTGCTGCTTAAAAGGACCTTGCTATCTTGATAAGAAAAACTAATGAGTTGCCCTTTCCAGAGCTGGTCACACAGTAGCTCCAGTGACAAGGACCCCTATCAAGAAACAAAGCAGAAGATAAATGAGATGTTTCTAATATCCATTCCACCCATTGTTCACCAGCGTCAGGCAGTACAGATCCTATTTATCATGGGGTGGTAGAGAGAAGACATGATTTTGTGAAGAAAGCCTAACTTGCAACAGCATCTTACTAGCCATGGGGTAAAACCTCTTGGTCCCTCATCAAAAACAAAGCAAAGTTGGGGTTTGGGGGACAGAATGGGAGGATGTCCATAATCTTGTATTTTACCTCAGGGCTAAGACAATATCCAAGAAATTATCTTTTGGAAGATGGAGAGAAAGTGCTTATTTCTGATTAGGGACTATATGGGTTTACTATTTATAAACCATTTAATTGTAATCATGTCAGATGTTCAAAATGCAAATGGAGACTAAGAAATTTCCACTTAAGACTGAAGAATCTAGAATTTCAGAGGGTACATAAAAACAGAAAGTAAACGAGTGACATTCCATTTCAGTTCTAGAAGTCTGGGTAGACTGATGGAAAAGCCCTGGTGGTTTTTTCCGTAGCAGGAACAATATTTAGATGTTGGTCCATAGGGTCCATGACAAATAAAAGAGAGCATTTGATAACAGAGTCCATATAAATCGAGAAAATATTTAAAACTCTGTGCTCCAACTTCTCCAAAACTTATATTTACAAAAATTAGATCATTGTCAGAAATAGGACCCTGCAAAGGTCCCACTGGACTGGGATGACGAAACACACATCTCTTCTGCTGGCCCCATCAGCCTCACAGTGACTGTCACCTCATGATGTTAAAACATTTTTTAATATTTTACATTTCAAGAGAACTTTCTCATCTGCAGAACTCAAAGGGCTGTGCCAGCTCCAATTCTCACAACTGCTGTTTACCAGAGTGAAGATGAGGAGTGTCCTTGCTCTCTGAGCCTGGGAAGAAGCTGCCAGGATGACTGAGAGGCAACCCATGTAGAGTGACAGCACCGAGGTCAGATGGCCTGCCAGGCCTGGGGATGTCAACAGGCACTCCCACCAATGGCTTCTAGGAAGGGGCTGGCTCTACCTGCACTCCTGCTGTCCAAGGCCCCATTGGGGAAAAGAATGATGTGAACCAACATTAATTTACTCTTCTGGGAACCTTTACTATATATATTGCTAATTTTAGAGGAAGTATGCATTTTTAAAATAAGTATTCTGTCTCCAGAATTTATATATTTTCATATTACTAGTTCCCTATAACACTGTAGAGATAAGCAAGGGAGGGAAAAAGACAAATGCTGCTATCTTCTAACAGATTTTCTTTTTGAGAAGCTCTAAGGCACTTGCACAAAGGATTCATTTGCATTTCAATAAACACTTTCTCTCCCTAGTTGTTTCATTTTCCCTTTTGCTCTTTGCTAGAAAGGCATCCTCAGTCTGGCTGTGACATCATTATTAATGCTACAACCATGCAACACTCCAGTCTGTTGGGGAATGCAGGTTTTTAAGGTAATCTGAGTTTGGTTTTGGGACCTTGCAGGAGACGTGATTCAGAGTAGGATAGTTGGTGTGACCTCTCCGAAGTCCCTTTTGCTCCACCACTATTGTGGCAAGATATGGGGCAATAGTGGTGTGAGAGGGAGGAAAACTTCCCTCAGATAATTTTTTTAAAAGTGGACAATTCTGGGACTCTTATAAATATCCTTTCCAAGGCAAAGGGAATCATCTGTTTCGGCTTTTTTTGTCTATGTGTAGCAGAATTCCTGTTTTCTGTTTTTATTCTAGGATGATCTTGATTGGCTATTGAATAAATGAATGAGTGAATCAATCACTTACTGACCATTACTGTCAGGCCTTTCCTAGGCACTCAGAATCAGAAATAAAAGCAGTGTCCTTCTTCTCAAGGGGTTTTGATCTGGTTTGGAGGCTTATTAAAATAAACAGCATGAAAAATGATACAACAGCAGAAAACGCACCATATGTCAGGAGAACAAGGAGGGAGACCTGATACTGCCTGAGGTTTATTGAGTTTAATATTGATATTTATTTCATCCCATTTCTATCTAAAAATGATAATAGGAAGTTGGGTGAGAAATATGAGACAGCAGAGATAATGAGCAATCTGTTTTAAAATAACCAATGGACTCAAGACACTGGGGGGTGGGTGGTGAAGGCATGTGCCAGCGGGGGGGAGTTAGGGGAGGCCGGGGGAAGGTCAATGGTGGAAAAAAGGAGAAATATGTAATACTTGAAACAATAAAATAAAATTTAAAAAACTCTTTAGCACTTTATCACTAGAGAGAGGAAAAATAATACTTAGCATGTTCTAGACACTGTGCCAAGTATAGACATATATGTTTACTTCATAAGAATAACATGACAAAGTACTAATTATTACCATTGTACAGATGAATAAATTAAGGCTAAGTAACTCACTTAAGGTCCTGTTAGGAAGTGAATTTATACTATTTAAAAATTAATCTGCCTGTATACAAAGTCTAAAATTTGTTATACAACTACCTGCTGCCTTCCAAATAAAAATATCATTATTGTTGTTAATGAGCTCAGACTATGGGAAACTGGTAAAATTTTATATTTATCCAGGATTTCCAGTAACATATGATTAAGGTTGTTGTAGCACAAGTTCTTAATAGTGTAGCTTATATTCTAGTCATATATTTTTAAAATACATATTTTTATTTATTTCAGAGAGGAAGGGAGAGGGAAATAGAAACATCAATGATGAGAGAGAATCATTGATCAGCTGCCTCCTGCATGTCCCCCACTGAAGATCAAGCTGGAAACCTGGGCATGTGCCCTGAGTGGGAATCAAACCATGGTCTCTTGGTTCATAGGTCGGTGCTCAACCACTGAGACATATCGGCTAGGCCAGTCAGAGATTTTAAAACATTGTTTTCCTTAAAGAAGGTATATCATCTGTATATATAAAACCCTAATATGCAAATAGATTGAACAGCGGGACAACCGAACAACCGAACAAGCAGTCGCTATGATGTGCACTGACCACAAGGGGGCATGCACGGAACATGGCAGGCATCAGCCGTGGCGGGATGGTGGAGCAGGTGAGTGGTGGCACCAGACCAAGGCGGGGCATTGGTCACTATCATCGGGGCAAGCCTCTGGTGGTTACTGAAAATTATTTGCTCCTGCATGCCACAGTTCCACCCAGCGATCACACCTGCTGCTGTGCCGGCCCTGCTCGCACCTGCTGCTGGCACCAGAGCCGCCACTCACACTTGCTACCAGCACCACCAGCCCTGATCACTGGGCACCATCAGCAGGTGTGAGCAGCAGCTGTCAGCCGCAATGGCCCCTCAGAGCTTCTCCACCTCCCCCTACTCCTGAGGGACCATTGGGGCAGCAGTTATCCCTTGCACCTACTGACGGTGTCTGTCCCCATCCCTCCGTGCGGACGGGGCCGGTGTGTCAGGGGGTGGGAGTGGGGCTGGTGGGAGTGGGGCTGCTGCCAGAGGGGTACCAGGGGCCACGGTGGGAGGGGCCAGGCAGAGGCACAGAGGATGGTCCTAGACCTGCCCCTGTGCCCACTGCAGCCTCGTGGCCCACAGTTCCTTTCAAGGTGCATGAATTTGTGCACTGGGCCCCTAGTATTCATATAATTGACTTCTAGACAGTTAGAATCTCTTTGCTCCTCAAAGCTAAGTAGGTAGAATTAAGTGGAAGGGCAAGTATGGAAGAAAACAAAGAAGTCTGTGAGGTGTGCCACCCACTGCCACAACTGGGTCCATCCATCCATCCATTTCATTCTTCAAATATTTATTGAGTGCCTACTATACTGGGCTTAAAAATTCAGACATGCTAGAAATGATTCCTGTTTGCAAGGAAATCACAAGATTATTGAAAAAGACCACTTTTTAAATAAGCCATTATAGAATCAGGCAATTCCTGCCATGATTGAGGAAGACATAGATTTCTATGGAAGTGTAGAAGAAAGACTCAAATCTTTCCTGACAGTTGGTGCAGGGGAAGGTGAAAATCTGAGAGGGTTACTACAGGGGCATGATAATTTGGGAGGTCCTGAGTGAGAGTTGGGTAGAGAAGGGCATAGGGTTTGGGAGAAGGTATCCCAGGCAGAAGGAACAACAGCATGGACAAAGGTATAAAGCAGAGAAATAATATCTTCACATAATTGCACAAATGATTGAAGCCAAGCATTTACTGAACACCTAATATGGTCAAAACATTGTTAGGGGCACAAAGATACAAAGAGAGGCTAAGGTTTTTATTTTCAGCATATTTAAGATCCCATTGGAGAGACATATATAAATAATGGCACAAATAAAAGAAAATAAAGGTATAATGAAAATAGAGTTAAATCAGGGTGAAAACAGCATGCTGAGAGTCTAGAACAGCCGTGGGGAAACTACGGCCCGCGGGCCGGATCCGGCCCGTTCGGCTGTTCTATCCGGCCCACGGAGCCGAAAGAGCAGAGGGTTCTCTTGCTCTCCCCTCTGCTCCTTCACCAGCATCAGTGTTAACATGGCAACGTCGGGAAACACGGCCGCAGCTCCTTCTTCTGAGTGGGCGGATTTATATCCGCCCATTCAGTAGAAGGAACAACCTCTCAATCTTCCAGAGGCTCCTTGTAATGCCCGTGGACGCGTCCCCTGACATCACCCTGGGAATGCGTAGACACGTTATCGTGGTGATGTAGGGAGACACGCCCCTGGAGAGCACAGTATCAGAGCATTAGCTAAAAAGGAGACCAACAACACTGTTCCCACTGAAGTTGATGTTTTAAAGACCAAAAACCTTTCAACCCAGTCTACATTGCCATCTACATCTACGTCCCGGGCATAATTTGGAAGTTGCACTAAAGAAAATGTTTAATTTACTGTTTACACATTTTGTTCTTTTCTATTTGTTTTAGTTTTAAATTATTTTATTATATTTAAGTTTAATTTGAAAGGCTTTTGTACCTTTCCTTTGTTAGGCAATTTTATTTTGCCTTTGCCATCTTCAATATAAGGTATGTTATTGTGCTATGATTCCTCCATTTTTTGAAGTTTCAAATTATAATAATTAGTGTTTACATTCTTCTTGTTAAAATGTTTGAAATGAATAAAACTATTGAAATAAAAAAAAAAAGACCGTACCCTTTTATGTAATGATGTTTACTTTGAATTTATATTAGTTCACACAAACACTCCATCCATGCTTTTGTTCTGGCCCTCCGGTCCACTTTAAGAACCCATTGTGACCCTCGAGTCAAAAAGTTTGCCCACCCCTGGTCTAGAAGAAGGGATAATTAAGTAAGGAATCAGGAAAGTCTTTTGGAGGAAATAACATTTGAAATGGGGCTTGCATGATGAGCAAGCTTTTGTTAAGCTTGGAAGAAGGTGTTGCAGGTAGAAAGAAGAGTTTGCATAAAGACAGAAAGTTGTGACCTATTCCAGGAATGGAAGCTATTCTTGTGGCTGGAGCATGGCATACATAGGAGGAATAATAAGAAAGGAGTCTGGCCTTGATAGCATCTCCTCCTACAGTCTGACTTTCATTTACTGCCCCTAGTGAATCTTATTTGCTTGGTATAAACAACAGGAAAGTCCTCACCTTTGGAATTTAATTCTTGGTAATTATCTGCCCCAATAAGAAACTATACTAAACAAAACACAATGTTAAATGTTGCCTGGAGCTCTTTCATTATTTCAATAATATTTTTGAAAAATTTAAAGATATTGTCAGAACAATTAAAATCTATTTATTCTGAACTCTTTTATCAAATACAGTTTAAACAAAATCTAAGGGGAAATAGTAAAATTAAAGAATAAACTCATTTGCATCAATGATTTGTGAGAGTAGATATGTCCTCCAAAATTTAAAAAACAAACATGTTTTTCATTAAATATTTAATTTTTTGAAAAAGGACATTTTCAAAATGGTACAAGTCCTATAAATTGCAACAACTATTATAGTATCTAAAGAGATAATTCTCTCAAAAGATATAGTGCCATTTTTGGAATAGTCTAGATTGGAAAATATTTCTTTTGCCATAATTAGAAGCACCATATGCTACAAGTTAAGAGTAATATTAGCTATTGAAAACACTCAAAACATTTAGAATATTCAATTAATTAGGAAGAATTTCACAATGTCCATTCTAATCATACAATCCAGAACAACTGCACATTTTTCTAGGCTATATCTTAGCTTTTTCTATGATCATAAAGTGGTAGCCAGAATGATATTAAAATCTTTTCTTTGGATTTTAGCAAGAACAAACAAAACCACATCCTAACTTGAAAAGATATTTTCACCTTTCATGGTCATTTCAGCATTATTTACAATAGCCAAGACATGGACACAACCTAAGAGTTCATCGATGGATGAATGGATAAAGAAAATGTGGTACATATATACAGTAGTATTTTATTCAGCCATAAAAAGAAGGAAATCCTGCCATTTGCGACAACATAGATGGACCTTGAGGGCATTAATCTAAGTGAAATAAGACAAATATCATGGGAGCTCACTTATATGTGGAATTAAAAAACACACACACACACACCTAACTCAGAGATACAGAGAATGGATTGGTGGTTGCCAGAGGTGGGGTGGGAATGGGGGGTGAAAGTGGTCAAAATGTACAAATTTCCCATTATAAAATAAATAGATCCTGGGAATGAAATGTACAGCATTGTGGCTATAATTAATATTATGAATAGCTGCAACAAATTTGAGAAAGAGGAACGAAGTTGGAGGAATCACCATACCAGATCTCGTTATACTACAAAGCCACTGTACCCAAAACAGCCTGGTATTAGCATAAGAACAGGCATATAGACCACTGGAACAGAACAGAGAACCCAGAAACTGACCCAAGCCATTATGCTCAATAATATTTGACAAAGGAGGCAAGAGCATTCAATGGAGTCAAGAAAGTCTCTTCAATAAGTGGTGCTGGGAAAATTGGACAGATACATGCAAAAAAAATGAAACTAGACCACCAACTTACACCATACACAAAAATAAACTCAAAATGGATAAAAAACTTAAATGTAAGACGGGAATCCATAAAAAATCTTAGAGGAATCCATAGGCAGCAAAATATCAGTCATCTCTTAAATAAATATGTTTACTGATATATCTCCTAGGACAATGGAAACTAAGGAGAAAATAAACCAACGGGACTACTTCAAAATAATAAGCTACTGCACAGCAAAAGAAACCATCAACAAAATGAAAAGAGAGGCCACTGCATGGAAAAACATATTTGCCAATGATACACCCAATAAGAAGTTAATATCCAAGATATATAAGGAACTCATTCAACTTAAAAGGAAGACAAATAATCCAATTAAAAAATGGGCAAAGAACCTAAATAGACACTTCTCCAAAATGGACATACAGATGGCCAAGAGACATATGAAAAAATGCTCACTAATCATCAGAGTGATGCAAGTCAAAATGACAATGAGGTATCACCTCATACTTGTTAGAATGGCTATCATCAATAAATCAACAAATGATAAGTAATAGCAAGGATGTGGATAAAAGGGAACTCTAGTACATTGCTAATAAGAATGAAGACTGGTGCAGCCACTGTGGAAAACAGTGTGGAGTTTTCTCAAAAAATTAAAAATAGAACTCCCATTTGACCCAGTAATCTCACTTCTAGGAATATATCTTAAGAAACCCAAAACACTAATCAGAAAGAATTTATACACCCTTATGTTCATAGCATCACAATGTACAATAGCTAAGATTTGGAAACAGCCCAAGTGCACCTCAGCAGATAAATAGATAAAAAGCTGTGGTACACTTACGCAATGTAATACTATGTGGCTGTAAAAAAAGAAAGAACTCTTACCATTTGCAACATCATGGATGGACCTGGAGAATATTATGCTAAAGGAAATAAGCCAGTCAGAGAAAGATGAGTATCACATGATCTCACTCATGTGTGGAATCTAATAAACAAAATAAACTGATGAACAAAATAGATCTAGAGACATAGAAGCATGGAACAGACTGACCAATTTCAGAGGGAAGGCAGGGGTGTGGGAAGTGATTAACTGGGGAACTTATATGCATATATGCACAGCCCATGGACACAGACACTAGTGAGGTGAAGGGAGGGGAAGGCAAGGGTGGATGGAGTTAATAGAAAAAAAAAACATAAAGGGGATATCTGTAATATTTTCAACAATAAAGATAAAGATGGAGAAAATGGCAGCCAATAGGCAGTCGTGTAGTGTACCTTCTCCTAGGGCCAGGCCAGAAAAGCAACTACATCGGAGAATATCCACCCTGAATTAAAAAATTAGACACAACTAAGAAGACAATTTTCAATAAAGAAGGGTAGAGGACGCCTAGAGAATGCTGCTTGCCAGCCATAACCTGCCTGGAACCACCACCATGCTCTGGCAGTGAGTGGCGCAATACTTCCCAGCAGGCTCCCAGACATCTGCAGGAGCACATGCTGCCAGAGTGAGCTCCTGCACCAGGCCTCCTCACCAGCCTGCTGGAACCCAGCGTCCTAGGATCCGGCTCCACGACCTGGCAGTGAGTGCAAGCCAGGGGGAACATTGTACCCCACTTCCACCCTGGGCCCCAGAACCTTGCTGCTAGACTGTCCTGGAGCCAACTGGCACCCACTCCACCCCAAGCCCTGGGACCTGCTGCCAGGGTGATCTGGAGCAACCCAGAGCATGCTCCACTCTGGGAGAGCTCAGACAGTGTGACCCAGAGCAACTATTGCCTGCTCTACCCTGGCCCCCTGGACAGCCCTGCTGAAGTGACCAGGAGCAACCCAGTGCATGCCTCACTCAAGGATATAGGGGAGCTCTGACTGTGCAATCCAGAGTAACCTGTGCCTGCTACACCCCGGACCCTGGGACAGTCCTGACAGGGCCATCCAGAGCAATCTAACATGCAACTCACTCCTGGCGACAGGAGAGCTCGGACTGAGCAACCCAGGGCAACCCACCCTCACTCCACATGAGAAGGGGCGAATTGGAGCAACCCAGCATGCATCTCACTCCAGGCTACAAGAAAGTGAGAACTGTGCAACCTAGAGCAATCTGCGCCCACTCCACCCCGAGCCCAGGGTCTTGCTGCCAGGGTAACCTAGAGTAACCCAGCATGCACCCCACTCAGGTCATAGGGGAGCTCTGACTGTGCAAACCAGAGGAACCTGCACCTGCTTTTCCCTGGTCCCTGGAACAGTCCTGCAGGGGAGACTTGGAGCAAACTAGTGTGCCCAGCCAGGGGCCCCAGGTTCATACTGCCAGTGTGTTACCAGAGGTACCTAGAGTGCCACCCTGGCAAGGGTGCCGGGGCCGCACAGGAAATTGTATTCCAGAGGACTCTGGGTCTTCACAGGGAGTAGCACACCACAGGAAATGTGCATGCATTCCAACACACCTCGAGCATCTGAAGCAGACAACTGAGGTACCAGTCCATGGGAGAAGGGGATACAACTCAGAGCAAAGACAAAAAGGCATGAGACTCAAGGCAGACCCAGTGTCTGGGCTTACAATTTCTGGACCATTGCCCTGATAGGGTCTTCAACCTCTTAATCCCCAATCAGGGTGCCCAGGGCCAGAAAGAGACAGCAAAAATGGGGAGAAAAAGAAAGAAACCCTCAAGGAAAGAAAAGGAGGAATTGCCAGAAAATAAACTAAATGAAATGGAGGTGTGTAATATGTCAGAAAAAAGAATTTAGAGTAAGGGTCATACAATTCATAAACAGGATGGATAAGAAAATCAACAACTTATATAAGAATCAAGAGGAAATAAAAATTACAGAGATATAAAAAAATCACAATGGAAGATTTCAATAGAAGAAGCGGAGGACTGAATTAGTGATTTAGAAGATAAGGCAGAAAAACACACCCAATCTGAACAGCAATTGCAGAAAAAATTAGAAAGCAGGAAGAGAGAGTAAGGGAGCTTTGGAACAACATCAAATGAAGTAACATATGTATAAGAGGGGAGCAAGAAAGACAAGAATAGGAGCAAGGATTAGACAAATTATTTAAAGAAACAATGACAGAAAACTTCTCTGATTTGGGGAAGAAAAAAAGTCACAAAGCATAGAGAATCCCAAACAAGATGAACCCAAAAAGATCCACACCAAGACATGTCATAATTACAATGGCAAATGTCAATGATAAAGAGAGAATCTTAAAAGCTGAGAGAGAAGAGTTACCTACAAAGGATCTCCCATTAGATTATCAAATGATTTCTCAACAGAAACACATCAGGCCAGAAGGGAATGGAATGAAGTATACAAAGTAAGGCAAAGCAAGGGACTGAATCCAAGAATACTCTATCCAGCAAGGCTATCATTTAAAATTGAAGGGGAAATAAGGAGCTTTGCAGACAAAAAAGGCTAAAGGAGTTTATCACTGCCAATTCAGCAATACAAGAAATGCTAAAGGGACTGTTGTAAAAAGATGAGATAGAAAGGGAAAAAGGAACACAGTCATAAAGAATAAAAATGGCTACAAACAAGTACCTGTCAATAATAATAATCTTAAACATATATGGACTAAATGTTTGAATCAAAAGACATAGAGTGGCTGAATGAGTAAGAAAACATGACCCATTTACAGTATATGCAGTCTACAAGAGACCTACCTCAGAACAAGGGACACACACAGACTGAAAGCGAAGGAAAAATATCTTTCAGGCAAATAGAAATGAAAAAAAAAAGCTGGGGTAGCAATACTTATATCTTTCAAAATAAACCTCAAAGTGAAAGCCTTAACAAGAGATAAGGAAGGTCACTTCATAATAGTAAAGGGATCTATAAAACAAGAGGTTATAACTCTGGTAAACATATATGTACCCAATGCAGGAGCACCCAAATACATAAAAAAACTTCTGCAAGATATCAAGGGAGAGATCGACAGCAATATAATCATATTAGGGGATATCTAGTATCTCTGGATAAATCCTCTAGACAAAAAATCAGCAAAGAAACAGCTATCATAAATGACTCACTAAACCAGATTAACTTAATTGACATCTTCATAACATTTTACCCCAAAGCTACAGAATATACATTCTTCTCAAGTCCACATGGGACATTTTCAAAATAGATCAGATATTAGGTAACAGGCAAAGTTGCTCCAAATTCAAGAAAATTGAAATCATATCAAACATCTTTTCAGATGACAATGGCATAATGTTAGAAATCAACTACAATAAAGACAATAAAAAAATTCAAACACTTGGAGGCTGAATAGCATGCTATTAAACAATGACTGGGTTATCAAAGAGATCCAAGAAGAAATTAAAAAACATCCTGGAAACAAATGACAATGAAAACACAACAATCTTAAACCTATGGGATGCAGTGAAAGCAGTCCTGAGAGGGAAGTTCATAGCATTATAGGCCTACCTCAAAAAACAAGAAAAACTGGTAATAAATTATCTAACTCTACAACTTAAAGAATTAGAAAGAGTACAACAAGAAAAGTCCACAGTGAGCAGAAGGAAGGAAATAATAAAGATCAGAGCAGAAATAAATTACATAGAGAGAAAAAAAAACAATACAAAAGATCAATGAAACCCAGAGCTGGTTCTTTAAAGGATAAAGAAGATTGATGAATCTCCAGCCAGGCTCACCAAGAAGCAAAGAGAGAGTACCCAAATAAACCAAATCAGAAATGAAAGGGCAAAGTAACAACAGATCTTATAGAAATACAAAGGATTGTAAAAAAAATTACTATGAACAACTGTATTCCAACAAACTAAACAACCTAGAGGAAATGGTCATATTCCTAGAAAAATATGACCTTCCAATACTCAATCAGGAAGAATGAAAAAAAAATCTGAATAGGCTGATAACTATGGAGGAAATTGAAGCATTCATCAATAAACTTCCAGGAAACAAAATCCCTGTGCCATACAAATTCACAGGGGAGTTTAACCACACAATCAACGAGGAACTAAAACATATCCCCCTCAGACTATTCCAAAAAATTCAAGAGGAACACTTCCAAGCTCTTTCTATGAAACCAGCATTACCCCAATCCTAAAACAAGATAAAGACAGTACAAAGAAAGAGAATTACCAGCCAATATGTCTGATCGACATAGATGCTAAAATCCTCAAAAAAAAAAAAATCCTAGCAAATCAGATCTAGATTACATTAGAAATATCATACACCATGACCCAGTGGGATTTATTCCTGAGATGCAAGTATGGTACAATATCCACAAATCAATAAACGTGATACATCACATAAGCAAATTGAGAGATAACATCACATAATCATATCAATTGATGCAGAAAAAGCACTTGACAAATCCAACACCCTTTCTTGAAAATAACTCTCAGCAAGGTGGGAATAGAAGGATGATACCTCAATATAATAAAAGCCCTATATGTCAAACCCACAGCCAACATCATACTCAATGGGCAAAAACTAAAACCATTTCCCCTAAGAACAGGAACAAGACAGAGATGCCCACCCTCACCACTCCTGTTCAACATATTACTGGAAGTTCTAGCCATTGTGATCAGATAAGAAGAAGATATAAAAGGCATCCAAATTGGAAAATAAGAAGTAAAACTGTCATTATTTATAGATGACATTATATTGTACATAGAAAACCCTACAGACTCCATCAAATAACTACTAGATTTAATTAAGAATCCAGTAATGTAGCAGGATACAAAATTAACATCCAGAAATCTATGGCCTTTTTTATACACCAATAATGAACTCACAGAAAGAGAAACAAACAAATAAAAAAAACCCATTTACCATTGCACAAAAAATAACAAAAAACAAAAAAACAAAAAAACAACAACAAAAAGCTACCTAGGAATAAACTTAACTAAGGAAGTAAAAGACTTATACGTGGAAAACTACAGGACACTGAAAAAAGAGATAGAGGAAGACATAAACAGATGAAACAATATACCGTGTTCATGGATTGGTAGAATCAACATCATTAAAATATCCATACTACCCAAAAGCAACCTATAGATTTAATGCACTCCCCATTAAAATGCCAGTGGCATCTTTCCCACCTAGAACAAACTCCAAAAATTCATATGGAATAAAAAAAGACCCAAAATAGCTGCAGCAATCTTGAGGAAGAAGAACAAAGTTGGAGGAATCACCATACCAGATATCAAGCTATATTATAAAGCCACTGTTCTCAAAACTGCCTGGTACTGGCACAAGAACAGACATATAGATCAAAGGAACAGAACAGAGAACCCAGAAATCCACACAAGCCATTATGCTCATTAATATTTGACAAAGGAGGCAAGATCAAACAATGGAGTCAAGACAGTCTCTTCAATAAATGGTGCTGGGAAAATTGGACAGATACATGCAAAAAAAATGAAACTAGACCACCAACTTACACTACATATATCAATAAACTCAAAATGGGTAAAGGACTTAAACATAAGATCGGAAACCATAAAAATCTTAGAAGAATCCATAGGCAGCAAAATATCAGATATATGTCGTAGCAATATCTTTTCTGATACAGCTCCCAGGACAATGAAAACTAAGGGGAAAATAAACAAATGGGACTACATCAAAATAAAAAGCTTCTGGACAGCAACAGAAACCATCAACAAAACAACAAGAAAGCCCACTGCATGGAAGAATACATTTGCCAATGTTATATCTGATAAGGGTCTAATCTCCAAAATTTATAGGAAACTCATACATCTTAACAAAAAGAAGATAAACAATCCAATAAAAAAATGGACAAAGGACTTCAAAAGACAGTTTTGGAAAGTAAACACACAGAGGCCAAGAGACATATGAAAACATGCTCAAAGTCACTAATCACCTGAGAAATGCAAATAAAAACAACAATGAGATAGCATCTCACACCAGACAGAATGGCTATCATCAACAAATTGACAAATGACAAGTGCTGACGAGGATGTGGAGAAAAAAGAAACTTCATGTACTACTAGTGGGAATGCAGACTGGTGCAGCCACTATGGAAAACAGCATAGAGTTTCCTAAAAAAATTTAAAATGGAACTCCCATTTGACCCAGTAATCCCACTTCTAGGAATATATCCCAAGAAATCAGAAACACCAGTCACAAAGGACATATGCACCCCTATGTTGATAGCAGCACAATTTACAATAGCTAAGATTTGGAAACAGTCTAAGTGCCCTTCAGCAGATGAATGCATTAAAAAACAGTGGTACATCTACACAATGGAATACTACGCTGCTGTAAAAAAGAAAGAACTCTTACTATTCACAACAGCATGGATGGACATGGATTGAATTATGTTAAGCGAAATAAGCCAGTGGGATAAAGATAAATATCACATGATCTCACTCATTTGTGGAATACAATGAACATTAGCTGATGAACAAAAATAGATACAGGACAGAGAAGCATTGAACAGACCATCAAACGTCAGAGGGAAGACAGGGTTGGGGGCTGGTAAGAGATCAACCAAAGGACTGGTATGCATGCATATAAGCCTATCCAATGGACTTAGACACTAGGGTGATGAGGACATGTGCTGGGGGTTGGGGGTGGCCAGGAAGAGGTCAATGGGGGTAAAATAAGACATATGTAATAATATATGTAGTACTTTAAACAATAAAAAATTTTAAAAAAGAAAGACTCATGGATACAGACAACATTATAGTGATTATCAGAGGGAGGGAATGGGGGAGTAGAAGAAAGAAAAGGGGGGAATAAATGGTGATGGAAGGATACTTGACTTGGAGTGGTAAATGCACAATATAATATACATATGCTGTATCACAGAATTATATATCTGAAACCTGTATAATTTCATTAACCAATGTCACCCCAATAAATTCAATTAAAAATTTAAAAAATGATAAATTTTTTTAAAAAGTTAAGTTGATTAAAAATTCACTTAAGAAAATACTTTAACTATGTATGATGAGGGTTTAACTAGACTTATTGTGGTGATCATTTCATAATATATACAAATATCAAATTATCTAAAACTAATAAAATATATGTCTGATATATTTTAAATTAATTTTTTTAGAAAAAAAAGTCAAATCTTAGAGGAACAAAAGCTATGTTTCTTTTCCATTAATGTCTCAGAGTATCTGGAACTAACCTTATTCATGATATTCATGACCTTCCAGTAGATATTATACAGATTATTTCACAGTTCCAAGCTCTTATTATACACCAATGTGACCATTTCTCCCTCATTCATGACTGAGTGAATGGATGGACAGATGAGTGAATCATGGGCTCATGTAGGAATTAATTAATGAATGAAGCCTTTAATGGTAAAATTAACTATAGGCTTGCAGCAGATGATACACAAGCTGAAAGGATCCATGGATTTACATAAGTTGAGGCCCTTTAGTAATCAAGTGTCAATGATGCTTATCTGGTTGCATTAATTTATATAATTAAAAAAACAGCTCAGTAGGTGTTATAGTCTACGTACCAGGAAGATGCTGGCAACACTGCTTACAATATTTAAAGATACTCCACTTCATCCATGTTAGTGCCCTTAATTGAACAAAATATTTCTCAATATTCTCTTTTTGATGAACTATTCAATAATTGAACTAAAGGGGAAGCCATAAATAATTACCTTATGATTGTTCTTTTCTTTTTAAAAAAATAAGTACAATTTTTAACTATTATTGAACCTTGTAAATAAGATGCTTCTTTTTAGGATCTCAGAAAGTCTACTTAACCCCTATTCAGGATGTGGAATTTAGTGCCACTGCAACCAGGAAGATTTTATGCAAAGGACCAAAAGGGGCCAACAATGTTCTATTCAAGTTAATGTGAGCAGAGCAGAGATCCTAGGACAAGTTCAAGTCATTTGGGACTCGCTGTTGATTTGAGAGGTGAAATCAGATTGTTTCACTAGCTGTTGTGATCACAGGCCCACTGAAATAGAGCAGTTTTCCCACAGTTACATTTGCTGGGAGTTTCCGGCTTTGCAGTATTGAGATGATGACGCATCAGAGTTCTGAAAACACTATGTTCTCTAACTTTTGAATGATGGCAACCAGGTTCTTCTCTGACCACCTTTTATCAGAGCCAATGCTGATCCGGAATGTTTCCCTGCTCTGAGAAAAACAAGCTCAAATGCAATGGCTGTGGGATGTATTATTTCTGTGTGGAAAGGAAGATAATCCAGTGCTGGGGAAACTGCTCTGGTCTGGGATCTGGGAGGACTCAGGTTCTAGTCCCAATCCTAGTGCTGAAACAAAACAAAAGAATAGATTATCTTCCTGTCACTGTGCCTGGCTTTCTGGACACTACAGTATGTTTTGAGTGGGCACAGTAAATCTGTACAGGATGCAGACTTTACTCCAACACTTGTAGTTTTCCCTGAATAACTTACCAGGGGTTGTTCACTCATGCAGGAAAAAAGTGGGTGTGGGTGGGTCAGGGCAGTGGGCTCTAAAGGATGTGCCACTGCCTACAAGCTGTGTGGCTATCAGAACTCTCTGAACCCCAGTTCCCTCATTTCCACATTCATCATGATATCACCTCAAAAATTTTTTTGCTTGTATAACTGATGGTGTGTCCCACCTATGTATTTTCCCTAGGAAGAAATACATTTTAAAACATACATCCTAACATGCAAACAACACTTGTTTTTCTTTATCCTAATAATTTCACTGCGATGCATGCAAGTGTTTCATAAGTCTAGGTTTCCAGAATTTGGTGAGCCACTCCCCATCATAATCTCTTTTATAGATTAACTTCACATGGAAGGTCTTTTTGACAATTGACATACTTAAATTATTGAGCCCAATGACATTAGGGTGGAGATTCTCAAGCGGTGGGCATTTCTAATTTCAGAAATTAGAAACAAACTGAATATTGAACACTGATCTAATGGATTACTGTTAGTTGGCTTGGATATAACTTCCACATTTGAACCTGGTGACAGCAGGGGAGATTGAGGATGCCATATTTCCATAGCATCTTCTCTACTTAAATTGCCCAATGCAGTAAACACACTATTGTGATGCTACTCACTGATTTCCTCTGAAATAATATATTCTGCCATAGCATGGGGTTATTAACATAATAGAAATGTGAATCTCATTTTATTGTTGAACTCAAGGCTACTTTAAAAAGAAGAAAGAAAAATGTTAATATATGCAGCAGAAGGTATTTTAAATAAATATCTGACATATATAGTTAAACTTGTCCTTCCTTAGTGTTAATTATAGCACAATCAGAAGAGAATAGAGAGGAAAGTATTTATTACAGGTTGAAAAGCCAAATATTAGCTCTGTTCCAAAGGAAGTCAAGTGAAGTAGCAATTACATATTGTTTTGATCATGTAGAGAATTCTTTAAAACAGATATTTTCTTGTGAATATATTATTGATCAGAATGAGATAATGCAAATACAAACTTTGACTAATTGGCCATTAAGATAGTATTTTGGAAGTGTTAAAATTGTATTCCTTTAGGTTCTTTGATATATTGCTTATGTAAAAAATGATTTCTGCCCAATAACCTTTTCTTTAGGATATTTGTCACATATATTTCTGTTTAGATATACCCAAATGGGTATGACAAAAAAGGATTTTCTCTAATAGATAATAGGCATTCTTAAAAAAATAAGTTGTCAGAAATTATATTATGACTAGAGGCTCCGATGTACAAAATTTGTGCAAGAATAGGCCTTCCTTCCCCTCACTGCCAGCACTGGCTTCCCTCTGGCACCCAGGACCCGGGCTTCCTTCAAAGCCCTGGCTTAATCTGGAAGGTTGTCTAGAAGGATATCCGGTCTAATTATCATATTTCGCTTTTATTATTACAGACTAGAGGCCTGATGCACGAAGATTCATGCAAGAATGGGCCTTCCTTCCCCTGGCTGCCAGCACCACATTCGCTCTGCCCAGAGCTGCTTTTCCGCCTTCTCATGCTGCCCAGAGGCCCAGAGGGCTGGGGTGGTGCAGAACACCTGGGTTGTTACCATGGCGATGATGCAAGTCCCACCCCACCCCCGCCGCTCGGTGCCTACGTATGCGATTTAACCCACCATCTTTGTTGGGTTAATTTGCATACTCACTCTGATTGACTGGTGGGTGTCGCAAAGGTACGGTCAATTAGCATGTTACTCTTTTATTAGTGTAGATAGTCACCATGCCAACCACTAAAAAGAAAGAACCTAAAGGTCATACTGATAGTATCTATTTGCCAAACAAGTGAATACCTTGTTTTTAGATAGAATTTAAAGAAAATAATGCCTAAAAATCTTTTCATAGGCATGTAATATCACTCTTCTCCTATGCCAACATTATTTATTTTGCTAATCATTTAGAGACACTTGAATATGTTTATTTTTTATGTTGTGGATTTTGAGGAGAACAGATAGAGAAGGCAAATGTACATGTATGTATACACACATACATTCCCTTCCTACACATATTTTATATATAATAATTTTACCTAATGCACAGTACTTAAAAGAATAAAATCTCTCTCCTCATTAACCTTGCCTCCCAGAGGTAGAGAGTTTATCTAGAATTAAAGGGATAAAACATGGAAGAAAAAGTCAAGGAAACAAACTTTACAGTGGGATCAGATTAGAATGTGGGATAGCACCCTGGAAGAAACACAGATAGACTGGTACATAGGACCTTCCACACAGAAAGGGAAATGGGCTTGAAATCATTCCTCAGGTACATTTAAACTTTAATAAGTATTCCTTTCAGCAAGATTTGAAGTAAAATTTTGAAACATTCACATGTACATTTTTTACTTGTAGGATGACAAATACATTAAGGACCTAATTCTGCTGAGGACAACTGGACAATTTGTTAACTTGAACAACATAATTAAGGGAGAAGGGGCCTTGCATCGTATCCTAATTGCCTCTACTTCCAGGTGTGCAGTAAGGTAACCCTTCCCCGACCCTCGGATTTGAGTATAGCCATGTCACTTGCTTTGAGCAATGAAATGTACTCAGAAGAGACACATTGCCTACTGAGTTTAACTGCTGATACCCAGCTTGTTGTCCATCTCTTCTGCTGCATAGTTTCCATGGAATCATGGAAAATATGAAGGTGCTATAAGGTTTATGCCAACTGGAGTACCAAGCCAACACATAGAGGATTGCTGTCCTGGAGAATTACCTGGACCCACAGCACACTTCGGTTGGATAAGAAATAAACTTGTGCTAAACCTCTAAGAATTTGGGGATGGTAAGAATTTCTTCATAACTTAGCATATTCTGATTAATAGAATCTAATAACCAAATTAAGAAGCAATATTTACTGTTTGTATGTTATTTACTTACTACAGGGAATCAGCTGACAAACTACCACAAACAATATGATATTCAATAAAATGTTGAAAAATTAATATACAGAAATGAATAGCCTTCATATATACAATAAATATAAAAGTATGATATAATTAAAATCTCTATTTATGAGACACTCCCAAATTGAGAACATACCTAGGAATAAAATTAATAAGATGTGCATAATACACATAAAGAAAAATTTTAAACATTAGTAAAAAACTCAAAAGAAAACTTGAATGAATATAAAAGCATGTCATGTTCTTGGATTCAAGACATGGCATTATAAAGATTTAAGAATTTTCTACATTAATTTGTAAATTTCACATGGTTTTATTAAAATAGCAAGACATAGTTATTTCAGAATGCATACAGTTAAATGAAAAGCAAACTTCCTGGGAAATTGTCCAGAGAAATAGGGAGTAGGCTACCTTTAGTACTTACTAAGATATATTATAAAGCTACAATAATAAAAACTGGTGATTCTAGTAGTTGAATAGTCAGACAGATAATTGGAACAGAGGAGATATTTAGGAATAAGCCCAATACATACAATGATTTAATATATGATAAAACAGTATTTTAAATCAGTGGTAAAGATGTAACCTTTATTAAATAAAACTCTTTACACAAATATACATAGTAGAAAAGTCAAATTTTTAAATATTAAAAAACTAAAATCATTAAAATACTAATAAAAAACAATAATCTCAGAGTAGGAAAGGTATTTCCAATGTGACATAAAGCCCAGAAGATGTAAAAGGTGAAAATAAAAATTCAGGTACATAAAAATAAAAACATTTTCTATGTGATCAAAAGTATCAAATACTAAAGGTGAATGGCAAAGTATAAAAAGATAGTTGCAATTCATATGAGGAAGTTACTATCTACACTAATAAAAGAGAAAGATGCAAATTGACCCTACCTTTGCTATGCCCACCATCCAATCAGAAGTGAGCATCCAAATTAACCCAACAAAGATGGTGAGTTAATTTGCATACATAGGCACCAAGTGGCCGGGGGCGAGGTGGGATGCTTGCATCATCACCATGGTGATGATGCAGGTGTTCCACACCACCCCAGCAGCTCCGGGTCTCTGGGCAGCATAGGAAGGCGGAAAGGCGGCTCCGGGCTGGAGCAAAGGCAGTGCTGGCTGCCAGGGGAAGGAAGGCCCATTCTTGCACAACTCTTTGTGCATCAGGCCTCTAGTTTTTAATATAAAAAATATAAATCAATATAAACATTAACAAGCCAATAGAAACATGAACAATGGATATAAAATAAAGCACATACAAGGGAATAGAAACATACAAAATAAATCAAGCAAGCAAACATTACACTGAGAGATTATTTTCATAGATTAGCAAAAATCAAAATAGAAACAATGTTGATAAGATGTAGGAAAATAGAAATTTTCCTTCATTTCTGTTGGTATAAATGACAAAGTCTTTGTGGGAGTAATTTGGTAAATATCTACCTTTCAAAAAAAATTCCCATAGTATTTGAACCACTAGTTTAATTTTTATAAATTTGTCATACAGATATATTCAAGTTTACAATGAGTTAGACACAAATATAGCCCACCAAATAGTTTCTGTAATAATTAATAATGATGATGATGATGATGATGATGATGATGATAGAAATATGACTTTAATGCTTATAAATAGAGAACTAGGTTAAAGAAAAGCTTGGTGCATCCATACAATGGAATACTATGCAGCCTTGATAAAGTATGAGACATCTCTCTATGACTAATTTGGAGCAAGCTACAAGGTACATTGTCAAATAAAAAATGCAATGTTTAGGTGCAGAACAATGTTTATCTCATGCTAACATTGACGTTTTTATTTGTGCCTTTTTGTGTGCATAATATTAGTCTGAAAAAAATATTGTAGAGCCTTGGCAATAATGGTTGCCTTTAATACAGAGGTAGGAAGAAGACTTCCTTTCTATCTTGTGAATTTCATAGTTATCCTCTACTAAAATAATTAAAATAAATGTTTAAAACAAGATTGGCAGACGCAAATAAACAAAAAGAAGGTTTAGAGGTTTTATGAAGAGTTCGGGTTTACTAAGTGTTAGCAATTTTAATAGAACTGTAAAAGACAAATTGCACTTGAGGGTTGGTTGTCACAATAATCTGATTGCCAGATGACAGAGCACCTCCACTTTACTCTCACCTTTCCTAGATTATTTCCTCTTCCATATTCTAGAATCTTGTACTTTTTTTTTTAACTTTTAGAGGAAATTAGAAAGAAAACTGTGCTTACAGAATATACAATGTGAGGTTTCCAGAACTAGGTGTGAACATCAAAGAAATCACTGGATGATCCAGGTGATTACTTACAAAGTTGAACAATGAATATGATACCCATTTCATCCCTCACTGAACCCCACCTTTTGTATTTATATTTCTAAGAAAAAATAACGAAACACCTGCCTTGCTCTAGTGTGTAAAGATATGGATCAGATTTATGTCTTGAAATAAATTCAGAAATAATAACTTCTCCACTTTGTTTTTAGTTATGAGACTACAGCCGAAGACATTTTGACATTTGAAAATAAAGCAGAAAGGGAGAGCTGGAATGAGAATGGGTTGGTATGTGGGAGCCAAAAGAACAAATAGTTAGGAACACCTGCTGTGTGGTGAGCATTGTGCTAAGCATTTCACATAGATATTTCATTTATTCTTCACAACACTAAGAGGTATGTATCATCAATATCATTTGATGTAGTTGGTAAGAGGCAAACCAAGTTCCCAATACACTTTGCCCTGCATCACATCTTTGAACATTAGTTGGTATTTTTGTTCAATGCTTTCTCATTTTCTTATCTCACATTTTGTAGAATACCATTCTTCCTTCATAAATGGAATTTCACCTATACTGGGGAAAATTTTGATACTAAGAACTCAAAAGAGGAGCAGAATATCAAATGTGGTGCTCTTACAAGAAAGAAAAAGTATGGTGATTCACTAAAATCTTAATTCATTCACATTTCAGGAATTTACAGCTTCCCTCATCTTTCCCTTATAAAAAGTAAAATTATATATTTCTTATTTTTAAGTACCTTAAGGTACTTTTATTTTCAAGTTTTAAGTCATTTGTCAACTAGTTTATGTTGGGATGCCTGTTCTTTATCCCTGTTTTTTGAGAGATCCTAAAATTTTCTAAAGCTAACATTTTTTTTTCAGATTGGCATGACATAGAGACATATGTGAAGAACATTTCTGGATGGAGATGGTAGGTTAGTCCTGAGGCTTTTAGGTTACTTTTGTGAACAAACAGAAGAGTATCAGGACTAAATTATAATTTCTAAACACGTGTACATGCTTTCAAACTAGCTTTTTTTGTTAGCTGCAGTCTAGTTTGTTCAAATTCACCATGACTTTAGCTTTGTTTCTAATGAGGAAAGGTGCCTTTGTTCATTCTAAAGTCTTCCATTTAGAAACAAAGTTCCAAATGCCAGACTGAATCTGGAAGTGATTACTCATTGGAATAAAACACGATAAGTACACATTTGAGTGAATGCTCACAGCTGTGTTTTTTATTAAAGAAATTCAGGAAGAAGAGTTTTAATGCTGCATTACAGTTGAGAATCTTAAGGTATATAATATTGGCAATTCCAAATTAGAGCTCCCCTGGCAACTATCACTCTGTGACATCACATTTTATCTAATGAGGTATTAAAATGTACTCTTTATGTAGGGGAATTAGAGATAAGAGGAGAGTGGGAGTCATCTCTTAGTAGTCTTAGCTATAATGTTTAATCTATGCAGTTGTTTTATGTGCAATTATATTTTCTGCAGTTCTTATAATTTCAGTAATTCGAATGTATTGCATATGCCATAATGCTATAGTGATATCAGTCAATTTCTTTTCATATTCCATTTCTCCCACTCATTAATTTCCCTTCTAACCCATAAGATTTTCTGGAGCTGTTAACAGTTTCCATGTTTACTCTTGTTTAAATCTCACTCATTTTACAAACTATTGGTTGAATGGCCTCAATGACAATCTCTACCTAGTGGGTCTGGTTTCAACCAGTCACGAGTGTCCTCTCCCATTTACTCATGATTTTGGCTTCTGTCTTTTTATAGCGAGGGGACCAGTCACTATTGAATAAAGATCTGAGTGGTCTCCAATACAGACAGTTAGTGTAAGAATTATCTCTCTTCCAAGATGATACACAATCCTTTGCTTAATATTTAGCACAACCCTGACTGAGCACAAGAAAATGGATGAGGATTGCAGACTGTTGGATGCTGTCTACAATTGCTAATTCTGAGTTTCATAAGGCAACTGTGTACTTTGAGTGCCCTTACATTCAAAATATGAAATGAACGAATGCTAATTCTTCAATCCCTTCCCCCAGACAGAACCTTGCAGATGGGCTGATTAAAATCATAGGTCTGTGTTAAAGGAAAATTATTGCATTAGAGGAAGCGTTTGGGGAACGTGGGCGATGGGTTGGGAAAAAGTAACAAACAAAAGCAGATGGAGTGTCTTGCTTGGCAAGAAATTATTCCATTATTCTTTCATTATCTATCTTCTGAAATGGGAGCACATAGAATAATAGTAGGTACAGATTTGTAAGAACCAAAACATCAGGTAAAACTCCTTCAGGGCCAAGACAACTAATAGGCTATTGTTTAATAGCTTTATAAAAGCTTGATATTTTGTCTTCATTTGTGCTTTGTAAAGGTTCACTTATGCAAAGAGCAACTGCATCACATGACATGTGTCCAGATTCTTAAAACAAATATCTCCAATTAGCATTTTGAATGGAGTACATGGGCACTCCAACATTTTCACTAGAACATATTTCACTGGAAGAGTTTTGCTATCTTTAAGCATACTGATTCCTTTGTTGGAGAGATTGCTACTCCCAAAGTATGTTGGTTCATGTTATACAAAAAGAATGTAGCTCAAGTAATAATGATTTTGAAATTTATGTTGCAGAAAGCATGATAGTTAGATGTTTATCTAAGACTAGAGGCCTGGTGCATGAAAATTCATGCACTAGAAGGGGGGTCCCTCAGCCCGGCCTGCCCCTATCACAGTCCGGGAGTCCTCAGGGGCAGGAGACGACCTGGTGATCAGGGGAAGGCGACACCCCATCACACCTCTGCTGCTGCCACACTGCAGGCAGCACAAGCCTCGGCCGGCCCTGGAAGGCTGGGCAGCTTACATCTGAGGCTTGCCTGCACCTCGGGCTGGCCCTGGGCAGTTGGGGGACTGAGGGGACTGGGGGACTCTGGAGGCACCTGCCACCCCAGTGAGGCTGAGGGGATTGGGCACTGCCATCTTGTGGCTGTGGGTGCCGCCATCTTTGAGGGCTTGGCAGTCAATTAGCATATTCCCTCCTTATTGGCTGTGGGTGCCACCATCTTTGAGGGTGTGACAGTCAATTAGCATATTCCCTCCTTATTGGTTGTGGGCACTGCCATATTTGAGGGTGTGACAGTCAATTAGCATATTCCCTCCTTATTGGCTGTGGGCACCAGCATATTTGAGGGTGGGACAGTCAATTAGCATGTTCCCTCTTTATTAGATAGGATGCTGTAAAAAGAGCATTAATTAAACTTAAGAAAATCAAATTTTAAAATGAAGGTTAAAAACAGTATGGAGATTTTCTAGGGAATATAAGGACCCTAACATTAGAAAGCAAATGCACACATTAGTTCAATAAATTTAAGATGGATTCCAGGAATAGGAGTGCCTTTCACAGTTTTCTGCTAAAACAACAAAAAAGGGGGGGATAGTGGTTATTGACTTGAGGCTACTTTCAGAGGATAGGAGAGTGAACCAGAGAGTAAGAGGACAAAGAAGATTAGAACCAATAAATGTTTGGGGCAGAGGTGTAAGGTCAGGATGCTGGAGAAGTTTGGGGCAATTACTGACCAGAGTCCAGGAAGTGGGGCACTGGGCATTAACCACCTCTCTAGGAAGAATGGAATACCCCACCTTTACAGGACAGTTAATTAATGCCATTGGATTAAAAATGTGGATCCTCTCTATTCTTCAGAAGCTTTAGGGTCTTGATATTAGAACATGATATTCTTATATATAGTCATGTTCCTTTTATGGGAATCATCTTTTCTATAGACACAAATTTATGGGGAGGCAGACTGGTAGAGTGTAAAGTTTCATAGTCAAACATGTTAAGTATGGGTGTCACCAATTTTAGCCCAGAGACTTGGATAAGCTACTTAATATCTCTGACACTTGATTTATTCATTTCTAAAATGGAGCTTATAGTCCTCACTTCATACACTTTTTTGGAAGGATTGGTGGAACACACACACACAGAAAGGATCTAGCAGAGTGGCTGGCATATGGTAGGTGCTCTGTAAATGAGATTCTTTCCTCTCTTCCTCTGCTTTCTTTACTGGAATGGGAACAGCTTAATCTACATAATAATAATATATTTGGCTCTATATCACATGATCTTGATAAAAAGTTTGAAATTGCATGTGGTTTATTGTTGTTTATTTTTTTGTTTTGTTTTTAAAGTTTTTTTTTTAATATATTTTATTGATATTTTACAGAGAGGAAGAGAGAGGGATAGAGAGCTAGAAACATCGATGAGAGAGAATCATCGATCAGCTGCCTCCTGCACACCTCCCACTGGGGATGTGCCCGCAACCAAGGTACATGCCCTTGACCAGAATCGAACCCGGGACCCTTCAGTCCGCAGGCCGACGCTCTATCCACTGAGCCAAACCGGTTTCGGCTGGTTTATTGTTTTTAAGAGGGTTAAATAAGAATTAGGCATCCACAGCATCCAAATATATTAAACACTAGGAATGTAGTGATAAAGAGTTTGCATACACACAGTCCTACTGCTCTGAAGCTTATTTTCAAATAGAAAATAAAAAAGAATACAATTTTTTAGAGGTCATGTAGAAAGTTTCCTTCAAAGGGAACGTGCTGAAGTGTTTGAGACCTTTAGAGACCCCGGAAGCCAGGACGAGTGCTGTGTCTGCTGGGTTCAGGGTGGGTTCTGAGTTGCATCACACACGCTCCTCCCTTCCTCATGCTGCATGCTACCCAGTGTCACTGTCCACTGAGATCATCAATTGCCTACAGCAGGTGGTGAAGCACACATGAGAAAACGTGTGAAAGAGTTTTGGAATGTATATCATGCTAGACAGAAAAGAGGCACTTTAATTATTTAGGGCTCTGCCTCAGCCCTCTGCAGGCCCGCACTCTAGGGAACTCTGACCTCCTGTAGTATTCCTCCTTGCTCTGCTCTCAGATATCAACTCCCTGGGCTGAGGGAGGACCCTGGAAGGCAGTACTGAGACCATTCACTTATTTAATATTAGTCAACAAGCAGTGACATTGAAATATAAGTATCTGAATTCTAATCATCCCTAAAGAACTCTCCAAAATCTGCACTCTACCCCTTCCCTCCAAAGGTATATACATTTATTCAGAGGTTTCATTGGAAAGTATGAGGCCCTGTGATGTGTAGTCTTATGGATCTAACTCACAATTCTTGCTCTGAACGCCAGTTTGTTCACCTTCTTTCAGGCATAAGACGAGGCTTATTTAGGGAGCTGTGGAGATGCCACTTACATTTTTATTGGGTGATTCTTCTGACTTGAATTCTCCTGACAAGTTCTTTGTTTAGTTATCAGAGCTACAGAGCAGGGGCTCCTTAAATGACAGAGACCTAGAGTTTGGAATGAGAGAGACTCTCCAACAACTTATGCTTATTTCACAAAGTCCCATGCTAGGGTTTAAGAAATTCTAAAAGCAAAAACAAACAAACAAGTAAAAAACAAAACAAAAACCAAACCCATTAAATAATCCAAGCACCCTGAGTCCTGTAATACTTCATAGGAAATTAGTACATCAGTGGTGGTGACAGAGAAAAATACTCAGCATCTTAAAATTCTATTGCAGTCCTGGTTGGTGTGGCTCAGCTGGCAGAGTGTTCTCTCATACACTGAAAGGTCCTTGGTTCAATTCCTAGTCAGAGCATATGCCCAGGGTTTGGGTTTAATCCCCAAACAGGGGGCAACTGATCAATGTTTCTCTCTCACACATCAATGTTTCTCTCTCTCTCTTTCTCCCTCTCCTATCCTCTCTAAAAAAAAATTCTATCTAATAGAAGAGTAATATGCAAATTGACCGTACCTCCGCTACACCCACAAGCCACGCCCACCAGCCAATCAGGAGGGAATATGCAAATAAACCCAACCAAGATGGCTGCAGCCACAGAGAGCAGGAGGGAGGCTTGGGTTTCCCTGGCAATGGAGGAAGCCAAGCTTTCCACCTGCCCTTGCTGGCCCAGGCCTCCACTCAATGCTGCAAAGTTACAATTATAGAAGATACATAAATCCCAACAGCTGCCACCACGGAGTGAGCAGAAGGCTTGGCTCCACTGCAGGCTACAAAGTTTCAATTGTAGAAGATAAATAAATCCCAGATCCCAGGGCCTCTGCTTGGGTCACCGGGGGGCATGGCCGGCCTGCAAACCACCACAGGCCCCTCGCCCAGGCCACCCCACACCCCAAGGGAAACCCCACCCTGATCCGGGACACCCTTCAGGGCAAACCAGCTGGCCCCCACCCATGCACCAGGCCTCTATCCTATCTAATAAAAGAGTAATATGCAGATTGACCATTACTCCAACACACAAGATGGCTGTACCCATGTGGTCAAAGATGGCTGTCCCCATGTGGACACAAGATGGCCACCAGGCCTGCAAGGGAGGGCAGTTGTGGGCGATCAGGCCAGCAGGGGAGGGCAGTTGGGAGGGACCAGGCCTGCAAGGGAGGGCAGTTGGGGGCAATCAAGCCTGCTGGGGAGGGAATTAGGGGTGACCTGGCCAGCAGAGGAGGGAAGTTAGGGGTGACTGGGTCTGCAGGGAAGGGCAGTTGGGGGGTACCAGGCCTGCAGGGGAGGGCAGTTAGGGGCAAACAGGCTGGCAGAGGAGCAGTTAGGCATCAATCAGGCTGGCAGGGGAGTGGTTAGGGGGTGATTAGGCTGGCAGGCAGAAGCGGTTAGGGGCAATCAGGAAGGCAAGCAGGTGAGCAGTTGGGAGCCAGCAGTCCTGGATTGTGAGGGGGTGTCCGACTGCCCGTTTAGGCCCGATCCCACTGGGATCGGGCCTAAACGGGCAGTTAGACATCCCTCGAGGGGTTCCAGATTGGAGAGGGTGCAGGCTGCGCTGAGGGACACCCCCACCCGCATGCATGAATTTCGTGCACCAGGCCTCTAGTCCTATATAATAAAAGCCTAATATGCAAATCAATGGCAGAATGACTGGTGGAACAACTGGTTGCTATGATGTGCATTGACTGCCAGGGGGCAGATGCTCAATGCAGGAGCTGCCCCCAGCCCACAGGCCCCAAGCCATGCAAGGTGGGTGCCAGCAGGGGCCCCCTGATCGCCCTGCCAGTCACCCCACATATTGGCCCTGATTGCTGGCCAGGCCTAGAGACCCTACCTGTGCAGCAATTTCATGCACTGGGCATCTAGTGAATAATAATTCTATTGCAAACAAGTAATTGATTAAAGATTGATTTTTTTCCAGGATTTGAGGACTTCACAATTAATATACACAAGAGACAGCATATTTTAATAAGCTGTCAATGAAGTGCCCCAAATAGAAAATATACTGCTGCCTGCTATTGGAGCTACCAAGTTGAAAAGTCATTCTGTTTCCACTCCATAATATAGGGCACCCTTAAAAGCATTAAACATTAAGTTCTAAAATAAGAGAAAAAATATAAAGAATAAAAATCCATAGCACAAAGACAAAACTCTAGAGATAGAATTCAAGAAAATCTGTTTATTTGTGACCTATTTTTTGCTTTTCCATTCCCTGATGAAAGCTTTGTTAGTAGCTGATGGGTCTCACATGCATGAGGCTGTTAATCACATTTAGGAAATTTACATGCTGTTAACTGCATATGAAACTCACTTAAATCTGGCAGATTTACTACCTTGGATCAGTCTTATTTCATTTAATCCAGACTGATTACTAATACAAATTCATTTTCACTTGAATATGTAAGTTTTGCCTTGATAATAACCCCTTCCCTTTCATATGAATGACAACCCTGATGTAATTCCTGAGCAGTTTGGAGAAGGTGTGATTCTGAAGCTCCAAACCTGGAATATACTGTAAATCAATAAAGCAAGCAACATACTTCACAAGTTGGTGCAGGCATGCAAGTACACAAGTTGAATGAAAATAAATTCAAGTCTGCATGAGCTTTTTATTTTGGTTCCAGTTGAGAGCAAGTACCAAAATGTTCTCTTTCTAGGTGAAAGCAGGACTCCCATGGAAGGTGAAACCAGATGTAACTGCACTGTCACAGGCTTGACTCTTGTTAGCAGATAACTTGGTATTTTTATAGAAAAAAATACCACATGAGATAGATGCAACGGCTGGAGCTATTTTTTTTTTTTTTAAATGAATTGCAGAGAATGAACCAAATGCTGCTGGCTCAGTGACATCTGAACACTTGGATCCTCTAGAGCTCAGGAGGATACTGCCTGTGCCTTGTGCCTTTCTCACTTCTTCAAGAGAGAATGGATGAAAAGCCCAAATGGAGAGAGAGAGCTCAGGCTGTGGATTGAAGGGAAGGCTGCAAGGAAGAAAGGGAAGCGCAAGGAAGCTGGCCCTACAAGGACACTCTAAACCCAGCCTGAGTCACAAATGATCAAGTGGTGGGTTTTCACTTTGGCCCTTAGGTTATTTCATTATGAGGAAACTTTGCTGTTCAGAGCATCAAGATTTGAAGTTTTGAAATTTTACGCCATTTCCAGCTGATCCAACAAAGCATGATGCTTTTTGTTCCATGAAAATATAAGACATTATTATTGTGCTTCCAACTTATGCAAAGTTGCCTCCTGTGTAAAATGGGATTGATATTAATATTCCCTAAAGTACCTTAGAAAAGCTTGCCATGTACATTAAATGAATTAATTCACCATGCAGCCTCATATAGTACAAGGTCAATGAACTATAGCTGCTGTTCTTCTGGTTATTATGGCCCTATTTCCATAGAAAGATTGCCCAGTCATGACACTTACTAGTAGAAGGCAGGCAAATGATAACACAGCAAGTGGATTAAAGGCCAAATGGAGGACATTTTTCATTTGTCTTTTCTATCAACACTATACTTATATGATTAGGGAAAATCTCCCACCTCCTTTTGACTCAGTTGCTATAAAATTAAACTGAAAACTGATCATTGAAAACTTTAAAGGGAAAAAGAAGTCACAAAATGGCAGTCCGAAGACTGATTTTTTTTTGGTTACTTTGTTTATTCTATTGTGTATTGTATTTGGGAGGGGGGGTAAACTCAAATAAATATTCTCAACCACTTAGACTTGGTAATGGTTCTGTGGGTAAAAGCCATTAGTTGAGAATATATGTGTCTGTGTGACATCTTATTTTATTGTTAACAGAAGTTGTAGAAGCAGGACCTTTCCTCCTGCCTTCTGCCTCCTTGTGACCCTGCATTTGCACTTTCTCCCTCATTCACTGGAGGGAGATTACTATCTGATAGTTATTTCAGGGGTGCAGTAATCTCTCAAAAATCTCAGTGCTCAGCATGATTGTCTTAATTTGTCAAAATCCAGGAAGACACCTGAGCATAGTATGTTATTCATAGATTTTTAGATCTATTGGTATTTGAAATTATTTCTAAGGGTTTTCTGCAGTCAACATATATAATAACATCATGACCAGGTTTATATGCTGAAACATGGTGCGGCATTAATTGGGGTCATTTTTTACAAGCCAGTATGCATTGATTGACAAAATTATTTGAGTGTGATGTGATCTGATTAAGGTAGCTAGATTTACTAATTGATTGTACTGAAATGACAATCATTTTGATTATGTAAATGCAGACCAAACCTTTTAGGTAATTAGAATAATACAATGTATTACAGAGATATTATATATGTGCAGTAACTTTGTTCCAGTGCAGTGCACATGTACTGGAACAAAGGTGAAAGGTTAAAGGTGCTAAAAGGACTTTCTGGTTTAGAAATTGTCACAGTGCAGATTTCTGGTATTTGTAGAAATTTGTACACAAGCTCAGCTATGAATCATGGCAGCAGTCACTGAAGTAGAGGAGATGGTGAAAATGAAGCAAAAGCCATGGATAAAGGGATCTGGGGAACACGGGGACCAAGAGCGCACAACACTAGTGCTGCCTAGTACATTCTGTTCTTTCTCATTCCAAGTCAGAGACATGTAAGCAAAAAACACTGGATAAATAATCAATGGAAATGGAGAGATAACAATACAATCCAGAAAGGCTCGTGTCCAGTTTTATCAGACTTATCAAATCAGATGGGCTCTCTACCTTCTTGGGTGTGGGGTTAAGCACATCACTCTACAGTCAAACTGCCTGGGTTCTGGGCCAAGTGTGCCAATTTTACTCATTGGCCGACACTTGGCAGTACACTTAACTTCCCTGCATCTCAACTTCTTGATCAGTAAATTGGGTATACTTTCTTTTATCCTCATCATCCTCATTATTTCAGGCTACCTTTCCCCTTCATTATCTAGGGTTCATTTTGGCTCCTCCCACTTCTTAATACTAAGGCTCTGATAGGCTTCCTCTCAGATCCAGGCTGGCATGCTGTTTCCAGGGACCTTCCTTTTGCAGTGGCCTTTGGTTACATCCTGGCTAGGAAAAATCCAGTGATAGCCAACTCTGCCCAAGGAAAAGAGGCTTGATGCCATTAAAATACTGCCAGCACAACATAATTTCCCACTACTTAAATTAGCATCTTTGCAGAATCAGAATACAGATTTGGTAGAGATAACTCAGAGGAAATTAAATGATTACTCTACAATCGACTTGCAAACTACCCTCCATTATTTTAAAACTACTTCTGATGTGTGTTTATGACACAGATTACCCACATTTGCTGCCCTCTGGAGATAAGAAGAACCCTAGATATTCTTTGCAGATAAGTTTTGGATTAGAGACAGCCATGCTATAATTTATAGAGGCAGATTCCACAGGCTGCATCTCCCATTTGAATGAAAACATTTCATCAAATTGTTTAAAGCAAGGTTGCTTATGGTCGTAAAGAGGGCTCCAGGCACTATTTTGAAACCAGGTACACAAACATACATCCTGCCTGGAGTCCACTCCTTAGCCCCATTACTAATCTTTATCTCAACTTTAAAATGCTCAATTCTTTTCCCAATTTATGGTAGCAACCCTAGAATTTTTAAAGAATCACTCTACCTTTCAGAGGTTTAATCTGAAACCATAACACTCCTAGAAGAAAACATAGGCAGTAAACTATTTGACATGGCTTTTAGCAATATTTTATTTTTTGGCTATGTTTCCTCAAGCAAGGGAAAGAAGAGAAAAAATAAACAAATGGAACTATATCAAACTAAATTTTTTTAACACAGCTAAGGAAACAATCAACAAAACAAATACTCATCCTACTAAATGGGAGAAGATACTGATAAGGGGTTAGTATCCAAAATATGTAAGGGACTCATACAACTTAACAATAACAAAACGAAACAATCTGCCCAGCTGATGTGGCTCAGTGGTTGAGCATCGACCCATGAACTAGGAGGTCACTGTTCGATTCTCAGTCAGGGCACATGCCTAAGTTTCTAGCTCGATTCCAGGAGAGGGCATGCAAGGTTAATGATTCTCTTGCATCAGTGATGTTTCTATCTCTCTCTCTCTCCCTTCCTCTCTCTAAAATCAATAGAAACATGTTTTTAAAAGAAATAATCCTTTTAAAAAATGGGCAGAGGGCCTGAATAGATATTTATTCAGAGGACACACAGATGGTCAACAGACAAATGAAAAGATGCTCAATATCACTAATTATCAGAGAAATCCAAATTAAAACCATAATGAGATATCATCTTATGCCTTTCAGAATGGCTACCATCAATAAATTAACAGTGTCAATGAAGATGTGGAGGAAAGGGAACCTTGTTCACTGATGATGGGACTATAAACTGGGGAAGCCACTATGAAAAATAGTATAGATATTCCTCAAAAAATTTAAAATAGAACTACCATATGACCCAGAAATTCCACTTCTAGGTATTTATCTGAAAATACATATGCACCTCTATGTTTATTGTAGCATAACTGACAATGGCCAAGATATGGAAGTAACCTAAGTGTCCATGGATACATGAATGGATAAGGAAGATGTGGTGCATATATACAATGGAATACTACTCAGCCATAAAAGTAATGGTGCCATTAGCAACAACATGGATGGACCTAGTGGGTATTATACTAAGTAAAATAAGTGAGAGAAAGACAAATACCATGTGATTTTATTTATATGCGGAATCTAAATACAAAATAAATCAACAAACAAAACAGAAACAGACTCATAGATACAGAGAACAAATTGATAGTACCAGATGGGAGGGGGGGACTGGAGGATAGATGAAAAAGGTAAAGTGCAAATTGTCAGTTATAAGAACAGTCATGGAGATGTAAAGTACAGCATGGGGAGTATCTTACCTAATAAAAGAGACACATGCAAATTAACCATCACTCTGCTATGCCCACAGCCAATCAGAGTGAGTATGCAAATTAACCCAACAAAGATGGAGGTTAATTTGCATATGCAGTTGCAGAGCAGTGTGAAGCCTGCTATGAGGGGAAAGGGGGTGGTGGAGGGAGCTACTGGAGTGGTACTCCAGACAGAAGCGAGGACTTGCCGGCTCCGGGCGGCCGGGGAGCGGGGATGTGCCCGCTCCTGGACAGCTGGGAGTGAAGCCAGGGGCCTATTCCTGCACGAATATCATGCAACGGGCCTCTAGTAGTCAATAATATTGTAACAACTATGTATGGTGTCAGATGAATACTAGACTTGTTACAGTAATTGTTTACAAGTTATGTAAATATCTAATTACTATGTTGTACACCTGGAAGCAATATAATATTGAATTTAACTGTAATTAAAAAATAAATTGAAAAAAATTTAAATGTTAAAAAATTCTCTTACCCAAAAATATATTCATTTGAAATCTGCTTCTATAATTTTCTAAATCAGAAAATGGACTTTCCTGGCTTACCTAAGAGTCACCCATGGTGATTTTATCAGGGACACCTGGGTCTCAGCCCTAGAGATAATCAACAGGTAGGTGCAAGTCTAGGGATGGACACTTTCGGAAAACTTCATATGGTTCACAGTGTAGGCAGCCTGCGAACTACTCTGCTTTCCATTCTACTACTCCAAATACTCTGAAGGTCCAATGTGAGAAACTTCTTTGAGAATTTAAGGCTAAGAAAACTTTTTTTTTTCTAGTAATGACTCATCTTTCTTTCTTCTCCTAAGAAGAGAGACTCTTATAATATACTGTATTTCTTATATCTTGGATATAAGAAAGTTTAGAGTCAATTTAAGGTTCAATTACAGTTGCTATCTTTGTTCTCATAGCAAGTATACTTGAGCCCTTCATTTTGGATTTAATCTTAGTATCATTCATAAATATTTGTGTGATACTGTTGACCCTTTAACATGGGTTTGAACTACACAAGGTCCACTTATACATGGATTTTTTCCAATGGGCATTGTAAATATATGTTCTCTTCCTTATGATTTTCTTAATGACATTTGTTTTCTGTATCTTACTTTATTGTGAGAATATAGTATATAATATATATAACATATAAAATATGTGTTAATTGACTGTTTATGTTTCTGGTCAATAGTAGTATATTAGTATTTAAGCTTTAGGAAGTCAAAATTTATACAAGGATTTTTGACTGTGTAGAACCCCTGCGTTGTTCAAGGGTCCACTACCAGTATATTTCATTGTGAGTTTTTTCAGATTCTTTGTGGAGTTGCTTCTTGTTTTTGTCCTCCAATTTTCTCAACTTTAAAATAAATGGCAAAATGAGCTAAATAATGATAATAATAATAATTCCTGCTGGGTTTTTTATTTTATTGATTTTTGAGAGAGAGAGGGAGGAAATGGGAGAGGAGAGAGAGACAGAAGAGAGAGACTGATTTGTTGTCCCACTTATTTATGCATTCATTGGTTGATTCTTGTATGTGCCTTGAATGGGGATCAAACCTGCAACCTTGGCATATTGGGAAGATGCTCTAACCAACTAAGCAACTTGGCCAGGGCTCCTGCTGTGTTTTGATTGCCCTTATGCACCAGACACTGTGCTGAGCATTTACAAATGTAACTCATGTCAGTCATTCTTCCTCCCTCAGGAGGGGGGTGGGTAAGTTTGGATTTAGCACTCCTCCTCTACAATCCTCTGTAGCCTACTCCATTCCTGACTGGGAAATCCCTCTCAGGGATTTCTGTGCATTAGGAGCAGAAGTCATAGTTTCGTGGCCACATAAACTGTTTCCATTTATAAGAATATGCTCCTTTGCCCTGAATGTGAAATTCAACTTTTCTTCAAACTTGTCATACAAAGTCTTGTCTATAAAAGCTTCATGTACAAACTAGTTCTTCCCAAAGAATTAAGGAAGCATAGGATGTTTGCATTGCATGTTCAACTGCACATTGGGCCTTTTGATTGAAAAGGTTTTGTTTAGCCTAGATCAAGGCTCAGCAAATTTCAGTGCAGGGCCAAAGAGGAACTTTTTTAGGCTTTGTGGACCATATGGTCTCTATCACAACCACTCAGACATGCCCTTATAGCAGGAAAGCAGCTGTAGATGGTATGCAAACAGATCATGGCTGTGTTCAATACAGCTTTATTAACATAAACAAAAAACAAATCTGGCTGCTGGGTCAAAAATTGCCAACCTTGCTCTAGAGTATTCCTTTTGATATCTTGTGGGTTTTTTCTTCCTTCTCTGTTAGTCCTTTTGTCAATCCTATTCCCCATCCCTGTCATCACTAATAACTCTAAATTCTCTTTCTTCCTATACAGAGAAATTCTGTCCTTTCCTCCAGAACTTTGGCATCAGATAGTACCTGAGTCCCTGGAATCTCAATTTCTACTCCAAACTTATGAAAATGTTTTTCCAAGTAGAAACAATTTTCCTATTAAAAGGGATTCTAGCACTAACTGTTTAGATAATACAATGTTCTCCACCTCATTACGTTTCTTTCATCTCAAACAATCCTATAAGTCAGTGGTCAAAAACTATAATGCCTTTAAGAATAGGCGGTAGTCAGGAAGATGGGACTACAGGGAGGGGCAAATGGGGTGGGGGATGTGAACTGGAAAGGCATGCTCTCCCTGAGGAATTCACATCGATCTTTCTAAACAACACTATGTGCATTTGCTAAACAAACCAGTAGACTAAAGTTAGCCCAATGATTACCAGTGCAAGATGTTTTGTAAAATTTGTGGGCATTAATTTATACATTTGAAACTGATACTCAAAATCCGAGTAGTTTTTCCACAGCTGGTAAGGGGCAGAGTACTTTAACAAATACTTATTGAAATCCTACTTACTATATGCCAAGCCTTGTGGTGGGACAGACAAGGGGAAGTTCCTGTCCTCAAGAAACTTGCAGTGCACTGTGAGAAACCATGTGATGGGGATTATTTGGGGTGCTTTTCACTCCCATGGTTGAACACTGAACCCAATCAAATAGGGGTCAACTTCCTGGATGATGCTCATTTGATATGCAAAAGACAAATGGGGTTCCGTGAGGCAAATTTTATACTGATCCAGAAAGCCAGGGTCCAGGAAGTTCAAAGGACCTGAGGTAATAGGCAGCATACTCCCTATAAGGAAAATATAGGACATGGAACCAAAGTAGGAAAATTGCAGAAGAGATTGGGTAGAAGGATGGCCAGGTTAATTATGCATTTTGAAATGGGTTTATTTCTAGGGACATTCGGGAGACATTGAATGATTTTAAGTATCAATGTTATACTTTGAAAAGATGCTTCAAGCTTGATTTTAGATAATATGTTGAATATAGTTTTTGACCACTGACTTATAGGATTGTTATAAGATTCAATTCTAGGAACCAGAGTAGGATGTAGCAGTAATCCAGGCCCGAGATGATGGTAGCTAAAAAAAGGTCTGAGGGACCTGGGCAGAGTCAAGCTGGTTAGAGATTGCGGGGGAGACTCTGGTCACATTTTCATCAACCAACCAATACATAACCTTGTTTATGTGTTTAAAATTTAAAGGCATCCGAGTTGATTCATTAACATCGAACCCCTTGCCAATGATACTATAACTTGTACCTGAATGAAGATGCATGTTTTCTCTGTAAGGCATATTACAGACTTCTTGCACTTCAGAACTTTATGCTTGGGGGCCATTTTAAACAGCAAAATTACCAACACAAAGCACAAAAATGCAGAAAACATGGCATGCAATAGACCTGGAAGAGTACACTTGTTTACATTATGGGTGCTAAGACAAGAAGGCACAGCTTGGAACCTGTACATCTGGTAACTCAAGATTTTTGCTGTTCTATACATGTTAATAAATGACTACAAAAGTATTGATTTGAGGGTTACAAATAATTTTAGTGAGTAGGCCAATTGACAATATAGAATCAATGAAGAATGGGGAACAACTATTCTTAGATACATAGCTTGTCTCCCCAATAATTGCATTAAGTATTTTTATCTCCATTTCATGGTTTTCGAAATTACAACAAAAGGTCTCATGGATAACAAGGACTAGAACTTACTAGACCTCATTTATTGATGGGAAGATGGCTCCTAGGGGCTGGGGAATAATAGCCACAGTGACTAAATTGAACCCTTATTTAATTATGTCTATAGATACCATCAAACTCTTCAGATCTCCCCTCTTCACCAGTTCCCATCACTTGATCACTCACTACCTACCATTTTATGGTAAAAGCTCTAAGTAGCTACATAAGTGCTTTAGTTTTTTCCTTATGTCTGTTTCATAGAGAATAGATTTTTCATTTACTGACTCATCTTTGACTGGGCTAGGCCAATACTCAGAGCGAAAAATCCTGAATTCACTATCCAACTTCCAATCAGTGGCTTACAAACCCAGATAACTTGATTTATCTTAATAGTGTGATAGCAACTGACAAGGGCAATAACATGAAGATAAGGCTGGACTCATATCTCTCCCTGTCAACCTGGTACCCTGTTCATTTTTATTTTTGAATAAGCGACTCAATCAATCCCCCCTTGCTGAGTTCCTTGTGGCAGCCACTGTGAATTTGTGGGGAATGTTAATCACTCACTATCAGTTCTGGAGACAGTGGAATTTTATTACTTTTGTTTTGTTTTGTTTAAATGGAGCCATTTGCCATAAGACAAATCTGCCTTTAACATCAGAATAACAACTTCTGTGGAGATTGCCTTATGGAAATTGTTACTGGGGGAGGGCCTTATATTTCACATTGGCTTCTGAGTGGGGCCTGTGTCCCAGGGATGGGGATAATTGCTTATTTGGAGAGAAATGCAGAGGTGGGGTGTGGGGAGTAATTCTTCTGTTACTCTAGTAGTGCAGAAGTGCTAATGGACATCTAACTGGTGCTAAATTCAAGGGCATAATAAGATTTGTTAAAATTACCCAAGGAGCAATGGAGGGAAAAGGCGATATCTGGTCAACCTCATCAACCCTAGGGATCAGTTAACCCAGATTCTCAAATCCAAATTACTTTAGAAACACAAGCCCTGTTTCCTTTCCACAGACATTACTCTGGGTTATAGCCCACGTTCATGAATTCTATATTAGTTGGGGAGAGGGCCAAGGCATTTGTTTATCCCCTCATTCTGACTTACCCTTTGTTATATATTTGCTGGTGCAAATGATGTCATTAAAAATTATACACATGGAGGGTAATAAAAAAAAATTTCAGACCCCATTTCCCAAAGATCCGATCACCTAAAAGGAAGGAGCAATAAATCTAAGGGACATCAGCAAGATGAAGAATCATTTTAGGCAGGTTATAGTGCTCCAAAGCATCATTTTTATTTTGCACTGTGATTATCTCACCATAATCATACCCCTGTGTTCCATTATTGCTCATAATAAAAGTCCACATATTGGAAAGGAAAAGCTTTTACAGGAGACTAACATATCCTTCTACATTCGACAGTTTGAGAGTAGGCTAATAGTAATTAGGGGGGGCGGGGAGTCAGGAATCGGCTACATTCTGCCATCTCCATAATTAAACAATAAAATTACTATATCATTTCACACAGACATTGTAAATACTAAATTAAGAAGCTCCGATGAAATGTCAGAAGCATTTTCTTATGAGTTTATATCAGCCATGTGATTATATTGATTCTGCATGGCAATGAGATAACATTCCACTGTGTTTATTTTTCTCCAAATTGCCTCCTAGAAAGTAATAAAATTAAATCCAATATAATATTAAATGTAAATATGCATGGATATTATATGTAAACACCCATTTTAAACTCTCTTTGCTTTTTGATATTTTCTGAGCATAATGTTGTCAAGCAACAGTAATATTCCTTTTCCCCACATGGCCCACCCTCATTTTCACTACTGAGAGAGAGAGCACTCTTTGTCATTTTACTTGACATTTGTTTCATGATTTGTGGAAAAGAAAATACCAAAAAAAAATCTGCTTTATAAAAGTTAAGACTTTGTTATTTTTTACATTGATACAGGCTTCATTACACTGCTTTACTTCTCATGTTATTGTATTTTTCCATAAACCCATCACTTCATGTTAATTGGATAATTAAAACAATTGCTCTTATATGACTGTTGATTGCAGTGTCCAGCTAGGACTGCCCTTGCAACTCCAACATTAACAAGACCTTCCTATTTGTATAAAACAAGGCTTTTTATCAGAATAAAGTTATCAGTCACCTTTGCCAAGTCAAGAAAACCCAATAAATGATTCTGGCTTTGAGAGTTCATGTAAATTGATTAGATATGGAGGCTCCAAATTGGAGTAACAAAGGGTATCACAGGGTTAGCAGAAAGAAGGGTGTCCCATACAAATCAATTACTTTTTAAAAGTGATGTGTAACTGAGATCTGGAGGAATTAAAAGGCTTGCTCATTATGGCTCACCCTCCTTCTGTCATCCTATTAGTATCTTGTGCTGTAGAACTTTTATATCATTGCAAATAGTGTTCCCTCTGTTCAGGAAGAGTAAGTCACTTGCTTCTGTTAATCAGAATGATTTATTTGCCCTTTTCTCTCTCTGGCTTGTATGTCCCTGCATCTAACAGAGTTCTTAACACATAGAATTCTTAGTAATTGTTTGGTAATAGGATGCTTAAGGTCAAGGTCACATAGCTAATTAGGGATGGATCTGATATTAGAACTCACATGTGTTTATGTGAGCGTGTTTTGCCTATTACTTTGTACTTCCTCCTCTTCACACAACCTATAGAAAAGCTTACCATTTTATTCTTTTTTTTGGGAAAGTAACAAAAGAAGATGAAATGTACAACTGGATTTGTTAATCCATAAGGCAAACGGGCATTTTCCCCCCAATGGAGCCCCCAAAAAAGTAGACTTTTCAATGCAGTTTTAAGTTCACAGCAAAATTGAGCAGAAGTACAGAGATTTGACATATAACCCCACCAGAGTGATGTATTTGTTATAACTGATGAACCTACATTGACACATCTATTCACCCCAAGTCCACAGTTTATCTTTGGGTTCACTCTTGGGTTCATTCTATGGGTTTGGACAAATGTATAATGACATGTATCTACCATTATAGTATCATACAAAGTAGTTTCACTGCCCTAAAAGTCCTCTGTGCTCCATTCCATTGATCCCTCCCAGCTCCCATCCCCTGGCAAACTCTATTTTTTTTTTTTTTTTTTACTGTCTCCATAGTTTTGCCTTTTCAAGAATGTAACGTAGTTGGAATCTTACAGTTAGTATAATGAGGCCTTTTAAAAGTTATTTATTTTATGGGAATAGCACTGACCATACTTTGCATAGAAGCACTACCATATTTTTATGAGTGGGTCTACCTAGTATTGCAACAACTTGACTGGAAAGGACATTTTCATTTTTCTGACTGATTGTTTCTGCTACACAATACCATAACAAGTAGACAGGGTGCTTCTTTTGCCCCCTCAAGTTAGCATTAGACTGAAATAACAGATCTCTTTGGAGTCAGGAATTAATGTTTAGATAATGTACAAATGAATACAGAACCCCTGCTTCCTCCCTCGCTCCAGTTATGATGGGCTATACTAAATTCCTTCCTAGTCTTCCTTCTCACAAATAGCTTGCCTTTTTAAGACAGTTGGGTGATAATAAAATAGAATTATAAAAAGAGAATATATATAATATTATGTATGTATATATGCATGCACATGCACTCTTGATTATTTGTACATAATTATAGGGCCTCATGTGTGTCTGGCATCATTATCATTAATCTCTAACCAAATCAGGAAATCAAATTAGACATGGACAGAGATGACACTGATTTTCAGATTCCTTTAAGGAAAGGATGCTACATTGGATTCTTAGGGGCAGTAATATCAGTTATGTATTTTATAAATATGGCTTATTCCAACTGTATCTTCATTTCAAGTGTTGGTGATTTGGGGGTTCTAGAAGGCATTACTAATGTATCCATGATGCCACTTTTTCAAGTGTTTTGCCAGGTAAATAAACTGGAAGTGGCATCCTTGCATCTCAAAGAAGCAAGGTCAAATGAGATGATGCAGAGACATGCAAAGTTTCTTTAAAGTAACTCAGTGAAGGAAGTTAGGACAAGTGAATGTACTTGGTGAGCTATCTCCCAATGGGACTCTATGACTATAGGACCATCCTTAGAAGGACTCACTAGCTACAGAGGCCTCCTAGACTCCATGCAGTAAAGTGGGGTGCACAGGCCTCTGGCTGCCTTCTAGGCTCTGCATATCTACACAAGGCCTGGCAGTGCCTTCCTCCCACACTCCATTACTCAGGGGGAACAGAGTAATACACCTGACTTCATCACACTGCAGGGTATTTCCAGCCTCTCCTTTCTAACTCACAGCATAGTTGGACTATAGTACAACACAGTGGCACATGTGGAAATGCCCCCTCCAAACTCATCACCTTACCTCTACTATCTCATCCCTGAGAGACAAAAAGTAATTCAGTCCTAGGATGCTATGGTCTTTTTGTTTCTGGCTTTATTTCTTTGTACCAATATTGACTTTCAAAAATGCCTGCTGGCTCTGTCATCAACTTCATCTTTCTTTTCTTAACCCAGAATTCTACCATTTTCTTTCACCCAACCACTGTCAGTGGTCTAAATGTGAGACACTGAGAGAGTTACTTGGTTTTCTTTATCTCAAAGTATTTTTTCTTGACCTTTCTGAATCCACTGTTTACTCTTTTGATATCATGTAAACACAAACCTTTATTAGCACAAAAGAACAATTTTCTGTAAGTTAAAAGGAGTTCAATCAAGGAAATATTTATTTCTTTAAACTTCTAACTTCTATCTCAAAAAGTGTATAAGCTTGTCTAAAGAGAAATTTAAGATTTTGAAGTTATCTCACATTAGCAAAAACAACTTGGAGCAATAATCATTTTAAATGAACTGTCAAATAATGTCAACTCTAAAAAAAATGTTACCATCCACTCACAGAATAAAATAATTTTCACACATGCTCTAAAATTTAGAATGAAAAATCTTGTTTGGCACCATTTCAAGGCAGCATTGATAGAGGAGGAATGTGAAGATGTATCATTAGTGGTACAAAAAGAATATTTTCATTTTTAAAAACAATGAATATCTTAAAGATACAGCTCTAATTAGTAATGCTGGGTGTAGTGACACATTCAATTAAGCTCCTAGCATATTCATTGTGATAGATCTTATTTAACAGACTGAAGAAAAACAAGGTTCATATTCTTGCTGCCTTTTAGTTTTGATCAAAATATTAAAGGGTATTTCAGCCTGTACTAGTTATCTTAAATGATATGATGCACAGCAAAATGTATTGATCCACATGAATTGGTCAAAGATCAATTGTCTTTTTGAAAATAATATTTACCTTTTGAAAGGACCTCAGAAACTCATTGACTCTGAAAGTTAAAACTAATTTCCCTTCACAATAGTGATTAGTTGGGTTCCTTGTACCTTGAGTAGTTTAAATTAATCCAAAGTCTCTGAGAGGCTTTGAAATGTTGTTCCTCAAAGCATATCTATGATGCAAGTAGGTGCAGAAGATGGTTTTAGCACATTAGCAGATGGAGAGAACTGAGTCACAAGCCAGTTGGGTGATTTGGCAAAAACCACGGCATCTATAGTGATTACTGCAATCCCAGAATAGAGTTCTCAACTCCTACCTCCCATCTGTTCTTTAAAAAGTCTTTAAGAGCCAATTATCTGTTCTTTTGTCAGAAGAGTCTGTTGATTCTATTAGTAGGGATAGAGCTGGCCCCAGCAAAGTTTGCCTGAACTTCCCCATTCCTGCACTGCTTATTCCTCCATGCATCCACTTCTCAAGATTACTCTCTTCCCTTACAACCACAATATTCTCATCAGCTATTCAAAGCCTTTACCTGTGACACTCAGGTGATAAAAGGAGATCCTTGATAAAGGACACATCTATTAACCATTTCATCTGTTCTAAATGCAGCTCTGGGTACTTCACACCACTTTCTCATTCCAGTTTCACTACCAATTATTGGCATGGGACCATATTTCATAACATACATGATGGATGCTACATAGACAAATTGATGATGGCAGTGCCAGTGGTAGCAAAGTAGAATGTTTACTGAATCAGAAACAAAATAACTGGCTTCTGGTTTGGCTATTGCCTCTAAATCTGTGTGACCTTAGTTAATACATATTTTTTTTTTCCTTTGGAATTAGTTCCCTCACCTGGAATATAGGCAGAGCAGAGTAGACTACATGAACACTCAGACTGAACTGACTCTAAAATTATAGGAGAATGTGATGGAAATTGTTCAATTAAGGTGGACAAGATCAGTGGCTCTCTCAGTGGAGATCACATTTGCAAGAAGACTGCTTTTTAGTCCTTGCCCATGTAGGCGAAAGTTCTCAACTCATAAATCACAGTCATGCCCATCCCCAGGGCATTTAAAATTTCTAGTTAAGCCTGCTGATTCAAGGGGCCCCCTGGGTATCTATACCTATATTTTTAAAAGATCCTGAGGTGTTTGTGATAGGCACTTCTAGATAGGTATTTTTAGTTAAGAATTATTGCTATACACTGAGGAATTCCAGAAAGTGGAGAAGATATTTGGCAGAGTCAGGGCTTTTCTGAGACTCTTAACTCATGCCATCTCTTTGGTCTCAGTGTGATTCTGGACCTACACATTAGGCAAGTGGTTGGACTGGAGAGAGTTTGGAGACCTGGGAAAGTATTGCTTGTAGGACACAAGTTGAGTGCTGTCTATGAGGTCAGGCCTCATTTGCTTTGATTTCATCCAGATTGTTTTCCCTTGCCTCCAATTCAACCTGGATAGAATTTTAATCTTCCCCTAAAGATCACCCATTAAAGATGATGAAATAGTCTGGCTTCCAGATCCATTCAACCCCTCAAACTCTAAGATGAAATAGCAGAGGCATCACTAGTGTCTAATTTTGTCTTTGGAACTAATTAAGCATCCTGTGTGATGCACTAAGTCCAGGATTTTTTTTCTTTTTTCTTTTTTTTTTTTTTTTTTTTGCCTAAAGTAATGGACAGTTGCTAAGGATGGGTCTCCAGGCCAGTATTAATCTGGTTGTCTGAATATAAATACATCTGGTATTCAAAAATTCTCTCATCTAAATCAAATAGCTACTTTAAGCTGGGAATCCCCAAACCAAACGTCTTTTGTATAATTCTCTGGATTTCCAGGATGAAACCAAAGTTATAACATATGCTTTTCCTTACTCAACTATTTAGACCTTTCCTTTGTTGGTATCCAAGAAAACAAAATCTGTCACTTAAAAATGCCTGGACTTTCACTTTCAGTGATCTTGGGAAGGGAGTTGAGCCTGACTGAAAATGAGTCACTCACTAGTTTTAAAATTTTACTTCTCCCCTGATGTCTTGAATCTGAGAAAGAAAATTTACCTAGTGGTCTTGGTTTAAAATGAACAGAGAAACAGTATTTAACTGCCTTTCTTCACAATGTTTTTCTTTTTATTGATACCTTTGTATTTTGGGGGCTCCCAATCAGGATGAGGGGGAAACACCTGCTGCTTTTTCAGAACGTGATTCTACCCATGGTTGGCTTTGTGATCTATCAAAGAAATAACATGTCATTTCAGTACTTGTAGTTTAAGCCCAGCAGTTACAAATGGAAGTCACAATTCCTGTGGCAGGCATTTTGTTAGGCTGTCAGGTAGCTCATTTCGCTGCCGTTTCCTATTTTTAACATTCTCTTTACATAAATAAAATGTAACACTGTGGAAAATGGAGCACCTGAACAAAAACACATGATGAGTGTACCAAAGAGCACTTACATTACTCATTTCAAGTGGTTGGTTGATGATCGATCTTCACTAAATATTTCAGTGTTAGGAATATTTCTAAGGTTATGAACTGAGTAAGGAAGTAAAATTCCTCTAGGTCAAGGATCATCCTCCAGCATTAAACAGCTTTTAAATATCTATGGGGAACATAGAATCCCATAATGGTGTTTAAAGACAATATTAGTGACATTTTCCCTCCATATCTCCTTTGATTAAAATAATCATGAATTTCAGGTCTAGAAAGAACTTGAGAATAAGATGGGTATAACCTTTCCCTAGTTTACACAGTTGATTCTTAACAGACACTGTCTAAAATCCTAATCTGTTATCTTTCAGTTTTGACATCCTCCAACAAAGCCAGGTAGCTCTAGATAAATGAGAAATCAGGTGTTTCCAGTCTTTATCAGAGGTAGCCCATTCCAATTTTATCAAATAAATTATTATTTCAGTATTCTAATTTTACTCTAGCGATTCCAAAGTGATTCAAGGTACGGCTCAAAAAAGGACCAATATAACTTATTTCATAAAATCTCAGTTGGTTAGAACATGTTACAAGGAACCCAGTTTGTGGATTGGAACCCCATACTATGCTAATTTTCTGTTTCATGACCATAATAGACACCTTTAACTTGTGAAAATATGTGCCATTAGCCAAAGAGTGGCCATGGTGCCTGCTTCTCCTCAATTTATCATTAGTAAATCATATCCAATTGAAATCTCATTCTCAACTAACTGTGAGTCAGTAGCAATATGTTGATTTATAAATGTAATTGCCTTTAGTTTTAGGACTGGGACTAAAATTCAGGTCTTTAATTCTTTGTCCAGGGAATTTTCCATCACAGTCTAAAACCTCCCAAGCACCCCTGAAGGAGTGAAACTGGCCAAGATACCTTGGTGCTGCAGATAGTCCATTAAATGTGCCTTAACTTGCAGAACCCAACACAGCTGGTGACCTGTAGCAGCCCCTTTGTAAAGCTCTGAAATCCAAGGCCAGGTCTACTCAGTTTAAAGGGGAAAGAAAGGTTGGGACAGAAAGCAATGGGAGGGGAATGGGAAAAAGCATCGAGCACAACAGAACTCCAGGGCTTTCCAACTCTCTGAGTCACATGGCGGTTGTAAAATGACTTATAGCCCTGAAAATATTGGCAGAACATTCAGCATAGATCATGCATTTCAGGCACATGATGCAAAGGCTTTTTGGCTCACGTTTACAGGCCAGAAATTGATGAGGCTCTAGTGACTTTCCAAATAATTCGTTGTATTTTCTTTCTGTACTAAGTCCCTTGGACTGATTAAAGCAAAACTTCCGAAAGCAAGCCTTCCACTTGCTATATCACTTTTCTCTTTCTCATGTGGCTAATATGACCCTATGTTCTTGCATGGAGTTTTACATTTTGCAAACCCACACAATCTTCATTTCCTGGACTCTTCTCAAAGTAAGCATGCTTGCCCAGTGTGCTCAAATTGGCTAGGGTGCGGTTCAGTCAATGCTCTCAGCTGACTTTAGGTTTGACACTGTGGTAAACCACAGAATCAGCCATGCCCTCTGATTTGACCAATAAGCCAGCCAAAAGAGTAATCATATAAGGGGTGGTTCAACTGTAAAGGCAGAGGTCTTCTTGATCACATGGAAAATCCAAAACTTCATTCTGTAGTTGGAATTCTGCATTTTTATTTCTAACATTATTCTTAGAAAGAAAGTAATGGAGTAGTAACATAAAATACACATATTTAAAGGATAATCATAAAATATTTCCATTTTTAACACAAGGGTAAAGGTATCCTCATCAGTAATTATTAATTTAAATAAAACATGCATTAAGAAAAGAGAAGTTAGATATGCTTATCTGACTATTTTACACATTATCTGTTTATGATTTCTGTGCTGCTTACTGATTGGATGCTGGCTAAGGTAGGTAGGTAATTCTAGTCAAATCTAGTAGAGTAGCTCTTTAGAGAAAGAACGATTTTGTAAATTTTCCTAAGCACTTATGTTTGTTCCCTGGCTTACTTACCATAACTTACATAATGAATCAGTGAATTATTATTATTATTACTACTACTATGAAGAATCTTACAGGGTCATTTTACTCAGTCCATAGGAGGTAAACCCACTGAATCTAATAATTTCAACAATTTTTATCCTTTTGGCCAAGACTTGATAGCCACCAAACTTCTCTTTGACCAGAACCTTTGATTTCATTAATTCCTAGTTAACCACAAGAAAAATGCTAAATATATAGAGCCTTAAGCTAATTTGTTTTAGTTATGAGAGTTAGCTTTTATTTGTAAATCTTCTAAACAACCTCTTAATTTTATCCCTATCTGAAATGTTCCAACCTTTATCATTTATATGACAGAATGTATTATTAATTTTATAAGTTAAAGGTTTTCTTTGTAAGGCTGATTTGTGTATCTGTGTGTGTGAAAATATCCAAGACATTGCTTCCTTACTTTGTTTGTCTTTAGGCAGTAAGGGATTTGATCACTTTCTATAGAAATATGAAAGGCTTAGAGGTTTATTAGCAGACTATTTGAGAAAAGACATTTATTCCTATTTTATTCAGAAAGTGGATTTTTTTCCCAGTAAAATATTACAAGTTGTTGTTTAAGTTCAATGTTTAGTTCTTGTGATAAGATTAGCAATGAAATCCACTTTGTGACAGTTAGCCTCCTTCCCTCCCCACTCTCCCAAAATAAATAGAGAATTTAGATAGAAATGCATCCTGAGAGGCAGAAGACAGTGGCCCCAAGGCAAAAGCAATTTGAGCCTTCATCTCTGGCTTGCTCCCTTAGCTGTTCATTCATTTTGTGGTTTGAATGGAGAGTACATTTCCTAGATTTGCAAAATATATGGAAAATAATTCTACCTCCAGTTCATTGTCCTCTTGGCTATTTTTCTCATTTTGAAGTTACATGGAACTATTTGGGCCTTCCTACACTTAACATTGCTTTAAAATTACAAGACTGAAATTCTAATAGTCCATCCAATAGAGCAGGGCACTAATAGAGATCTACCAGGTGTTTCAATCTGCACACATTTATATGACTCTTCTTTTAGTTAGAATTAATAAAAAATGGAATTAAAGATTTGTGGTTATGGTGTGATGATACAAATGCTGGTGTAAGAGCAGCTTTATGACTACTTGGCAAAGATGCATTTGAGTTCCAAAATATTTTTAAGTGTAAATGTATATTCCCTCTTTGTGTTTCTCTTTGATATGTACAGTCTCATGTTTTAGAGGCAATTCTAAATCCCCAAAACTATATCAGTCAGGAAAAGGCAGGAAAAGTTATCTGTAAATTATCCGCCTATGCTTTATCCATTTTGTGGCTCATTTGTGACAAGTTGACAAAAACAAAACACCAGCTCCCTGGTGCCATCACAGATACCTTTGTGATGCCTGCCTGTGTTTTATAAATGGATGTGTGCTCACCAAGTGTCAATCAATCAAAAAACAGCTGAACATCATGTTAGGAAATAAAACTCTCTTATCTTCCTCCAGCTTTGGGGAGAAAAACAATCATTGCCCAAATCAAAACATTTTCATTAATTTTGAAAATCTCATTACCAAATCTAAAATTTGGTATACAGTAGACACTCAGTAAAATATTTGTGAAATGGAAATAAATTTACCTAAATATAAAGGATTTTCAAGTCACAGTACCTGCTGCTTTTTAATATTACTTTAGGCAATTCCGTTCTATTTTTTTTTTATTGATTTCAGAGAGAGGAAGGGAGAAGGACAGAAAGATAGAAATATCAATGATGAGAATGAATAATCAATTGGCTGCCTCCTGCTTGGCCCCTACTAGGGATGAAGCCTGCAACCTGGGCATGTACCCTGACCAGGAATTGAATCCTGACCCATTGGTTCATAGGCTGACTCTCAACCACTGAGCCACACCAGGCAAGCCAGTTCTATTTTTAAAAAGTGATTGAGTATCAATTTTGTGCATGAACCTGTAGTGGCTTTTGAACAGACATGAGTAAGAGTGAGTGTCTGTATTTAAGGAGCCCAGACTTGAAGCCAGGTTTCAGTGACTTTGTAAAACTGTGCAAGGTCAGCAAAGCCTGGGAAATTCAGGGAAAACCCATGTACACAGCCTGTCACAGTGGGTGCAGCCACCACTTCCAGGAATTAAGAAACCAGATGCTTAAGCCAAACTGATATTAAGACAATGCAAATTTAGAAGCTAAGTTTGTTTTTGGTTTGAAAGAGGGAATAGAGCACAGATGGGCCATTCCTTAGATTTATAATGCAGCAAGTTTGACATTTAAAAGGTTAGAGAAAGAATATTTTGAAGAGAAACCAAGTGCAGTTTAAATGATCCTCATTCACTATGTGCTTTCCTGGGCCAAATTTTAAGGAGTAGGATCTGTTTTCCCCTTACATGTGCATGTTTTTTGGTATGCAGTGTGGGTTTGGGCTATCAAAGTTCTTTGTGCTTCCTTCTTGAATACTACCAACCCGATTGGAGACACATTACAAATTTTACAGCACCATCCTCTCATTTCCTCAGCTATTACTCCCCTTCTCTGCTCTCCCTGTCAAAATAACAATTATTTTAAGTGGTTTTCTCTCAATTTCCTTCCATTCCCCCTGGAAACTTTTTTTTTTTTTTTTTTTAAGATTTGGGTTGAACCACTATGGAGAGGCTGGAGACTGGGACTATCTCTCATAAGATTCAGCAGGGAAATTAACATCGAATTTGGTTGTGAACAATGAAGAGCTAAAGGAGTTCTAATAGCTAAGATATTGATTGAACTTCTTGGAGCTAAGAGATTACTCTTCTCTATTTTCCCCATTTATCCTGGTCTGGCTGCTGCTCTGGCCTCTTTAAGACCCATTTCTCCTCCTCCATTATATCTTCCTAGACCTTTCTCACCCTGAATCAGTCATTCTGGATCCAAATTCTGGATTTACCCCTTAAAGATTGTGTGACTTTGGACAGATTACTTCACTTCTTTGTGCTTCAGTTTGCTTATCTGTAAAATAAGCAAATATAATAAAGTAATAATAGTACCTATTTTATAGGGTTGCACATTTAAATAAGTGACTTGATAGATAATGAGTGCTTCAATATGTCACATAGTAAGTCCTACCATTTTGTTCTTGTTAGTTTATTTATCGAACTCTGTGTAAAATCCTTTGAGAAGAAGGATTTATGTCTAAAAAACTATTTGAAAATCGCTGTTCAAATGTTGTCCCCTCCTCTGTATTATGTGTCAATTAAATATATTGATTTTTCTCTCTCTCAGACTATTAGGTTTGTCTCCTCTTCCTCTATCCATCATCTGAATGAAGGCTTTTCCCAAAGGTCTACACCCAGATTGGATGCTTCCTTTTCTACTTTGGGATTTTATTTGTTTCCATGGCTACAAATAGCATCACCATGCAAGCAACTTCCATTTTCCTGTTTTTATCCAAATCTTTTCTTTTAAAAATACTATAAGCAAAAATCCTTTTAATCCTCTCAAATATAAGAATACTAAGGAGAATGACAACTGGACATGTTACATGCTGTGGTCATCCAAAGGACTTCAGAGACGGACCAGGCTCCTATTAACAAGTTTTAAAAATAGATTTTGGTAATTGACTCCCTATGAATGCCAATTGAGAAAATTACCTTTAAATGAAGGCTTACTATGCAGAATCCTAGATCTTCAAATCATAAACCCGCTTTCTCTTTCCTGGAGCCCCCCTCTTGGGATGCATGAATTACTCTGCATTTTCCTGATGACAGAGTTGCCGGTGTCCATTAGACCCCATCACATCAACTGATAATAACTGTTAAGAATATAATAGCACATTTATGCAGGAGGTCAGCATCAAGGCAGACAAAGAAAGAGGGCAGAGATTAAACAATTCAGAAAACAAAAAAATTAAAAAACATGTCACAGGTGGTTTGGCAGCAAAGAGCATAGTGATAATCTTTTCACCCTTTTATGGCATCCTTCTATTTTCTCCTTTGCAAGCCAACCAGCTTTGAAGCTAATGTTTCTTCTACTGTCAACTTCCCATAGTTTTATAGTTCTGATGGGCACACTTAATGATGTCAACTGGAATTCAGAAACAGAATAATATGACTTTATCTACTAGCAGTAAACGTCAGAGATGGCTAATATGTATTAAGCACAGATTTAGAGCCAAGCAATATGCTAAGTGCTTTTAGTGAATCATCTCATTTAATCTTCTTAGTAACTCAAGAGGGATTTTACAGGTAAGAAACTTGAATATCAGAGAAGTTAACACATTGTGAACCAGTAGTTTTATTGCTAGCTTTACCCAGTGGCCAGATAATTTTCTATTGAACAAGTACAAAAAATGTTTTACATAAATGTTAAAGGCACTCTTTAAAATTAAATACCCATTGCATTTTGAAGTTATTTATTACATGTTCTTACAATCTACTCTCTTTTTAAAGAATTCTCCTGATTGGCTACAAGCCTTAGAACAGAAAACATGAGAATTCTCGTGATCCGTTTAAGAGACTATGACAAGCTCATGTCACAGTTTATAAAAGGGCAGTGCCAAAATTTCAATTCAAATCTCATCCAAAGCCATTGTTCTTAACGACTTCTCTATGCTGTTCTTTTGGCCTGTTGGGGCTGCTATGATGTAATGCCACATACTGTGTGCCTTATGAACAGCACAAATGTATTGCTCACAGTTCTGGGGTCTGGAAGTCCAAGATCAGGGTGCTGGCCTGGTTGGGTTCTGGTGAGAGCCCTCTTCCCAGTGCAGACTGCCAACTTCTCACTGTATTCTCACACTGTGGAGGAGGCTGGGGAGGTCTTTGTGTGTGTTTTTTTTTAATAAGGGCACTGATCCCATTAATGAGGGATCTACCCTCCAAGGGCTCCACCTCTACATACTATCACTTTGGGGTTGAAAATTTCAACATATGAATTTGTGGGATACAAATATGCAGACGATATAAATTATTCTTCAAATTTTATATTAGTTAATTATTTTCATCCAATACACCAGTCAGCTTGAAAATCAATCCCAGAAGCGAGCATGGGGAAGGAAGAGAAGCAAAATGCTAAATTGTGCACAATTTAGAAAATAAGCCCTGATTTTCAAAAGTTGTCAAAAGTTGACAAAATCATACAGATTGTTCATCATGCCTAAAATTTTTAGCTTCAGTTGAGTTCATCTAAATAGTGTGCTCTGAATATCTGTATACATTCACAACAATTTGCACAGATATGAATACCCTCCCAACCAAATGTGTATGTACTATGACTCTGTAACTGGGATCAGCGGCCCCTGACCAACGTGCTGTCAGGTCAGAGACCCCAGCTGCTTCCCACATCACAACTGCATGACACAAGGCATTTGCTACAGTGTTTGGGTTTCACATTTCAGTATTGATTATCACAGCTGTCCAACATGAGTCACAGCCATTTTACATAACCCATTGCCAAGTCCCTAAAGAACTGCAGTAAAAGTTTAAAAAGCCCCTCTGAAAGGATGATGAGTGACAATCTATAAAGGATCTTTCATGAGGAGAGACTGAGACCACATGTAATAGATATGTTCATATTTTATTCATGCCTTTCTGAAATTCCAAAACACCATCACTGGGCATATCAGCATCACACACTAAATATTCAGGTGGAATATGAGATTTGAAATAAAATGCTGTAGAAGTGTTCCATTCATTAGGACTCCAATCCTCTCAGGACTCAACACTTCTATCAGTTTAAGAGAAAGTATTATTCAAAAAGCTTTTTAGTCCAGGCACCAAGGGGTACCCTTTCACCAGAGTGCACTGTATTGATAAATGATATCCTCTTTGCATAAAAGGTCTCTCCTTAAACTAGGTTCATTAAAATAAAAGGCTCATACCTGGGTGTCATTGAGAAGTGATATTTATGTGTTAATCTTAGACACCATTTTCTTTTTGAATACACAAGGGATTAAGAGAAAATATTTACTAGGACAATATGTTGCTCAATCTATAGTCAAGTGTGTCTGAGTCATTAGAACAAGCACTTGAGAAAGACTGAAAAATATTGGGCTTTGTGGTAGAAGAGGCCTAGGGATCAGAGCACTTGAAATGTGATTTTTGTTAATGTTGTGCCACTTAATTGCATTAATTTGTCCAATCTTACCATTAACTTGGAATCAACTATAAGGATTTTTGAAAGGCCTATATATCACACACTAGTCCTTTAATGTTAATTATAATTACTATGTAATATCGAAAGGTTATTATCCAAAACGTCCTCTTGTTCATTAGAGTTGATTTGTCTATGTCACATTTGTGCCTGCCTGGAAAGGATTTGGGAGTGTGGCTTATTATCATTACTCAACTAGAGGCCCTGTGCACGGATTCATGCACATTGAAAGTAAATTAATTAGAAGATGGCAGGCGAGGCGGGACTGGGCAAGATGAGCCAGACACGCCCTGGAGCCAACCTCCCGAGGTCCCTCCATGGCTGGCCGAGCCTGGGGTGGTGCCGGGGCTCTAAGGGTTTCTGCAGAGAGAGCAGGGTCCCTCCAGAAGGTGGGGTCCCTCGGCCTGGCCTGTGGGGATTGGGCCAAAACTGACAGTTGGACATCCACAGCAGGGTCAGGTGTACTGCTTCAGTTTACTTTCTAGGAGCTTTTGATATAAGACAAAAAGAAATTATAACTTCAAGGCTTATTTTAAAATATTTGCATTGTTCAGAATGGCATTTGCAGATGTACCATCATTCAGAGTTCAATATGGACAACTACAGTTCACTGCATTTCCACATGCAACTTATCTAACTTATTAGGTTCCTCCTTTTTTTTTTTAGATTGAATCATCTATCTCCTTCCAACATTTAAGTTACTGGAAACATGTCTCTTTCTATCCTTGATTAACACACTTAAGAAACTCAGATTTGGTTTGAGGGTAGGAGAGGGATTCAGTTTTATATTCTTCTAACCTAAAGAGAGGGTGCTCTGGGGTAATCAAACAGGTGACCACAACATGAGCAGGCTTCGGACATAGCTTTGGTGTTTTGGTAGTAGTGGATGTCTGAGAGGAGTTGGTCTCTTGTGTGAGCTTTGAGGTATGGCTGTATTTCAGTGGGCTGTGGAGGAGGAAGTACAGTGGGAGAATCTGAGAGAAGTCAGAGAGGTAGCTCAGGAAGAGGATACCTACACTCACAGTGAGGCTGAACCCTTATGCCTGCATCTCGTGCAACCCTCACACATTTCAGACCTATACTTCAACCTGAAGAGAGGAAAAGAGGGGAAATGTTCAACAAGAGGAAGAAAGGACAATGAGACCATGGCTTATATCCCCTTTAAGAACTGGGTAAAGCCCTACCTGGTTTGGCTTAGTGGATAGAGTGTTGACCTGTGGGCCAAAGTGTCCTGGGTTTGATTCTGGTCAAGGGCACATACCTTGGTTGTAGGCTCCTCCCTGGCCTAGACCCTGGTCGGGGGTCATGCAGGAAGCAACCAATCGATGTGTTTCTCTAACATCAATGTTTCTCTCTGTCTTTCTCTCTCTCTTCTACTCTCCCTAAAAATCAATAGAAAAATAACTTCAGGTGAGGAATAACAAAACCAAACAAAAAAAGACCTGAGTAAAGAGTAAACCAACAAATGCACACACACATGGGTGTGCTGAGCAGGAGCCCACACCAGAGAATTTCAAACTCTTATTTAAAACTGGAAGTTGTGCCGAAACCGGTTTGGCTCCATGGATAGAGCGTCGGCCTGCGGACTGAAGGGTCCCGGGTTCGATTCCGGTCAAGGGCATGTACCTTGGTTGTGGGCACATCCCCAGTGGGAGGTGTGCAGGAGGCAGCTGATTGATGTTTCTCTCTCATCGATGTTTCTAGCTCTCTGTCCCTCTCCCTTCCTCTCTGTAAAATATCAATAAAATATATTTAAAAAAAATAAAATAAAACTTGAAGTTGTGAAGTATCCCAAGAGGACTTAAACTGTGTTCTCTAGGCTCCCATTTGCTTTGTACACAGAACTGTCTGTTGCTATTGGGACACCTACACTCTTTGCAGTAGCAACTGGGTCTCCTGCTGCACAGATTGCTGCCCACCCACCACAGCAAAGCAGACTCAAGCCTCATGCACACAATGTTCCCTGGAAGGACACCGAGCCACATGTGCAATTTGAGACAAATGCACAGAGTGGGAGGACTACCCTGTAATGATAATCTAAACCCTCCCAAAAGTAAAAATTAACTTTCTTCCTCTTTCAAAGTGAACATTATAATACAGACTTGAATTTGGTATTGCTAATTTTTGTACAGATAGAAGTTGGAATCCTTTCTCAAATTCCAAAAATCCTTATTTTTTTCACCAAGCTCAATCCCATTAGCTTCAGTATCCATGATACCAAAATGGAGCAGTAATGATAGTTTTCATTAACTACTTTCAGCATGTCATTATTAAATCTCTCAGCCATTCCAGCTATCATCATAGTGAAATTGTTCATTTCTTGCATATTCTTGCCCTGATCTATTCCCAGCACAACTCTTCCAAATCAGGACTCAATTATCTGATGAATTGTGTGCTCTCTCAAACCCCTTTCTGTGTCAGGTTGTTAGCTTTTGATTCTCTGATCCTCAGATTTTTCTTGGATTGCCTTTAAGTGTCTTTTGCAAACACTGAAATTGTATGGGTAATTGTGTGTGAATGTGAATTTTTCTTGGTGAGGAGGTCCATGATTTTTATCAGTTTAAGAACTAATGACCTAGTGTGTCACTATTTCCAGATCCTTTGCCCTATGCACTAGCATGTCTGAAAACTATTCTGTCTGTCCAATGCCAAAGCCAGAGGTACTGGCTACTTCCATTATGCTGTCTGGGGGAAATCTTCAAGGTATCAAAAGAGGGCAACTAGTCCACCCTCTGAAATCTCTTCTGCCTAGAAGACTTTATGGCCTCCTCCAGGGAAAGAGATTGATTTCCTCTAGTTATCCCAGAGTTCTGAGAATTAAGGGTCCAGAGAATTCCTAAAAAAAAAATGACTTGGTACTCAACACTCTTCCAGTAGAAGTTCTACAATTCTTAAGCAAAGCTGTAGCTTTCTTTACTTCCTGCCTCATGACTCTTGAGTCTCATCATTTAATTGGAAATCTGCAGTGCCCTTGATTTGAGCAGTCTTGAATTGCTGTTCCCCCTTATAGGAGGCAAAATCCTCTTCCTCTTCCCTAGGTATCTGCTTCCCTTCCCTTATTTTGGTCTTATCTGCTTAACAACATTTCCCCTCATTTAGCCCTTTCCAGTGGAAACCTCTGATTGGATGACAAGGTAAGCTCTGTCTTATCTTTTAGGGAAACTGCAGTCAGTTAAATAACACTGAACAAGAAAAGGAATCCAGCCACCTACATTTGCGTATTAAGGCTTAAGTTTTATAAAGAAATAAGGTTCTATTCTCCTCTAAAAAGATGACCCTTTACCTGCAATCATAGTTAGAGTTTAAAGGTAGAGGCTGATTTTTTTTTTCTCTTTCCATATAATATGATTGGGTACATGTAGGCTTGAACCTAAACTCACAGTATCTGTCCAATGGATGCCCATCTGCCTAGACTGCCACAGGCATCTCCATCTCACCTCATATACAACTCATCATTTTTTTCCATAGAGAATAAGCTTTTCCTCCTATATTAGCTATATCACTTAGTAGCACTGTACTCAGCAACCTAGGCTAGAAAATCTGCAGATTTCTCTTGGGTCTTCCTTCTTTTTAGAGTTCTACATACAATTAACATCCTTCTTATTCCAATGTTAACCCCCAAATATTTCTCAAACCTATCCTCTCTTTTCTGCCTCAATTACTATTGACAATTTCTGGCTTTTGTCATCTCTAACATGAAATTGTGTATCTGGGTTCTAATTACTTCTCAAATCAATAATAATCCTATATAATAAAAGGCCAGGGGACCATAAGCATAATGACTGGAACAACCAATCAACCAGTAACCATGAGGTGCATTGACCACATCTCAGTCCCTCCCCTCTGCCCCGTGAGCAGCAGCTCATGGTGGTGGGCAGGGTGGCTTGTGGCTCTCCATAGTGGGTGGCGGGCAGGGCGGCAAGCAGTGGTGAGCTATGTGCACACAATTTTGTGCACTGGGCCTCTAGTAATAATAATTAATAATAATAAATAGTAATGATGGCTAATGCTTAATGGGTGCTTGTCACAAGCTGTAGACTATGCTGAAGTGCTTTATATGCCTTATCTCTTATAAAACTCACTATAACCCTACAGGTTAGGTATTTGTCATCATCTCCAGTTGACAGATGGAAAAACTGAGGCTTGCAGAGATCAAGGAACTTGCTCAAAGTCACATATTTAGAATGCAGTGGCAACAAAATAATAATTAAGGTCAGTCTGTCTTCAGAGAATGAGCTTTTATCACAGAGTCTATGATTTCTCTGAAGTCATAGTTTCTTGGTTTGTCCCCTTAAAATATAAATAAAATATAAATATGACAAGTCCATAACTAACATCATACTCACTGATGAAAAGCTGAAAGCTTTTCCTCTAAGATCAGGAACAAGACAAGGATGGCTACTCTGTCCACTTTTAATCAACATAGTATTGAAAGTTCTAGTCAGCACAATTAGGCAAGAAAAAGAAATAAAAGTCATCCGAATCAGAAAGGAAAAACTAAAACTGTCACTAGTTGAAAATGGCATGATATTATATATAGAAAACCCTAAAGACTCTACCAACCCTCCCCCCCATACACAAAACTGTTAGAACTAATAAACAAATTCAGTAAAGTTGCAGTATACAAAACCAATATCCTGAAATATGTTGCATTTATATTCACTAATAATGTATACTGAATACTATAAGACACTGATGTAAGAAATTAAAGAAGACACAAATAATTGGATATTCTGTGTTCATGAAATGGAAGAATCAATGGTGTTAATAACGAAGCAATCCACAGATTCAAAGCAATCCCTATCAAAATTCCAATAGCATTTTTAACAGAAATAGAACAATTCTAAAATTTGTATGAAAACACAAGACCCTAAATAATCAAAGCAATCTTGATTAAGAAGAACAAAGCTAGAGGCATCATTCTCTCTGATTTCAAACTATATTACAAAGTTATAGTAATCAAAACAATATAGTATTTACATAAAAATACAGACACAGATCAATGGAACAGAATGAGAGCCCACATACAAATATACATGAATACCAGGTGTACCGGTTATTAATGTGGATTTTTTCAATAGATGGAGTTACACATATGTTGATATATATGCGATTTGATATGTATGCTCCTTTGTTATATTGACAGCAGGCTTCAAAACTTCATATGTCAAATTTTCTGAAGGTGTTAACATCATAGATATTTTTACAATTAAAAATGTCAAATTTTGTGCCAAAAAAAAAAGAGCATTTGCAGGAAGTTTTAATTCATTACTTTATTTTGAAGAAAAATGCTGCTGAGGGTTATCATATACTTCGGGAAGCTTATGGTGAACATACACCATCACAAGATACTTGTGAATGCTGGTTTAAATGCTTTAAAAGCGATGATTTCGATGTGAAAGACAAAGAACATCCAGATCAACTGAAAAAATTTGAAGACCAACAATTACAAGCATTATTGGATGAAGATGCATGTCAAACTCAAAAACAACTTGCGGAAAGATTAAACATTGCTCAGCAAACAATTTCCGATTGTTTACAAGCAATGGGAAATATTTTAAAGGAAGGAAAATGGGTGCCACATCAACTGAACGAAAGACAAATGGAAAACTGAAAAGTCATCAGTAAAATGTTGCTTCAATGGCACGAAAAAAAGTCTTTTTTACATCGAATTGTGACTGGCAATGAAAAGTGGATTTATTTTGAGAATCCCAAATGCACAAAATGATGGGTTGATCCAGGACAACCATCAAAATCGACTGCAAGGCAAAATTGCTTTGGAAAGAAGACAATGCTCTGCATTGGTGGGATCAGGAAGGTGTGGTGTATTATAAACTTCTAAAACCAGGTGAAACCATTAATACTGTCACTACTGACAATAAATAATATATTTGAACCACACTTTGATCAAAAACGACCAGAATGGGCCAGAAGACACGGCAAAGTAATTTTGCTTCATGATAACGCACCATCATGCACTTCAAAACCAGTTAAAGACACATTAAAGATCTTGCCTGGGAAGTATTAATCCACCTGCCATATTCACCAGACCTTGCTCCTTCAGATTATCACTTGTTCTGATCAATGGCATACGCACTTTCTGAGCAGCACTTCAAAAAGTACAAAGAAGTGGAAAATTTGGTCTCTGAATGGTTTGCCTCAAAACAAGACAAGTTCTATTGGGACAGTATCTACACATTACCTGAAAGATGGTGGAAATGTGTAGCTAGTGATGGACATTACTTTGAATAAAGCACTTTTGATGTTTCTCTTGAAATTATTGTGTTTTCTTTGATTACAAAATCTGCCATTATTAACCGGTACACCTGGTATGTAATAAATTTAATTGTAATAAAGGAGCCAAGAATATACAATGGGGAAGTAAATAATGTTGGCAAAACTGGATGGCTACATGCAAACGAATGAAACTGGAACACTATCTTACACCATACACAAAAACTAATTCAAAATGAATTGAAGACTTGAATGTCAGACCTGAAACGATTAAACTCCTAAAAGAAAACATAGGTGTCAATCTCCTTGACATTGGTTTTGGTAATGATTTTCAGATTTGACACCAAAAACAAAGGCAACAAAAGCAAAAATAAACAAATGGGACTACATAAAGCTAAAAAACTTGTGCACAGCAAAGTAAACCATCAATAAAATGAAAATGCAACCTACTAAACAGAAGAAAACATTTGTAAATTATATATCTGATAAAGGGTTAATATAAAATATATATAAAGAACTAATTTAATTCAATAGCAACAAAACACAATCCACTAAAAAATGGGCACATGATCTGAATAAATATTTTTTCCAAAAAAGGCATACAATGGGAAAGAGGAACATAGAAAGATGCTCAATATCACTATTCATGAAGGAAATGCAAAAAACAAAACCACAAAGAAATAGCACTTCACACCTGTTAGAATTAATATTATTATAAAGATAAGAAATAGCAACTGTTGGCAAGGATGTAGAGAAAAAACCAACTTTACTGCACTGTTGGTAGGAATGAAAATTGGTGCAGCCATTATGGAAAACAGTATGGAGATTCCTTGAAAAATTAAAAATAGAACTACCATAAGATCCAGAAATTCCACTTCTGGGTAATTATTCCAAGAAGATGAAAACACTAACTAAAAAAGATATATACACAATCATGTTCATTGAGCATTATTTATAATAGGCAAGTTATGGAAACAACCTAAGTATCCTTCAATGGATGAAAGAATAAAGTGTGACATCATATATATAATCTTGCTAACATGGATGGACCTTGAGTGTATTATGCTAAGTGAAATAAGACAGACAAATAGAGAGAGAAAAATCCTGTCTGATCTCATTTATATGGGGAAAATAAAACTAATAATAAACTGAGCTTGTAGATTCAGAGAACCAATCAGTGGTACCCAGACATAGGGAGTGAAGAGGGGACAAAAATGGGTGAAGGGGATCAAAAAGCACAAACTTCTACTTATAAACTAAATAAGTCCTGGGGATATAATTTATAGCATAGTGACTATATATATAAGAGTAAGTGACTGTCCAACCATCTGACCCAGGGGTGGGCAAACTTTTTGACTCGAGGGCCATAATGGGTTCTTAAACTGGACTGGAGGGCAGGAACAAAAGCATGGATGGAGTGTTTGTGTGAACTAATATAAATTCAAAGTAAAGGAGTGGAGGGGAGAGCAAAAGAACCCTCCGCTCTTTCGGCTCCACGGGCCAGATAGAACAGCCGAACGGGCCGGATCCGGCCTGCGGGCTGTAGTTTGCCCATGGCTGATCTGACCAGTAGATATGAAGCACACTGACCACCAGGGGGCAGATGCTTAATGCAGAAGCTGCTGAGCTGCGGTGACTTGGCATCTGTGGTTCTCGGGTGATGCACCCGGAACCAGAGATGAGGGAGCCCAATTTCAGGGTGCGTCACCCAAGAACTACCCTCTTGCAATCCGGGACCCTTGGAGGATGTCAGAGAGCCAGTTTCAGCCAAATCCACACAGGGCAGCCCGAGGGACCCCACATCCAGAGGGACCCAGCTCACTCTGCCCCAGGTGCAACTGGCCAGGGAGGGCGTGTCCAGCCCATCTCACCCTGTCCTGCCCCGCTGGCTACCTTCTAATTAATTACCTCTCAGAATCTGTGCACTGGGGCATTAATAGTTAACAATACTCTATTGTATATTTGAAAGTTTTTAAGAGAGTAGAACTTAAAACTTCTCATAAAAAAAAAAAAAAATTGTGAGAGAAACCAAGATGGCGGCATAGGTGAACACCTAAACTGCTGCCTCGCACAACAATTTCAAAACTACAGCTAAAAGACAGAACGGACATCATCCAGAACCACAGGAAAGCTGGCTGAGTGGAAATTCTACAACTAGAAGAAAAGAGAGGGGCACACAGAGACTCAGAGGAGCTGCAAAAGGCTGGGGTACAGAGACATGTGCGTGGAGAGGACGGGCGGCTGAGTGCCTGGCTAGCTTTCTCTAGCAGGAGAGACATGGACGCTCCCGACTGCACTGAACCCCAGTTCTGACTGCACTGAACCCCAGTTCCAGGTGAGACCCTGGGGTCCCAGACTCATACAGGGGGAGTCTGGACTGTCGGGAAACTCAGGGGAGCCGTGAAAGGCAGAGGTCTGGAGGTGCGCACGCAAGTGCACTCAGAGAGGACTGACCGCTGAGTGTGTCGCTGGCTTTCTCTAGTGGGAGGAAGGTGGAAGATCCTGACTGCACTGAACTCCAGTTCTGGGAGAGAATCTGGGAATCCAGATTCATTGGGGGAGAAACTGGACTGTCTGGAAGTGGGCGACACTTGAGGGCGGCTTTCTCTCAGAGGTGCTTGCAGCAATTAACGAGGGACACTGAGACCCAGGGGCCTCAAAGGGCAGGGCTGATGGGAAGCCAAGGCTGTCTGCTCAGCCCTGAGACTCCGCCCCATCCAAGCTGAGCACAGAGACTTTTGCAATTTTGCAAGTCTTATCTCATAAGGCTGTCTCCAGCACAGAAGTTCTCCTGGCATAGACACAGCTGATCCTCACAGCCAATTGACCTGGAGGTCAATTCCTCCCAGTGATACCAACAACAATCAAGACTTAACTACAACAAGGCTGTACACACAGTCCACAAAGGGGTGCACCAAGAGTGTCCAAATCAGGTAACTGGGGAGGCTGAGCCACTGGGCCATACAGGACACCTAGCACACAAAGCTACTCTACCAACTCAGGGAATCAACAAAAATGCGGAGACAAAGAAACAGATCACAAATGAAAGAAATGGAGGAAAGCACACGACTGGATATAGAGTTCAAAACCACGGTTATAAGGTTTTTCAAGAATTTCCTAGAAAAGGCCGATAAATTTAGCGAGACCCTCAAGGATATGAAAAAGGACCAACTAGAAATAAAACATACACTGACTGAAATAAAAAATATTATAGAGACCTAACAGCAGACTAGAGGAACGCAAGATTCAAGTCAAAGATTTGAAATATGAAGAAGCAAAAAACACTCATCCGGAAAAGCAAAAAGAAAAAAAGAATCCAAAAATTTGAAGATAGTGTAAGGAGCCTCTGGGACAACTTCAAGCGTACCAACATCAGAATTATAGGGGTTCCAGAAGAAGAGAGAGAGCAAGATACTGAAAACCTATTTGAAGAAATAATGACCAAAAACTTCCCCCACCTGGTGAAAGAAATAGACTTACAAGTCCAGGAAGTGCACAGAACCCCAAACAAAAGGAATCCAAAGAGGACCACATCAAGACACATCATAATTAAAATGCCAAGAGCAAAAGACAAAGAGAGAATATTAAAAGCAGCAAGAGAAAAACAGTTAATTACCTACAAGGGAGCACCCATATGATTGTCAGCTGATTTCTCAACAGAAACTATGCAGGCCAGACAGGAGTGGCAAGAAATATTCAAAATGATGAATAGCAAGAACCTACAACCAAGATTACTCTACCCAGCAAAGCTATCATTCAGAATTGAAGGTCAGATAAAGAGCTTCACAGATAAGAAAAAGCTAAAGGAGTTCATCACCACCAAACCAGTATTATATGAAATGCTGAAAGATACTCTTTAAAAAGAGGGAGAAGAAGAAAAAGGTAAAGATAAAAATTATGAACAACAAATACATATCTATCAACAAGTGAATTTAAAAATCAAGTGAATAAAAAAATCTGTTGAACAGAATAAACTGGTGAATATAATACTCTATAATAGAATCAGGGGCATAGAAAGGGAGTGGACTGACAATTCTCAGGGGGAAAGGGGTGTGGGGGGTGCAGGAAGAGACTGGACAAAGGTCGTACACCTATGGATGAGGACAGTGGGGGGGAGGTAAGGGCAGAGGGTGGGGTGGAAACCAGGTGGAGGGGAGCTATGGGGGAAAAAAGAGGAACAATTGTAATAATCTGAACAATAAAGATTTATTAAATTTAAAAAAAATAAATTTTTAACTATGTATGGTGATGGGTGTTAACTAGATTTATTGTGATGATCATTTTGCAATATATACAAAATAGAGACCCGATGCACAAAATTCATGCACAGGGAGTGTCCCTCAGCCCAGCCTGCACCCTTTCCAATCTGGGACCCCTTGAGGGCGGTTGGACATCCCTCTCACAATCTGGGACTGCTGGCTCCCAACTGCTTGCCTGCCTCTGCCTGATTGCTCCTAACCGCTTCTGCCTGCCAGCCTGATCACCCCCTAACTACTCCCCTGCCAGCCTGATCGATGCCTAACAGCTCCCTGGCCAGCTCGATTGCCCCTAACTGCCTTTCCCTGTTGTCCTGGTTGCCCATAACTACCCTCCCCTGCTGGCCTGGCACCTCCCAACTGCCCTCCCCTGCAGGCCTGGGTCCCCCCCAACTATTCTCCACTGCAGTCCTGCCCCCCCAACTGCCCCCTACTGCAGGTCTGGTTCCCCCCACAACTGCCCTCCCCTGCAGGCCTGGTCTCCCCCAACTGCACTTCTCTGCTGACCTGGTCACCCCTAACTGCCCTCTGCTTGCCTGATCACCCACAAGTGCCCTCCCCTTCAGGCCTGGTCCCCCCCAACTGCCCTCCCCTCAGGCCTGGTCCCCCCCAACTGCCTTCCCCTGCAGGCCTGGTCAGCCCCAACTGCCCTCCCCTGCAGGCCTGGTCCCTCCCAACTGCCCTCCCCTGCTGGCCTGATTGCCCACAACTGCCCTCCCTTGCAGGCCTGGTTCCTCCCAACTGCCCTCCCCTGCTGGCCATCTTGTGGTGGCCATCTTGTGTCCACATGGGGGTAGTCATCTTTGACCACATGGGGGCAGCCATCTTGTGTGTTGAAGTGATGGTCAATCTGCATATTACTCTTTTATTAGATAGGATAGAGGCCTGGTGCATGGATGGGGGCCAGCTGGTTTGCCCTGAAGTGTGTCCCGGATCAGGGTGGGGGTTTCCCTGGGGCATGGGACGGCCTGGGTGAGGGGCCTGTGGTGGTTTGCAGGCCGGCCACGCCCCCTGGCAGCCCAAGCAGAGGCCCTGGTATCTGGGGTTTATTTATCTTCTACGATTGAAACTTTGTAGCCTGGAGCAGAGCCAAGCCTGCTTGCTCCGTGGCAGCAGCCATTTTTTGGGGGATTTATGTATCTTCTATAATTGAAACTTTGTAGCCTTAAGCAGAGGCCTGGGCTAGCCAGGGCTGCAGAAGCTTGGCTTCCTCCATCGCTGTGGGCAACCCTAGCCTCCTGCTCTTTCCAGCTATGTGGCTGCCGCCATTTCTGTTTGGGTTTATGTATCTTCTATAATTGAAACTTTGTAGCCTTGAGTGGAGGCCTAGGCCGGCAAGGGCAGGCGGAAAGCTTGGCTTCCTCCATCGCTGGGGAAACCCAAGCCTCCCTCCTGCTCTCTGTGGCCATAGCCATCTTGTTTGGGTTTATTTGCATATTTGCTCCTGATTGGCTGGTGGGCGTGGCTTGTGGGCATGGCTTGTGGGTATAGCGGAGTAATGGTTAATTTGCATGTTACTCTTTTATTAGATAGGGTAGCTGTAGTTTCAATTTTATCTTTTATTTCTTCCTTGACTCTTTCTCTTAGCCCTTCTCTATGTGATTGTGTTAGGTAGGCACCTCTTCTAACCATTCTGAAAAACTCCCTTCACCATGCTTCCAAATAGTTTTAGAATGATGTGTTTATGGGTCTACTCCCCTGGTAGACACCGGGGTTTCTGAAGGCATGGTCTATACTTTGTTCACTCTTTTTTTTTTTTTTTTCTGTCAATATCTAGCAGAGTGGCTGACACTTAATAGTAGCCCGTAAAACTTGAGTGAATAAATGAATGAAGGAAGGAATGAAGAAAATCTGAAGTAGGCTGTAATTACCTGGGAAAGGCCCCCAAATTAGTAGATAGTGGTTTGTGTTGACACTCTTTAATTCAACTTCTATGTTTTTATCTCACCTCAATAAGATATGAACTCAACAAGAAAACGTCAAATGAACTTTAGGCAAAGAGGGCTGTGAGCTAGCATATATCTCAGTGATGTTAACTCTCTGGTTTGGATGATGGTGCAGAAGAGTGGAAGGTAGTTAACTTAAACCCACCCTAAATAGGTCAGAGGGAGATTATTTAACTTGCTCATGTGTTCAAAATAGAAATCTGAATCCATTTTCTAACCGCTTTCCTGTAACTGGTAGAAGAGAGAAAAGAGATTTCTTTCTTTTTTTCTCCATCCCAAACCTCCTAGCAACATGGCAAAACTCACCCTGAGACAGAGTTGATAAACTGACAGATAGTATCAAATGTCAGGCAGGGCTTGTTTCCATCCCAAGGCTCTTGGGAACAGCACACGAACAGATTGTTCCTGCCAGAGTATCTCATTATTTTAAGCAAATTGAATTTCTCATTGACTATGTTGAAAGGTTGTACTCTAGTTATAATTACCGGTTTTACTTAATTTTCTTTTATAGATAGGTCGTTACGCTGTACTTGAAAGTAGTATGTTGATTACTGACTTTTTTTTTCTTTAGACCCCAGGGACTGTTTAGAGCAGAAACTGCTGACTGGGTGAATTTAATGTAACAAATATATATACAATTACAAGCGGGTGGTGCGCACATGTGAGTGTGTGTGTGTGTGTGTGTGTGTGTGTGTGTGTGTACTAAGCCAGAATCCCATGTCTGACAGTGAGTGCAGAAGAACATTTGTGTTTCAGCTGCTGGTGAAGCAAGCTGCTCCTGATAGTGGTAGTGGAGAGACTGGGAAATGCCTTCTCTGCAGAATTATCTTCTCTCTCTGAACTGCCATAGACTCATGGAAACACTCTGTCCTAATGAAAGTCAAGTTCCTAAAAATGTGCAAATATGTTATCTGGGAAGGGGAACAGATCAAACTTCCAATTCTATAGCAATTTGTAATAAAAATACATGTTTATATTTTTCTGATTATAATAGTAATGCTTTTTCTTTTTTAAAATATATTTTTATTGATTTCAGAGAGGAAGGGAGAGGGAGAGAGAGATAGAAACATCAGTGATGAGAGAAAATCATTGATCAGCTGCCTCCGGCACACCCCACACTGGGAATTGAGCCCGCAAGCCCAGCATGTGCCTTGAAAGGGAATCGAATTGTGACTTCCTGGTTCATAGGTAGACTCTTAACCACTGAGCTATGCAGGATGGACATTCTTTTTATTTTTGTCAGAACATTTAATATACTCACTTAAAGGTATATGAGATTGCATGTTTTACCATATTCTTATGTATACTAGGAATTAAATATTCTAAGAAACTGTCAATGTGACAAGTCAAGAGGTCTCTCTCATTGTTCTAATTTGCATTTCTTTTGCTCTTAGTAGGGATAAACAAGTTTATTTGCCTGCTCCCATAAACCTTAGTCAGTATTTTAGAAGCAGCAGACATAGAGAAAATAATACAAAACTGTTTGAGAAAATCTGGATTGTCATCCTGCTCTCAAACACTGATTGGCTAAATGAATTTTGAGAATTCAGCTGGATTTCTCTGGGTCTCATGGTTTTCTTCATGAACAATAGAGTGACAGTGACTCCTGTCTTCCCGTGTAAGGAGAAGGACAGATTGCCATCCTGACTGAGCCAGGTGCTAGCTCAACTCCTGGAGTGACCATTGAGTGTCCATGAGCCTTGGTTTCATATTCTATCAAATAAGGGTTTACAACATCAAATGCAACTACTTAACACTAAGGTGGAAAGGTGTAGAGATCCAGTAAGTTAATGTGCTTGAACACACCAGGGGCTGTTTGAGTTAATGAATTTGAAACCACCAGGGAGAGTTTAAATTGGCATTTCAACATAAGAGGGTAGTGCTCTGCTAATATCAGCATCCACACCAGAATGGGGTGGAAGGTCTGTTTCATAATCAGGTGATCAAAGCCTGGAATGCCCTGTGAACAGCCAGACAGTTCACAGATCCTTTTGAGGTAATATTGCTCTGCCTTTTAAAGTCATGCCCACTGTTGGTAAAAATATGTCTTGTATTTATTTAATGCTGTTTGAAATATCAAAGTATATTAACTATCAAGATCAAACTTAAATCATCTACAACCCCTTAAAGAGCAACCCTTTGCTAGTCCCACACACACCCACTGTATGGGGCATGGCTCTGGGATAAATACTAACAACAGCCATAGTTCCCTCAGATGCTTCTGGGTTCGTGGGAAGGTGCAATGGTGCATCTGGACCAACCTCACAGTCACAGACTGCCAGAGCTGAGATTTGAAGAAGTAAATGACAGGCATGTGGTCACTATGCCTGTCAGAGCAGTTAGGGACAAGGTTAGAACTAGGATTATTTGTCTCATTGACCTCCTCTTTCCTTTTAGTTAAAAGCTTTCAAAGTAGAAGGAATTTCACTCTTGTGGCTCCAAGTTCCAATAGCAACCCTTGGGAGACCCCGGGGGTGGGTGTCTCAAGCCTCCCCAAAACTGAGGGTCACCAGCCCATTAAGAAGCTGTATGGGGTAGGGTCACATCTTTATCCTCAATAGTTAATATTCTATGTTAGGTAAAAAGAACTGAATCTGAATTTTTCCTCCCAGTTTCTTCTCCTCTGGGTGAGTGGGGGCCAGTTAACATGTGCTCAGGCTGGGATGCCTTGTGAACTGTCAGACTTGCAAATGTCTATTCACAACATGCCCTAGGATCTTCTCTAGGAAGCCCAGAAAGCCATAAGTTAATTTTCCATATCAACCAAGTCCTTATTTCTCTTCTTGAATTTTGCTAAGTCAGACATTTCAGTAGGAAAACCATGAGGAAAAAAACCACCACCACCACCACCATCACCAATAACAACAAAAGAACAAGAACAAAATTGAGCTGAAAATCTCAGAATGCAATATTGGGCCTAAACTAGATAGTTTTGATATTTCAAGTCCCTAAGAACTTAATTTGAAAAGAGACAAGGAAATAAATTCATAGAATTAATTACTTTTTTGTTTGTTTTTACTTTATTTTTAAAATTTCACGAAAGATCAATTTTGGAAGGTTTTCTAAATTCTGTATAATTTGGAAGGCTTTCAAAACCTTTAGTTGAGGAACAACTCACCTGTACCATCCAAGGGCACTTAGTCATTTGGCAAGGGTTACATGGCCCTACACAGTTGTACTAAAGTAGTCTCAAACTCAAACACTTCTGGGGCCAGAAGGGACATATATGAGTGAAATGAGTGAGGCAGTTTGTTTATGAGACATGAAGTAGTGAGACTAGAGAAACTGGTATGTGCATATCCTACCCACATCGAAGTTTTAATAAATCCCATGCAAGCCACACAAAATGTGCATTTTGCCCAAGGTGTAGCCTGTCGCCTTCTCCTTCTATTCAACGAAGTAAAATCCTTTTCCCCCTTCTTTCTCTCCCTTCCTCTAAACATCATGACAAGTCATTAGGAGCATGAATGCTAGAACACCAATTATTAACTGGATAACTAGGCAAGTTAATTTACCTCTTTGTGCTTCAGTTTTATTTATCTATAAAAGGGCAGGTATGAAGAATAAACAAGTCTATCAAGTGCTTAGACCAGTGCCAGGTACACATAAAGACATCCTATATAATAAGAGCTAATATGCAAATGGTCATCACGCTCTCACGCCATCACACCATAATGGTCCAGACATTTAACACTAGGGAAAGAGGAATAGGGACCAGCCAGGCACAAATGAGCTTGCAAGAGAGGAATGGGGACCAGCCAGGCTGCAGCCTGGGAGAGGGACAAGCTGCCCTCCCTGTGGTCCTGGGTGCCAGCAGCTGAGCCTGCACCTGCAGCCCAGGAGAGGATCAAGCCACCCACCCCATGGTCCTGGGTGCCTGCGACTGCAGCCCAGACAAAGCCACCTGCCCATAGTCCCCTTCAGCTGTGGCCAACCAGGGCAAAGCCGGCCCAGGTCCTGGGTGCCTGTGGCCGGCCAACAGGAGGGAAGCCCGGGTCCTGGGTGCCTATGACTGACCTGAGGAGGGAATCTTGGGTCCCAGGTGCAGGGTGAGGCAGAGGTGGTTAGGGGCAATCAGGCCAGTAGGGGAGCAGTTAGAGGCAATCAGGCAGGCATGTAGAGGTGGTTAGGAGTGATCAGGCAGGCAGAGGTGGTTAGGGGTGATCAGGCAGGCAGGCGAGCGGTTAGGAGCCAATGGTCCCGGATTGTGAGAGGCAGTTGGACATCCACTGAGGGGTTCTGGATTGGAGAGGGTGCAGGCCGGGCTGAGGGATCCCCTCTCCCATGCATGAATTTCGTGCATTGGGCCTCTAGTCCTATATAATAAAAGGCTAATATGCAAATTGTCCCCTCAGGAGTTCAACAGACTGGGAGTTCGACTGCTCGCTATGATGTGTGCTGACCACCAGGGGCAGCACAGAATGAAGTAAGGCCCTGGCCGGCAGCCAGCAGCTAGGGGAAGGAAGGCCCCGCTGGCAGCCGGAAGGCCCTGATAGGCCCTGATCACTGGCCAGGCCTAGGGACCCTATCCGTGCATGAATTTTGTGCACTGGGCCTCTACTATATATGCATACATATATATATTATATCCTATATAATAAAAGTGTAATGTGCAAATTGTCCCCTTGACCGAGAGTTCATCCAGGAGTTTGACTGGGGGTCAGGGCCAGCCAGGGGAAGGTAAGGAGGCCCTGGCTGACAGCTGGCAGGTGGCAGTTGCTAGAGACCCCTACCAGTGCAAGAATTTCATGCACTGGGCCTCTAGTATATATATATATATATATATATATATATATATATATATATATATATATATTTGCTGTTATTATCCATTCACTATCCATTTGTATTATTTAAGCATTGTTCATGTTCCAGTTATTATATTGTACTGGCTTAATTGGGAGCTATGTCGGTGGGCAGATAATGAATCCTTTGCTTGAGGGAAGTGGGGAGTGAAGAATATATATTTTTACATTTTAGATGCTAGGTATGTTATGAACTTTTGAAACATAATTGACTTAGTCCTCAAACTACTTTGTGAGTTTTATTACCCCTATTTTTTAATGAATGTGGAGAAGGGGAGCAGACCTCCATAGGCCATAGCCATGGATCATAAGGCTTAGATTTGAATCTAGGCTGACTTTGAAGCCTGTGTGTTTTAAACTTCTTGCAGGGTCTGAAAAAAAAAGCATATGATGCTAATGTAACTACTCCATTAACTATACATCTTGGTGCTCTTTCTCAGCTGGGTCTACTGTTCTTCTTAACATGGGGTTCTAGGCTACACCACCTAGCAGTTATAGTTGATATGACACAAAGAAACTATTCCCCAACCTGGGGATTTTGTAGGCTGCCTCCATAAAGTGTTTGACCGGTCTTACAATCGTTTTCATTATGTAGATAAGAAACAGCCATGAGTGAATAGGAAAGGCCTCAGCCCACCCCTGGTCCTGCACACATTTTGTATTTTATTTGCGTGACCCAACTAGCAAAGCCTTTCTTCCAGAGACCTGTTCCCTGCACCAATTCCTGGGAATATTTCAATCACAGATATTTAGAACAGGAAGGAACAGTAAAAGCCATTGGGTTCATTAGCTGCCACATACAATTCACTTGGTTCCTCTGGGTATCTGGGAACTATTAGGTGAACTTGTTTTCAACAACAACAAAAAATTCATGGGCCCCACTCTTTGGAAATTCTAACTTAAATAAATTCTCTAGTAGTGCTGGAGCAGGGCCCAGATTCAAATGTACAGACAGATAAGGAATCCACTAATCAAGCTGACACTCTTAATTTCAAAGAAAACATTTATGCAATTTGTTCAAGTTTATACTAGTTAATATCATTAGACTATAATTCATCACTGCTGACTTCCATTTGAATAGTTTTCTCACTACTCTTCTTAATTTAAAAAATAGAGTATTGACAAAGTCTTTGGGACCAACATCTTCCCAGTTTGTGACTTACATTAAATTGTAGGACTTAAGGCTCAGATTTAAGGACTAGAGTATTACGTAAAATCACTACATGCAGAAGAGCATGCAAACACAAACATATTGATTTCACCGGGGTGACACAGTTTTGTAGAGTTCAGATGGCCTGAATTGGAGCAATCTTCTATAGAGTGAACTATGGCCTCTTTGTTATCCCAGGGTATTTCAGAGAAAAAAGAAAGAAAAAGATTTTTAAAAATATATGGTAACTAGATTTAAGAATAGAAAACCTATTTTCCCTGTTGCAAGGTTATGGTCTCAAGGGAGAGATGAAATAAGTGTAAAGCATGACTATTTCTGGAAAAAATTAAACAAAGACAGTCCCTGTCTCTGAGTTGTTAGTGAAAACATTTGCAGTGGAGAAGCTTAAAAGCATGCCTTATTTTTTTATTAGAATCCACTTCTTTTCTGAAAGGCTAATTGTAAAATTTAAAGAGCTAATTATCTCTCTAGATTAATATTTATGAACATACAATAGCAAATGTGAGTTACTTCCAAGTGTTGTATTAATTTAAGCATTGGTTTTTCTCTCTTCACACATACAAGCAAACAACAGATAGCTCAAGGTGATGTTAACATTCTCTCTCAATAGATGTAAACAGTCATGCTAAATTTTTCTTTCCTATTGCTGCAAATTGGTATTTTCCCAGCAACTGAAAACTATTTTTAACAGTTAATACTCCTGAAATGTACGAGGACCTTTCTGCAATATGACTAAGAGCTTAGAAAATCAATTGGATAAAGGCTCCCCTAATCAAACACTGAGGAGCAAGACTTCTCTTTATTGATTCATTTTAACCAATTTAATTTTTATAAGAGAAAGGAAAGATAATCAAAATCACTTTGTTGTTCTTCCTGCAGTTGGACTATTGAGCTAAGGGTAACTCCATTTCCCAAAACAGGAGAGCATTAAGTGTTGCAAAAAACACTGCACTTCCAAATAATTCCAAGTGTGCTCATTCCAACACACCCAGCTGAACCCAGCTGATTTTTGTGTATAAATCTTAGCTAGTTCTGCTATTCGTATAAAAATGTGAAGTTTATATGACCTAGAGTAAAGATGTACAGAAGACAGGAGAGGGAGACAATAGAAGCCAAGTTTGATGATAAATGAATGACTTTGGGCTAATCCTGAAACTGTGTGTTTTAGTTTTCTGTCATAGACAGAGGGATATTTTACTACATCAGGAATTCCTAGTCAGGGATTTGTGGTTTGGAAAGGGAACAATGGAAGAGTTCTTCTGCTCCAAAACCTCATATAAATTTATCATATGAATTAGAATGAGCATATATTACTGACTGTGAATATCTGTTGCTTGCAATAATTCTCAAAGGTTCCAGAACCATAGAAAAGGGGTGCGAGCAATTGTATTAGATGATATCTAAGGTCCTTTCCTGTTATTTGTTTAATATTTGCTGCAATGTTGATCTGATCTCATGTTTCCCTTTAATTGCCCACCTTTATTCCTATATATCACAAACTTAGTTTTCTCTAAGCTTTCTTCTTCTAAGACGTTGGAACTGCCCTGTTCAACATGGCAGCTGCTAGCCACATGTAGCTATTTAAATTTAAATTGATTAAAATGAACTAAACTTAAAAATTCAGTTCCTTAATCACACCAGCCACGTTTGAAATGCTCAACATGCTCATGTGGCTTGTGGTTACTGGGCTGAAGGTATGAAACATTTCCATCATTGCAGGAAGTTCTATTGGATAGTGTGGCTTTAAAGAGTGGTTCCTAAGCTTTCACCCCAAGAATCTAAATTGTTAATAAGCTTATCAGGTGATTCTGCTGCAAGGTCTACACATCACACTTGGAGAAACAGCACTAAAGTTAACACATAGAAGAGGGCATGAAGACATCCTGACACCTTGTGTTCATTTGTTTTTAGGCTTGTGGTGTTGATTGTGTTATCATTGCTCCACTGATGGATCTCCATCACCAACATCCTAGCTCATTGTCCAAGGAAAGTAGACAACTTTAGACTCCTACCGTCTTGGAGTCAGAAGGAATCTTCAAGGTTATCTAGTCCAAGCACTCATTTGCTGCTTGGATCCTCTCCAGACAACTTGCCAACAGTGCTCCTAAGTATATACTGGAACAGAAACAGTGATGGGGAAAATTCTCTCAAGGTAGCACATTGGATCTGATAAAATCCCCAATTATTGACTAGTCTTCCCTTATACTGAAGCATCTCCCAGGAGCTTCCGCTCATCAGTCCTAGCTTACCCTGGTCCAAGCTCGATCATAACTTTGGGTGTGAGGAGCTCATGCTGGCTCCAGTCCTCTTATTCAGGTGCTGTGACCTATGAATAGATTTTATGGAAGGCTTTCAGAAAAGAGACATTTTCGGTGAGTTGCCTTGGGTGTGATGGGAGAGAATATGGTCTCCAGTTTTGCCCCAGACTCCAGGTCTTGTGCTTTATTGGGAGGGGGGATTATCTCCTCATTTAGATAAACACGGAAGCAACTTCAGCTGCTCAGACATTTTTGCATTTGAATATTTTTGAAGCTTTGGGGCATCAAGAGAACACATCCTTGGTAGATAAATAGTGTTTCTACTAGCAGCATTGGTAGATGTGAGTACTTCCATCGTGAGGTTAACGGACAATGGAGGGAAGAGCAGGAAAAAACATGAGGGGACAAATGGTGATAAATTATAAAATACTCTGAGGATATACATACATAAACAAGAATAAATCTGAGGTGTGGGGTAAAACCCTGCAGTAGGTGCGGCAGAAAAATACAATCCAGGTATCAATGGGACCTCATTTATACTTCTGGGTTGGTGCTTTTAGAGATATTCAGGTTACACATATCTGTAAGAGCTTAATTCTCTTTCATACAATTGCACTGCAAAATATTTGAAGACAGTTTTCATTATCCTCCTATATGCCTTCTTCTTTAGGCTAAAGTGCATATTATCCTTCAATCTTTCTTTATGCTACATAATATTGGAATTGTTCATTATCCTCTTAACACATTGTGGCTTGTCTAACTCCTAAACTGAGGAGTCCATGACTGAATATTTTATTCCAGATGTGGTTTAATCACCTTTGAATAGAATGAAACCATTACTTCCTTCTTTATAAGTCTTACAGATTTATTAACACAAATCAGAGATGTCACCACCACTTTTTGTTGAAGGCAGAAACTGACAAAATATAGGAGAAGCTTCTAACCCAGTGGTCTCCATTCCTTCATTTATTTTACCTCGATTTCTCAGATTATAATGATTTTAGGAAAATATGATGCAAATAGTTCATCTGCAACCCTTAGGTCAGCTAACATAGTTCAAAGAATATGATGCGTACTCAACAAAATGTGTATTGATTGCTTGAAAGTCTGAGAGAATGTGTTTGGCTAAAGAAATTACAAAATAAACAAATATAACAATATGATTGTTCACTGGAATTGGAAAGGATTAGGAGAGCTGGTTAGGAGAAAATTCTGGGTAATGAAGAATATGTTTATCACTAAAGTAAGAAGCCTGAACTCCATAATCACTAAAATTCCTGCCTATACTTAATTTACATATTTCTATAAAAATATTTGAATTGTAAGAAGCAATGTCAGGCATTAACAAAAATACCAGCAACCTTTCTAATATCCTGGTTACCTAAAAATGATTAAAAGCCTTTCCAAAGACACATAATCAAAAGCTATTTAACAACTAGTTTCATCAATATATTTAAATTTTGATGCAACCTTTACAGTCTTTTAAGGGATTTGCTGAAGAAACATTACATCAACTAATTAAAATATCTTAACACCAAGTTGGGATTCACAAACACCAGGTAGCAATAAATTGGGTCAAGTGGAAATTAAGTTTGATTGGAAAAAAATCTTTATGGGGTTATAGAGAGAATCAGGGAAATGTTTTCAAGAATGAGTTCATCTTGCTCCTATTGATTGGAACATATGACTCTTTTATCTTTAACTTAAGTATGGGAAGGTGTCTTAATAATTACCAAATCTTTAGACTAGATATTTTCTTGATTTTTCAAAAGGATTTGAGTATGGTTTTATAGAATTTGTCTCCTGAGATGATCATGGTAGTGGTTGCCAATTTCTGTCTCTATCTTAGTCATTCTTGTTGAAGCCACATGTGACTAAAATGTCTGTTTGCATGAACATGTGAGGGAGGAAAGGGTGACAGAGTAGTTTTATTCTGTTACTTGTGTCAGTGTGTCAGCTTTTCTGAGTACTATTGACGTAATTTCCACCCCTGCCAAAGTCATCTCATCATTTTTCATCTTGACTGTCATCTCCTATTTGCAATGGCCAATCCAAGTTCCAGGGCTTTGGGCTTCTCCATCAAGGTACCCTCTTGACAGGGAATGTATCAAAATTGTCACTATTTCCAACTTGGCTTTCATAGATTGTTTCTTGACTAACATAATTGGCTACTTCTAGAACTGCTTTAAATATATAAATTACAGCTAAAAATTATACTTAGACTAATATTCAACTAATATTTGAGGAGCAAGTATTACCAAATTGAATGAATAGGGCCAACTTCTTTGTTCAGTGAATGCTACCCATTTGTTAGCTTGTAAATGCCATGTATCTTTCACAATAATAATTATGTGTATATACTGACATCTTATCCTTGTCAGGAGATTCAAAATATGCATAATTCACCAATATTTTATAACTAAAAACACATTATCTCTAACATACAGGCAGTAATGATCACCCTAAGTCACAAGGACCAACAAAGAGCTGTAACTATAGAGGTGCAATTGTGACCTGAAAAAAAATCCATTTCTCTAAAATTAGAACCTTCCCATAGACATTACCACAAAGAAGAGTAATTTATAAATGGAAATTATTCTCTGCTACTCGCATTATATGTTCAGACAATTCTATTGACTTCTACAGGGTTTATGTAGTCACTATAAGATCAAATCACCATTGACTCAGTAATATAGTAAATATTTACCAATCCAACAGAATGCAGCATATTCAACCATTTCCATTGCTTTGTCTTTGATTCTCAGGAGACCGAATTGCCAAGAAGAATAAGCTTGAAACTGAAATACAATGATCTAGAGCAGCCGTGGGCAAACTATGGCCCGCGGGCCGGATCCGGCCCGTTCAGCTGTTCTATCCGGCCCGCGGAGCCGAAAGAGCGGAGGGTTCTCTTGCTCTCCCCTCTGCTCCTTTACTTTGAATTTATATTAGTTCACACAAACACTCCATCCATGCTTTTGTTCCGGCCCTCCGGTCCAGTTTAAGAACCCATTGTGGCCTTCGAGTCAAAAAGTTTGCCCACCCCTGATAGAGTCTATTTTTTTTGCATGTATTATGATCTGTTCCTTGTACTAATTCATTGAAGTCAGAGCTTTCAGACCAGGAGCATTAAATAAACTAATCCTTGCAAAGTGCACAAATGACTCTGGGAAAATAATAGATCCTTCCTCCTTCTCTCCTTTCCTCTTCATGAAGTTTTCCCTATATTGATTAAATAAAAAGCAACTACTAGCTTCTCAAATGGCTTTACCTTGCCAACTCATTCTCTCATTGTAAATTTTATATGAAAACACATTTGTGACGCATTTGTCCTTTTTTTTAAGGAAAGAGCTTTAAATGCATTTTTCTTGTGTGGCAACTATCATTGTTGTGTAGCAGGAGAGCATAAATTATGGAAACCCTTTCCAAAATGTTCTTGAATCCCCAGATGTCAGTCCATATCTCCCTTTTTTATTTATATTTTCCTATAATTAAAATCTTTTTTTCCACCATCTGTATTCTATTTATAAGACATTCCATCAACACCTCAATGTGTTCTGGCCATATATTTTTTACTTTGCAGACCTCACTCAAAAACAATTTTATTTTCCAAATATCTGGATCTTTTAAGTATTCTGTAGTATCAGATAATGAATGTTTCCCAAAAGTGATGAAAAATTCCTCAAATGTATTCTGAAGGGAATAGTATGATGTCAAAGGCTGAATATTCTTATTATTCTAGAGCAGCATTGCCATGTTAAGATATTGCCTATGTTTCCCTCTTTTGAAGATGCTGCCTCTTCAAGGTGGTAGGAAGAGTTTATTCTAGGTTATATGTTTTGTTTTTATTTTTATCTTAATACCAAAACTGTGCAATAGTCTAAGTCCAGTGTGGAAATCTTTGAACAAAGGTTCAATGTCCAAAGCTTAGAACAGAAGTTCTAAGGCCAGTAACAAAGTCAACACAATGAAAAAGTTATCTTAAATAATCACCATACAATCTATAGGGATCTTTGAGGATCTACTCAGTCAAAGCCAAAATGAGGCTTCCTCTGTCCCCTGAGGAAAGGCGGTGACATGAAGAACATTGAAAGACAATGAATAAAACAACGCTTACATGTATGTTCCCCAATGAATTTAAATCACACATGTTCAGCCTTATTGAATCACACACACTAAATTTATAACACTCCCCTGAAGGATTTTGATGGGATTTCCGTTTTTCTAGATGTCCAGTTTGAAATTCCAAAAAATAAGAACTCTGTTTTCCACTTATATCACTTATTTGTTCTTTTATACATTTGTTTCTTTGATTGTTTATTAAACAAAAATGTATGTTCTACTATGAATAGAGAACTGCCAATCATTTTGAAGTTTTCAAAAGCAGGAAAAAGAGTTCCTATGTCCGAGACCTGGAGATCACAATGTCATTGAAGAGCCAAGATATGTACAAGATAAACAGCTAATGGTTGTAAAAGTTATTAATCTTAACAACATATGAAAATACTGTTAAAATGACCAATGTAAAATAAAATTAGTCTTAGGTTTTACAGGAAGAAATTAACATAAATATTTGAATGCCTAAGGAGTGTCTGAACCCATGAAAGAATCAAATAAATATATGAAACATGAACAACTTAAGTCTTCGTAGTGAAAAATGCAATTGCAATGAAAAATTCAGAGAGAAGCATATCTAGTGAGGATGATTATATTGTGTGGTTTGAGTATGCTTGTAGGGTACCTTGCCCACTTTGTAAATCAATATTCCACTTGAAATAGTCCTATAGGACAAACCCTAACTATTTGCAAACATTAGATTATTTCTCTGATGTATGAAAATTAAAGACCTCATGAAAATTGATAAATTGTTTTGTTGAGAATAACTGAAGACAAATTTCACAATAAGAACAAAATAGACGTTTACTCCTACTGAAAACACCTGAAGAGCTAAGTAATTTCTGTACCTTCAGTTCCTTTCCACTAATGAAAATATAGGGTATCCAAAAAAGGTATACACACTTTGAATAATTATAAAGGCAGTGTTTATTAAAATTCATTTCATTTTCAAAATGTAATAGAATCTAGAGACATTGTGTGTACATTTTTGGGACACCCTGTATAACCCACAGCATGGAGGTCAGCGAGCAGATTTAGGCCAGTCTAGACCATCTTCCCTGTGTCCTGTCATAGTCCCATCATTACTAAAGGCCAAAGGCAGTTTCCTTCTTTCTTGAGGCCCCTAGTTAGGCTTTGTTTATGCACTTGTTCAAACTACAGTATTCTGCCTCTGAGTTTCTCTCTGCTGTGATCTGAGACCTCTGCTTTGATAGATGCCTTCTCCTTGTGTGATTAGAGTTTTCCTCTTTGCTGCGGTAATGGAAATAGATCTGTAAACCCCTTTGGGGATAGAATAGCCTCTTCCTGTTTGGTTTCTAAAATGAAAACTGATCTCTCACTCACATATGCATAAGCAACACTATATTTCCTTTACTACACAATTAAATATGCTAATGGCAGGAGTAACTCCAGTGTTAGTTTATTTTATGTAGGTTATTCAGGATAATGTAGCATAAATTGCATAAATAACTATTAAATAGATGAGGCATGAGAGAAAGGATCAGAGTGGATAGAATCACGTGAGCCAGAGAAAGCATCCTGAATGAGATAAATTGTATACCAAGTTTTATAGTTTGGTGGAGGGATGGTTAATGCATATTCCCAAAACAGGAAAACAGCATGAGTAAAGGCACAAGATTGGCAATACACAGTCATCCCAGGGAAATTAAGGCAATTGCACAAAAGTAGAGTATTATTTTGATATTATCAAGTTTTCATTGTGAATTAAAGTAGGGTCACAGAGTAACCACATAATAACAGCTGACATTTATTGAGCACTTGGAGGGAGAGAACCACTGGGCTAAATATATTATATGTGTTAGCTCCAATTTCACTTTCACAGCTCTTTGGAGCAGACACTATTTTTACAGATGAGGAACCAAGACCTATGGTGTTTAAACAATTTGCTTGATTTCACACATTTATAAGTAGCAAAACCAAGACACATCTCCCTAACCCATCCACTGGGGAATTCATAGTAATAATGTACCAACTAGCTGATTAAGAGAATCAGAAACCTTTTCTGGGATTGATGTCTTCTTTCATGGGTGTATAAAATGTCAAAACATGGGTGCAAGAAAGAAAATGTTTTGTTCATTGTGCAACTTGTTAAAAAATACCTAAAAAATTTAATCAGGGCACTCTCCTGTGCCATATTAACTATGAACTTCAGAGAAAGGGGCAATGTTAGGAAACTTTTAGTCAGTTCTACCCAGTCATCTGACCCTTCTGAAATGTTCTTTAACTTCTCTTCCAGCTTGAAGCCCTGATGTGGTTTCTATCTCCCTGTAAGGATGATACAGGGCTCTTGGAGTTCTGGGCATGGGCATGGGAGAAATAGAAAAACTCTGGGCTAAAGGCCTCGCCAGATAACAAAGCAGGGGGATGCTGGATGCCTGTAAAAGTTGAGCTTTACAGGTTTTGTGAAGGGTTCAAAATGCAGAACCTTTTATATTAATCTATGAGACTGATAAGACGTCCACTTTGATTTGATTTAAAATCACTTTGATATGATTTACTCCTCCAAATCTGGAGATAATGTCTGTTTATTATTCTTGACCTTGCCAGGGGCCACAGAATTCCTTTGATGCTATCTTGAAAATTGTTTTTTGAGTCGTTGAATTTTATTTAGAGTGCCCAATACTCACAGCAGAAGCAAGTAATAAATTTTATTTTCCCCTTATTTCTATAACTTAAGACAATTGAATTTCTTGTCCATTGAAAGCCTTTCCCCTTTCATTGTCTATTCTGTACTGAACCTGTTTTAATTGGATGTATTGACCTAAAAAATTAAACAGACGACCTCAGTAGTCAGAGGAAAACTAAGCTTTTAATTCTTGGAACAGATTCTTGCTATTTGATGTTTGGTCAGACAGAGAAATCACAGAGTGAGAGAATATTCCTTTTGCATGGTGGTAGAATGGATCTTGCATTGGGAGAAAAAAAAAATCCTGACAAGCACATAAAACACAGTTGACAAAAGAAAAACCTGTCTGGATCAGATAATTTGAAAATGAAATTTTCTTTACAAGAATAAATCTTCAACATGAAGCAACTTTGGTCAGTACTTCATATAAAATACCAATTAACCAGGGCCAACAACTTTTGTTAATAAAGCAAAATAAGAAGTATAAACTAAACACACAGAATGGATTTGCTAAGATTTCCTTCATGATTTGGATCTTCATGATTTGGGACTTTTAAAAAAATTCATTGATTTTTGGAGAGAGAGGAACATCAATGTGAAAGAGAAACATTGATTGGTTGCCTCCCACACACACCCCGAATAGGGACCAAACCCACAACATAGGTATGTGCCCTGACCAAGATTTGAACCCCTCACCTTCTAGTGTATGGGACAACATTCCAGCCAACTGAGCAACCCAGTCAGGACTATATTTCTATATGTTCTTATTTTTTTAGTATCTGGTGTCCATCAAGAATGAACTAATGAGTAATGGCTACTCCTGTATTTGTTAATTCATTTTTTTGCTGTGATTATTAGGGAACAACTGACTCAGTGAAACATTTTGTCTGGCATGGTGATCAATTGTTCTTCTACTTATTTATTCACTGTTAAAGCTGTTTTTTAAGTTATTAGATACAATTAGCATTTCTAATATTAACAGAATAGAAAGCTATTTGCTTGAGATAAAACATTAACATACACACTGCTAGCTACTCATGTTGGGGTTGTTTGTAGATATTATTCTTCACAATATAAGAATACTTAATTTAAGCTAAAATAGCACTCTTTCCTATTTTTCACTATTTTCATGAAAAATACCATAATTTTCTTGCTTAAACTGAACTCTTGTTGGACTCTTTTGAGTCCCTGATTTATTATTTGTTGTCACTTCACTGCTAATAATTAGTAACAAAGTCTGCTGTTTGATCATAATGCCTTTTGTGTTCAACCACTGTCAGAGCCGGCAGGATCACTGCTCAGCACTGCTGCTCTGAGTGGCTTTGAGTTTATATAGTCTTCTAAATTCTTCCCAACTATGCCAGGGCTAGTTCTTCCTTGAACCCTGCCCACTATATTAACTGTTGGGAACTTAGACCAACCTGCACATCTGCACATCGTCTGGATCCTGCTGACTATGCCAGTTGGCCTGATAATGGTTCCCAGGTTCAGAGTCCTTGGACATCCTGATTAAGCTCATGCTCAAAATGGCCTTTGGTCATTCTGGTGTATTAATAAGAAGGCCTCTGTGCTCCCATTGGCCTTGACTATCTGGGGACCTGGTGTGGTTCTCACAACCTCTTTTTCATTTCTCTCCTTACCTCTGGAATAAGCCTATATCTCTCCATGCCAAGCACTGCACTACACCACTAACAGAGCTTCATGTCTCCCTTACATAATCCTTGTTGTATTTTGTCACCAGTAACTGGTCCTACACTTCTGCCTCCACATTGTTACTTATCTGCCCCAAAGTCTTTCATTAGCACCGAATATTTTTGGGTTAATGTTCCTGATATTCAAAACCTTTTACCATATAATCTTTATTTCCCATTATTCCCATACAAAGACCCTTTATTTAAGAAAGTTGGTTCTGTGAAAAGTCTCCCGCGTTGATTTTTCCAAATTTGTAATCAATCCATTTTTTTTTTGCAATTTATCTTTAAAATACAAACTTCTCTGAAGTTCTCTTTGACCAGGTCTAACCATATTGAACCTTTTCAACTCTGAACATCCAGAGCAATTTTAAAAATAATCTGAGTAGTACTTCTATTTAGAATATAGTGTGCATTGACTTTTAAAAATATTATATATACTTAAAATATATAAACTAAAATTCTGGAAGCAGGGACATTGTCTTATATTTCTTTTTTTTATCTATGACACTGAAAACATCACCCTACATATGCAAGGACCTCAATAAATATTTTTGCTTGACTATTTTTAATCATGTTAATCTAAAATACTTGGTTAATCAGAATGTGCTACACCTTGTTTAATTTGAGCCTTAAAATGCAGATTTAAATTTATATTATTGATATATTTCATCTACATATGAAATGTTTGCATATATGTAATAATATAAGTATAATATGCAAACTGACTGAACGGCCAAACAGCAGAACAACCCTCTGGACGACCACGCTATGACACACTGGCGCCAGGCCAGCCAAGGTGGGTGCGATGTGATTGGTTGGGGGCCTGGCCATTGCCCCATGATCACCCCACAGAGGTAGGCCCAGGCCACTGGCTGGAAGGGTGATTGATCAGGCGGACTCCATGATCATCCCAAAGAGAAAGGGCCAAGCCACCATCTAAGGGATGATCTATCAGGGGGCTCTGCAATCAATCACCCCAAAGGTGGCCCAAGCCACTGACCAACAGGCTGTGGTGGGTGGGTGGGGTTTCCCTCTACAGGGCATTAAATTGTGGGGCTGTGAGAGGGTGCAGGCTGGGCTGAGGAATGCACCCCCTTGCAGTTCATCCAGATTTGGTTCTGATTGGTTGGTTTCTATGCCAGTCAGCACCAAAAGTCTATACTAATAATAGTCTAGGGCCATCACAACCTAAACGACCAGACGATGACCAGCCACCAGGAAGTGCATGGAGCACCTCTCAGTCCCTCCCCCACAGCCCACAAGGCTGGCGGCAGGTGGGCGGGCGGGGCGGCAGAGGGGTGGGTGGAGCACGGTGGATGCGGTGAGGTTGTTAGCCTCCGGCCTGGGGCTGGGCAGGAGGTCTAACAACCTTGCAGCTGCTGCAGTGGCTGAGGATCAGGCCCAGAGAGAGCCCGGAGAGAGAGGCAGGACCTGATCAGCAACTGCTGCAAAGGCTTCAGATCAGGCCCGGAGACAGGTCCAGAGAGAAAGGCAGGGCCTGATGCACAGCCACCACAGACGCTACAGATCAGGCCCAGAGATAGGCCCGGAGAGAGAGACAGCTGTCAGTGGGGCCTTTCTGGATTTCCCAGAAGAGCCAATGGCTGCCTACGAGGTGGGGCTTTTGACGCTGACTGGCATAGAAACCGACTAATCAGAAACAAATCTGGGTGAACTGTGAGGAGCCAATGCCTGCCGAGGAGGCAGAGCTTTTGATGCTGACTGGCATAGAAACCAACCAATCAGAACCAAATCTGGGTGAACTGGGAAGGCAGAACCTAAGGTGGGCTGAGGAGGGGTTTCAAGGGCAACAGCTGTTTGGTGTAAGGTCTAAGAAAGTGGTTCAATTTTTTAATGACCGGTTTGGCAGTATAGTGCATATGGCTGGCTATCAGTCCAGATATAGGGATTATGTGTTTTTGTCTGCCAAGAGCATTTCCTCCTGCTGAAAAAGGCTCTCCCCCCCCCCCCATTTAAGCAATCCTATCCTATATAATGTATCTATACTAATAAAAGGGTAATATGCTAATTTGACTGGGTCAACCAGCCCATCTTTCAGATGTCCAAATTCCTTCCAGACAAAGTCATGGTGGTGGGGGCTGAGGCAGAGGCATTTAGGGGTGATCAGGTTGGTAGGGGGTTAGGGGCAATCAGGCTGGCAGGGGAGGGAAGTTGGGTGTGACCAGGCTGGCAGGGGATGGCAGTTGGGGGCAACCAGGCTGGCAGGAAAGGGTAATTGGAGGTGCAATCAGACCTGCAGGAGAGGGTCATTGGGGGCAAGAGCAGGCCTGTAGGCAAGGGCCATTGGGGGTGAGATCAGGCCTGCAGGGGAGTGCAGATGGGGGCGACCAGGTCGGCAGGGGAGGGCAGTTGGGGGTGACCAGGCTGGCAGGGGAGGGCAGTTGGGGGCGATCAGGATGGCAGGGGTGGGGCAGTTGGTGGCAACCAGGCCAGCGGGGGGGTGGGGTGGGGGGGCAGTTAGGGATGTCCAGGCAGGCAGGGGAGAGAAGTTGAGGGCAATCAGGCTGGCAGGGGAGCAGTTAATAGTGATAAGGCAGGCAGGCAGAGGCAGTTAGGGGCAATCAGGCAGGCAGGCAGGTGGAGGCAATTAGTGGTGAACAGGCAGGTAGGCAGAGAGGTTAGGGGCAATCAGGCAGGCAGGCAGATGGGTTAGGGGCCATCAGGCAGGCAGGCAGAGTGCTTAGGGGTGATCAGGCAGGCAGGCAGGTGAACAGTTAGGAGCCAGCGGTCCCAGATTGCGAGAGGGATGTCCAATTGTGAGTGGGATATCCCTCAAGGGGTCGCCAATTGGAGATAGTGCAGGCTGGGGTGAGGGAACCCCCCCCCCCCGTGCACAAATTTCATGCACTGGGCCTCTTGTCTACACTAATAAAAGAGAAAGATGCAAATAGGCCATACCTTCACTATGCCCACCAGACAATCAGGATTGAGTATGCAATTTAACCCAACAAAGATGGCGGGTTAATTTGCATACACAGGTGCTGAGCGTGCATCAGGCCTCTAGTCTATATAATAAAAGCCCAGCAACCCTTATGGCGGAATGACCAGAATGACTGGTCGCTATGATGCACACTGACCACCAGGGGGCAGACGCTCAATGCAGCAGCTGCCTCCTGGTGATCAGTGTGCTCCCACAGCAGGAGCCCTGCTCAGCCAGAAGCCAGGCTCATGGCTGGCAAGCACAGCAGTGGTGGTGGGAGCCTCTCCCTCCTCCATGGCAGCTCTAAGGCATGGCGAGCCAAGTGGTAAGGAGCAAGCAGATGGGCGGTTAGAAGCTAGGGTTCCTGGATTGTGAGAGGGTGCAGGCTGGGCTTAGGGACCTCCCCACACATGAATTTTGTGTATCGGGCCTCTAGTTTTATTTATAAATAGGGGCCCAGTGCACGAATTTGTGCACCTTGAAAGGAACTGTGGGCTGTGAGGCTGCAGGGAGCACAGGCGCAGGTCTTGGCCCATCCTCTGTGCCCCCTGCCTGGCCCCTCCCACCATGGCCCCCAGTCCCCTGTCTGCTGGCAGCCCCGCTCCTGCCACCACTGCTCTCACATGCTGACGGCACCAGCCCCAGTCACACCCACTGACGGTGTGGAGAGATTGGGGCTGGCACTGTCAGCAGGTGCAAGCAACAGCTGCTGCCCTGATTGCCCCTCAGGAGCATGTTGAGAAGACCTCAGGAGTGATCAGGGCTGGCAGCCACTGCTCACATCTACTGATGGCGCCAAGTGATCGGGACTGGCACTGAGCACTGACAGCGGGTGCCAGTGGTGGCTCTGACACCCGCAACAGGTGCGAGTGCTGGGCGGGACCACAATGTGCGGGAGCAAAGAATTTTCAGTAACCACCAGAGGCTTGCCCCGATGACAGCAATTGATGCCCGCATTGGTCTGGCGCCCCCGCTCACCTACTCAACCATCCTGCCGTGGCCCATGCCTGTCATGTTCTGCACTCTGCCACCTGCTGCTGATGCCCACCATGTTCTGCGCATGTCCCCTGGTGGTCAGCACACATCATAACGGCTGGTTGTTTGGTTGTTCTGATGTTCGGTCTATTTGCATATTAGCCCTTTATTATATAGGATAAGCATATAATCAATAAAACAATAAAAATGCAAGTGCATCTACTCATAATGATCTATTTTTTGCTATTAATTAATTGGACTGTCAATTCCTTGATAAAAAGAATTCTGAATCTCTTTTGGTGGAGATTACTTCCCCAATGGATAATATATAATCCCATACCTTTGGGTACTCATGGAATTCTAAAACAATGCAAACAAGGCATAAAATCCCATCAAAGTGTTCTGAAATTATCATAAGATTTAATCTAGTAACATCTAGAAAGAGCAAGGGAACTCAGTAGTCATTAAACTGTCCTTAACAATAAAAAATGAATGTTTGCACTCCCTCTACATCTAACTTAAGCCTTGAAAGACTCATTCTACAGAGCAAATTTAAACATCACCCCATTCAAGAACTGCTCCTCATGGCAATACCCAAGTTCTTTCAACACCCTACTCCATCAGGCTATTCCACCTTTTTCTCCTCCTTATTGCTGTCATTTACAGATCACATTGTTACTCTCTTCACTCATTGGAGACTTGATCCTCTGCCTTCTCCTCCATTCCTTCTCCCATTCATTTTGAGGAATAAAACTCTGTCACTCTCTATACCTATTTTTTAATTTTTTTCTTTGCCTCACTTCATGACTCATACCCATGGCCACCCTTCAGAACAATACTTCTGAAATCTACTGTAAAGATTCACTCTTTGACTCAGCCTTATATGCTATCCTACAGGCATCCTGACTGCAACATTTCCATGACCACATTGAGAACTCCTAAGGATCCCACCATTTGGCTTATTTACCATTGCTGAGATGCCTTCACGTGCTTTGTAACTCCATTTACAATTCATGGACCACCATCATTCTACTCCCTGGTACACAGCAACCTTACCTCTCTCTCTTGCTCTTAAATTCATGTGATAAAAGCCCATCTATTTACACCTTTTCTGTCAACTCTTGAGCTGTTTAAAATGCATAGATTTGGAGAAAAATTATATTTTCTGGGTGACTGAATTTACCTTTTCTTTTTACTGTCAACAGTGATTAATATTTGTCAACATTTGAATCCATGTCTCAGGGCACTTTTTCTTTTATCCCATGCCAACTATATATCCACCTTTTATTCTTCTGCAGTGAATTCTTCACTAATAGTTTTAGTAAGGTCTGTGGTGGTAAAAACTCTGCTTTTTGAAAGTCTGGATATTTTGTTTTGCTGTCATTAAAAAAATTCTAGTCAATCTAGACACAGGATTCTTGTTGCCATTTATGTTTTTCTTCAGTCCTCTGAAGCTAGCATGGCATTTACTGCTGAAAACATTATGTTACTGTTTATAATCATTCTGATGGTAGTGTACTTGTCTGTTTCTTTTAAGTCATCTTCATTTTATCTCTAAAAGCTCTTAAGATGTTAACGTTATTCTTGATGTGCTTTTATTTAATTATAACTCATCTCAGTGTGTGTTCATTTTATTTGAACTTTGTATCCACAGTGCATGTTCCATCTACGAACAGCTACTTATCTTTTTACTTTTTGCAAAAAACTCAGAAGTCTCAAAATGTTGTTTTGCCATTATTCCTGCATTCTCTACTTCTGAAACTCTCTTTAGATGTATGTAAAAGCCTCTCAAGCTATAGTCTACAACTTCTAGCTTCTTGTTTACATTCTATTAGTATTCCAGATGATTTTCTCAGTACTATTTTCAATTTACTAATGCTCTACTTAACTATGCTATTTTTATATTTATGGCATCTATTGATTTAAAAGAAAATAGTAATCATATTTTAATTCATAGTTTTAAGTGGATCTCTTTTACTTACATCTACTTTTAGTCAATTTTCTTTTACAAATTATTATACTTTTAAAGTTATTATTCTTTCATTTATCTTTGGAATATCCTCAACACATAAAATTAATTTCACCAGCAGTGAATTTGTGTTCCAATTGCTGATTTTGTTGCTAACTTTCTTAGAATAAATTCAGGTTGCTATGTTAATTTTGAATTGAAGTTTTTTGTTTCTCTGTTTCTCACTTTCTTGTCATTAATTCTAATCTAACAGTTGCCTCCACCCTGCTTCTTAGATGCAAAACTTAGAAACAAGTCTTACGATGGTGTTTTAGGGCTCAACAGACCACTGATCCAGAAGGTGATTTGATTCAGTTTCTGTCCCTGGGGCCTTTCTCCTCTCCTTGACAACCCAACAGACCCATAGTTCTCAGGTCAGCAACCTTTTCACATTTTGATACCTCATCATGGTGCATACCAGATTGGTTTCCCACCTGCCATTTCTTCTTCCTTTTATCTGGGGAGGCTGTAAACTCTTTCCTATATGTAATTTAGGTTCAACCAATGAAGTACATCCATGCTAGATTTGGAAAGTGCAAGTGGGGTAGAAACCCCCTTGCTGAAGGCTGGATTCCTATTGAGTAGCAAGTAATGGGAAAACATAAATTTCTTACTTTAAATTTATGGCTACAAGCTCCAGTTGGGTACTCAATACCACCTCTTTTGATTCTACTTCACTTCCACATAAAATTAACTTTTTACTCTCCAAACCATGAACTTCAAAACCTCCATTCTCTTTTCAACATTTCCGAACTCCTCCCTTCACACTCTTATTTGTCACTTAGAAATGAAAAGCTACTGAAATGGAACATTTTTCTCTTCCTCATCCTCAAATCCACAAACCTACCTGTCTATGTGTGTATCTTCTTTCCATTTTTTCCTATTATATCCCCCAAAGGGCACCTGATCTATTCAAAGGAGAGCTTCATCAGATCTGCACTGGATCCCATTCCATCTTGCTTCCTCTAAACCAAGGTCAGCAGACTTTTATTGTAGAGGTCTAGGAAGTAAAACATTTAGGCTTCATGGGCCATAAATTCTCTATCACAACTACTCAAGTTGTAGTGTGAAATCAGCCATACACAATAAGTAACCAAGTGGGCATGGATGTGTAAAGCTTTATTTACAAAAACAGATGCTGGGTTGAACTGAGGGCTCTAGTTTGCTAATCCTTGACAGGGAGCTTGCTTGTTCATTTATCCATTTTCTCCTAATTCACCCTTCCCTTCCTCTCTACTCATTGCCTTGCAATAAACTTAAGAAAAAATCAGACCCTATTTGACACTTTATCCTCCTGCAGCTATGGCAGGTGGATCTTTGCTTTTGCCTTTGCTGAAGGAAGACAAAATGCCCAAAGTCAGGGCCCCTTCCGGGGAGGCCCCAATGAATAATCAGTGTGGGAGTTATGAAGCCTAGTCCCTCACCTAAACTCAAGACCATTCTTAAGGGCCATCCCAGCTTCAGAGCTCCTAGTAAAACCAACGGAAGCCTCTATTGAAACAGCAGAAAAGCTCTACTCTTTATGCCCAATTTTGCTTCTATCCCTTTTCTTCCTTTCCTTTCTTTGGATGTTTTTCACAACTGCACCCCTAAAAAAAAGCTCCTTTAGGTTAATCTCTACTTTAGAGTTGGCTTCTCCAGGGAACTCAACTTTGACACTTACCAAAGCTGAATTGATCTATACAGTACTTCCTCCCTTATCTGCAATTTCACTTTTTTAAAAATATATTTTATCGATTTTTTTTTATAGAGAGGAAGGGAGAGGGATAGAGAGAAACACTGATGAGAGAGAAACATTGATCAGCAGCCTCCTGCACACCTCTTACTAGGGATGTGCCCACAACCAAGGTACATGCCCTTGATCAGCTGATGCTCTATCCACTGAGCTAAACCAGCTAGGGCTTTATGGTTTCAATTACTCATGGTTAACTGCAGTCCAAAAATATTAAATGGAAAATTCCAGAAACAAACAATTCTAAGTTTTAACTTATCCTATATAATAAAACCCTAATATACAAATTGACCAAATGGCAGAATGACCAGTTGCTATGATGTGCACTGATCACCAGGGGACCGGGCTCATGGCTGGTGGGAGCAGCGGCAATGGGAGCCTCTCCCGCCTCCACGGCATCGCTAAGGATGTCCGACTGTGAGCTTAAGCCTGCTTCCTATAGGGAGCGGGCCTAAGCTGTCAGTCGAACATCCCTGAGGGCTTCCGGACTGCGAAAGGGTGCAGGCCGGGCTAAGGGGACCCCCACCTAGTGCACGAATTTCGTGCATGGAGGGGAGTTCCTCACCCTGGCCTGCAACTTCTCCAATCTGGGACCCCTCGGGGGATGTTCAACTGCCGGTTTAGGCCTGATCTCACAGGGACTGGGCCTAAACCGGCAGTCAGACATCCCTCTCGCAATCTGGGATGACTGGCTCCTAACCACTCACCTGCCTGCTGGCCTGATTACCCCTAACTGCCCTCTCCTGCTGGCCTGGTTGTTCCCAACTAACCTCCCCTGCCAGCCTGATCTCACCCCCAACTGATGTGCCCTGCTGGCCTGATATTGCCCTCAAATGCCCTGCCCTGCCAGCCTGATCACCCCTAACTACCTCTGCCTTGGCCCCCACTACCATGGCTTTGTCTAGAAGGAAGTCACATGTCCAGAAGATGGCCAGTTGACCCAGTCTAATTAGTATATCATTACCCTTTTAGTAGTATAGATAGATTATATATGATAGAATTGCTTAAATGGGGGGAATGGAGCCTTTTTCAGCAGGAGGAGATGCTCTTGGTAGACAAAAACACATAATCCCTATATCTGGACTGATAGCCAACCATATGCACTATACTGCCAAACTGGTCATTAAAAAATTGAATCACTCTCTTACACCTTACACCAAACAGCTGTTGCCATTAAAACCCCTCCTCAGACCTCACCTTAGGTTCTGCCTTCGCAGTTCACCCAGATTTGGTTCTGATTGGTCGATTTCTATGCCAGTCAGCATCAAAAACTCTTCCTTCTAGGCAGCCATTGGCTCCTCACACTTTACCCAGACTTGGTTCTGATTGGTTGGTTTCTATGCCAGTTAGCATCTCTGGGCCTATCAATGGGCCTGATAAGAGAGGTGGGGCTGATCAGTAGCCCCAGCTGATGTCCGAGAGAAAGAGAGGCGCAGCTGCTGGCCAGCCCCGAGAGAAAGAGAGAGACAAGGGCTGATCAACAGTTGCGATGGAGGCTACAGATCAGACCCTGGTTATCCTTCCAGGCCTCTCTTCAAGCCTGATCCACAGCCCCCTCAGCAGTCAGTGCTGGGTCGGGGTGCCCACAGCAGTGGCAGTCAGTGCTGGGTCTCCACAGCAACCCAGCACTGACTTCCAGTCTGTTGAGCCTTCGGTCATTTTGAATGTTATGAACCCTGGGTTTTTATACATTAGGATGTTTATTTGACTCATCCAATTTAGTTGCATCTATTATTTAGTTTAGAATAAATTGATCTGGAAGTTTTAGCCTTTTATATATCAAGATTATATTCTCTAAATAACCACTCTCCTCTTTGTAATGACCCTCCTCACTTTCAGTAGCAGATGAGACCAATATTTAAATATGTATACTGATGCATATTTACTTTTAAACAGAAATGTCTCTGAAAGCAAAAATGCCATTCATGTGTTTTGACTATAGCTTGTATAACCTGCAAAAACCTAAACATTTAAGTAGGCATATGTATAAGAAACACATTCTAGAAGAGTTATTTATTTCCCAGGAGCTAAATCAATTTCCTACAGTGTTTTTTTTTTTTTTTTTTCAAATATCCCCAAATAGCAAAAATATAGAGCCTTTTAGACCCACTGTAAAATTCAGTTATAATCCATTTACCAGCATGTAAGCTCTGGACAAAAATGACCAATCCAAAAGTTTGTAAAATATGATTACTTAATCTTTTTTCTGAAAATTAAAATTCCCAAGTGACTTTATTTGATACTATCATGGAAAGTCTTGGAACAATCATTGGCAATTGCGACACATTTTTCCTACACATTTTTTATATAAGTGAAATCTCCAAGTCTTTGGTTCCTAGCTTCATCACATCTATATAGATGATAGTTCTTTTTAACAGATGCTTATTAATATCTCTTATGGTTATGCCTAGACCCCTAGTCCCTTGAATGTAAGGACCATGCAGGACTCTGTTTTGTATCCTTAGTTACTGAATAAATGCTTGTGACATAAATATATAGGTGAGTATGTGTGGGGACACAGTTATGTGCTATTTCCAAAGCTATCTTTTAGATAATCTCAAAAGTGCAGGAAAAGAAGAAAATGATGCAAAGTTACCACCATGACTAGTTTCTGCTAACTAAAGCATAAAGTCAAGTATGGTAACCTCAACTGCCTCACTAATTGCTAACCCTTAATTAAAGGTATCATACATCATTAAGGACTAAGCCTATGTAAAGCAAATGCAAAATTAGGTAAGCCTAACCATTACCTTAATATGAAACTAATATAGCTCCTTATTTAATGACTAGAAGCCCGATGCACGAAGATTCGTGCTAGAATGGGCTTTCCTTTCCCTGGCTGCCGGCACTGCTTTTCCACTCCCACCCAAGCCTTTTCCACTCAGGCACTGAAGCTGCCTCTTTCCACTCCAGGAGCCACCTCTTTCCGCCCCAGCCCCTCCTTCCCACGCTTCCAGAGGTCCTGAGAGACTGGGGAGGGGGGGGGGCAGAACACCTGTGTCATCACCATGGCGATGATGCAAGCGTCCCGCCCCCATCACTTGGTGGCTGAGTATGCAAATTAACTGCCATCTTTGTTGGGTTTATTTGCATATCACTCCTGATTGGCTGGTGGTGTAGTGGAGGTACGGTCAATTTACATGTTTGTCTATTATTAGGTAAGAATACAGACTCAGGCTCCGAAGCTGAAGATAACTGATATTTGCATTATTAACATGCTTGCAAAAAAGGAAACCTCCAAGTCAAAAATTCATCCTTGCAGAGAAATTAAGGCACACACATCAAGTTTTCCAGGGTCTTATCCTAATATATAAAAAGCCAGGGGCCGTCATGACCAAAACAACCGGACGGATGACCAAACACAGGCTGTGTGGGGTGATCAGGTCAGCAGGGGGGGTTGTGAGGGACAACCAAACAACTGAACAGCAGGCTGTGTGGGACAACCAGGCCAGCAGGGTGGTATTTGGAGGTGACCAAGCTGGTGGGGGGGAAGTTGGGGGCAACCAGGCCAACAAGGGGGGCAGTGAGGGGCAATCAGGCAGACAGGTGGGGTATTTGGGGGTGACCAGGCTGGCGGGGGGGGCAGTTGGGGGCAACCAGGCCAGCAGCGGGGGCAGTTAGGGGAGATCAGGTCAGCAGGCAGAGGTGATTAGGGGTGATCAGACTGGCAGGCAGGCAGGTGAGCAGTTAAGAGCTAGTGGTCCCGGATTATGAGAGGGATGTCTGACTGCCGGTTTAGGCCTGATCTCCCCCCTGAGGGGACCCGCCCCCCCTGTGCACAAATTTCATGCACTGGGCCTCTAGTATACTTATATATTCTTGGACCAGAAACAGCCAGAAATGACCTAGACAGTCTCCTCATGGGGCATCTTACACCTCTAGAGCCAGGTCTCACAGAAATCAGAATCTGGACATGCATTTTTCATCCAGCACATCTGTTTAGGACTTGATAGAATGAGGGTAATTAAATTACACTATTCATTCTCTTTGGGCAAGCCCCTTTTCCTATTCATTTTAAATCATTTATATTGTGTACATTTCCTCTCTGCCTTACCTGTTCATAGGTCTATCTCTGAAAGTTTCTGATCACCTTCATTACTTAGCATTTCAAAACTCTCATCTCTTGTTTATTGCACAATCTCTTGTTACATGACCCAGGAAAGCAGGTCAACATCACTATTAACATTTCCCAGAAAAATGAAGGAGTAAGGCTGCAGTTACTTGTTTAAGATGATCCCAAACGGTGTCTAGGGACTCCCAAGAGCTCATATAATAGCCTAGATCTCTTGACTGCACTCCTCTCCCCACTTTATCTTCACTCAAACCTGAGTGAGAGAATAAATCTTTTTATCATTTAATTCAAGAGCATGGGCTCTGGAGTTGGGCCAATTGGGTTTAAAAAATATCAATTCTGACTCATTTGCATGAATGATCTTAAGCAAATAATTTCTTTATCTCTCTGAACATGCATTTCTTAATTTATACAATGGTAAAAATATAGATCTCATATGCACGTGATGAAATGATTCATGCAGAGCTTTTACTATGGTTTCTTGGTAGAAGATAGGAAGGCTGGACTGATTGTGTAAGCATGATTCTCAGCTAGATTTGTGTTTGTACGTTGGCACTTTACTTATTCTTTCAGAATTCATGTCTCTTTTGGAAGGGGAAAGGGCTAGGAGTAATGACTAGAGTCAGAAACAGATGAAGGGGGTAAAGGGTGATGGACATTATGGTAAACACTTTGTCTTCATCCTTGGCCACTTTCACATAAATGCAATTAAAGTGATTTGCTATAAAATCATATCTTCACAAGTGTGATAGGTTGAAATAAAAAGAGGAGAAAATCAATATTGCACAAAGAAATCAAAATGATTGATTTGTCTTTTAAAATAAAAATTAATTTCTTATGCCCAGTACCAGTGAGGAGACCTGCCTAGCCTAGCTTTTCCTGTGAATGTGTTGATGTGTAGCCATTTCTGCTGGTGCATTTTTAAGCAGAGCTGCAGGGGATGTCATGTGTTGCAGTAATTGCCATGGAAACCATTGTTGGTGAATGAATAGAGAGGTTTTAAATCCTTGGTAATGAGCCTGAGAAACTAAGTAGATCCAAACAAGTTTAACTTGTTTGGAAGTGGTTCATATTCACACAGAGATATTGGAGGCAAAACACGGGGAGGAAAAGGATGGAAAAGAGAAAGATTTTTTTAGTGCAGATAACCTAGTCTAATATATTACACTTCTACATGCAATTTTTAATGGAAAAAACACCAAAAATGCCTAGCATCAAGCTACAAGCCTTGAACAACACTCTTGTCTGTTGAACAGAGTGTAATTATGATACATTTCTATTGAAATCAACACTTTCAATCACTTCTCACAAAACTCAACAATGAAAATGTTAAATATTTTTAAGGAAATTAATTATTAGTTTTATCTGGATTTGGAGAGCTTTAAAGGGGAAAGCTAAGCTTTGTCACCTTTGTATGCCTCCAAGCTGACAGAATACACATCCTATAGAATGTTCATTCATAGATTACACAGTTTTAGCATGTGTCTTATATTTGAATAGTGATTTAAGAATGACTTACAACCAAGGATCCCATCCTTCCATCAGTAGTTTTTTTGGTGCTCTCTTCTCCCTTTAATTATCACAGTTTTTATCCTAGCACCTTATCTCTCACCCAAGACCTTTTCAGATTGGGTTCCCTCTAGGTAGGACTGTTGATAGAAGCCTTGGAAGAGACAGAACAAGGGTCCAAAAGCTAGAAGGGTAAGCCTTTCTCTCTCCCAGTGGCCAACAGACTCCTCATCCAACTCTTCCTCCCTCATCCAGAGACACTGTGGGCCACATACCTGGGTTTTTGGGAAGAAGGTACTTCCCAAACATTTGTTTACATTGTGAAGGGGATCAGGACATTCTATCCCCCAAATTTATGCCACTTTGACATAAGAATTATTTTGAGACATCTGAGTTCCTAAAATCCCTTATCTGCCTAAAAGCAGAACCTCCACCAAAGAACTCAATTGTCATAACCCCCTTCCTCAGACAATTCTAACCTCTTCTGGCCTTACATCCAAACATTGTCACAAATTATTAGGTCTCCAATCTATTCTCCTAAGGGCCTTATCTTTCCAAAAAGTCATTTGCTTTTCCATATGGTCTTTCTCTCCTCCCTTTTTCCACTAAGTTAGGTGTCTATAGACTACACATCTTCACTCCCTTTGACTACTCATCACTGGGTATTCCAATGTAAATGCATGATGTCACGTTAAATTTGTTCGTTTTTCTCTTATTTTGTCTTTTTTCCAGTCCAATTTATAGGGCCTCCATTGGAGAACCTTAGAGGGTAGAAGGGAATAAAACACAGTCGTTCCTTCCCTACAGTGGTAACTGTCATTCTCAGGAGAATGTAAGAGAGAAAAGAGAAGGTGGTAAGGAGGAAGTGTTCTGGGAAGAAAATATTTACCTTCTGTCTCTATGGAGAGGCTGAGAAGGAGAGTATTCTTAGCTGGAAGGAATTAGGAAAAAATTAAAGGGAAGGAAAAGGAAGAGAGAAGGGAGAGAGAGGAACAATGAATTCCATGAGAACCTTGAGGAATTAAAGCTTGTGTGGGTAACTTCACCAATGAGAGCCTTTCCTTTTAAGCAACCACATTCTGGTATTTCAGGGCCAATACTGCATGGTCTCTAAATGAATGTGCTGAAGCCAGATGGCCTAGGTGAGAGTCTTAAATCTACCATTACTATCTACAAGTTCCTTAACTTCTCTATGCTCTAGCTTCTTCAAATGAGAGAAGTGGATAATTATACACATACAACACAATTTCATGAAGATAAAATAAAATTATATATGTAACTTTTTTAGTAAAGTGCTAAAACATAGGACTGTCAATAAAACATCAGTTATCAGTGAAACGAAGTGATTATGTTTATTCATCTGAAATTGCACAGAACCGCTCCTTTTCATTCTTCACTGAACTAGAAACTCAGGCCTGGCTGCAGAAGTCATCATTCACAGTTATATATTGGGATTCTCCTCTCCCTCCCTACCCAACGAGATGGAGAGAGAATGATGCCAGTGTGAGAGTGTTGATTTAGTGCTATTTTAGAGCTATTATGCTGAAACGCCAGCACTTCTAAAATCCTGCCTTGCTAACACTGGGGAAATTCCCAAGGGAATTCTAGGCAATGAACAACAGGGTTGATTGGTCAAGTTAGTAGATATGAAGCCCTCTGGTAGATGCTGGAATTGGAGTACAATTTAGAATTTTATTGCAGAATTTAATCTTGAGGTTGCACCACTCTCTAGCCAGTCACATGAAGGAATGAAGTCAAGGAGAAGGAGGGAACAAGGTGTCTGCTCCTATACCTAGATTCCAGGTCAAAAAGCCACCTCTCAGTAATATTGTCCTCATCTGTCCTGACTTAAAATGAAACTCTTACAACCCTCTCATTTATCTGCATTATTTTTTCTCCTTAGCATTCATTGTCATGTGAGGTATTTAATTTTTAAGTTATTTAGCTTATGGATTAAAGATCACTCAGTACTGAAATATAAATTCCATTAAGAAAGGGATTTTGGTCTGTTTTGTTCATTTATTTATCTCAGCAACTAAAACGGTACCTGGGATGGTGAAAGCACTAAAATATCTGTTGAATGAAAGAGGTGGAAGAAAGAACATGGAACATGTCTGGATACCACTTAAAAATAGTAATCCATGCAAGTGATAATACTCAGCCTGATAAATGTCCTGGAATGCTAACCAATCAGATAAGCAAGTCTTCTAGTTGGATCAGGTTGCAGGATAACCACGATGGGGGAAGAATAATTAGACATGGGTGCATAGGAAGAGAAAAGGCTAAAAATTTCTTTATATGTGGAGGAAAAAACTGAGAGAATCAAAGAAGGGTATGGCAGGTGAGAGAACTATATTTCTGATCCCATCAGGGTACAAAAGAGTGCATGCTTGACTAAGGTTAGATGGTGGACTCATTTCCCCATGGAAATAGTAGATGTTTAGGTTCTCTATTAGTAAAACTTCAGTGTGTTTCAGAGGCATACAAAATATTGTAGCAACGTGGAAAATAAATTCTGTGTTTTGAACAATAATAGCATGCATTTTTTAGAATGCCTATTTTTGATTTATACCTAGCTACCCTTCTCCTGGGGAAAGAAAAAGGAAGAGGAGAGCTACATACCTTAGAAAGAATGGATTGAGATCCAAATTCCCTTTTGGATAATCTGTAGATTACTATTAAATGACAGCTATTCTTGGAAAGTTGACCTGAGTTTTGGGAAACCTGCCCAGAGTCACAATAGATATAAATCAGATTGACGATTTTCTGACACTGAGCCTTCATTCAAGATTTCCTCTTTTACTTGGTTAATTGGTTGGTAATCCAACTTAAAGCAGTATGTAGATGGCTTTGTACTATATTTTTTAGAAATACAGAGAACTATCACAGACTTCTAACTCTTCATCGAATGGTAAATTTGCATTCAATAATAATTTCAGCACACATTTTTGTACTCCCAGAGCAGCTCACTAAAGATCATGGCTAAGGTTATGGAGGCCTTAGTCACATGGGCAGAATGTGGCTGGCAGTTGAAAGTATTAAGTCTTCCTCTGAGCAGAGGGATTTGTACCTTGCTCATGTCTCTTATTATGCCATTGACATAAATGCTACCTTGTAATTCCCAGGTGGGACTTTTGAATGGGTTGGAAATTTATATGTTCTGAAATTAACAAAGAGTGAAGTAAGCCCTTACCAAATAATACTTAGCTAGTGGGGCATTTCCCTCAATATACATCAGTATATGATTTCCACTGTGTATTAGGACCTTTGATGCTGCTTGAGTTGGTGACACTATTGCAAAATCAGTCTTGTTTTACCCACTTGTCCCCCCTACATATTTGATTAAAGAAAAACAAGCAAAGTAAGTGGTATTATTTTTGAGCAGCTAGTATATGTCAAGCACTGAACTAGGTACTTTACTTTCATTATCCTAACTATGTCTCCAATCCTGTGGGGTGTTTAACTGATGAGTAAATTAAGGTTCAGAAAGTTTAATAACTTTTGAGGGCCACAGAGCTGGTGAGTACTAGATTCAAAGTCACATTTCTCTGGCTACAAATCCTTTTTATTTTGCTATACTTCACATCACCCAGAGGAAATGTTGTATTTCCCAAATCACCAATGACGTGGTCAGACATGCTTCATGTTGGTGGTGGAAGGGGGTTTGAGTTTCATAGTGCTTATTATAACCTGTCATCAGATAGTGATTATTTTTTTAAACTGCCCTTAGCATGTGTATTTTTTTTTTTTAGTTTACTAGTAGCCACATTAAAAAGATCAAAAGAAACATTTAAAATTAACTTTCAACACATATTTTTAGCAGTTGAAAGTATATGTAATCTATCTAATTACTTCAACATGTAAGCAACATAAAAATTATTCATGAAAACAGATCCAGAGACAGAGAAGCATCGATCAGACCGTCAAACCTCAGAGGGAAGGTAGGGGAGGGTGGGAGTAAGGGGGAGAGATCAACCAAAGGACTTGTATGCATGCATATAAGCCTAACCAATGGACACAGACAACAGGGGGGTGAGAGCATGAGTGGGGGGTGGGGGAAAATGGGGCGATAAGGACACATATGTAATACCTTAGTCAATAAAGAAAAAGAAAACCAATTAAAAAATATTCATTAACTATTTTACTTTATTTTTATACTAAGTCTTAAAAAAATCCAATGTGCATTTTACACTACTGCACTTCTCAGTTCAGACTAGCAGCATTGAAAGTGCTCAGTAGCCAGAGGTGGCTGGGCAACTGCTGTCTCAGACAGCACAGGTACAGACTGTAGGAGCTGTGGACGTGAAGGCTGGCACTGAGCGCAATGACACAGGAGGTTACCAATCGATACTTGGCATCTGAATACTTTATGAAGAAATGAGTGAGTAAATGAAAATAAAAACTGATACACAAGTGAATATATGGAAACCTGTATTATAAATTATGTGTTCTATTAAAAAGTGTATGGTCTGAAATTTTTTTTTTTTATCAAGGGCTTTTACTTGACACATTTAAGTACAGACTACCAATCTCATTTTATTTTGCTACACTTCACATCTCCCAGAGGAAATGTTGCATTTCCCAAATCATCAATGACGTGGTCAGACAAGCTTCATGAAGTTCAATAAACTACTATGTATACATGTAATAAAGTACATATACACACATCTCTGTATCATTTTTCTTCTATCTCTCATTTCTCTATGAGAGAGATGAGGGATTGTATACAATCACATAAATCCTGGAAAGTTTGAAAATAGAACAGAGAGGATCCTGGCAACTGAGAGCCAGGTGAGGCTTTCATTCATGTATGAAAGGCATGTGTTGTAGTTTACTGAACTTTACTGTAAAATCTTGCAGTGTTTACAAGATGGATGAGAGAGAGAGAGAGAGGGAGGGAGTCATAAAGGGAGGTGCATGGATTGCAGAATTTGGCTTGTTCAATGTACCAAGTGATATAATAAATGTGAGCTATTTATAAAAGCCACAAGTCCACACCACATCATCTGTGGACTGTATTGTGTGTGTGCATTCGAAACCTGTATAATTTTGTTAACCAGTGTCACCCCAATAAATTCAATAAAAAAAAATAGTAAAAGCCACAACTTGGGTCATTCATACCACAGATTGCTAAAACACAAGTTATATTTACAACCAAGCAAATCCAGTTTTGTATTACATCAGAATTATCCTCATGAGTGTAAAAAGGTCCCAGCTCTAAACAAAAATACCCTGGATTCATGCTTTAGTTCCCTGCCCCAGTATGTTAGGCATGTGTCTACTAGTGACATGTACACTATATAAACACATGTTTTTTTGTAAACAACATTCAGTGTAGAATGGAGACTGATTGGCTATCATAGCTTGGTATAGACTTCAGATGGAAATTATTTTAACTTGACCGTAGATAAAGTAAAAAATAAATAAATAAATAACAGAACAGGCATTTGGTCTCATACGCTTCTCTTTGCTAATGGAGTTTTAAAACTATTCCTCTTGAAATCCTACATTTACTTGTCTAATTGTTAACTCACCTAACGGTTGGATGTCATTCTTTCCAATATGTGTTCAGCAATGGTGTCACCCTGTGGCTTGCCTGTGGCAAATTTTGAAACAAGTAAATTTTGAGCACGTTACACTTTTTTTTCTACCTTCCTTAGTCCTTGTCCTTCTCCCTATGATTCTTATTAGCACTCCTCTACCCACCCCACTGCAGACTGTTGTTTACTTACACCAAATATATACTAATCTATGGGGGGGGGAATACCATGTGCTATGTATAATTCAATTTGTAAAGTCTCCTCAGATTATTTGCTTCTTAAGCCTTCTATTTCATGGCGGAGGAAACAAATGAATTTCAGGCATTGATAAGTGGTTGGAAGAGTCGTATTTCTGGGCATAGTGACTTTCAGAACTGCATGAAATAAGGTCAAACCTGGCAAACAGATGGATGTTAATTCAGGGAAATCCTATATAATAAAGAGGTAATATGCAAATTGACCCTCACACCCTTACACAAGATGGCTGCACCCATGTGGTCAAAGATGGCTGCCACAAGATGGCTGGCAGGGGAGGGTAGTTGTGGGCGATCAGGCCAGCAGGGGAGGGCAGTTAGGGGCAACCAGGCCAGCAGGGGAGGGCAGTTAGGGGCAACCAGGCTGGCAGGGGAAGGAACTTGGGGGCAATCGGGCCACCATGGGAGCAGTTAGGCATCGATCAGGCTGGCAGGGGAGTGGTTGGGGGTGATCAGGCAGGCAGGCAAATGAGCAGTTGGGAGCCAGCAGTCCTGGATTATGAGAGGAATGTCCAGGGGACCAGGCCTAAACCGGCAGTCAGACATCCCCCGAGGGGTCCCAGATTGGAAAGGGTGCAGGCTGGGCTGAGGGACACCCCCCCACACACAGTGTATGAATTTTGTCCACCAGGCCTCTAGTAGTTATATAAGCAATGAAAGAGTTGAGAAGCCAAATAGAGAGAGTGAAATCACCCAGAGATTGGTAACTGCAGAAAACCACTGTGACTCTTAGTCTGGGGCACAATAAGGAAAAGTAGTGTCCTGGGAGCAGAGGGCCAGACTATCAGGGCAGACCTGTTCTACAGGAGCTGGAACCCCAGAAGATACTTCCTGAGACATAGAGATGTACCCACCTTTTTCTTCTTCCTGCCCTCTACACTATAGGGCCTCCCAATGGCCAAAAGCAGCAAGGAGTGAGCCTGGAAAACCAAGACTGCAGAAGCAATCTCTCTGTATGTAGAGTAGAGCAGGAGAAGGGTCAAGAGGAGGTCTGAGAGCAAACTGGCCAAGGACTTGCCAAGGCCATGGGAAATATGTGCTTTCTAATTATGGGAGGTATACTCTGGGGCTCCACGTGAAGATTGAGGGGTATAAAATCTGAAATGTACTGAGTGCACACATCTGGGCCAGATTCTTCTGTCAGGTGTCAAGGATATTGAGATCTTTATTTTTTATTTATTGATTTGACAGAGATAGATAAAGAGAGATGAGAGAGAGAGAGAGAGAAAGAGAGAGAGAGAGAGAGAGAGAGAGAGTGATTACTTCTTCTGTGTGCCCTGACAGGAGATCAAATCCATGACCTTGGTGTTTTGAGACAACACTCTAACCAACTGAGCCTGAGCTAACCAGCCAGGGCTCTAATCTCTAATCCCCACCTCGTTGTCCCCAGCATCTAATCTATTGCGAAACCACGTTGCCTCCTTTGCCTCTTCAATAACTCCTGGGTTGGGTCACACATCTTTCCTACAATCACTACTGTAGTCCAAGCCATTGCCATCTCCTGCATTGATTATTGCAATTACTCCCAAGTGTATATTCCAATTCAGGTCACTTTTTAGTTTCTTTTTCACAATGGAGGCAGGACAATCTCAAATTGTAAATAAGACCACATGCTTTTCTCCATGGCTCTGCAGATGGGAAACCTTAAATTCTTTCAGAGGATTCACATTGTGCTGGGTAATGACAGCTCCTTAGCAGGCCTGGTAAAGCCCTGCCAAGTCTGGCCCCCAACAACCCTTTGCCCATTTCACTTTCCAGAGCTCTTTCTGCTCCAGATGCAATGCCCTTCTTCAGGCTTTGAACTTGTCTTGTTTCCCTCCTGCTATGGGGCCTCTGTTCATGCTGCTAAGTTGCCTCAAATGCTCTTTCCTACTTGTCCTCTGCTCATCTCTCAGATCCTGACTCAGTCATGTCTTTGGGGAAAGTTTTTTTACTTTCCTAACTACATTACCTTTCAGACAGTATCCCCACTTTCTCCTTCTCCCTAGCATAAAAGGTGCTTGGACTGAATCTTGTCCCTCACCATTTTCAGGTGATGAAGCCTACCTACCCCCCTCCCCAATGGGATGGAATTAGGAGGTGGAACCTTTTGGAGGTAATTAGAGTTAGATAAGGTCCTGAGGTGGGGACTCTCTTGATGGGATTAGTGCCCTTAAAAGACACCAGCGTGCTTACTGCCTTTCTCCCTCTTTTACCTTTTGCAAGGACACAGTGAGAAGGCAGCTATGTGAAATCTGGATAGAGGTGCTCAATGAGGAACAGAATCTGCTGGTACCTGTGTCTTGAAATCCTAGGCTTTGAGGCTGGGAGAAATAAATGTCTGTTTTTTAATTCTGCAGTATTTTTTTATGGCAGCCTGAGCTGACTAATTAAATGAGGAATTAATGAACAATGTCAGAAGGGAAATGGCGGTCCAATAAGCCAAATGTGCCCTGGGACTGTCTCTGATCCCTGAGTCACTTAATGTGAAAGAGCCTTTTTCTCCCATATGTCCATTACAAGGGTGTGACTGTTTCATGCCATCCCCTACCTACTCAGGAGGCTCATTGGAGGTCAGAACAAACGGTTTCCTTTCATGGCTTGAAATATTTTGCTTCTTTATCCTACTTTATGTTGTGAGTGTGAGTTAACACCTGGAAATAGGATCCATGTCCAGGTAGTATTGAAGTACAGGCCACATGAGGTCTTGTCCTTGGGAGAACAAATACATGGAGCAAATCTTCATTTATTTTCTGCTAGCTTCCATTAGGAAAGGCTGAGAAGAGAGGGATGCTATGTATTTCTTTCACTTCCACACATAGCCTTTCTTTATTTAAAGTTATTCCTTTCTCCCCATCCATTCATTGCTAGGTTACATTTTCTATAACAATGGACTGCCATTTAGCTTCTCTCTAAGCCTAAGTGTTCCTCCACCCAAGGACTCACTGCCATGAAGTATTATTTCACAGTTTGGAGAGGCACATGGCTCTCCCAATTGGATTTTTATTTGCACTGATCAACATCCACCACAAAAGCCTTGTGTCAGAGATAAAGGCAACCTCTTTGTCTGAACCCACCCACTCCTCTTTTGTTTTCCTCCTGTGCTCACTGCACATTATGTTCCACATGCTCTTCTTCATGGCTCTGCAAATGGGAAACGTTAAATGTAAGGTATTATTAAAAATGAGCATAATTAAAAAAAACACCCTGAAAATTACTGAGCTTTATATGGGAGCAGTATGCAGCTACCTAAAGAGCTCCTTTATAAAGAATTCAGAGAATTTATGCATTGTTGATATGATCTACCTGGATGACAGAAAAAAGGTCACAGGGGAGGAAAGTTAAATATCAACACTAAAAAGTCCCTGAAAACCAGCTTCCTGGGACTCTGTCCCTATTCAGCAGAAACACCTCTATTAAGTAGAGGTGTGTGGGAGGCCAGGATCTCCCACTGATTGAGGATCTTGCTGTTAAGGAAGGGGATTATGGACCTGGAAGATTGGGACCATGGAAGGGAAATAATAGAGATTCCACTACCTGCCAGGGACTATACTTGTCTCAGCCAGTCCTCATCACATTTCTATACAATGGTCAAATTGGCATTTAGCTCTCTCATGGACCTGGGCACACCACCCAGCTTTCTTCTTTCAAGACCAAAGCAAGCTGAAGGCTTAGACAAATGACCTTCAAATGAGGGAAGTTTCCTGGTCTAAGGATATTCCTCCTTTCCTTCCCTGGAGGTTGTGCCTTTCCTGGGGGCATCTGGTTAATGTCAGGTGCAAAGACCCAGCCCCCTTGCCCAATTCAGGATAACTCTGAAGGGCCATCCTAGCTCCAAAGCTCTCTGTGGGATCAATGCAGACCTTTGTTACAACTCTATCGTGGTTCAAATTCTCCCACTGCCCAATCTTGCTTCCCTCACTTCTTTTTGCTTTTTGTTTCTGAGATTTCCCATCCCTGCCCCGTAAATCTGCTGCATGTAGATAGCATCTCAGAATGTTACTCACATGTTAAAAACTGTGTTCCCCCCAAATTCACATGGTGAAGTCTTCACCTCCCAAAATGTGACTGTATTTGAACATAAGATTTTTAAATAGGTGATTAAGTTAAAGTGAGGTCTTTAAGGTAGGTCCTAATCCAACAGAACTGGTATCCTTATAAAAAGAAATTTTGGACAAAGAGAGAATGATACCAGACACACGCACACAGCGGGACAGTGGTGACAACACAGAGGGAAGGCAGCCATCCCTAAGCCAAGGAGGGAAGCATCAAAAGGAACTAATCCTGCCCACACCTTGATCTTGAACTTCTATCCTCCAGAACCATGAAAAAATAAAATTTTGTTCTGGAAGCCCTACCAAACTAATATACTACCTAAGACATCTTCTCTAACTGCCTTTGTCTCTCCATTTTTATAAATGAGAACCTGAGGGTCAGAGACATAAATTATTTGGTCTAAGGTGACAAAGCCAGAACACAAAAAGTCCTGATTCAAAGTCCATGTCTTTCTGTTCCATGAGATGAAATCTGAAATTCCTACTGCCATCTGCTGATCCCTTTGTAACAACTGTTAACTGCCCAACAGATTCTAAGAAACAAATTCACACTCAATCTCATTTAATCTCTGTCCAGAATGAAGGTTTTTTTTTTTTTGTAATTGGGGTTGATCAAGAGGAACAAACCACAAATTGCTTTTTATTTACTTTATTAATCATTAAAATAGCATGTTTCTCCACACTAAACATACTTATACAATTCAAGGTACTATATGGCATGAAAAAGAAGTACAAGATATACAATAAACATTTACTTAGAAAAACTAAAATAGCTTAAACCCAATCTCAAAAGAGACATTAAGACAACTTTGATCACTTTTCTAAGAAATAGGAAATCATGATCTAATCTTAGCCCAGGGAAAATTCTTGATTTACCCTGGAAGATAAAAACAATCCTAATATATAAAAACCCAGGGTCCATAGCGACCAACCGAAGGCTCCACCAAACACCAAAGTAAGTCCTGCAGTCAGTGCTGGGTTGCTGTGGCAACCCAGTGCTGACTGCCGCTGGTGGGGGTGCAGCAACCTAACACTGACTGCCAAGGAGGCTGCGGATCAGGCCCAGAGAGAGGTCAGGAGAGAGAGGCAGGGTTGATAAGCCGTTGCCTCTCTCTTTCTCTCCGGTGCATCACCAGCAGCTGCACCTGTTTCTCTCTGGGCCTCTGTGGGGCTGCTGATCAGCCCCATCTCTCTGAACAGGCACAAAGATAGGCCCCGAGATGCTGACTGGCATAGAAACTGACCAATCAGAACCAAAGTGGCTGGCAGGGGAGGGCAGTTGGGGGAAAGATCAGGCCAGCAGGGGAGGGCAGTTGGGGGCAAGATCAGGCTGGCAGGGGAGGGCAGTTGGGGGCGATCAGGCAGGCAGAGGCAGGGGTGATCAGTCCGGCAGGGGAAGGCCATTGGGGGAGAGATCAGGCCAGCAGGGGAGGGCAGTTGGGAGCAAGCAGGCAGGCAGGTGAGCAGTTAGGAGACAGCAGTCCCAGATTGTGAAAGAGATGTCTGGCTGCCCACAGGGATCAGGCCTAAACTGGCAGTTGGACATCCCCCAAGGGGTCCCCTATTGGAAAGGGTTCAGGCTGGGCTGAGGGAACCCCACCTCTGTGCACAAATTTTGTGCACCAGACCACTAGTCTATATATATAAAAGGGTAATATGCCAAGTGTCTGTCCGACTGATCACTATGATGCACACTGACCATCAGGGGGCAGACACTCAACACAGGAGCTGCGATGATGCACACTGGCCATTCACAGAGAAACAGCACTGCAGACTTAGTGCCTACAAAGCAACACTCGGCTTCCTCCAAGTGGGACACAGGTCCTGCCACCATCCCAGAGCGACACCCCACCAAATCACAGCTGACGCTGCCAAGACACCATGGCACAAAATGTGGCCCACAGCCCAGCTCAGCCCAGAAACGGTGGCTGTGGGCACCAGGTAATGACATCATGTAGCAATGCCTGCCTTCCTCTCCCTAGTAACTAGCCTCTTTGGAGTTTCTTCAGCCCAGGAACATGACTTGCTTTATAGCCAGGTATAAACATTTTACACTTTAACAAAATGTCTGTGAAGCATTTTCCCATGCCTCATCTCATTTGATCCTCCCAGAAGTCCTGGAGTAAGTAAATAGGAGACTCAGAGGAATCTTATTTGCTTTTCATTGGCCGGAAAATGGAGATTTAGAAAGCTTAGAAACTTGACCAGACTGAAAAGAAGTAAGAAATGGTGGACCTTGAAAATGACTTCAGGTTTTCTCACTGTGCAGAATATAGTCAAACACTGCTGCAGTTAAATATTTTACCCTTTGTTCTCCCTGTGATCTACAATAATAATGTGCTTCCTGTTGATATTTACTGCTGTGTTGCTTAAAATTACCTGAAAGAGAAGTTGGGGTGCTTCATAGGGCTGGAAAAAGGTTAGATAAATCAGAAAGCAGGTCTAATTAAGCAAGTTTATTCTATATCTATAAAAGGCTAAGTTGACTTTCACATGCACAATACATATAAAGCTCACACTGGTGCCACTCGCATGTGTGTGTTTCGATCTGTCACTGTCAATCGTGAATTTGGTTGACACTTCTATTATAGAGAAAGAGTGAATAGCGATATTAAAATATTTCTTCTAATTAATTTCCTTTCAATGTGCATGAATCTATGCACCAGGCCACCAGTTTGTATATAATTTTGTAAAATACTGTGATTCCCATAACCATAAAATAATGATGCTTCTGGTCAAGTTGTTAAAGTTCAAATATGTCAAATGCACCAAAGTATTTCTACTCTCAGGATATTGACTGGAATATACATAATTAAAAATAAAACCGTATTAGAATAACTTAAAGCTTTGTCTCTCCAATTAGAATTACTCTCTGTAATTGGAAAGGCTGAATGATTATCTTGGTGTTTAGGCAGTGGAAAGTTGAAATAAGAAGCTGAGACTATGACAAATCCCCTTCAGGAAGAACCAACAAGAACCAGCAAATGCATGCTTGCAGTGGTAATTATATAGGTAGGTTGACAATGAATGATTTTGGATTGATGTTAGGGTGGGAGGGACCTTGGAGACTCTCTATTCCATTTAATAGATGAGGGAACTAGGGCCAAGAAAGATTAAATGATGTCCCACAGACATAAGCTCATTAGTACTGGAGTCAGGACTGGAACCAATAGCTCCTGGCTGATCATCCAGGGTCTCTCCCCTACAACTTGCTCCCTTTTCTTTCTTACCTTCTTTCTTTTTTTTCTTGCCATGCAGTTTCTTTTTTTTTAGTAATTAAAAAATCCTCAGAGTAATAGCACAAGAAACTTGCTGCCTATTCTTTCTATAGAAGGTAAACTCCAAATAAGCTTTTAAATAAAGCCACACCTTTTATGAATGATATTTATCTCTGCATGTAAATGTGATAATTTGTGCATATGCTGGTATTATATGTCACATGATAAAATGTTAGCTCTTCAAGGGTGGAATCATAAATATTTTATATAGAATAAAACAAAACTTGCTCAATAGAAAAGGTTAGAAAACAATAGGCCTAATAATTTTACAGATTTGATGAATCAGCTATTCAGAAAAATAGACATTAAAATAGAATTTTTCACTGAGTGAAAAATATTATTGCACTGTCAGGCTACTTGTATTCTGTGGTATTCTAAGAACAAAGGCAGTGATATTTCTTGGGAGAAGGGCTCAACAGTGATGAAATTTATACAGAGACTAAGTGGCTCTCATATGGGTGACTCCCTGTGAAAAAAAGAGGCAACTGCTCTATACACTTAAAGAAGAAGTTGCATCTTAAAAAGACACTGAGCTAAAAGGCATAGGATCTCCTGTTTCTGTGCTTTGCTTTTGAATGTCCTGTTGTATACATTTGGGAGGCAAGCCGACATTTATTTGTTAACTTTTTGTTGAAGGAAAAAGTCAGTGGAAATAAAATCCCCTGCTGTCCAAAACATATTTCTTACTATTGTAGAACCAATTAAGGTAATTACTGTGTGGTGTGGCAACTCAGTATACAGCTTTGCTGGTCACATGGTCTCAGGTGGATTGCTGCTAGGGTAAAACAATAAAAAGCTCATAATGGATATTTCTTATTTTATTATTATTTTTTAATCCTCACTGAGGATATGTTTTTATTGATTTGAGAGAGAGAGGAAGGGAGGAAGAAAGAGACAGGGAGAGAGAGAGAAAGAGAGAGAGAGAGAGAGAGAGAGAGAGAGAGAGAGAGAGAGAGAGAGAGAGAGAAACATTAACATGAAAAATATTGATTGGTTGCCTCCCATATGGGCCCCAACTAGAGATCATTGAACTCACAAGCTAGGTATGTGCCCTCATCAGGAATTAAACCTGCCACCTTCTGGTGTATGGCAAGTTTTGAGTGGGGTCAAGATTCAAAACACTTGTCTCTCCTAACATCCCCACTCCCCATCATACACAGAAAATCATTTTCATTCATAGTTGCTTCCTTGAAAATAAAGTTTAAAGGAACAATTAGGGGGGAAAATGTACATTAGGTACTTGCATTCCCTTTCTCCTCTTTTTTTTGTGTGTGGAAGGTTTGTGTTAAGTATTTTTTAAAAACACAAGTCAGGAAAATAATGTACCTACAACATAAAAATGCATTGTAATGTAATGTGTTCTTGACCAGAGAGTAATTATGGCATGTAATTGTCTGGATGAGCTGGCTCCTTGACCCATAGTACATGGCCATGCAGAGTAGAAGTGGAACATGCTTTGACTCACTCAAACACTTATAACCAGTTTATTTATAACTAGAGGCCTGATGCACAAAATTTGTGCAAGAGTAGGCTTTCCTTCCCCCAACTGCCGGCACCGGCTTCCCTCTGGCACCCAGGACCTGGGCAACTTCCCTCCTCCGGCTGCCCACAGGCACCTGGAACCCCTCTAGCTGGCTTCCCTCCAGCCCCAGCTTTGTCCGGAAGGATGTCTGGAATGACATCTGGTCTAATTAGTTTCCTTTTCTGAGGAAACTCTATACTGTTTTCCATAATGGCTGCACCAGTCTGCATTCCCAGCAGCAGTGTACTAGGGTTCCTTTTTCTCCACATCCTTGCCAGCACTTGCCATTTGTTGATTTGTTGATGGTAGCCATTCTGACAGTTGTGAGGTGATACCTCATTATCATTTTAATTTGCATCTCTCTGATGATCTGTGACTTTCAGCATTTTTTATGTCTCTTGGCTATCTGTATGTCCACTTTGGAGAAGTATCTATTTAGATCCTTTGCTCGTTTTTTAATTGGATCTTTTCATTGATTTTAGAGAAAGAGTAAGGGAGAGAGATAAACATTGATGTGAGAGAGAAATATTGATTGGTTGCCTCCTGCATGCATCACGACCTGGGATCGAACCCACAACCTGGTATGTGTCCTGACTGGCAATCAAATCTGTGACCCTTTGGTGCATAGGACAACACTCCAACCAACTGAGCTACAACTGCCAGGGCACACTGCTATTATTTCTTAGTGCACTGCCAAAGGCCTCCTCCAGTGGCTTTGCTACCTTGCTCATCCTGAAAATATTGAACTTCTCTCTCTTTTTTTTTAAAAAAAATTGTCTTCTATTTGAAGGTTTACTCTTTCTTACCATAAAAAGATTACATATCTATTTCTATTCTTAGGATAATGTCAACCAAATAAGAAATTATGATTAGAAGTCAAGAAATGTAACAAAAGTATCACTTTATTTGTGGCTTTGTATTTTATTTATTTTTTCAGGCTCATTGTTGAGCATAATGCAGTGGGTGATGAACTAATCATAATATATATGTATATATACACTGAGTGGCCAGATTATTATGATCTCTGAATGCATAATAATCTGGCCACTCAGTGTATATCCTATATAATAAAAGGGTAATATGCAAATTGTCCCCTTGACCAGGTGTTTGACCAGCAGGCAGGCTGGCCAACTGCCCATGGCCCCTCCCCCGGCCAGGCTGACCGGACTCCACCCATGCACAAATTCATGCACTGGCCCTCTAATATATATATACTGAGTGGCCAGATTATTATGTGTTCAGACATCATAAAAATCTGGCCACTCAGTGTATAGGTAATATACAAATTATAAAAACAGGTAATATACAAATTAGGCCAGGACACCATAACGGGTCACAATCAGACAGGAGGAGGTTATGTGTGCAGGTGAGGCCCGGAGCGGAGATGAAGACAGAGACAGGAGGGCCTGCCCGAGCTGGCACAGCGGCTCTGGCAGCCTGGAGCAGACACTGGCAGGGGGGGCAGGGGGGCTGGGGCTGGCCGAGCCACTGCGCAAGTTTGGGCAGCCCTGGAGTGGACACATGCAGGGGGACAGAGGGGGCCTAGGGCAGAAGTCAGGCATGGGTCCCGGCCACCTGCGGTGCTGGTCCAGCCTGACTCCTGTGGTGCCGGTCTGGTCTGACTCCCGCGGTGGCCCGGGAGGTGCCTCCTTGCACAGCTGGAGGCAGGGTGCCTCCTTGTGCAATTTCAATCGCACACTGGGCCTCTAGTTGGTTATAAGATGGGACATCATTTTTCATTAATTAAAACATCTTTTTTTTTCCTATTTAGAGAAACATACTTGGTGCCATTTCTTTTGTAGTGGATTTGTTTGTGTTTCTTTTGACTGTAGGCAGATATCGAGTTAATCCAGTTATAGGATTATAAGCCACAGTACATTTAAGTGGAATGTTTATATCTGAGAGTAACCTCTGTAACCTGAGCAGGGATGTCTTATGTAGTTGCATTTCTTCACACACACACACACACCCAACTGCCTATACATATCTCATAGATCACGTATAGCTTTCAAAATAAATCACAAAAGAATGTTTTAAGGTAGCAATGGGAATCCTTACATTAAAAATAGAAAGCATAATTTTGCAGGTGTTATTGTGGTCTCTTATTTTATGCATCAAGTGTTCAGGAAGAGCTGACAAGTTGCCAGGGCTGACTGCTTAGTTCTATGTGTCCATCAAAGAGAAGCAGAATACCCATTGAGATCTGTGCATTACAGTGATTAGGAAGCCAGGCACCTCAGGCATAAGAATAAAAAAGATGGCTGGTCAAAATCTTTTCTTTCACATGGAGAAACCTAGACATTCATTCAAGTGTCCCTGAAAGACTGTACTGAGGTTATGTTGTCACTTTTCACCAGCAGAATATCAAAGCAGGGTATTATTTTTTTTTATATGTGCTATTGGAAAGAATGTCCAGCTTGGTTTTTACACTATCTGGAGAGTGACCTCTTATACTCCTTGTTCTGTTACCTTTGTTGCTTCTGAAAGGAAAATTCTCTTCTCTCTTATCTCTGTCTCCATAGTTAATGCTGAGAAAGAGTTGCAAAAGTCTAGGCTTGTCCTTTTCTTCCTTTAATCTTCCACTCATTTTTTCTTCTATGTAGCCATCATTTTAATGTATGCTAGTACTATTATACTAATAGCTTTCTACATGGGTCATTTTTATTTAAAACACTTTACATGTCTCTGCACAAGTCTATAAAAAATATCACACATATACTACCTATGTAGCTCTGTCAGGTATAATGTCCATTGAAGCCCCAAGAGGGAAGCAATTTTCCCAAAGTCACTCCACTAAGTAGTAACTGAATCAGGTTAGAACCCAGGTTAATCAAACTGCACATTATGTAACAAAATAGTCTTCACATCTGCTCTCCTGTGACCCTTTCCCTGGTCCCAAATTGCTCCATGCCAGAGGAGTAAGACCATGGCCTTGACCAATCACCTCATGCCTTCATCAGCATTTCACCTACACTGCCAGTGGGGAATGTACTTCTCCCGGTTTGTGATCACCTGGTGGCTAGAAGGATCCATTGTTTATTTTGTATTAGAATCCTATTTTAACACTGGTCCCTGGCATTTGTTACATCAGAACATTTATAATAGACAGCATGCTGGCATGCCTTTAATGTCACATACATCTGTAGTTGTTGTGGGTATGTAATTGATTCATGTCCCCAAATGCAAGCACTTTCATATTAACTTCGTGTTAGAAAGAGGCAATAAAATCACAGCTAGAGCCATATCTCATTAGGGGCGCATGCATTTCTCAAGGCAAAACGCACTGGATGCTTAGTGTTGAATTTGTTTATCATTCATTCTAGTCAATGAAAAATGGTATCACACATAAAAGCTGTAAGACCTTCTGAAGCAGAGGCATTATATTCTACTTCCTTTATCACAATGAACACAGAGTATGTGCTCAGGAAACATTTACTGCCTACCTGTATTATTTATATTTGAGGTTCTCTGGGATATGCTTGGTCTCTTGCAAACAGAACCATCTATTAACTTAATGAAAGGTTAGAGGCTGCTGGGCAGGTGACCAACTGCTGAAAAGGTCTGTAGCCTTTGGGAGCAAGTAAGTTGACCAAGTTGGTTCACCTCCAGCTCACTTGCGTGATTATTTTGAGATTTGTGTTTTAACTTACACAGAGGAAGTGGAAAGAGAACGTTCTCCCTTCCTTCTTTACCAGCTAGGACCTTGGCCAGTCTTTGACATTTACTTTGGGGGCATGATTAGAAATAACAATTTCTCTGCCAGGCAAATATTAAGTAGCATATGAGAGATCATCACAAGGAAACACAACAGGTATCTTTTTGTCAGAAATCAAGACTTCACCCTACTTCACCAGCCTGCTTCAGTAAAAAACCCTGCTGCTAGCTGAAGATCCCTTTCCAGCAGGAGGCCTCCTTCCATGCTAGAGGCAAATGAATGATTCCAGAGGACTATTTTGCCGGAAAGACTGAATATACAGAGTGACAATGACCAGATTACATATAAAAATAGAACTATGACTTGCTATCTGCAGCAATCAGTCCAGGAAACCAACCCCTTATCTTCAGTAACCAGCTCAAGAAGCTACCTTCCATAGTCAGACTTGTAAGGAGTCAAACTACTATTTCTAAAACATAGTTCAGGAAGTCAAACACAAACCCTTATAACAATTGACCTAAAACAACCAGGGCTTGATCAATAAGTGATAGCTTTCCTAATTTTTGTATCTGTTTCCAACTTAGGACTAACCAGAGGAAGCCAAATATGCACCTCTAACTAATCACATAGAAAGTTCACTTCTAGTTAGCCCACCTACAACTTCCCTGTGCCAACAGCCTCCAATCAGGGCATCCCTGGAGCCTTCCTCCTTTTCCCCTATAAAGCCCTCCTACTCCTCTCCCTGCCTTTGGGTCTTGGCCAAAACATAAAAGATGGCAACCTGTCCTTTTTATATATCCTATCTAATAAAGAGGAAATATGCTAATTGACCCTCATGCTGTCGCAAAGATGGAGGCACCCACAGCTAATAAGGAGGGAATATGCTAATTGACTGCCATGCCTTCAAAGATGGAGGCTCTCACAAGATGGCGGTGCCCAGTCCCCTCAGCCCCGCTGGGGTGGCAGGCATGTGGCAAGGCCAGGCCTGTGCACCTGCCTCCAGAGTCCCCCAGTCCCCTCAGCCCCCCAGCTGCCCAGGGCTGGCCCGAGGTGCAGGCAAGCCTTGGATGGCTGCTGCCAAGTTGACACCTGAGGCATAGACAAGCCTCAGATGTTGGCTGCCCAGCTTCCCAGGGCCAGCCTGAGGCACAGGCAAGCCTTGGATGGTGGCTGCCCAGCTTCTCAGGGCCGCCCAAGGCTCAGGTAACTAGGGTTAGCCAAGGCTTGCACTGACAGCAGTGGCAGCAGCAGAGGTGTGATGGGGCATCACCTTTCCCTGATCGCCAGGTCACCACCTGCCCCTGAGGGCTCCCAGACTATGAGAGGGGGCAGGCCGGGCTGAGGGACCCTCCCCCCTCCAGTGCATGAATTTTCATGCACTGTGCCCCTGGTATATTTATATAGATGCAAGGGGCCCAGTGCATGAATTTGTGCACCTTTAAAGGAACTGTGGGCTGCGAGGCTGTGGTGGGCATGGGGGCAGGTCTCAGCCCATCCTCTGTGCCCCCACCCTGCCCCTCCTATTGCGGGCCCCTGGTCCTCTGTCTGCCAGCAGCCCCACTCCCCCTGAAACTGCTCCCATGCACTGATGGGTCCTGCCCCTGCTTGCATCCACTGAAGTCATGGAGCAGTTGGAGCTGGCACTCTCAGCAGGTGCAAGCGGCGGCTGCTGCTCCCATCACCCATCAGGAGCAGAGGGAGGTGGAAAAGCCCTCAGGGGCTATCAGGGCTGGCAGCCACCGCTTGTACCCACTGATGGCACCGAGCAATTGGGACTGGCACTGGCAGTGGGTGTGAGCAACAGCTCTGGTGCTGGCTGTTAATGTGAGTGGGACCATGGCGTGCCGGAGCAAAGAATTTTCAGTAACCACCAGAGGCTCACCCCAATGACAGCGACCAGTGCCCCACCTTGGCATGGGGCCCCCACTTACCTGCTCCACCCTCCTGCTGCGGACACTGCCCACCATGTTCCGTGCTCTACTGCCTACTGCAGATGCCCACCATGTTCTGTGCATGCCCCCTGGTGGTCAGTGCACATCATAGCTACTGGTTGTTCTGTTTTTCGGTTGTTTGGTTGTTCCACTGTTCGGGTTTTATATTATATATATATATACACATTAGAGTTTTATATATATATATATATATACACACACACACATACCATGGTAGATCAATAAATATAGATATTGGTATTTAATGATAGCTCAATAAATAGCCTTTGTGTGTTTTCATTGGCTTCATCTTCATTTATTTCCACATCACCAAATGTTCTTTTCCCATTGGGCTATATAGCAGTTAGGTATGGGGCTATAGACCCACACTTACTTGTCTTTGAATACAGGCATCTACACTTGCTGGCTGTGTGGCCTTTGGTAGGTTACTTAACCCTCTGTATGTCAGTTTCCTCATCTGTAAATGAGGATGATAACTGGATTTGCATCATAAGGTAGATGCAAGTTAGATGACATGATATCCATTAAACACCTAGAACACTATCTATTCTAGGTGCTAATGGTAGTTATTTTTTACCATCCCTGTTACAATTAAGTTCATTGTCCTCTGATCCTTTCCTTTGACCTGAATTATCAAATATAAAACCTACAAGATGTAAATTATATCTAAGAGAGGCAGCAATTGAAACTGTTGACATTTATTGACAAATTTATCTGAATTAGTATATAATAATATTAACTAATCTAGGAAGAATCCTGAAATTTGATATCAGCAAGGCTTAAGAAGGCTTTACATTCATGTGTGGGTCTTTTGGGTTGTGAGGTGAGTAGGAACTTCAGTGGGCATCAAATGAACATTGCAGGGTCGAGAATAGTAAGAACACTCAGTTCTTCAGGGTGTGTATTACAGAGGATGCAGGAGAATAGACACCAGCATCATGAAATCTATCCACTTAACCTGGCCAGGATTTTCATAGTGGACGCAATCCTGGTCACTTCATGTGTTTTAATTATTGGTGGAAATAGATGGATCCCTTCCCTGAAAGGAACACTGTGCTCTCTGTGCAGATTTTTCATTTATGTCCACCAGGAAGTTATCTGAAGAATTTATCATTGGTAACATTACGTGGTTTGGACTAAAGGATCAACCTCTTTTTCCCTGCTGTTCTGCAACTTCCTTGTTTAGTCATGAATCACTGTGTTGGTAGGAAGGCCTTCTAGAACTTAGGAATTAAAAAGAACCCTTTTGCTCTATCAAAAGGCAAGTCCAGCTTAAATATCTGGCTGGAAAATAGGCAATCCATGTGACTTTTCTTGATGACTACTGTGAACAGCCCTCAAAGCAAAAAGTTCCTGGGAAGATCTCAGTGTCAGAGCATGAAGCCCAGAACTGTGTGCAGGAGATAAGAATAAAGTGGCGTTGAAAGCCAGGAGCATGCAGGCCATTGTATCACATTAAGTTGAACCCAGAACTCTGTTTTTTTTGTGTGTTGTATGTGCTGAAATGCATGCTTCCAGACTTTGCAATGAAACACCTTGGACCATGACACAGAATTAAAACTTCATCTTGAAGTCCTTTACCTAACTGAGGAAGATTGCCTCCAGCAAGAGAAGCTGAGAAGTTGCAGGGCTCCTAACAGCAGCTCTGCTTTTCAAATTTGAGACATGGGAGTAAGAGGAATTATTACTCTGTTGATGTTGTTTGGAAAGAGTTGGAGTATAAATATATATTTTTTTAAAAAACAAGGGAGTCAGAAAAGTCCACTTCTCCCTTTACCTCTATTGCAGTAATCTGTTTCCTCAATTTGCTAGAACTACACCTGGCAGTCTTCCCTGAGTACCCAAGGGGAGAGAAATAAAAATCTAGAAAGAACTCCCTTATTTAGCCTGGCTTATTTTCTTACTTTCTGCTTCAAGTAGCCAAGTCATTTACTTTGAAAGCTTCTGTAACTGAACATGTGTATTTGCTGAGCTATTTCAAATGTGTTCTATTATGCCTCAGCCTATTTCAATGATGGACTTTGCACATGGTTCTAATGCCCAGTGGTAAAATTTCTATCTGGGAGGCATTCTCAATGCAAGCTGAGTAAAAGCAGTGACACAGTGTAGAAATAAAATTAATCTCTTAGGAGTTGGAGTTCAGAGTTTTACGTGTAGCACCAGCGGCCAAGCATCACGCGGCCCTAATTTAGGGCATGTTTCCTTCTGTGTCTTGACTTTCCCCCTGGATAGTGGGAGTGAAATACCTGTCTCACCTTCTCCTCTTGCTGCAATGGTGATGACTGGAATCCAAAAGTAGCACAGAGAGGGAGAGTCTTTGTTCTTTGAAATCCATACAGTTTCCCTCTAAAGTTGGTCCAGCAAAGGGTCACCATCTGCACTGGCCAGCCTCATAGGTGCAGGGCAAAAACTACTAAGGAAAAGAATTACATTGTCCCCTTTATCAAAGTTCATCAGTGCTTTCAGGCCACAGGGATGTATTAGGATGACCTCTGGTTTTCTTTCACAGAAATACCGCAAAGGGCCTGAAGTTAACCATTTCTTAAAAATTAACACATTCTGTTCTTCTCAAAAATAGAATTTGTCTTAATATCTGGTGTGTGTGTGTGTGTGTGTGTGTGTGTGTGTGTGTGTGTGTGTGTATTTGGGAGGAGGGTAGAGAGACAGGCACAGAACAACAGAGAAGTGAGAGGAGAAAAATTCAATTTAGTGACCTGTCATAGCATTTATTGGTATCTCCCTTCATCCTTCCTCTCTCTGGATCAGAGAGGAGTCCTCTCTTTTCCAAGGTTACCCAAATTTTTTGTACCTCACCTTATTTCTTCCTTGGTTCATTGGCAACTCTCAATCAATTTTTCTTTCTTTCTGAGTCCTTTGCCCATCAGCACACATACTCTGGTCTCCCAACTTTAAAAGAACTTATCTGGATTGCTTCAAACCATATTGCTATTTGTCACCTCTCCTTTAACCAAAAACTTCTTAAAAGCCTGTCTATACTTAGTTCCTGCTTGCTTTCTTTTTTCTTTTTTCTTTTTTTTACTATACTTACTGCTAACCCCTTGCCTTTTATTTTTCTAGTCTTTGTTTTTTGACCACTTGGAAGCATTTGATCTTGTGGTCTACTTTCTCCCATTCAAATACTCTGTGAAATGACAGTATCTTGAACTTCTTCCTATGTTCATATTGTCTCTTCTTGGTTTCTTTCATTGCCAGTGACCTTTCAGTTTTCCAAGGATATCTTTAATTATTCTTTTTTCTTTGTATTCTTTCCTTTGGTGATTTCATTCACTTCCATAAATTCAAATATTACCTTCCAGTAACTTCCAAGTACACATCTGTATACTCCTGCTTTCTCCTGGACCCCAATTACTCACTTCCTGTCATATACCTTTTCCTGAATGGTGCACCAGCATCTCAGATTCAACATATATAGATGCTAACTAATTATTTATTTCCTCAAAGAGACTGGCCTGTCTGGGCATAATCTGTGTCCCATTATCTCTGATTCTATTTCTCCGTCATTTGTGAATAATCCCTCTCTGTCAGAGTGGTTAAGCCATTTGTCCAAGGTTACACAGCTAGTCAGTTGTGGAGTCAAGATTCAAAACAGAGTTTGTCTGACTACACTACATACTATGCTTTTCCTCTAGTAAGTTACTCAAAGGTGAAGAAATTCATAAGATCTAGTTTCAGTTTTAAAGAGTTTTGGGAGTACTATCATAAAATGTTTTGGGAGTACTATCATAAAAAAAATTAATGATCCATAGATACAGAGAACGAACTGATGGTTGCCAAATAAGAGGGTGGGGGTTGGGTTCTGGGTAAAAAGGTGACGGGATTAAGAAGTACAAATTGGTAGTTCCAACATAGTCACAAGGATATAAAGCACAGCATAGGGAATGTAGTCAATAATATTGTAATAACTATGTATGATATCAGGTGAGTACTAGGCTATTGCTTCATAAATTATATAAATGTCAGAAGATTAAAAATGATGGTGGGGTAAGTGGATACTGCAGGGACAAGCACCCAGGAACACACTGGAATTGCAACTAAAATACAGAAAAACTTCCTGAATAATCAATGGAAGACTCACCTGATTCCTAAGAACTGAAAATGGAAACCCCATAGAGACTGATAGGAGGGGCAGAGGCATGAAAGGGCTGGCCAGGTGCTCACAGTTTGCAACTGAAGTTCGGGAGAGATATCTCAGCTGTGGGGGGTTGCCACTGAGAACTCTGGGGTCTAATCCCCAAGCTGGGACCCCCAGCAGAGAGCACCAGAACTGAGAACAGTACCCACATAAAATCTGGCTGTAAAAAGCAGCAGGGTTGCTGTCTGGCAGGGAGAGATAGCTGGAAATTCAGGCACTCTCTTAAAGGGCCAATGCACAAAATTCCCTGTGGAGCTACCCACCTTGTGCTCCAGTAGAGGGAGGGAAGAGTGGACTGGAGCTGTGTAAGTATAAGTCAGGATCCGGGGCTTTGGGGTTGGAGCTCAGGAGGCAGTCACCAAGGTATCCTATGCTCTGTCATTCCTCTTGCAGCAGAGGACATCTTTCCCACAGTCATTTGCTATACATGTGGCCTTGGGGGAAAACAGCTGATCCACCCCATTGGAAATCACCTTGCCCCAGTGCAGAGTTCCTGAGGCCACTTAGAGAATAAAATTACAATTAGTCTCTGGGCAGAAGCAACTGCCCCACCCTGTTGAAAAAACACTCTTGCCACACCTGAGGACAATTGCCTGAGGGCAATTCAAATTAGAATCATATCAGTTTGTAGGCTGAGGTGGTCTTTGGAGTCTTTGAGTCTTAGCCTGATCTAATTAGTCAGCAACAGTGTTTGACAGTGTCCTAACTAGAGATTGAAAGGCATAGCAGATCTACCTAATACACAGTCACAAAACCAAACCGGCAGCCAAAATAAGGAAATAAGAAAACAAGCCCCAAGTGAAAAAATAAGAGAATTCTCCAGATGAAGAGATAAATGAAACAGAGATAAGAAATTTATCTGAAACACAGTTCAGAGTAATGATGATAAAGTTGCTCAACAGCATGATAAAAGATATAGTAACTATGAAAACAGAAATAAAGAACACATTTCAAGGAATACATAGTGGATTAGGAGAGGCTGGGGATCAAATCAGTGAATTAGAAGACAGGGTTGAAAAAAAATCACTCAATCAGAGAACAAAACAAACAAAAAACAATTAAAAAAAAACAGGAGAACAGCTTAAGAGAGCTGTGGGACAACATGAAATGTAACAGTATTCTAATAGCAAGTGTGCCAGAAGAGGCAGAAAGGGAGGAAGGGATAAAGGATATGTTTGAAGAAATACTGGCAGAAAACTTCCCAAACCTGGTAAAAGAAAAAGTCACATAAGTCCAGGAGGCACAGAGAACCCCAAGCAAGAAGAACCCAAACAATCCATACCCAGACACATCATAATAAAAATGTCAAAAATTAAAGACAATGAGAGAATCATTTTTATTGTTTAAAGTATTACATATGTCTCTTTTTTTCCCCAATTGACCCACACCCCCAAAAAGAGAGAATCTTAAAGGCAGCAAGAGAAAAGAAAATTGTTACCTACAAAGAGCTCCAATAATCCTGACACCTGATTTCTCATCAGAAACTCTACAGGCTAGAAGGGAATGGCATGAATTCCTCAAGGTAATGGAAAGCAAGGATCTGAAACCAAAATTACTATATCCAGCAAAGCTATCATTCAAAATAGACAGTCAGATAAAGAACTTCTCAGACAAAAAAAGGCTAACGGAGTACATCACCACCAAACCAACGTTATAAGAAATGCTAAAGGGATTGCTGTAATGAGAAGAAATAGATAGAAAAACCTAAGCATACATAATAAAAATGACAATAAATAAATACCTATCAATATTAACCCTAAATGTAAATGGATTAATTGCTCTAAACAGAAGGTGTAGGGTAGCTGAATGGATAAAAAAAATTAACCAACTATATGCTGTCTACAAGAGACCCACCTCAGAACAAAAGACACACATAGGATGAAAGTGAAGGGATGGAAAATATTTTTCCATGCAAATGGAAAAGAAAAAAAAAGTTGGAGTAGCAATACTCATATCTGACAAAATAAACTTCAAATGAAGGCCATCATAAGAGACGACAAAGGTCATTACATAATACTGAAGGGATCAATCCAATAAGAGGATATAACCCTGATAAACATAAATGTACCCAATATAGGAGCACCTAAATTCATAAAAAATAAAAATAAAAATTCTAGAGGACTTCAAGGGAGAGAGCGACAATAATTTATATATATAAAAGGCTAATATGTTAAGTGTCCAGAATGTTTGCTATGACATGCACTGACCACCAGGGGGCAGATGCTCAGTGCAGGAGCTGCCATGACACACACTGGCAATTTACAGAGAAACCGCACCATGGACCTGGTGCCCACAAAGCAACTCTCGGCTTCCCCCAAGTGGGACACAGGCCCTGCCACCACACTGGAATGACACCCCACCAAATCGCAGCCAATGCTGCCAAGACACCATGGCACAAAATGTGGCCCACAGCCCAGCCCAGCTTAGAAACAGTGGCTGTGGACACCAGGTAATGACACCATGTAGCAACGCCCGGCTTCCTCTTCCTAGCAACTAGACTCCTTGGAGTTTCTTCAGCCCAGGAACACAACTTGCTTTATAGCCAGGTGCAAACATTTTATACTTTAACCAAATGTCTGTGAAGCATTTTCCCATGCCTCATCTCATTTGATTCTCCCAGAAGTCCTGGAGTAGGTACTGAGGACACTCGATGGAATCCTATTTTCTTTTCATTAGCCAGAAAACAGAGATTTAGAAAGCTTAGGAACTTGACCAGACTGAGAAGAACTAAGAAATGGTGGACCTTGAAAATAACTTCAGGTTTTCTCACTGCGCAGAGTATAGTCAAACACTGCTGCAGTTAAATATTTTACCCTTTGTTCTCCCTGTGTGATCTATAATAATAATCTGCCTCATGTTGATATTTACCAGTACTGCTGTGTTGCTGACAATTACCTGAAAGAGAAGTTGCGTTACTTCACAGGGCTGGAAAAAGTTTAGCTAAATCAGAAAGCAGGTCTTATTAAGCAAGTTTATTCTATATCTATAAAAGACTAAGTTGACTCGTGCATGTGTGATACATATAAAGCTCTTATTGGCGCCAATCATATGCGTGTGTTTCGATCTGTCATTGTCGATAGTGAATTTGGTTGACACTTCTATTATAGAGAAAAGGTGAATAGTGATATTAAAATATTTCTTCTAATTTATTTCTTTTCAATGAGCACGAATTTGTGTACCGGGCCACTTGTACATAATAGGGGACTTTAACACCCCGCTGACTTCAATGGATAGATCATCCGAAAAAGCTTGACAAGGAAACAGTGATTCTTAAGGACACACTGTATGAGATAGATTTTACTGACATTTATAGAATATTTCACCCCAAAGCTGAAGAATATACATTCTTCTCAATTGCACATGGATCATTCATGAAGACAGACCATATATTAGGCCACATAACAAGTCTCTACAAGTTCAAGAAGATTGAAATCATATCAAACATCTTCTCAGATCACAGTGGAATGAAATTAGAAATCAATTACAGTAAAACACCCCAAAACATTCAAACACATGGAAACTAAATAGCATGTTATTAAACAATGAATGGGTTATCAATGAGATCAAGAAAGAAATAAAAAACTTCTTAGAAACAAATGAAAAATCACATGAACACACAATAACCCAAAATCGTTGGGACACAGAAAAAGCAGTCTTGAGAGGGAAGTGCATAGCACTACAGACCTATCTCAAAAAACAAATAAAGTCAATAATAAACTACTTAACCCCACCACTTAAAGAACTAGAATGAGAACAAGAAAAGCCCAGAGTAAGTGGAAGGAAGGAAATAATAAAAAGTAGAGCAGAAATAAATACATAGAGACTAAAAAAATGATACAAAAATATCAATGAAAACAAGAACTGGTTCCTTGAAGGATAAACAGAATTGATGAATTGTTAGCCAGATTCATCAAGAAACAGAGAGTGGACCCAAATAAATAAAACCAGAAACAAAAGTGGAGAAGTAACCACTGACACCACACAAAGACAAAGAATTATAAGAAAATACCATGATCAGATATATGCCAACAAGCTGGAAAATGTGGATGAAATGGACAAATTCCTAGAAAAATACAATCTCCCAAAACTGAATCAAGAGAAATAAGAAAACCTGAATAGGCCAATAACAACTGATAAAATAGAAGCAGTAGTAAAAAAAACTTCCAGCAAACAAAAGCCCAGGTCTGGATGGCTTCATTGGGGAGTTTTACCAAACATTGAAAAAAGAACTAACACCTATACTCCTCAAACTACTCCAAAAAATCCAAGAGGAAGGAACACTTCCAAGCTCTTTCTATGAAGCCAGCATTACCCTAATTGCGAAACCAGATAAAGACACTATAAAGAAGGAGAATTAAAGCCAATGTCCCTGATGAACATAGATGCTAAAATCCTCAGCAAAATATTAGCACATCAGATCCAGCAATATATTGAAGAGATCATACACCATGGTAAGTGGTATTTATTCCAGGGATGCAAAGCTGGTATAATATTTGCAAATCAATAAACATGATACATCACATAAATAAATTGAAAGACAAAAATCACATGACCATATCAATAGACACAGAAAAAGCATTTGACTAAATCCAACATCCATTTTGGATAAAAACTCTCAGCAAAGTGGGAATAGAGGAAGTATATCTCAACATGATAAAGGCCATATATGACAAATCTACAGTAAACATAATACTCAATGGGCAAAAACTAAAACCATTTCCCCTAAGAATAGGAACAAGATAGGGATGTCCTCTTTTACCACTCTTGTTCAATATAGTATTAGAAGTGCTAGCCAAGTGTGATCAGGCAAGAATAAGAAATAAAAGGCATACAAATTGGAAAGGAGGATAGGCAAAATTGTCATTATTCGCAGATGACATGATATTATCCATAGAAAACACTAAAGACACCAAAAAAAAAAAAACTACTAGATTTAATAAATGAATTTGGCAATGTAGCAGGATACAAAATCAACATCCAAAAAGATGTAGCATTTTTATATACCAACAGTGAACTCACAGAAAGAGAAACTAAACAAGCAATCCCAATTATTATTGCAACAAATAAATTAAAATATTTAGGAATAGACTTAACCAAGAAGGCAAAAGATTTGTACTCAGAAAACTATAGGATGTTGAAAAAAAAAAGATAGAAGAAGATATAAACAAGTGGAAGAATATACCATGTTCATGGATTGGTAAAACCAACATCATTAAAATGTCCATACTACCCAAGGCAATCTACGGATTCAATGCAATCCCTATTAAAATACCAACAGCATATTTCACAGATCTAGAACAAATACTTCAAAAATTAATATGGAACAAAAAAAGACCCTGAACAGCTGCAGCAATCTTGAGAAAGAAGAACAAAGTTGGAGGAATCACCACACTAGATTTTAAGTTATACTACAAGGCCATTGCATTCAAAACAGCCTGGTACTGGCACAAGAACAGGCATATTGATCAATGGAACACAACAGAGAATCCAGAAATCAACCCAAGGCATTATGCTCAATTAATATTTGACAAAGGAGGCAAGAGAATGCAATGGAGTCAAGAGAGTCTCTTCAATAAATGGTGTTGGGAAAATTGGACAGATACATGCAAAAAATGAAACTAGACCACCAACTTACATGATATACAAGAATAAACTCACAATGGAAAAAAATACTTTAATGTAAGTTGTGAAACCTTAAAAATCCTATATCAAAATAAAAAACTTCTGCACAGCAAAAGAAACCATCAACAAAATGAAAAGGGAGCCCACTGTATGGGAGAACGTATTTAGCAATGATACACCTGATAAAGTGTTAGTATCCAAAATATATAAGAAGCTCATACAACTTAACAGAAGAAAGACAATCCAATTTAAAAAATGGGCAAAGGATCTAAATAGATACTCCTCCAAAGTGGACATACAGATAGCCAAGAGACATATGAAAATGCTCGAAGTCTCTGATCATTAAAGAGATGCAAATTAAAATAGCAGTGATGTATTATATCATACCTTTCAGAATGGCTACCATCAAGAAATCAACAAATGATGAGTACTGGCAAGGATGTGGAAAAAAGGGAACCCTCATACACTGGAGCAGACTGGTGCAGCCACTGTAAAAAAACGGTATGGAGTTTCCTCAAAAACTAAAAATGGAACTGCCATTTGACCCAGTGATCCCACTTCTAGGAATGTATCCTAAGAAATGTGAAGCACCAATCAGAAAGAATGTATGCACTCCTATGTTCATAGTGGCACAATTTACAATAGCTAAGATCTGGAAACAACCCAAGTGTCCACTTGTAGATGAGTGGATAAAAAAGCTGTGGTAAGTTTATACGTACTTATCCTGTAAGACAGCATAGAGGTACCTGGAGAGTATCATGCTTTAGTGAAAGTAGTTAGTCAGAGAAAGACAAGTATCACAAGATCTTACTCATATGTGGAGTCTAATTAACAAAATAAACTTATGTATGGAGTGGATTCAGAGACATGGAAGCATGGATCAGAGTGCAGAATCTCGGAGGGAAGGTGGGGGTAGGTATGGGATTGGGAGGTAATCAACCAAGAACCTTGTAGGCATATTTGCATAACCCATGGAAACAGACAATAGGGAGGTGAAAGCCTGGGGTGAGGGGTGGGTTTCAGGTTGGAGGGGGGTGAATGGGGGGAAAAGGGGGATATATGTAATATTTTCAAAAATAATTATTTTTTAAAATTAAAAAAAAAATAAAATGACTCCCAAACATAAAAAACTAGAGGCCTGGTGCACAAAATTTGTGCACGGGGGTGGGTGTGTGTGTGTGTGTCCCTCAGCCCAGCCTGCACCCTCTCCAATCTGGGACACTTTGAGGGATGTCCAATTGCCCATTTAGGCCTGATCCCAGTGGACAGTCAGACATCCCTCTCACAATCCAGGACTGCTGGCTCACCTGCCTGCCTGCCTGATTGCCCCTAACTGCTTCTGCCTGCCAGCCTGATTACCCCCAACCACTCCCCTGCCAGCCTGATCAACGCCTAATTGCTCCTCTGCCGGTCTAATTGCCCCTAACTGCCCTCCCCTGCCAGCCTGGTTGCCCCCAACTGCCCTCCCCTGCTGGCCTGGTAACCTCTAACTGCCCTCCCCTGCTGGCCAGGTTGCCCCCAACTTCCCTCACCTGCCAGCCCAGTCACCCTTAACTGCCCTCCCCTATTGGCCATCTTGTGGCAGCCATCTTGTGTCCACATGGAGACAGCCATCTTTGACCACATAGGGGTGGCCATCTTGTGTGTTGGAGTGATGGTCAATTTGCATATTACTCTTTTATTAGATAGGATTACATAAATATGTTTAACCACTATGCTATACACCTGAACACCTGAACTAATCCTATCTAATAAAGAGAGAATATGCTAATTGAACCTCACATCATCGCAAAGATGGCGGCGCCCACAGCCAATAAGGAGGGAATATGCTAATTGACTGCCATGCCCTCAAAGATGGCGGTGCCCACAGCCACAAGATGGTGGTGCCCAGTCCCCTCAGCCCTGCCAGGGTGGCAGGCGCACAGCAAGGCCAGGCCCGTGCCTGCCTCCGGAGTCCCTCAGTCCCCTCAGCCCCCTAGCTGCCCAGGGCCAGACCGAGGCACAGGCAAACCTCAGATGGCAGCTGCCCAGCTGCCCAGGGCTGGCCCAAGGTGCAGGCAAACCCTGGATGGCAGCTGCCCAGCCACCCAGGGCCACCCAATACTCAGGTTACCAGGGCCAGCTGAGGCTTGCGCTGCCCGCAGTGGCAGCAGCATAGGTGTGATGGGGGCGTTGCCTTCCCCTGATTGCCGGGTTGCCTTCCACCCCTGAGGGCTCCTGGACTGTAAGAGGGGGCAGGCCGGGCTGAGGGACCCCGCCCCCCAGTATAAAATAATATTGAATGTCAACTGTAATTGAAAAAGAAAAAAAATCATTAGAAGGTACATTAAAAAAATGAATGATTTTTGTTTATGTAAATTAAACCTCAATATACCTGACATTTAAAAATATTTAATAACTCTAAAAAAAGTAATGACCCTTCATAAGTGTGTCTTCCTACATTCCCACAATAATCAGTAAAGATTTGTGTCATGATTATAAGAAAAATTTGTTCTGGTTCTTCCAAAATTTATATATTTTAAATATTGGGAAGTATATCCCATTCCCACTGCCCCTTAAGACAGTCTTCATTAAAAGACAAAACAAAGTCTGTTTGATCAACATTTATAGCTAAAATAATAAATGACAACCTGAAATCAAAACACGTCTCCATATTGAAGCACATATTGTAAATCATACTCTCCACATTCAAATGTAGTCTAATTAAATTCAGGTGCTTAAAGCTATATTATAGTAAGTTGTCATGGCTTTGAACAAGCAAGGATAATTTAGCCATCTGCACTATTTCTTCTCAGTTACAAACCCAGCATTCTGAAGTAAGATGGATTTAAATATGCAGAGATAGCATTCAGAGAAAGCCAGAAAGCTAAGTTCATGAAAATTCCATCAGCCCAAATCTCCCGCCAATATATTGGAAGATGTCTATTTGAGAGCAGCTGCTCTACATTTGTTTCAGATTGACCGATTTCCTTCTTCAAAAAAATGATAGCTACATTTTAATTTTTTTCCCTCTTGTATCAATGTAGTATCTAATTTCCCAATGATATACTAAGATAACTCAAAACGCTCCCAGATCTCTAGTGATTAAATGATTTTTTTGAAATACACATATTGATACCTAAAGGATTTACAAAATACTCTAACATGCAAGGATCAACATCTATCAAATGACATCTAAGACTGACCTTACAATCAGCTATAGCCTGTTAGATACTAAAACTGCAGCAACTGGGAAAACACTGTGATATTATTTAACATGTATTGTCCTATTTACAGTATTAGGTTGTATAATCATGGAAAACTTGATCACATGAGAGTATCCCCCTCTCCCTTAACTTGTAATTTCCACTTAAACTATTAGAATTTCAACTGTGCAAATAAATGTGCTGTTTTGGTAACAGCTTGTGGAGAGAACTCCATGTTTCCCGGAATGTACTTGAAGATTAATGAGTTCTACATACGTGCCAAGTCAATCTGCTTCTCTCTGTCAATCACCATCCCAAGAACAAGCCCCTCTATCTCTGCAGATATGTTTTCAAACAGATGTGTGTCTTAAATTGTAATTAAATTATTGGAATAAATGATTACTAAAGACTTTCCAAATGTATGGCTAAGGCGTTTTACTATAGTATCAACTGAATTTTAAAAAAAAGTATTTTTATTGGTTTTAGAGAGAGAGAGAGAGAGAGAGAGAGAGAGAGAGAGACCTCAACTGAATGCCTCTCAGCCCCACCAGGGATGGAACATGAAACCTGGACATGTGCCCTGACCAGGAACCCACGACTTTCCAGTGCACAGGACAACACTCCAACCAACTGAGCCACACTGGCAGGGGCTCAACTGAACTTTTTTTTTCATATATTTTTATTGATTTCAGAGAGGCAGGGAGAGGGATAGAGAGACAGAAACATCAATGACGAGAGACAATCATTGATCGGCTGCCTCCTGCATGGCCATTACAGGGGAATGAGCCTGCAACCCAGGCATTTACCCTTGACTGAAATCAAACCAGGAATTCCTGACCCCCCAGTTCACAGGCTGACACTCTACCCACTGAACCAAAACAGCTAGGGTTCAACTGAACTTTTTAAAAAAGACCTGTCCACTCTAACACTTAACCACAGTGGTGACAATGAGGATTGAAGAGATGTTGCCTGTCTTTTGAGGACCTTGAGGACCTTTTACTTCATTGACTATTAGGCAAATTCAGAATACTTAAGACTTAAAATATTGTGTACTTTCTTCTCTCTTAACCATCTTCACCTAGCGATCTCCAAATGCTCAGCTCTCTGCTTGCCTACTTTCCCCTTTGGGTAGAGTAGATGCAGCCACTAATGCAACAGCAGTACTGTCAGTGGGGTTGGAGTGCTGTGGCATGCTGGGGGCCTCCAGTGGACTAAGGGTGGTAACTGCCATCTTTCCAATTAAACAATGTCTTCAAGGAAATTTTAATACAGGCAATTAATTCTGATTCACAATTTATTAACAAAGAAGTGAAAAATGAAATTGGACATAGGTAATGTAAACAGCAGCCTCCTCCTGCAGAATTCACAGGGAAGGACATCTCAGCCCTAAGTGAAGAGAGTGCCTTGGCTAGCGCCCCTGGCCTGGGCAGAGCTGGCTCAGTGTGGGAGCTGCAGGGTTGATGTCGGAGTTCACAGCTGCCTAAAGAGATGCCTAACAGTATTCTCCTTTTTAGGACTCTTGGTGCTGGCTATTTTGTCATCATGAAGGCATTATAATACTTCGGTCAATTACCTTAGAGGGTGATTTTTTACACATGGTGTCCATCAAAATCACCTGCGAGACACTGGTAACATGCAGATTCCTGGAACCTAACTCAGTAAGTTCAGAGTGAGATAAAGTAATCTGTATTTTACAAATGTCTCCAGTTGATTCTGGTTTACGAGGTCCTCATGTCCTACTTTGAGAGACTGTGGTGTAGAAACATCAGTTTAGACTGAGATGATAGGTAATTATAGGTAAATGCAAATGCATTTCTTAGATGTGGCTAGCTCATTTTTTAAATTTCTGGTGCTGAAATTAACCATTAGTTTTTAGCTTGCTGATACTGTACAGCATAAAAGAAAATAGAGACACAACCCTGATTTTCTGTGCTAATATCACCAGAAAACTACCACTTGACCATCATCTTAATTAGCTGCTTTGCATTTTAAATACTATGTGCAATCATCAGCTCCAGGTGTAGGTCGACCCTCTGGTTTACTCCTATGTAATTTGAAGACATGACATTAAAGAGACCATTCTTGTGCACCTGGGATAAAAGAAGAGTAGCAACTCAACACTACTGAAAATAGTTTTTAGTAAGAATTAGTGAATAGTTTGCAGCATTTGCTGCTTCAGAAACTTTTCCTCTTTCAAAACACTGAGCCCATCCCAGCACTCACTGTTTTCAAACCACTTTGTAAATAACCATGCCTCAATAAGTGATAGTTATATTGCAATTAAGAATGGTCCCTTCCCCAGCTACCTTAACCTTCCCTGCATCCTCAATCTGCCAGGCAGAGAAGGGTTTCTAGACATTGAAACAGTGCTTATTTGTGTGTGTGTGTGTGTGTGTGTTTGTGTGTGTGTGTGGCAGCAGGGGGTTGGGGGAGGGACTTGAGTAGGAAAAGAAAATAAACATCCATTTCATCTCCCATGGAGGTAGCAGAACAACTCTAGAAATTGATCAGCTTCTACAAGGCTTGGATATTGTGTTGATGACAGACAATAGTCCCTTAAGTACTTGCTAAGCCACAGCTTGGAGATGCTGGCACTGCCTTGGGATCTGGTTCAGAGTTGATGATGAATACCCTGGAAAAGAGTGCTTTTATTGTCTTTACCTTGGAATTCGTTAGTGTTCTTAACTGAGATGGGGTAGATTTAATCTACATTAGCTGTCCATCAAGGAACCAGATGTGAAGGTGGCTGGATGACATGTTCATAAAATAAGAGCTCTCCAAAATATGGCTAGTAAATAGTTTACTAATCTTCAAGATTGATGTACACAAAGAACATAACAGCTGCTTAATATTTTATGAACCAAGTTCTGATGTGAAAGGCTGACAGGATCTCCATTAACTAGAAAGAACATACCAGGGCCACCATTTATGCACCTCTGAATGTTACAGCACAGAAATAAATGACTTGCCTACTAAATATCTCTCATCAGCAGTATTAGACTCTGTCCAGGAGAGTGAAATAGACTACATTCGCTATAATGCTAATTTACATTGCCAGTAATGAGCGTACATATTTAACTCATAGACAAGGAAGTGCTATTGTACATGTAGCTTATGTCTATCCCACTCAGACTGATAAAGAAGTCTCTAGACAATTATAATTATGGGCAATTTGTAATAATAGTAAGAGTTGCTTTTTATTAGATATAATAAAAATCAATTTCACATTCAATTACCATTCTTGGCTGTGCTGTGATAGATTTTTCTGGATAAAGCTAGTGTCAAAATAAAACTACTACTAATAATAGGAATAATGTTTTTCAGGACAAAATTCTCCTTTTAAGATCAAAATACACTTCTTTAAGGCCCAATTTTCACTCTTGTTTCACTTGCTTGGTGATAAAGGATCTTAAACAAACATTTCCATGTGCAATAGCACAAAGGCTCTTTTCAGGAGTGTGAGTACCATAGTAATTATCATCACTCAGTAAATGAAGAAAAATGGATCACAACGGGTGTGGGCTGAACATCAATTCAGCATTGATACACGCCTGCATTGCAGACAGACTCCTGAGTGGGGTCCATGCTATAGAATTAGTTACTCCCAAAGTCTTCTGCTGATTTAAAGAAGATGGATTAGTATACGAATTTCTTAGGTTCAAGAGGCAGTCCTCTAAGCTTGAGGCTTCTCTTGTAATGTTATGTAGATAGTGTTTGTTTCACAGAAAATCTTCAATAATAATATTAAATACCAATGTCAACTGGCTACAAACATGATAGTGAGACAGATCACAAGTGTCTGCTATCCTAGAATTATGATTCTAAGCCTTCACACCTGCCTTCCTTTTGCCTTTCAGGAAAACTGTGCCTTTTATTCTCTACTAGACGCCCTGAGCATGAAATTCGTGCACTCAGGGGGGAGTTCCTCAGCCTGGATCAAGAGAGGGCACAGGCCAGGCCAAGGGACCCCACTGGTGCACAATTGGGGCCGGGGAGGAACATGAGAGGTTGGCCAGCCGGGGAGGGACCACAGGAGGGCTCCAGGGCATGTCCAGCCCATCTCGCTCAGTCCCTATCAGCCAGACCCCAGCAGCAAGCTAACCTAACGGTAGGAGCATCTGCCTCCTGGTGGTCAGTGCACATCATAGCAAGTGGTTGAGTGACCTTAGCATATCATTAGCATATTACCCTTTGATTGGTTGAATGGCTGACTGGATGACTGGACACTTAGCATATTAGGCTTTTATTATATAGGATGTCTTTCATCTTATCATCATCTATTCCCAGAGAGTTTGGTGATACTACTTATCCCTTCCAGGTACATTTGCTATGTGACAATAAATAAAAGGGGTATATCTCAAAGTGTGAAAATTCAAGAATCTGTGAATTAAAATTGAATCCACTGGGGTGATATGTTTAGGGATGTTGCACTATGAGCTAGACATGTGAAGGCCTGGGCTGTAATTTAAGGGCATCCACTAACTGTGATCTTGGGTAAATTGTTTAATTTCTTTAGGGACAGAAGGAGATAATGTAGGACAAAATCTTATTAAAACTAAAAGAAAGCCCAGCTGGAGTGGCTCAGTGGTTGAGCATCAACCTATGAACCAGGAGGTCATGATTCAATTCCCGGTCAGGGCACTTGCCCAGGTTGCAGGCTCGGTTCCCAGTAGGGGGCGTGCAGGAGGCAGCTGATCAATGATTCTTTTTTAAAAAAATAATATATTTTATTGATTTTTTACAGAGAGGAAGGGAGAGGGATAGATAGAGAGTTAGAAATATCAATGAGAGAGAAACATCGATCAGCTGCCTCCTGCACACGCCCTACTGGGGATGTGCCCACAACCAAGGTACATGCCCTTGACCAGAATCGAACCTGGGACCCTTCAGTCCGCAGGCAGATGCTTTATCCACTGAGCCAAACCAGTTAGGGCTGATCAATGATTCTTTCTCATCATTGATGTTTCCAACTCTCTCTCCCTCTCTCTTCCTCTCTGAAATCAATACAAAGCATATTTTTTACAAAACTAAAAGAAAAAGCTCTGCACACCTGTCATAGAGTCAATTTGCTGCCCTTCCTGAAATGAAAGCTTTTCTTGAATGAGGTTATAGAGACAAGTCAAGGAGTGTTGGCCACTTTGGACTCTTTGCAATGACTCCTTCAGGATAGTTTGGTTCTGTCCATGCACTTACTTGTGACAGTGTCAAAACCCCAGAGAAAAAAAGCTATGTAAGCAACAGTCCCTTTCTTCCTGTAAAGAACTATTGTCTCACACTGGAAGCAGTAATTGTTTCCTCAATCACTGGTTGAGATTCCTTGGATGTTAGCCAGAATGCCCTCTGAAGTTCCAGCCAAGTAAGAAGTTAAAGACTCATAAAAGAAATACAAGCATCGTTTAGAAAAACTCAACTTTTGGAGTTACCTGGAAAAGAAAATAACTCCACATACTCTGTGGTGTATATTATCTTAAAAGGAGCATCATGCATTAACACAATATTCTACCCTGTAGGTTGGTTAACGAAGAGTAGTCCAGATTCACGGCTTCAGACATCACTGGGGTGTGACATCATTTTTACTGCAGTGGTGGAAGATGCTCAGCCAAATATGAACTGACTTGTTTTACTTTTATGTAAGTAAACATAAGAAAGTGTGTGTGCAAAGAAACACAACTAGATTTGTTTGGCTTGTGATGAAACGATAACACTTTTCTTGGATGGTTCAAAAGAAAATGCCATAAATAGTTTATATAAACTGTGGTCTCCTCTGATCCTAGCCTGCAATTTATTTCTTTGCTCAGATGACTAGAGATTTAGTTTTAAGGTATTTAACTAGCCTGTGATTTTCAGAAATTGTAGAAGAACCAACTCTATTTTAAAAGAGTCCAACCAGCTTGTCTCATTATATAAATACTTGTCTTCTATGTGACATTCATTTAGTAACTGTTAAAATTTTTTAATTCATTTATTCAAACATTTACTCCATAAAAGAGGAACAGAAAGTGGCTAAGAGCCCAGGTGGTGGGTGATGAGCTCAGCATGGACTTGTGGAGTTTGTGTCTGCTGGTTGTCCAGTGGAGCAGTCCAGCAGGCAGCTGGATATGCATGTTTGGACCTAATAGCTGGTTTAGAAGCCATCAGCATTTGCTGTGTATGAAGCCACCCTAAAAAATTATGGGGATGGCAAATAATGATGATGGAGGGAAGCCCATTAAACAGTAGCAGTTGAAGGTGTACAGAGGAGCTGACTAAAGAAGTCATCAGATAGGTAAGAAGGCCAGTCCCATTTGCTCTTTTGTGACATTACTTGTGATGTTTCTCCATATAACTTTATCTGTAGTTGTAATTCCAGAAAAGAGATATTTAGGGGAATTTATGTATTGAATTACAGTGATTTTTATGAGAATATTGTTTGCCATATTATTTTATATTCTCTAATATATTTGTAGTGAGAGAAGAAAGCGGTGTATATAATCTATACTAATAAAAGCCTAGGTGGCTTTCGTGCCCTCATGCCCTCACATCATCTCAAGATGGCTGCCCCCAGGTCATCACAAGATGGCTGCCACAAGATGGCCATCACAAGATGGCCACCAGAAGATGGCCGGCAAGGGAGGGCAGTTGTGGGCGATCAGCCGGCATGGGGAGAGCAGCTGGGGGTGATCAGGCCAGCAGGGGAGGGCAGTTGGGGGTGATCAGGCCAGCAGTGGAAGGCAGTCAGGGGCCATCGGGCTGGCAGGGGAGGGCAGTTAGGGACCATTGGGCAGGCAGGGGAGGGCAGTTGGGGGTCAATCAGGCCAGCAGGGGAGCAGTTAGGGGGTGATCAGGCTGGCAGGCAGAAGTGGTTAAGGGCAATCAGCAGGCAGGCAGGCGAGTGGTTAGGAGCCAGCAGTCCCAGATTGTGAGAGGGATATCCCACAGGCATTGGGCCTAAACCAGCAGTTGGACATCCCTCGAAGTGTCCCAGATTGGAGAGGGTACAGGCTGGGCTGAGGAACACCCCCTGGCCCCCATGCATGAATTTCGTGAACCGGGCCTCTAGTTGGATTATAACCAGATAAAATGTATAACATATTCATTAAGCAAAATTTTAAAAGCTATTTTTTAAAGAGCTGAGCAACTTAGAAATATAGCACCATTTCAGAACCCTCTATTGTTAGGTCTAGGACAATGATGTTATCAGAAATATATGTACATATTCACACACACAGGACTTAACTGTCACTGTCTATAAGAGATTTTTCTAGTCCTTCAGGTACTTATCTAAATAAGTAGTAGATATTGTCCCTCTTCTCAAGAGATACACAGCCTGTACTTCTAAACAAAAGCTCTTACGTTACATCCAAAGTTATAAAACTACCTTGGTAATTTATTAGCTCAAAAGTATATGCTAACATTTTCAGAGTGTGAGGCATCATTTAAATTATGCTGTGATAGGAAATAGAAGATAGTGTTTTCAATCTCTTAAGAAAGCCATTTACCCATTTCTAAAGGTATCCCAGAGTGAAATTATGTCATTCCTAAGGACAGTCTCCCAAATCATTATTTTTGAAAGTAAATTTTCCTTTGAATCAACTTAAAATTAAGGTCATGAATTGCCTTCATTGTAGTTTTGTGTGTATACAAATGGAGGTGGCAGTAACCAAATCTCAATCCTGTGTTAATAATGACTGGGCATTTTTTCAAGAGTCTGTTCATCTTGTGTTCACATAAAGCAGAAACTGATTGAGCATCAAGGTCTCTGAACCTCCTTGGAGAAGATTATTTTTCCTTTGGATTTATGCAACACACACACACACACACACACACACACACACACACACACACACACACGAGACAGTCTTTCAAACTTATCTAATGAACTCTACCCTCTGAGAAATACATTTAGCCCAAGAGCAAAATGTCTCTTGAAGGTCCCCACATACTTTGCCACTCTCGTTTTTTGTTATCTCTCTCATTTTATTTACATCTTTTCACATTTCTTATTATTTTAAGTACCAACTGTCTATAGGTTTCATTCATTGAAAGTCCTTCCTGATAAATAGATATGTAGGTAGAGATTACATATCTATTTGTGTGTGCAAAATTGACTCTAAACCTCCCTTAATCATTAACACAGTTTATGTACAGAAATTAAGGATTGCAGTAACTTTGCTGACTGCAGGATTTGCAGTGGAAGCTAGATGGTGCCGTTCAAAGGTTTAAGATGATCTTGTTTGGTGAGACCAACCAGACGGAAGTCTGAAATAATTCACATATGAAATGGAAACTGGGTAATCCTGGGCTCCAGCATCGGAGGCTCTATCCTCACTCCTGCAAAGCTCCACTATTGATCTTGCACTGAGACCATCAGCTATAGGTGAGGACACAGCCTTTATATGTTTTGCTTGTTGCACCTCTAGTACTAATGAAGAAATGTGCTCAATAAATATTTGATAAATGAATGAATGCTGAGTGGACATTGGATGGATATATAATGTCCCTAGCCCAACCACAAGGATGGATTTTTTATTTTGACACTGGGAAATGACAGCTTTGGTGGTGCACACTAAGGGGGTCTTCTATGTTGGTTTTATACTAAGTTAACAAAGTTTCACTGGATCCCCAGCAACATATAGTTGAGTGTATACATCACTCTAAATAAGAGGCCTCCAAAATCTGGGCACAACATCTTATGACTGTTAATTAATAAAAGTTGAAGTACAATGGATATAAGTGGCCATCTGCAGACTAACCCACTCTGAGAAATAGTTTAAAGTGCCTTTAGCTAAAATACCTAAAATGTTTCTATATACACATTGAAAGACATGTGTATATTCAAGCAGAATGGAGTGTTACTAAAGAATGTTGTAATCCAATAAATAGCATTAAAACTCAAGGGCCTGAAGTAACTGCATGATGCCCATAAAAAGGGAAATTGGACAATAGTAATCCATCAAGGTTTATCCATTGAGTCATTGTTGGCTGCCAGATCCTCTCCAATTCATCTCCCAGAGATGGACTTCTTTGCCTTTCCATAGGGTGGCCCCATTCTCAGCAGGAAAGATTAAAAGAGTTCCAACCCTTTAGTCTGAGCATCTTTTCTGTTTGCCTGACTCTGTTTTAAACTTAACTTATGTCTGACCATTGTGCTAATGTCATCCAAGCAAGAAACACACTGAGTATAATTAACAATAACCTTTCGTTCCCTGACAGGACCTTTCAAAAATACAGCCGAAACCGGTTTGGCTCAGTGGATAGAGCGTTGGCCTGCGGACTGAAAGGTCCCAGGTTCGATTCCAGTCAAGGGCACATACCTTGGTTGCGGGCACATCCCCAGTAGGAGGTGTGCAGGAGGCAGCTGATCGATGTTTCTCTCTCATCGATGTTTCTAACTCTCTATCCCTCTCCCTTCCTCTCTGTAAAATATCAATAAAATATATATTTTTTAAAAAATATGAACCATGGAGTTCCCTAGAGGATGTTACAAGCTCTGTGGGAAGATGGTCCCAACGGTCTCCAACTTTGGGAAATGCTGTATGCTATGTCTAACTTAAATAGACTTACAATTCAAATCAGCATGTTAAAGATTGAGAAGTACTATGGTAAAGACATCTATTGTGCCTGTTTTAGCTCAACATTTACCAGCGTTTGTTGAGTGAATAAAATTTTAAAAATCAAGCCAGGAATTCTAGTTCCTGAGTCTGTGTTCATCAAACACCCTGACAGTTCATTTGATGCCCAATATACCTTGATACCAAGAAGAATTACTCTATAAGGTACTTTTATTTTAGCAAACGGAATCTTGTATGCAGAAAAGAACTTTAGGGGCCCATGGACTCCAAGAGAGAGAGTGCTGTAATTATTTCACAATATTTGTCAAGGGTACAGCAAATGTGAGGGACTTGCTTATTTTTGTCATTCTTGCCCTCAGATAAGAGTGACTTCCCTAAGATGCTGCCACTTGGAAGGTCCTTGCAGAACTGTGGACTTTTCTTTCATTAACTGTAGCCAATGTAGACCATCACTGCCTGGTTACCCTTGTTCATATTTTCTTCATTATCTGGTAGTTGGGAAAGGATGTGATAATTCTGCAGAGCCTCATATTTTTTGTTAAAAGTAACACATCTGCTTATGGGTGTTGTTTTTTTAAAGTAGCAGCCCTAGCTGGTTTGGCTCAGTGTGTAGAGAGTCACCCTGTGGACTGAAGGTTCAATTCTGGTCAAGGGCACATGCCCAAGTTGTGGGCTCAATCTGCAGTGGGGGACATGCAGGAGGCAGCCAGTCAATGATTTTTTCTCATCATTGATATTTCTATTTCTCTCTCCCTCTCTGAAATAAATAAATATATATTAAAAAGTAGCATTAACATCTTGAAGAAACCCTGGGAATTACATGTAGATGGCAAAATAATATAATAAACTAAATTATACATACTTTGCTTTAGTTAACAAATCAAAGAGGTTGTATAGAATATGCAGCTTAGAGTGAGCAAATAAACAGATAAGTGCAACCACTTCCCTTTCATACACCCATTTTTAGATCATTTACATGAAGGATCTGATACCCAGGGATGTTTAGAGTTTATAAAATATAAATCATAACAGTGCCTATCTTATTGGGTTATTGAGAATATTAAGTTAAAAAATGCATACGAAGTAATTAGTACAGTGCAAGGCATGACACAGAGCAGGGATGCAAGCTGTTTCAGCTATATTGATCAGAAAATGAAAGGTACTTAACTCAGCTTGCCAGGCCAGCCCCCCAATTATATTCTCCATCTGAGGTTCCCAGCTCCATTCTAGGCCCCCATTTTTGCTTTCTTTGGTCAAGTGTCTGACATTTACATGAAGACATGGCGACTCTATTTTGGAATGTGGCACTTTCAGGGCCTCACCCCAAGGTCTTGTCTACCGTGGCACCCTGGCCAGTTGAGTTTCCCTCACTTCTGTGCTTGGTATGGGGTAGATAAGTCTATCTACTTAACTAACTTTGAGTGCCACTCAGTAGGGACACTCATGCCCCTTTCCAGGGTCAATGCTTTTGCTTCCAGTCACCTCTCATTTCCTGTTGCTCATTGCTGACCATGCATTTGCCTCAGACTTAGCCACCTGAAATCTTCCCACTCCTTCAATAGAATGTTTTACAGGAACTTGAATTTCAGAAGCTAGTTTTATTACTATAGCACTCTGGCTCTTGTCAGGGCCAAATTTGAAACCATGGAGCTTGACTAAGTAGTTACTAATCTGTTTGGTTTCCATTTAAACTTCTTTTTCCCCCCATGTGCTCATTACTGTGGTTTATATTCAGCTTCTGATGATAGCTAACCATTTTGTGAAGCCTGGAGCATAATAGGTATTAAAAGCTCAAGCCTTCTCATGCATCTGCTATTTGTTTTCCCTCCCTCCTAATTAGCGGGTCTACATTCTCCTTTGTCTTGTTCCTAATGTATTTGTGAAATATTGTCTGGCTGCCCTTTGTTTCTCTTGCTAGTTGCATCTCATATTGTGCTTTGGCTTTCCGGCTTCTGTCCCCGTATCACACATGCCCTATTCCCTTACCCTTGCCTTCAGCACTGTGCCCTCATTTTCCCTTTGCATGTCATTTTCTCCTGGCAGCTTAAAACTCAGCGTGGGTTTTGCTTTCCATAGAATCACTAGCTGGGTGAAAGCTTGAGGACAAGATCTCAAGTGCTGGAGAATAAGAATATTTGGTTCTTATGGTATACAGTGCTAAGCAAAAAATTTAAAGTATTCCAGTATGTTCTGGAAAGTTGACCTACCCTGACCCAGCAGGCTTGGCGTTTGGCCATGGTCTGGGTAATCTAGAGTTTTGAATAATAACACTGGTTGATTTTAGTGACAGTTGGACAGAGTGTCAGGTATGAAAGGGCTTTCATACCAGCTCTTCTGGTCCTTTCCCACTGCCATGAAAATTGGGATAAATATTGGGCTTCTCCATAGATCTTTAAATATATGCTTATAATGTTGTCATACAGTTTTAAAAATGTGAAGTGCATTCAAATATTTTGTCTATTGCCTGACCCGATGCACTGAAAGATTTAGTAGACCCAATTATGAAGTGAAATACAGAGCAGTAAGTTAGTAACTGTGGTGTGGATTAAGAGGGGCTGGAGGGCAAGGGCATATGACTCCTCTCCTGCTTAACCAGCCAGTATTTTCTGGGCTCATCTAGACTGGAGGTTTCCTTATATCCCTTGGGCTACAAAGACCACATCTGTCACTCTGGAGTAACTAGGAGGCAGAGAGCCTCACCTAATCACCTGTGTCTCATAGGTGTCTCCAGAACTGAATGTTCGCTGGTTTAACCAGGTCTAACTCCATGTTCTCATTAGGCTTTGAAGACAGGACAGGCCTTGTAGCCTGGCCTAGCTCAGCATCTGGGAGGTGGTTTTTATCAATGGAAAAAACTGCATTTGTTCACCTATAAGAAAGCTTTCTTGAGGAGAATGAGATCTGACAGGAACATTGCAAGCATTCTTTAATTTTCAGCACTTTGCTTTCATGGGATACATCTGTCAGGATTATTTTTCTTTTCTTTTTCTCCTACAAGGAAGTCAAGTTAGCTGTTGACTTGTGAAGTTCCAATGCTTCTGTAACGTTATCCTAAATGGTACTAATGCAGACAAATCTAACATATGATAACAAAAGCTGTCAAAAATAATGTTGTGGTCATTTCATTTATTAAAGTTCCAACTCATTCTCTCATGGTCTGGATTATCTTTTTATTTAGCCTAATATTAGCCGCATTTATTTGCTTAGAAGATTTATCCAAAGTATTCATATGTCTCTGTTTTAACAGGACTTCCTGAGCCTGGCCCTTTAAATAATTGATTCTAGAGATCAGTAGAGGTTCTGCTTCATAAATACATAGTACCTGCCCCCAAACAGCCAATAACTTGCCCAACTCCTATTCTGATACTTTAGCAACTCCCCTTATGCTAAATTCTGTTTCTAGTTTGCTATTGGCCTAACTCCCCAATATCTATGCCAGGCTTCCCTTAGCCCCATATTCATATTGAGCCTCAGATCATCCTATTTGATGTTGTTTTACTTTTTTGTTGACTTAGTGCACTTCTGCTATTTTTTCCTAAAACTTAGCTCTTATTTACCCCCCTTCTGACTCCTTTCGGATTGAACTCCTGACCAATTTTTGTCCACTTGGAAAGCTCGGTAGGTCTCACCTCATGTGTCTCGCTCGCAGCAAAGTGCTTCCCTATCCACCTGGGAAATCAATCTTAGATGGTAGCCTCTCAGCTTCTCTGTCCTCTCTGCACCTCTGGGGCCTGGGTCACTGATAGGATGGTCCTTAAAAGATGCTTCTTCCCTTTTGAGAATGCTGCTGTTTGTCTCTTACCACATTGTGATGTGCTATATCTATTCTAAAGCCATCAGATAAAGGTATGTATCAACATTGGCTTCAAATATTTAGCCTCTTTCAGGTTCTGTGCATCACCACTTAGTACTTAATTAAGAATTTTACTGTGTTTTGATTTATACTTTTCAGCTCAAGGTAAGAGAGAACTCCTACTCTTGTAGTGTTTGGAATTATAGAATCATTATATTAAAAGAGTTCATAAACATTCTCCAGTACAATCCTCTCCCAACATCTAAGAGAAAACTAGAGCCCAGAGAGATTAAGTCACTTCTCCAAGGTCACACAGTGGCAGACCAAAATCTGGGCACATATACCCTGCTTTTTATTGTATTTGTCCTTTATCACAGTTGTTCCCATCAGACACAATTAATGCACACATTTGTGTGAAATCTGGGCTGGAGTAAGTTCAATGTTTGTCTTAGTACCATTTCTAACTATAGTTCTGGACCTAGGGAAAGAATCACCTTCTCACAACTGCTCACAACAATTTCAATTAAGATCAGAAAGAAAGATAAAGAAGTGACAAAAAGGGAAACACCATTTTCCTGTGAGGGTAGAAGATAGGCTAGGTGTTGTTGCTGAGAGACCGCCCTGGTCTATTAATGACATGAGTAGATGCTAAGTGTGATTGGGGTGTCCAGATAGCTGGGTGGGTTTCAAGAAGATAGTGGGTGGTTATGACACGATTTGTCACCTTCTCAACGGAAATGAAACACAATAATGCTAGCGAGGCCATTGTATTTGTACGAAAAACTGGCACACCCCAGGTGTGGGCGGCTAGAAAGCCAGTGAAGGAAATGCCATTTTATAAAAGATTTTCTAGCACATTAACTGCATAATTCCTCAGCAGGATCACACGCTCTGTGCAAAGCACAGCCCTCTCCCACATAATTGCCAGAGTGGGATTGCTTCTGGAAGAGCTTCAGAGCTCTTGTGGAGAGTTATGGCAGCACTTCAGCACCTACTGAGACTACGCCCTCATCCTGTTCCCTTCGCCTCTCTTTTTAGTGCTGCCAATCAAAATCGCTCCCTAAAACTGTGCTCATTTCATGAGATGTCTGACATTAGCCCTTGCTGATGTCTTCAATGCACTTGACTAAGGGATGAAGGCTTCAAAGGTAAAATACGGCTGAGTGTCAGCCTGAACTCCAGGAGAGAGTCACATGTCAAAACATCCTATTTCTTATTATATGAGCTGACCTGACCAAGTTCGGGATTGCGAAGGGTTGACAGTATCCCCATTTTTCTTACTATAGTCTCATTTCCTTCTTCATACCCAGAATTCTCATACCAGGAAGGCAAAACATGCATACGTTGGCTAAAAGAGTGAACTCAAGGGCAGACGGCCTGGGTTTGGTTGAAAACTGGCTCCACCTCTTTCTCCTTCAGGGCAGTTACCACCCAGAATGGGATGCCCATATCTTATTTCAGTTCTCCTCAAGCTGTTCCAAAATCCAGTCACCTAGTGAAGGATACTCCCAATAATGCCTGCGGATGACCACAGTGACTGAAGCTTGGATGAGATAAATGGCAGAGAGCAAACTTCAACGAATGTTAGATATTATTATGTCTCTGGTAGATATTTTTGGCAAAAATTAATAAATTCACATATTAATTAATTTGTGAATTTTTCATGCATCTCTCTAGCAGTTTTAGCTTTCAACAACTAGTGAGGTCATATACAAGATCATGGGGGTCCCTCAAAGGGTGGGAATGTCGGCCTGTGTTAGATAAATGGAGTTAAACACAGCCACGCAAGGCCAGGATTGTTTGGTCATGGTGCATGTAGATACCAGGCTGAGAAAGATGCTCCTGGGCTGAGTGGGGTGTGGCAGAACTAATGATTTTATCCAGGACTAGAGGGAACTTGTCCCCTTCTAAGCTTCAGAGGAGTTGAGGGAGGAAATGCAAACTCAGCAGAGATGAATTTTTCTTTTCTCTCTCTCTCTCTCTCTCTCTCTCTCTCTCTCTCTCTCTCTCTCTCTCCTGCTGAATATTTATTTTCTGCCATCTTCTCTCTCCACATCTAGGGACATAATTTACACAGGACCCCCAAGGGTAATTAAGCCAGCAATTCTTTTGCCAGGAAAATGAGAAAAGCCAGCTCTCAGTAAATTCTGAATTCCACTACGGATGTTGCAGAAACAGAACTGTGAACAGCTGCAGTTTATCTGGGCTGCCGAGTTGACTATAATTTGCTGCTACCCTCACCCTTACTACATAGCAATCAGTGTACAGAAGTACAGAATTTGAAGATGGTGAATGTTTTATTTCTCAAAATAAACAGTAGCAATTTAGAAACACATTTATGTATTTTACATTTATTTTTTCATAGAGTAAAAGTATATTGGAAACTTCCTTGGTATCAGAATCCTCACATGCACTTGTCAAACATATCACAATGACAAGCTAACGTGGAATTTGAATTTAAATAATAGACTTCAGATATATTCCATGAAATTTCTGATTGTTTTGTTTGCACTGACTGAGCAATGCTTATTTCTTACTTGTGGCCAGGTATTTTAAAGGTGTCAGATTTGATAGTCATGCATTCCAAAAGTTGGTGCTAGACCAAGATGTGAGAATTTTTTAAAGTTAATTTTTCATCCACTTAGCAAATCCCAGCCACTGAGTAAGTTTCCTTTGTTGGAGTAGCCTCCTCAGTCTCATAATTTGCATGCACATATTCTCCACATTTGCAGCCCTCTCACATATTCTCACCAGAGCTGGTTATTATTATTGTCTCTTACCAAATCTAAGCTGCATGGATTTTAAGACCTAGCATTATTTCATTTACCACTAAGCAAGAAAAGTACTTCTCACTACAATATGCTACATCAGTAGTTGTTAGGATGTTTCCCTGTTGCAGAGATGTTCAATGGGGGAAAAATCTGATCTTAGAATCCATGAAATATGGCATCTGCATCTCTACTTTTCAGAGTAGACCAGGCCAGCAGGGGAGGGCAGTTAGGGGCAATTGGGCTGGCAGGGGAGCAGTTAGGCATTGATCAGGCTGGCAGGGGAGTGGTTAGGGGGTGATCAGGCTGGCAGGCAGAAGTGGTTAGGGGCAATCAGGAAGGCAGGCAGGTGAGCAGTTGGGAGCCAGCAGTCCTAGATTGTGAGAGGGATGTCCCAGATTGGAGAGGGTGCAGGCTGGGCTGAGGGACACCCCCCCATGCATGAATTTCATGCACCGGGCCTCTAGTTAAATATAAATGTTCAAGTACTATATATTAGTGTTTGAAAATTATGCAGTAGTAGGAGAGATTTCAGATCAAATGAATGACTTTTAGTGAAAGCAATTAAGACAATACATGATATGACTTCAAGGAAGATTTGGGATGATCTCATTGTATAAATATGGCTGATTTTAATACACAGCATAACTGTGTGATTTCATGAGTTTACACAGCTAGTGTATGCCAGCTTCATTACATATATGGAATCAGTTGTGAAGACTTGGCATGATGTGTATAAAACATGATCAGATATTATGTAGAGTTCAGCTGTGTACAGACAGCTAGAGGGTGTTTCATGTGTTCAGTACCCTCTCACCATACTTGGGATTTTTTGTTTTATTATTTATTTATTTATTTTTAAAATCTTTATTGTTGCAAGTATTACATATATCCCCTTCTGGCCCATTGACCCCTTCTGGCCCACCCCTGCCCCCCGCCCCAGGCCTTCACCTTTCATGTCTCCTTTCAAGTCAAAATGCCACAGGCAAAACATTTTGGTCCTTGCTGCTATTATGTAACTCCTTATTTTTCATCAATGCCAAATAGCTGTGCTTTGCAAAGCATCCAGAGGTCATCCTGATTTTGCTGATGAGGAAATGGAGAGTACAATTTAGTGGGCACAATAATTTGAATCACACGAAATGGTGACAATGACAGTTTCAGGAATTATCACTCATGTTCTTGATTCCTTATTTCTACATTTAAGCCTAGGATTAAACAATCTCTGGATACTTGTTTTCTTTGGAACATGATCCAAAAAGCATCTCTCTTGCCAATGTGGCTATCTTGGGCCCCCAAATATTTTCAATCACACCAGCTGTTCTCCTCACCAGGTAGTGAATTCACAAGCTTACCAACTCTCCCTGGCTCATCTTAAGCCTTTGCTCTCAGCCAGGACACATGGCACTGCCCTTAGGACACTTTCTGGACCATGACGTTTCCAGCACTTGATCATTTTATCTGCCTTGTGCTTGTTGCCTCATGTGTTAATGTTCTTTTAGTGGGTTACTGTGAAGTAGGAGGGGGCCATGTCTTATTTTATTTTATTTTACTTTATTTTATACCTCGCCTAGATTTTTATGAACATATGACTATTACTTCATAACAAAATCCATATTTGATTCAGTTAATCGTCACCCATTAGTAGGCTAGTTGTGTCCTTAACCAAATGATTGAAAACCAATCCCATGAGTGGATCAGTCTATAGCTAGTCTAGGGCCATTTCTATCAGTAAATTTCTTCCTTTTCACTGTTCCAGACTGAGTTTTACCATCTCTCATTCCAGAATACTTGACATCAAAAGCTTTATATTTGCAAACATTCCCTGAGGACCTGGGGATGACATCTTCTAAAGCCCTCAGGGGTTCTATGTACTTGGCAAAGAATGTGAATGAGCCTGTCAGGAGGCAACCATAAGGAGTGGATGGCTTTAGGGAGTTTGAGTAGGTGATGGATGGTGGGAGGTCTGCTGGCAAGAGGAAGCATCTAGGCCAGTGGTCGGCAAACTGCGGCTTGTGAGCCACATGCGGCTCGCGAGCTGCAATTTGTGGCTCTGTTGACTAATGAGTTTGCCGACCACTGATCTAGGCTTTTGTTTAGAGAAGGATTCCAGGCTTTGCTTACATACATTACTTTTGCCCTTTCTTTGGAGTTAATTTGGAGGATGGAAGGGTCTGTAGCAAAGTAGAATCTGAATGTTTGTATTTTTTAAAATTAAAAGTCTTTAAAGAAAGTAGATGCTTTGTAACAAACTTATGCTATATCTTTTATTTTTTTTTTAAATATATTTTATTGATTTTTTACAGAGAGGAAGGGAGAAGGATAGAGAGTTAGAAACATCGATGAGAGAGAGACATCGATCAGCTGCCTCCTGCACACCCCCTACTGGGGATGTGCCCGCAACCAAGGTACATGCCCTTGACCGGAATCGAACCTGGGACCCTTCAGTCCGCAGGCCGATGCTCTATCCACTGAGCCAAACCGGTTAGGGCATGCTATATCTTTTAGATGAAATGATGCTATCATCTTGGCTATGTTACTGTAATTTGAACTATTATGAGTGGGAGGCTCTGCTAAAATAATCTTGAGATCATAGGATGAACTCAGGTTTCTGTATTACTCTGGTTTTTGGCATTTGTCTCTCCTACTTTATACTGAATGAAGAAGGAGAATTTTATTTAATTTGACAAAAGCATTTACTCCTATGAGCTGATACATTTCACCTTCCTCTTACAAAGCTTTGAAATAGAAAGAAGGGGGAAATATTCTGACCTTAACAAGTTGACATAGAAAGATAAAGGAAATTCTGCCCTTTCAACAAATCAGGACTGGTAGGACTAGCTGTGAGGGTGATCTGGTTGTGACATCATGGCCCTTTGATAGCTAGATTTGGTAGGGTGATGTCATTTCTTACATATGGCATAGCAAATTCACAAGAAAAAAAGGGACAAAAATCTCCAATGCCTCCTGAACTGTTCAGATATTAAGGCACATACCATTTGGTCCATTATTCATGCTTAACTTGAATCTCTTAGTGGATACTGATTATTATCATTGTGCCATAATCCTATCTAATAAAAGAGTAATATGCAAATTGACCATTACTCCAACACACAAGATGGCCACCCCCATGTGGTCAAAAATGGCTGCCCCCCGCCCTAACCGGTTTGGCTCAGTGGATAGAGCGTCGGCCTGCGGACTGAAAGGTCCCAGGTTCAATTCCGGTCAAGGGCATGTACCTGGGTTGCGTGCACATCCCCAGTAGGAGGTGTGCCAGAGGCAGCTGATCAATGTTTCTTTCTCATCGATGTTTCTAACTCTCTATCCCTCTCCCTTCCTCTCTGTAAAAAATCAATAAAATAAAAAAATTTTTAAAAAAATGGCTGCCCCCATGTGGACACAATATGGCCACCACAAGATGGCCAGCAGGGGAGGGCAGTTGTGGGCAATCAGGCCAGGAGGGCAGAGCAGTTAGGGGGCACCAGGTCTGCAAGGGAGGGCAGTTGGGGGTGATCAAGCCTGCAGGGGAGGGCAGTTAGGGGTGACCAAGTCAGCAGAGGAGGGAAGTTGGGGGCGACCGGGCCTGCAGGGAAGGGCAGTTGTGGGGGGGACCCAGGCCTGCAGGGGAGAGCAGTTGGGGGGGCCAGGCCTGCAGGGGAGGGCATTTGGGGGGGACCAGGCCTGCATGGGAGGGCAGTTAGGGGTGACCATGCCTGCAGGGGAGGGCAGTTAGGGTGACCAGGCCTTCAGGGGAGGGCAGTTAAGGGTGACCAGGCTGGCAGGGGAGGGCAGTTAGGGTCAATCAGGCTGGCAGGGGAACAGTTAGGCATTAACCAGGCTGGCAGGTAGATGCTGTTAGGGGCAATCAGGAAGGCAGGCAGGCAAGCAGTTGGGAGCCAGCAGTCCTGGATTGTGAGAGGGATGTCCGACTGCCCGTTTAGGCCCTATCTGGATTGGGCCTAAACAGGCAGTCAGACATCCCTCAAGGGGTCCCAGATTGGAGAGGGTGCAGGCTGAGCTGAGGGACACTGCCCGCCCCCGTGCATGAATTTCATGCACCGGGCCTCTAGTCTGTCAATAAAAGAGTGGGTTTCTCAGATGACCTTATGTATCTCCAGAAAACAACCACCTTCACATTCTTTTCACTGTGTCAGATGCATTACTGAATGGTTGAGCCTCCCTTTTAAGCAGCATGTAGGTTCTTAGAAAAGAAATATGCTAAAATTATCAGAAGAGTATTTCTTTTAAGCCTGATATAGAAGCAAGAGTGTTGACTTGTCTGCCCACTAAGAATAATAGCTGATCTTTCCATCTTCTGATGATAAAGATAATTCCAAGAAGAAACTAAAGAATTGACTGTGGGTTTAACAGGAGGGCAGGAGCTTCCAAGAAGCAGAAACCAAAATGTCTTTAGTTGATCCTGTTTAGAGTTCCCAGAAGAATCTGCACTTGGAACTTTCAGAAGAAAGACCTTATGTGCAATTATAATGAAGAAATCATTTTTTCCCGAAGTAATGGTATGGAACTATTGACACTTGGTGTCCTGAATTCTAAGTCCTATCACTATAGATTTTGCCATCAGAAACATAAGTATTTACTGAGTTCCAACTGTAGGAAGAGAAAATGAAGGGGAGGCATGCTGTTTGATCACAGAAACTTCCTAAATTGCTCATTTTATTTCTGCCTTGATACAATGACCCACAATTGTATTGTTTGAAGTGGTTTATATTTACTCATTTAATTCTTACAACAACCCTTGAAGTAGGTGATGTTATTTTTCATGTTGTATAGATGAGGAAACTGAAACACAGATAGGTTGATATAACTTATCCAAGGTATCATGGTAGGACTAGTGTCCCAGCTCAGGAGAGTAATTGCAGGTCTCTATTGATTACCACTACACACACACCCCCCCCCCCACACACACACACACACACTGTTCCCCAGACAAAAAGCCCCATGCTAAGGGGGCTTCAAATGTTGAGATTATTTACTTACTAGAGGCCCAGTGCATGGGATTCGTGCACTGGAGGGAGAATGGAGGGATATGGCCTGCAGGGATCAGCCCGTGGTGGGAGCACTGCTCATCCATGTCAGCTGAGCAGCTGTGGGCCTGCCCTCTGAGCAGCTACTCCCTGATCCAGCATTTTCTGTGGAGCCAGGGCACTCACCTCTCCAGGGTACCCTGTAGGGACCAGGCCCAGGGACAATAGCACTGAGAGGCGGCAGAGTAGGCCTCAGTTCTGCTGTGGCCATGAATCCACCTCCGAGCCTTGGGATCAGCTCTGCAAGCCCAGCGGTAGTGCTGCATGGCCTGCGGGTCTCTAGAGGAGGTGGCAGGGAGCGAGGAGGAGGAGCTTAGGGCAAGGAAACAAGGTTCGCAGCCCAGGTTCCTACCCATTGGCCAGGGGTTCGCAGCCACTCATCCCAGTCAGCCAAGTGGTGCTCCCACTGTGGTAGCACACTGACCACCGGAGGCAGCTCCTGCATTGAGTGTCTGCCCCTGGTGGTCCGTGCACATCATAGTGACTGGTTGACTGGACGTTCTGGTCATTCTGCCATTCAGTTGCTGGGCTTTTATTATATAGGATTATTTACATATAGTCTACTTGATATACTATTTTGCAAACAACAGTCAGAATAATATGTTTTTAGAAACAGATATGGGTGAAAACCCTTGTATTGCTGTCCATCTAATGCAGAACTTCATCCATACTCCCTCACAGGCCTACGGGGCCTCCATGTTCTTCTGAGCTCTTCCTCTCCCTTATCCATCTCCCCTTAGTTCCCTGGCCTTTCTATTCTGGGAATATCCCATACTCATTCTCTCTTCAATTCCTGTGCATTTGCTATTTCTTTTATCTAGAAAGCTTGTACCTGAGCTCTGTGCATGGCTCACTCCTTTCTTATTAAGATCTCTGTTCAGATATCACCTCCTTGGATACAATCTACAGTGGTCATCCCATCACCTCACCCACACATTTTCTTACTGCTGTTACTTTCTTTATGACGTTACCACTATCTAAAAATTCATCATTTATGTATTTGTTCACTGTCTGTAACTTCTATTAGAACATAAATCCTAAATAGAGCTATATTAAGTCCATTTTGTTCACTGCTACCACCCCAATGACAAGAACACAGCCCCATACAGTATCATTTCATATAAGTATTTGGTAAATAAATGAATGACTAAATAAACAAACTGATAAAATATCACTCCAGGGAAGATAAACATTTTGTCAGGTAAAAATAAGTATAAATTATTTTGATATTTTATATATAACTCTCCTCATGTTTTCAGTACCACATCTCTGAATAATACAACCTAAAAGAAGCTTTGCTGAGAACTTATTTTTCTAGGTGATAGGTGCAGGAGGAGCTAGGAGCCTTTCTGAATCAACTATTAATGGCTGACTTTGCATCAGTAAAAATGTCAACTTTTCATTCAGGGTAACAGCATTTCAAGGTTTGTGGACAGAAGTGAATATCATCATGCAGAGTGCTTCTAGAGGGATCATCACTAATATGAATACTCAACCAAGAAATCGCTAATAAATGAATATTAATGGTGATATAATTTTAACATATTTTCTAGAAAAGGGGGAAAGCATCTAGTAGTGTAATGCATGGGCAAGGACACGCAGGTTTAGATGCCGAACTCTTCCTTGGTCATGTAGAAATGCCTATGCATATGTTTGACCTTGGTTGCTGGCATAGCACAAATCAAGTTCATTGGCCAGATCAATGCAGAGTCACTGGTGTCCATTCCACCTTCTAGCTCACCATTGTGCATGTTGATAGGGCAACTAATTCTTTGAGTCCTCTAGGAATGTGTTAAGATACCATGAAGATTTTCTGAAGTGGGACTGCAGTGGTCACTGTCCCACTTTTCCAAGACTGCACCGAAGCTACAATAGTGTGTTGGCAGGACATATGGTTAATCTCGAAGAAAATCTGCCAAAGAATGGCAGGAAAGTCTCAAAGATTATTCTCTAGAATGAAGGTTTTTCTCCTGGGACAGGCTGAGAATATTTCTTAGTAGAATGTCACAAGTAGATATGATGGAAATAGGACACTTTACCCAAAGAAGACTAAATGAATCCATTCTGTCCCATCTCACTGCAGGCACCTCTAATTCTTCAAGTACTTCAAGTCATTTATATAAGGGGAATTAACACAACAGTAGGAAATAAAGTTAAACAAAGCCTTTTATCCCTCAGTGTGTCTAATTCTGAAAAAACTACATATTTCTCAGTGAAAGAATGTTCTCAGCTTGCCCAACTATACAGCCACCTTAGGATTCAAGACGTTTGATCATTATTATTTCATTAATAGAAAATATGCTTCTTTCTTTTATGAAATTTGGGTGAAGGGAGTATTGAAACTATAAGCAATTAGATACAGGCATAACCAATATTCCTAACTGACATTCTTTTCTGTGGAATATTGGAAAACCTCCTTGAATAATCCCTAATTGGGGCCATGGTTCAGAGAAATTCGACAGTACATTAAAGATGGCTTGAGTAGTTCAAGTGCATGCTGAGGCTCTCTGATCTAGGTTGTTTGGCTTAAGGATTTGAGAAAGCAAATGGAAGCAGCTGCACTAAGGATTTTCTGCAATTAGGTTCATGCAGATTTGGGAAGTTGCTTATTAGGTCTGTCACTTTCAATCCATCTGGTATTTTCATGTTTGAGTAGTACTGCGAGTAACTCAGTGGGGTCAGTGGTTTTCCTTTTACCTGCTAGACAGCATTGCACAACCCTCAGGGCTTATCTGCTGGAGGCAGGATGCACAATTTGGCTGCCAATTGCAAAACACATGAATTTTTAATTTTTCTGTGTGAGACAGCACAGACACCTTCTAAGAGTTCCAGTTTGGACCAGTGCAAGCCTTAGGTAGTATTCCCAAGTTGTTATGGCTTTTTAATTTTAATATTTTTCTAAGTGCTCTTTCCCCTGGTGCTTTATATAATACATAAAACCAAAGGTAAACACTACGGGAAGCTAGTTATTTCACTTTATTTTATCACCAGTCTACTATAGATTAAGAAAGCTACAGATGAAATTAAATGGTACTTCTGGAATAGGACTTTACTCCTTCAAACTTCTGCTAAATTTGAGGACTTTCAATATTAATGATTTTATCTGATCTCAAATTTTTAGCACCATTCTCCCTTATACCTTTCTCCCCAAAGTGTGGTTATATACTGTCAGCCTTCATTTGGATAAAGGAAACTGAAATTCAAAGACATTCAGATGAATGTCACATGATATTACACATCCTTCTCTTGCCACAACTTCCTCTGTTTCCCATCCCAATTGCCATGAATTTTCAACAATGCACTTATTTGGCCAATTTTTTTTTTATCACCATGTCCTCATTACTTGCTAACTAACTGCATGAGATTATGCTGAAGAATACCATATCCTCTGGATTATATGGTTATGATTAATCCCAGGACTAATTCCTAATATTTGTGCTTTTTTTTTTTTTTGCAGTTGCAGTTGCAGCTGACCTCTTGAGACTTTGAGAACAATATTTTCCAAATAGGCACAGAGTTTATTGGTTTCTTCAGCTTGTTTTATTTATTTCATTTATACTCAGAGTTTAAATGTGCCAAAAAATGATAACCAGGTATGCCCTGTTTTTTTCTGATAATGTATACTATAATGGTGTCATTGCAGGGACAAGGATTTATTTAAGAAGATGAAGTAGCTACTTATTCCCTTTTATGTTGGCAACTGTAAGTAGAACCTGGAAAATGTACAACCTCTAGCCCGTGCATTTTGGCAAATGATTTCCATGCTCTCCCTCCCAAAAGGGGTAGGGTGGGGTTGGTAAAGCAATTTCATCACTTAGCACAATGCAGCTTTGAAGGAAAAATAAATAAAACAAATAGGCCTTTGAAATTGGTGATAGTGTCAGATATTCCACAAATTGGTGCAAAAGCTGTTAGATATTTTGCTTTTCAAAATTGTTGTTTCCTTGAAGTATTTCTAGATGTTAAATAGAGGTAGGCTTAGATGCTGCCTTTCATGTTTTGGACTTAGAGTGCTATAGAATCAAGAAATAACTACAGTCAGGCTACTGGAAAAATAAGAAGAAAGAAAAGAAAAGGGGTAATTTTAATGTAATGTTGAAGTCTTTAAAACTTGAGGCAGGAGCAGCTGAAGTAAGAAAGAAAATTGCTTCTGACCAATCCTGTAATCTGAATACCTAACACCCCCAAATATCCATCATCTGGTTAAAGTACAACCCTTGTTTGAATCTCCTCTATGGAAGATGATTTTAATATGCACAGGACATGGAGTGTTGTGGCAAATGATAGGTGCCCATGTATGTATTCTCCTACAGCCCTGGGTTAGAACTGTTTCCCAATGTTAAGTTCTGAAGTTGCCTCTCTTAAGTTTTGTCAAATCCTGGAGTCTTCTCCCTTTCTTAATGGAAACTAGAGTGGGGTAGGGAATGGGTGGGTCAGTATGGAGGCTGTCTCTGGAATTCAAGTTCTACCAAATGATTTCTGGTATGCTACTTTGGTATTATTGGAAGAGAAACAAATATTTGAGAAGCATTTGATACTATTTGAAGAGGCTTTTAAGAGCCCTACTCACTGCAAAATCAGTTGGCAGTAGAGTTTCAGTATGAATTGGATTATTTAATAGTATCATCAGACATACACATATGTGTTGGCATGTGCGCGTATACACACACACACACACATACACACACACACAAGGCTGCAGATGCCCAACGTAATCATCCTGAGAACTTGATGAGAAGTGGGTGAAAAGTAAAAGAGTACAGGACTCAAGGATAAAGAACTGATTATTTCCTACTGAAATGGATACCGTAAAGAAGTTTATCTTCTTTTTTTTTTAACATAGAATAGTACATTTTATTAATTCCAGTGTTGGGTATAAATTATTCTCAATATATGTCCTGTTATTAAAATATAATTTGATTCTTTGTATTTTCTTTTTTTAAAATTTGTTTTGTTTTGTTTTCTTTTTTTATTGTTTAAAGTATTACACATAGTAGTACATATATCTTTTTTTTCCCCCATTGGCCTTCCCCCAGCCTCCCCTACCCCCTGTCGCATGCAACCCCCACCCCCAGTGTCTTGTTTCCATTGGTTGTGCTTATATGCATGCATACAAGTCCTTTACCCGCCTCCCCAACACTCCCCAACCTTCCCGCTATAATTTGACAGTCTGTTCGATGCTTTACTGCCTCTGTATCTATCTTTATGTTCATCAGGTTATAATGTTCTTTTTTTTTTATTAAGGTATTATATGTGTACATATCTTACCATTGCCCCCCCACCCCACTCCCATACATACCCTCACCCCCCAATGTTTTGCATCCGTTGGTTACTCTTATATGCATGCATATAAGTCCTTCAGTTGATCTCTTATTTCCCCCACCTCTCCCTAACCTTACCGCTGTAATTTCACAGTCTGTTTGATGCTTTACTGCCTCTGTATCTATCTTTTTGTTCATCAGTTTATAATGTTCTTTATTTTCCATAAATGAGTGAGATCATGTATTTTTCTTTCATTGCCTGGCGTATTTCACTTAGCATAATGCTCTCCAGTTCCATCCATGCTGCTGCAAATGATAAGAATTCCTTCTTTTTTATAGCAGCCTAGTATTCCATTGTGTAGATGTACCATAGTTTTCTAATCCACTCATCTGCTGATGGGCATTTAGGCTGTTTCCAAATCTTAGCTATGGTGAATTGTGCTATGAACATAGGGGTGCATATAGCCTTTCTGATCGGTGTTTCTAGTTTCTTGGGATATATTCCTAGAATGGGATTACTGAGTCAAATGGGAGTTCCATTTTTAGTTTTTTGAGGAAACTCCATACTGTTCTCCACAGTGGCTGCACCAGTCTGCATTTCCACCATCAGTGCATGAGGGTTCCTTTTTCTCCGCATCCTCACCATCATTTGTCATTTGTTGATGATTGCCATTCTGACAGGTGTGAGATGGAACTGCATTGTCATTTTGATTTGCATCTCTCAGATGATTAGTGACTTTGAGCATGTTTTCATATGTCTCTTGGCCTTCCTTCTGTCTTCTTTCGAAAAGTATCTATTTAGGTGCGAAAAGTATCTATTTAGGTGCGTTGCCCACTTTTTTATTGGATCCTTTATCTTCCTTTTATTAAGTTGTATTAGTTCCCCATAAATGTTGTAGATTAAACCTTTATCTGTGATATATGTTCTCCCATACAGTGGGTTTTCTTATTGTTTTGTTGATGGTTTCTTTTGCTGTGCAAAAGCTTTTTATTTTGATGTAGTCCCATTTGTTTATTTTCTCTTTAGTTTCCATTGCCCTAGGAGCGGTATTGGTGAAGAAATTGCTTCGGCATATGTCTGAGATTTCACTGCCTATGGATTCCTCTAGTATTTTTATGGTTTCCCGTCTTATTTTTAAGTCCTTTATCCACTTTGAGTTTATTTTTGTGTATGGTGTAAGTTGGTGATCTAGTTTCATTTTTTTTTAATTAAATTTATTGGGGTGACATTGGTCGAGATGATTATATAGGTTTTAGGTAAGAGTTTCTATGTGAGATGGTACTGGATTATCATTTTGATTTGCATCTCTTGGATGATTAGTGACTTCGAGCAGGTTTTCAAAGTCACTAATGTGCACCACCACCCAGAAGTTTTTCTTCTTGATTTTACTGTTGCAAGAGGTTTAACGTTGACTCAAAGTAAAACAATTTTTAAATATAAGTGAATACTGACTTCTTCCAGATAGATGGAATAGATATACTTTTCCTTCTTCCTCCTGGGGGAATCCCTGGATATTATGTTTAAAACAAATATAAGAAGACACTGATAGAACAACTAGACAGAAAGCTTGCAAAGATGTAGAAGAATTAAAGAATACCATCAATCACAGCATTGAAATTATAAAGTGTACCCTCCAATAACAATGTAATAAAACTAGAATGAATTTTGGAAAGATAATAAAAATATCTAAACATATTAAAACTAAACAGCTTACTTCTAAATAATCCATAGGCCATGGGGAAATATCAAAGGAAATACTAAAAATTGTACTGAATAATAATTGATTTACTACATATCAAAATTTGTGGTACACAGCTAGAACAGTGTGGGGAGGGGACTTTTTAGCACATTAAATTCATAATTAAAAAAGAATTAAAGTATCAAATCAATAATCTATATTTTCACCTCAAGGACCTATCAATAGCAGAGCCAAATAAACTCAAAGCAAGCAACAAAGAAGGAAATAACAAAGAACATAAAACATTAAAAGAAAAAGTAGATAATATAGCATTTTAAAAATAAACTGTCAAATATCTAGAAAGGATGAAAAAAATAGTATTCAAATTACCAATATCAGGAATGAAACAGGAGACATAAATATGCAACCTACAGACATCAAAAGAACAATAAGGAAATACTGCAAAAAACTTTGTACACAAATATATTGGAAAACTTTGATGAAATGGACCACTTTCTCAACAAATAACCACAATTCAGCCAACATGAAAAGTTTGTATAGCTATATAACTCTTAAGGAAACTAGAGGCCGGGTGCACGAAATTCATGCAAAAGCTGTTAGATATTGAGGCAGGAGCACCTGAAGTAAGAAAATAAATTGCTTCTGACCAATCAGAAATTGCACCCTCTCCAATCCAGGACCCCTCGGGGGATGTCTGACTGCTGGTTTAGGCCCAATCCCTAGGACATCCCTCTCACAATCCGGAACCACTGGCTCCTAACTGCTCACCTGCATGCCTGCCTGATCACCCCTAACTGTCTCCCCAGCTGACCTGGTCATCCCCAACTGCCCCCCCCCCCCACCAGCCTGGTCACCCCAAACTGCCCCCCAACCGGCCTAGTCGCCCCTTACTGCCCCTCCCTGCTGGCCTGGTTGCCACCAACTGCCCCCCCCCCCGCCAGCCTTGTTGCCCCTCACTGACCCCCTCTGCCAGCCTGGTTGCCTCTCACTGCTCCCCTGCCAGTCTGGTTGCCTCCAACTGCCCCCCCCCCATGGGCCTGTTAGCCCCACGCAGCCTGCTGCTCAGTTGTTTGGTCGCCCCTCACTAACCCTCCTGCCGACCTGGTTGCCCCACACAACCTGTTTATCCATTCGGTTGTTTCGGATGCGATGGTTGCTTAGCCATATATATATATATATATATATATATATATATATGTATATATATATATATATATATATATATATATTATTTTATAATTTAAAATTCTCTAAAGACAATTCCAGGCCCTGGTTATTTCACAAGAGAATTTGTGACCCTGATATTAAAACTAAATACATAAAAATGAATTAATATCAATTCTACACAGTCTCTTCCTAAAAAACAAAACCAAAAACAGAATAGCAGGAAACGTTTTCCAATTCTTTTCATGAAGCTAGTGTTACCAAAATTGGACAAAGATAGTTCACAGAAAGAAAACTGAAGACCTGCCCTAACCGGTTTGGCTCAGTGGATAGAGCGTCAGCCTGAGGACTGAAAGGTCCCGGGTTCAATTCCGGTCAAGGGCATGTACCTTGGTTGTGGGCACATCCCTAGTAGGAGGTGTGCAGGAGGCAGCTGATCGATGTTTCTCTCTCATCAATGTTTCCAGCTCTCTATCCCTCTCCCTTCTTCTCTGTAAAAAATTAATAAAATATATTAAAAAAAAAAGAAAACTAAAGACCAATTTTCCTCATGAATATAAATACAAAAATCCTTAATAAAATATTAGCAGTTAGAATTCAGCAACATATTAAAAGGAAGTATACACTGAGGTGAAGTAGAGTTAATTTCAGGGATGTAAACCTCGTTCAATATCTGACATTTAATTAATGTAATACACCATATTGGCAGACCAAAAACAAATAAATAAATAAATAAAATGATAGCACCAACTGATGCAGAAAAAAAAATTGCCAGTTATTTATGACAAAAACTCTTAGGAAAAGATGAATAGAGGACAACTTTCTTACTTGATAAAGAACATTACAAAAAAAACCTACAGCAGACACAATATTTAATTATTAAGTACTGAATCGTTTCTCCCTGGGATTAGTAGCAAGGAAAAGATGTCTGTTCTTCATTCATATTCAATACAGTGCTAGAAATTTTTGCCAGTTCATTAAGGCAGAGAAAGACATACAGATCAGAATGGAAGAAACAAAAATATCTTATTCTCATATGATATTATGGCCTACATAGAAAAACCTAAACTATATACAAAAATATTCCTAGAAGTAGTACATTTAGCAAGGTTACAATATATGAGATAAACATATAAAAATGAATTGTATTAGAAATACTAACAATGAACATATGGACACTAAAATTAAAACTACAATATCATTTACAATTGATACACAACAAACTTCAAATACTTCATGTAAATATAACAAAACATGAATAGGACTAATACACTGAAAGTATATAATTCTGATGAAAAAATTCAAAGAAAATCTAAGTAAACGAAGAGACATACTATGATCACTGATTGAATGGCTACACATAGTAAAGATGTCAACTCTACCTATGTTGATATATGTTAAAGGCAATTCCTATGTAAACCACAGTTTTTTGCATATATAAACGATATTATTCTAAAATTTATGTGTAAAGGTGAAGAAACCAGAATACTATCTAAAACAATTCTGAAAATGAATTCAATGGGAGGAATCAGTCTAACTGATCACAAAATCTATTACATAGCTATGATAATTAAAACTTTGTATTATTGGTAGAGGAAGAAACAGATCCATGTAACAGAAGAGTAAAGAACCCTGAATTAGACCCACACAAATATGCCTAATTGATTTTTGATAAAGATGCATAGCATTCAATTGTGTTTAAATAATTAGACATTCATAAACAAATGAACCTAAAGATGATCCCATCCAATGACAGGGCAATTGGCAGGGAAAGAGATTAACCAAAGAATTCATATATATATATGAATTATATATATCCTATATATATATATATATATCCTATATATATATATATCCTATCTAATAAAAGAGTAATATGCAAATTAACCATCACTCTGCTGTAACCACCAGCCATGCCCACCAGCCAATCAGGAGCGAGTATGCAAATTAACCCAACCAAGATGGCTGTGGCCACAGAGAGAGAGCAGGAAGGAGGCTTGGGTTTCTCCGGCGATGGAGGAAGCCAAGTTTTCCTCACACCCTGGCTGGCCCAGGCCTCCACTCCAGGCTACAAAGTTTCATTTATAGAAGATAAATAAATCCCAACAAAAATGGGGGCAGCCATGGAGCTGGAGAGAGCAGGAGGCTAGGGTTGCCCCCGGCGATGGAGGAAGCCAAACTTCTGCAGCCCTGGTCTGCTTTAGCTTCTGCTTAAGGCTACAGAGTTTCAATTATAGAAGATAAATAAATCCCAACAGAAATGGCTGCCACCATGGAGTGAGCAGAAGGCTTGGCTCCGCTCCAGGCTACAAAGTTTCAATTGTAAAAGATAAATAAATCCCAGATACCAGGGCCTCTGCTTGGGTCGCCGGGGGGCATGGCCAGCCTGCAAACCACCACAGGCCCCTTGCCCAGACTGCCCCATGCCCCAAGGGAACCCTCACCCTGATCCAGGACACCCTTCAGGGCAAACCAGCTGGCCCCCACCCATGCACCAGGCCTCTATCCTATCTAATAAAGGAGTAATATGCAGATTGACCATCACTCCAACACACAAGATGGCTGCCCCCATGTGGTCAAAGATCCTGCCCCCATGTGGTCAAAGTTCCTGCTCGCATGTGGACACAAGATGGCCACCACAAGATGGCCAGAAGGGGAGGGCAGTTGGGAGGGACTAGCCTGCAAGGCAGGGCAGTTGTGGGTGATCAGGCCAGCAGGGGAGGGCATTTGGGAGGGACAAGGCATGCAAGGGAGGGCAGTTGGGGGCAATCAAGTCTGCAGGGGCGGGCAGTTAGGGGTGACCAGGCCGGCAGAGGAGGGAAGTTGGGGGTGACCAGGCCTGCAGGGGAGGGCAGTTAGGGGTGACCAGGCCTGCAGGGAAGAGCAGTTAGGGGCAAACAGGCTGGCAGGGGAGCAGTTAGGCATCAATCAGGCTGGCAGGGGAGTGGTTGGGGGTGATCTGGCTGGCAGGCAGAGGTGGTTAGGAGCAATCAGGAAGGCAGGCAGGCGAGCAGTTGGGAGCCAGCAGTCCTAAATTGTGAAAGGGATGTCCAACTGCCTGTTTAGGCCCAATCCCACTGGGATCAGACATCCCTCGAGGGGTCCCAGATTGGAGAGGGTGCAGGCTGGGCTGAGGGACAACCAACCCTCCCCCACCCCGTGCATGAATTTCGTGCACCAGGCCTCTGGTATATATATATATATATATATATATGTGTGTGTGTGTGTGTGTGTGTGTGTGTGTGTGTATGTATATATATGTGTGTGTGTGTGTATATATATATATATAACCCATGGACACAGACAATAGTGTGGTAAGGCCTGGGGCTGGAGGTGGGAGCAGGGTGGAGGGGGTCAATGGGGGAAAAAGGGTGACATCTGTTATATTTTCAAGAATAAAGATAAATTTAAAAATAGGTGGGATCTCTCTGTATTACGTCTTACAACTGTACATGAATCTACAACAATATCAATTAAAAGTTCAATTAAACAATAAAAAACCAAGTGAATACACTAAGTCAGTGGTTCTCAACCTTTCTAATGCTGTGACCCTTTAATACAGGTCCTCATGTTGTGGTGACCCCCAACCATAAAATTATTTTCTTTTTTTTTTTTTTAATATATTTTATTGATTTTTACAGAGAGGAATGGAGAGGGATAGAGAGTTAGAAACATTGATGAGAGAGAAACATTGATCAGCTGCCTCCTGTACACCTCCCACTGGGGATGTGCCCGCAACCCAGGTACATGCCCTTGACCGGAATCGAACCTGGGACCTTTCAGTCCGCAGGCCGACGCTCTATCCACTGAGCCAAACCAGTCAGGGCCATAAAATTATTTTCGTTGCTACTTCATAACTATAATTTTGCTACTGTTATGAATTGTAATGTAAATATCTGTGTTTTCCAATGGTCTTAGGCGACCCTGCTAGCGAGCCTAAGACCATCGGAAAACACAGATATTTACATTACGATTCATAACAGTAGCAAAATTACAGTTATGAAGTAGCAACGAAAATAATTTTATGGTTGGGGGTCACCACAACATGAGGAACTGTATTAAAGGGTCGCGGCATTAGAAAGGTTGAGAACCACTGCATAATGTTTCAAGCAACAAAGTAAAATAGATCCTATCCACAAATGCCATATCATTATTATTTAATGCCCAAATGAGATTTGAAATAGTCAGAAGCTTCAGTTTACAGGTTGCAGTTCCCATGCCTCATGTAAATGTTATGAAAACACTGTTCCTCATTCTAGCTTACATAGTGAGGCTGCAGTTTACCCTCACGTTTCATGGAACTTACACTTAGCAAAAGTGAAACAAAGACTGACTTTGCCTACCTCCACATATGTCCCACTCTTGCCCTAGCCATGGTTTCTGGTGACTAATGGTGCGGTATCTCCATTTCTGGGCTATATCATCCCAGCCTGCTTCCCCTTTAAAGACCTACATTAACACTCTTTCCTTCCTTTCCCACCCTTGCCCCAATTTAACTTGCCCATCCAAGCTACCAAGCAACGATACTAGAGCAGTATATAATCAGGTACAAATTACCAGTAAGTTTAACCCTCCTTCTGGATATCTTTCTTTTTAACGAAACAAAAATAATTTAAATTATTCTCCTTTTGGTAGAATGCATTGGGAAGACCCAGTTGTTCATAGTGGGGTAGTGGTTGTGAAAGAGTAGGAAAGGCAAAATGTAGTCTCTCTTTGACTTTTCCCATCTGGGTTTCAGGGAAAGAGAACCAGGAGGGCCAGAAAAATGCCAAAGTATATGTTTCTCCTGCCCTTTCTTCTGCCTGCCACTCTCTCCCACCTCCTTTTGGCCCTTCTCTAATTTGTGAGTAAATAGTTTAATGAGACCATTAATTGTGTTACATTAGTTTGTGTGTAAATGACCTTTTTAATGAAATGGGGTAATCAAAATTTAGATGCAAATCCCTACACCCTAATTTTTCATGGATTTAACACTCTCACTCACGTGGTTTGTTGTTACACGGCGCTTTCCAGCAGCGTGGCTCTGCATTAGCTATTAGCTCTGTGATGGACAAGAGGGTAGAGGAAGGTGAAGCTTGACTACACTCAGCCAAATAACGCTTCTCAAAAAGGCATTGTCTCGTGAACTTAGAAGGCAGCATGCACTGTATGTGTCTAGTCCCGCTCATCTAACTGCAATCTTCTTATGCTGCACATTCTTCCTCACCTCTTATTCATTTCTCAACCACTGGCAGTCAGAGTAGTTGAGCTCCAAGTGTTCTCTCTTAATCAAGTCCAAGAGACTTGGCTCTGTTTCCCCATTGTTAGCCAATCTGCCACTTTTGGCCTGACCACCCACCTCCTTTCCCAATTTCCATAATGCTGCCCTCCCCTGGTTCTCATTAATCCGGGGCTGCAAGCTGTCTAGTCATAATCTGCCTTTGGATAGGTCATTGGCATTTCAAACTTAACACTTTCATAAATGAGCTGCCAACCCTACCATAAACCTGTGTCTCTCCATTTCTGTCTCCGTTTGTTTATGTTCTCTTGTTCTTGGCCCTCTGCTTCATAAATGCAGGTATGCCCAAGAGTTTTGCCATGGTGCTCTCATCTTTTCTTTTTCCCCTTCCTTTCTTTTACCACCCCATCTCCCTTCACCACCCCATCTCCCTTCACCATTGATCCCCACCTCCAATTCGTGGTCACCCCTCATTCCCTGTTGCACTTATCACAGACCTCTGACTGCAGTTAGGGGTGTTAAGACACTCCAGATCCTGTAGGGCAAGAGGACCAAAGGAGTAGGTAGCATCCACTGGGGGACGATTTCAGTCTCGTTTATCACAAAGACCTTCAGTTTCTATCTTGTGTTATAGGAATAACTATATATGTTTTCTTTCCTTTTGTCTGTCAACAAGCATTCACCAATAGATGCTTAGTGAGTACCCACTGTGTGCCAGGTCCTGTGCTAGGGCTTTGGGAACGTGAGGGCCTAGAAGTCCCTTCTCATCCAGTTTGGTTTCTAGAATTGCTGCTGCTTTATCCACCTGGAGCTTGTGGTTCCTGGCCTAGAGAAGAATGGTCTTTGCATAGGGATTTAGCTTCAACATGCTGCTCCGGTTTTTCAGGGGAGTCTTCTTTAATATTCTGTGATGAATTTTCCTGTGTGGTGCTCAGAGAGCTCTGGATCCTGGGCTTATCAAGATTCTGCTTAGGTGTGCATTGGGCATCTTGTGCAAGCGAAGGTTGTAGTTACTTCATGTAATCATCCATCCAAACAAGCACTCACCAACAGATGCTTAGTGAGTACCCACTGTGTGCCAGGTCCTGTGCTAGGGCTTTGGGAACGTGAGGGTTAGGTACAAATGGAGAAGGCATTAAGAGCAACCAGGTTTCAAGTTATAAAGATCAAGAACATGGCTAAGAAAAAAACAATTAATTAGGATACCACTATCAGAGTATAGGTAAGAAATATAGGTACCTTCCAAAGGAGGGGTGGTATTGATGGAAATAAGTAGAAAGATGTGAGAGAGAAAAATGGCTTACATAGAATCATCTTTCAATGGTATTTTACTGAATAATTGAAGCAACTTGATTTGCCATAGAAGAAAGGAGTGACTTATAAAAAAAAAAATCGGGATTTGGAGCTGTACAGATCTGAGTTTGAATTCCTCTAAACTCTTCTGTTTATTAACTGCGTGGCTTTGGGCAAATTACTTAACTCTCCAAGCCTCAGTTTCCTTCTGTATAAAATGCAGATATGGGCAAAACCCACCTCATAGGTTTTGTTTCAGAGATGAAATAAGGAAATGCATATAAGCAATTAGTAAGGTCTGGCATGAACTAAATGATCAATATATTACCATGGTTATTAAGCATTGTTACTGTTACTAAATGACCAATATGTCATTGCTATTTACATGATAATAAATGTTAAATGTAACTACTTAAAGAGTGACAAATTGAAATATCATTCTATTTAATAGAAATAAATAAATAAATAATTTTATCTCAATTAGAATATTTACACTATTTTCTGGACTACGTGGGTACAAAGAGAAAATGTCTCTAGTCCTCAGAGAGTGGATCAAGTATAACTAGTGAGTTTGCTCTGCTGGGACGGAAGGAGCCACTGAAGAATACAACAAATAGAAGTGCCCAAGTGTGTCTGTCTCCACACACACACACACACACACACACACACACACACACACGGTCCATGTTGGTTTAAATATTGAACAAATTAGAGTCATTTTCATTGTGGTACTGTCAGAAAACAGCAGATAGCTATTTCATCTGCTAGGAATTCTTATTTATTTATATCTTTGATCATGGTTTTCTTCAAAATTAGCTGTCCAAAGTGATTGACCTTTATGGAAGAAACAAATTTAAGTTTTGCTACAGGCTTCTTTTCTTCTGCGGTAGGTTTCTTTTCTTCTCAGCTGCTGGTTTCTTGGTAGATGCAGCCTTTTTCCCACCAAAGGCAGATTCTGATTCTTGATGCCAGCAGCCTTCTTTCCTTTCTTCCCGACCACAGGCTTCTTGCCTAGAAGTCCCTTCTCATCCAGTTTGGTTTCTAGAGTTGCTGCTGCTTTATCCACCTGGAGCTTGTGGTTCCTGGCCTAGAGAAGAATGGTCTTTGCATAGGGATTTAGCTTCAACATGCTGCTCCGGTTTTTCAGAGGAGTCTTCTTTAATATTCTGTGATGAATTTTCCTGTGTGGTGCTCAGAGGGCTCTGGATCCTGGGCTTATCAAGATTCTGCTTAGGTGTGCATTGGGCATCTTGTGCACGAGAAAGTTGTAGTTACTCCTTATGAGGGAGGCAGCTTTATGCCAGGTGCCATACAGATTATCTAATTTGCGGAAAGCACTTTCAGTCCAAATGCAGAAACAGCCCACATGCCCACCAGGAGCAAGTTTCAAAATGTTCAGTTTGCTTATATTAAGCAGGTAATTCTAGGGATGTTTCTGAAGGCTTTGATGATACTGCTGTCCTCATTATAGATGATGCAAGGCCCCCTGTGCTGGGTAGGAGGACAGTTTCTCATTTTGCCCCTTCCAGCTCTCATTTGCTGAAAGGCATAGACCTTTTTTATGTCAATCCAGGCCTTAAGTTTATTTTCTTTTAAAAAATAAAATAAAATAAAATAATATATATATATATATATATACATATATATATATATATATATATAATTGATTTCAGAGAGAAAGGGAAAGAGAGATAGAAACATCAATGATGAGAGAGAATCATTGATCAGCTGCCTCCTGCATACCCCCACACTGGGGATCAAGCCTGCAACCTGGGTATGTGCCCTTGATGGAATCAAACCCAGGACCCTCCAGTCTGCAGGCCACTGAGCCAAACCAGCTAGGGCCAGGCCTTAAGTTTCTTAAGAAGCAAAACAGCCTCCCTGGTTTTCTTGTAGCCTTTAACTTTATCTTCAACCACCAAAGGGCATTCAGGAACTTCCTCAATAAGATGACCTTCAGACATGACCAGTGCTAGGAAGGCCGAGGCAGCCAGGACAGAGCAGATGGCATATTGCTTCTGTGTTGTGTTCACTCTGGGGTGCCAATGGTGCCAGGTTTGGTTAGTGCAAATATGTAGCCCCCATGACACATATTTCCAAAAGCAACCTGGCCAGAATGATGGGTTCCACCACCTTGGACTCTGGGAGTTTGAGCCACAGCTCTGCCAGTACCCAAGATTCAGCACTGGTTTGATGACCTGCCAATTCACTGACAGCACAGGCCTGTCTATTGTTTCTGCACAAGTTGGTGTGAACAAAGTTCACAATATCTGGTGGATTGGAGCCTTGAACACAACAGGCAAAGAGAATATTTGTGCCAGATGTTTCCCCCTTTTCATAGTACACTGACATCAGTGGACAAGCACATGCCATGGCAGGGAGAGGAGAAGGCCGCACTCTTCTCAACCCAGTGGCTCCCACAGGAAAACTTCTGCTAGAAATTTTAATCTTTTTTTTAATGAAGGGAGAAAGCAGAAGCTGCTCAGTGGACCAGTTCTGGTTGTCTGTGGACTGTGCTGTGCTCACGTACAGGGAACATGTATTAAAATATGGGCAATTTCCCAGATACCTTTGAGGTCTTCAACAGATAAAACTGCTTTGGTAACCTTAGGTTCTGTACTAGTTCTTGGTTAAGGGGCTCTTTTGAGATACAGAGTGGAAAGGGTAATTTTCCTTTTACTATCCAACATATTAAAGCTGCACAGCTGTTTACTGACATGGCCAATAGCTATCTAATGTTCTATATATAATGTGAACTTTGTTCTTGATTTTCTTATTTTCAAAGGGAAAATTCTTTTAATGAGATAAGGTAGACTTTGAATGCAATCCTTAATTGCTTGTAGACTAATATTAACTTAAAATAATTCTAGCAGATGGTATCCTAATACACCCTAGATGGGTTTCTTCTATTGCTGTTCAGCTAAATTTATCTACTTTGTTGTATGTATCCTATATAATAAAATCTTAATATGCTAACTGTCTGGTCGACTGGTAGGCTGTTCAACCAATCAAAGTGTAATATGCTAATAATATGCTAAGGCCGCTCAACCGCTTGCTATGACATGCACTGACCACCGGGGGGCAGATGGTTGACTGGTTGACCAGTTGCTATGATATGCACTGACCACGAGAGGGCAGACGCTCAATGTAGGAGCTGCCCCCGGCCTGCAGGCTCTGATTGCCTGATGGGGCCTACCGGACAACCTTCTGGTCCCTCCCCCTATCCAGCAGAACCCCATCGCTTGATTGGGGTGGTGGCAGACGCCATGGCTCCTTTCCCAGGGGGGCCAAGAGCCGGCTCCCTCTTTGGGGCTGGTGGCCAATCTACCAGGTCCCTCCCCTGGCCACAGTGCTGGATCAACCTGCCGCCCACCCACCTTGGTGGTGGTTGGCCCCTCCCCCTTCCTGGCAGGCCCTGATCCCCTTATTGGGGCTGGCTGACTAACATCCCAATTCCTCCCCCGACCCGGCAGGCCCTGATCGCCCAATTGGGGCCAGACCACAGGCTGGAATGGGGAACTGGAGGCGGGGGGGAGAGGGGGAGGCGGTGACCAACCTCCCATGGTGCCTGGGTGGGGGGCTGCAACCTCTTGCCAGCTACCTGGGGATGGGGGTGATGGGGATGAAGATATGGTGAGAATGCAGGGTGTCCGCTGAGGTCGCTCTCAATTCCACTGCTCCCTTCCCCCGGGACACCAGGGCTCATGCGCTGGAGAAGTCCCTTAGCTCAGGTGCCGGGCACCAGAAAAGAGTCTGCCCTGCACCTACGCAGCCTCTTCTGGGTGAGCCAGGCCACAGCAGCTGGGACTGTAGGGGCCTGTCGGGATCCCTGTGGGTTCACGCAGGAGCTGGTCTGCGAGGCTGGCTGGGAGAGAACACGCTATCTGCCCGACTTCCTTGTGGTACCACTGGGCGGCCCAATGGCCCATGCTGCGCCCAGGCCTGCGGCATTTGGCTGCGCTCACCGCATCTCCCCGTGGGGACTCGGGTGCCGTGACTCAGGCGGAGGGGAGCGTGCGGGGGTCCAGCGGCCCAGTTGCTGCCTGGGACCCAGAGGTCAGCTGAGACCTGCCCTGCCATGCCAGATGCTTGCGCTTCGATCACCTGTGAGGCCTAGGGACCGCACTGGTGCACGAATTTTGTGCAGTTGGCCTCTAGCAGATTCATATGAATGCTTGTCTGGAATATCAAAAGTCCAGAGTTTAATCATATTACGCCTCTCATACAGGTCTTTGATAATGATTGTAAGATTGAGATGATAAACATTTTGGGAATATGAACTATGCCTTTTACATAATCTCCCTCTACTCACTCCCCTGTGTCAAATACTGGGCTGAATACATAATAGATGTTCAATAAACCTTTATTGACTTGTTTAGTGTTTATGAGAACAACTTTACTATAGAATATCATGGTGAGTAACTTTTACATATGTATAAAATAATAAGCTGAAGAAGAAAATGCCAAATCTTCCAATAATATACCTATTGCTTTTTAAAAACTAATTAGAACAAATCTATTAGATTTTGTATGTATCAATTTTCCCATTTGTAAGATGAGTTATGGAAAATGAATGACTCCAATATTAAGAGAATTTGGAATATACTGTGATATTCAATGCCATTTCTCTGGGAATTGTCAAAGACAGTGGGTTACTCACTTTTCACATTTTATTAATCAGTAACAGAATCTACCAAACAAATATGTCCATATATCCTTAGGAATGGAAGTGCTTACACCAATCCAATTCCACTTTAAAGGAAAACATTCTTAATTCCAATATTTCAAAATCTACTTCCATTTATCTTGTGGCAACTATCTTTTAATGCTTTCTCTTTAAAGGAAAAGTAGTAAACTGGACATATGATGATTCTTACAGAATGATCTACATGGTACAGGATTAAAATTCATTCACTCACTCAATGTTTATGAAGCACCAGCTCTGTGCTGGCAAAGACTGCTCTACTTTTCAGCATTCACCCTATATTGTGGGAGATATTAGCATAAACCTCAGAGATCTCACTGTAGTAATGCTGTAGGGCCCCTGAGAAGAAGGAACCATTGGGTCCTCAAGGAGTGAGCATATATGCTGCTTCATGGTGTCAGGAAAAGGCCAGAGGTAGGTTGGTAAAGTGGCACTTTGTAGGCAGGAGAAGCATCAGCAGCAGAGCTTGAAGGAATGTGGGCACAGAATAGGCAATGGCTTATTAAGAAATTTGAGCTATGTGCTAACTGCCATGAGATTGAACTCATTGTGGTAAAACATATATAACAAAATTTATGGTTTTAATCATTTTTAACTGTACATTTGGTGGCATTAAGTACATTCACCTTGTTGTGCAACTATCATTACCATCCATCTCTAGAACTTCTTTTTTTCATCTTGCAAAAGTGAAACTCTTTACCCATTAAATAATAAATCTCCATTTCTCCCTTACTCCAGCCCCTGGCAAGCAACATTTTACTTTCTTTTCTCTATGAAATTGACTACTTATTTTCTTCATGTAAATGGAATCATACAATATGTGTTCTTTTATGACTGGCTTATTTCACTCAGTACAATGTCTTAAAGATTCATCAATGTTGTATCATGTGTCAGAATTACCTTTATTTTTATTTTTTTAATATATTTTTATTGATTTCAGAGAGGAAGGCAGAGAGAGAAACATCAAAGATGAGAGAGAATCATTGATCAGCTACCTCCTATAGCCCCCCTACTGAGGATTGATCTGGCAACTAGCTATGTGCTCTGACTGGGAATCAAACCATGACCTCCTGGTTCATAGGATGATGCTCAACCATTGAGCCACCCTGGGCCAGGCTCCCTTCTTTGTAATACTGACTAATGTATGTACCACAATTTATTCATTCTTCTGTGGATGAACTTGGATTGTTTCCATCTTTTAGCTATTGTGAGTAATGCTGTATGGACATGGGAGTATAGATATTGTTTTAGGATAGTGATTTTGTTTCCTTTGGATATGTACTCAAAAGTGAATTTGCTGCCCTGGCTGGTTTGGCTCAGTGAATGGAGTATTGGCTCTCAGACTGAATGGTCTGGGGGCGTTCAGTTCAGGTCAAGGGTAAGTACCTCAGTTGCAGGTTCCATCCTGGCTCTGATAAGGGTGCTTGTGGGAGGCAACCAATCGTTATGTGTCTCTCACATTGATGTTTCCCTCTCTCTCTGTCTCTCCCCCTCTTTTCCACTCTCTCTAAAAAAATCAATGGAAAAATAGCCTCGGGTGAAGATTAACAACAAAAAAATGTCTCCTCCCCATTCCCAGAGGCATTTGGTGATAACAGTCTTTGAGGAAGCTCTGTTATTTAAAAATATAAAAAGTGGAATTGCTGGATGATATGGTAATTCTATGTTTAATTTTTTGAGGAACTGCCATATGGTTTTCCACAGTAGCTGCAGTTTTACATGCCCAAACAAGGCTTGATATTACAGGATTTTAAGCTAGAGAGAGACTGAGTAGTTTGGTTTAGAGAGCTCACTGTCTTCCCGCTGTGTGGAAAATGGATGAGAGATGGGAAGGCTGGAGTTAGGCTGTCATGTAACCAGTTTAGAGATGAGAAAGATGTGAACTAAGGCTGGTCCTGTGTGGATAAGAATAGTATGGTGCTTAACCTGAGGAAAAGAGGTATGGGAGAGGTAAAAGAGTATAAAGGGGGGATAAATGGTGATGGAAGGAGACTTGACTTTGAGTGGTGCACAATACAATATACATATGATGTATTACAGAATTATACACTTGAAACCTATATAATTTGATTAACCAATGCCATTCCAATAAATTCAATAAAAAATAGATAAGTTGCAGATAATTATTTTTTGAGAGGTACAATCAAGTGCTTAATGAAGTTATGCCATAGTGGTATCACTGGTAACAGTCCTTGCCATGAGGGAAATTAAAGAAAGAATAAATTCTCAGTCACTATATTACCTCGCAAGGGGTGAAGAATGGAATAGCACAAGCAGTGAGAGGAAGGGAGAGAGAAAAGGATGAGAAAAAGAAGACTAGAGAGTGGAATATGAAAACCCAAGGAAAAAAGACCAAAGAAACTGATCTGTTATAAACTTATATGCAACATAATTTTTTTATCATTTTATTAAGATGTATTTGAGAAGTGGTGGACAAAGCAAGAGATGAGGGAGGTAAAAGTTTCTCAAGTAAGAATGAGTTAGTTCTATAAAAGTCCAGGTAGGCCCTGGCCGGTTTGGCTCAGTGGATAGATCATCGGCCTGCAGACTGAAGGGTCCCGGGTTCGATTCCGGTCAAGGGCATGTACCTTGGTTGCGGGCACATCCCCAGGGGAGGTGTGCAGGAGACAGCTGATGGATGTTTCTGGCTCTCTATCCCTCCCCCTTCCTCCTTCCTCTCTGTAAAAAATCAATATATATATATATATATATATATATATATATATATATATATATATCCAGGTAGTTCAATCACCTTTATTATTGTGGCTTAACAGAATTGCCTGTTTAGCAGAGCAAAAAGAGCACACTCATTTTGTGTGTGAATGCAAAAGACACTTTTGTTTCAGAGACTGGTGATAGGAATTCACATTCCAAAATGATTCACAAATACTCTTTCATGAAAGCAAGAAACGTACCATAAACAGTTTGAGTTCAGCTGAGAAAATCCTAAGATTAGAAATGCAGTCCAGTTGCCACTCATATTCAGGAAAACATAGGGCCCTCTTCTTAAGTTTTTAAGAGTAATTAGAAGGAAGATTATCTTTCTGAAGATATTGAAGAGAAAGAACAAAAGAGTGCCAAGTGAATCAAAATTATTTCTATTGCAGACACTGCTGGAAACCTCATTTAGTCATATTTTAGAGTGGGTATGCAATGCAAACAAGAGTAATTTCTGTGCAAGACAATTCTGCCTTTATTGAATGTGTCTGGATGGAGTTTTTGAAGCACACTGAATACAATGCATTGAATAGATGTTAATGTTAGTGAAGGAGCTGAATTGAAGTACCTAAACTCATTTGATTACTCTTGGGGAAATTTTCTTGCCAAGCAAGTTCCTCTAACCTTGACCTTGGGAGATAAACTGCTTCAGAGAAGGAAGAATGAAGTAGTTTTCTAATTGTGATGAGATTTAAGTATTCTTTAGTTTTCCCCCTATAGACATTTAAATAGTATTGATTTTCTTTTTCTTTTTGTTTACAGTAGTCACAGGAGAGCAAATAATGATTAATTTTTTAAAAAATATATTTTATTGATATTTCACAGAGAGGAAGGGAGAGGGATAGAGAGTTAGAAACATCGATGTGAGAGAAACATCGATCAGCTGCCTCCTGCACACTCCCTACTGGGGATGTGCCCGCAACCAAGGTACATGCCCTTGACCGGAATCGAACCCGGGACCCTTCAGTCCGCAGGCCGACGCTCTATCCACTGAGCCAAACCGGTTTCGGCTGATTAATTTTTAAAAAATTTCATATCATCTGCCCAAATAATGCTATATTTTTATGTGACCTTCTCATTTTCAGCTTGGGAAGTCATCTTTTGGAGGTGAAATATCTCCCATGCTAAGACTCTTCTTTTTGTATCTAAGTTTATCTTCAGTTACACATAGCCTTTCTTTACTAATTGCCTTGGGTAAGTTGTGTCAATTTTAGCTTTGTAGTTTCCACATGATGACAATCCAATTTACCTCACAGGATTAGAGATAGGAACAAGAGGACCTTTCTCAGCCCATATCCTTATATTAATTCATGACTTACCCACACATTCTTACATCCTTCACTTCTGCTTCCTCTTCTTTATTTCATATTCTAATTATCTATCTATCTATCTATCTGTCATCATTTATCTATATTTTTTACATTAATGTATATGAGGGTATGCATGAATAATTTCCAAATTATTGTGTATGTGCTCTCTCCCTGAAAAGATAGATTATCACAGAGAAGGTACTTTCATTTCTTTAAAAATACATTTTCGTCTCCAAAATCATTAAAGATAGGCTTGACTTTAATGAATATCCATTAGTGTGTCTGATTGAATGAAGTCCAAAAAGTAACCTTAGTAAAACTTTATGGTGCAGAGAAAGACATTTTTCAGAGAACAATCCTACTAGAATAACTGGCAGATGTCATGTGATAAAGGATAAAAATGATTTCACAGCAGTTTTGCAAGTTTTAAAACCAAAATTTCCAACTATAGTCCCTGCCTTCTCCACGCCGCCCCGCCCCCCACCGACCCCCTGCAAAATAACTTTTAATGATAGGATTGTTTCCAATTTGGACAAAACTGACCTATTTTGCTAACTGTAATCAGACAAATCAAAGGCTCATATTACCCATGTCTTAATATCAAATGGACATTAGTCTAAAAATGATGAACAATTTATTAAAATTCAAGTATTTTAGTAGTTTTTGTTTTATGACAATATGGCAGGAGTGATGTTTTTCCTCATGACAGGCCAGGGATTTTTATTGGAAGATTTTTCAGATAACTAAAAAGGAATTATCATGCCATAAAACACTCTGTACTCCTCCCTAAAACCTCTGAATCTCTGCACCAAATAGTTACAAAAATGAAAGTTTGTTCTAAATAATGTGCCCAATATACATGTATAAATATAAATCTGCCACATTTCCCCCCTAATCTGGGATATACTCATGTAGATTAAAAATTGGACACAGACAACAGTGTGGTGAAAGCGGGAGGGGGAAGGTTGGGGGAGGTTGGGTGAAGAAGGCAAAGGAAGAGGGATAGGAGACATCTGTAATAGTGTCAACAATAAAAAAGAAAACAAATGGAAAACAAATTACGTTGCTGAAATTATAGAGTTCATGAAGTTATTGAATTGAAATAATCAACTTTACTCCTGAAATCTTGCCATTTTGCTCACTTTTCTCACATTTAAATTTTAATTGCTCTCAAATCATCCATGGTCTACTTTATGATAAAATTTCTTCAGCATACTGAAAATCCCAAGTATTGCCCTAAAAGTGGCCAAATGTTTTGGTATCTGATATCTAGATGGTAATCTTTAACTACGATTGTTATTTTTACTTGACTGGCTTATATAGAAATCCAAGTTTAATGAAATTGAGTGCTGCATACTCATTGCATTATGTGAATATTTGGGGGGCCCTAACTGAAATGATTAAATAATGTGAATTAACAAATGAGTGAAGATACATGGAAAACACAACGTGATTGGCTGCTGTCAAAATAATGAATGCTAGGCTGAGCTGACACAGAAAAACATGTTTAGTTTTTATATGGTCAGAGGTGAGGAATCTCAGTGCACTCTCAGTATACATAGACTTTTCTAATTAATTTTTTTTTTTAATCCAGGGGCTGGTTGTCACTCTGGGTAAAGGCTGTGACAGGACTAACATGTTTTGACTCTTTGTAAGAGAGGTACTTTACAGAGCTGAGGTGTCATTCTTATTAGGCTAAATTATTATCCTTCAATATTTATGTTCTGCAGAGTGTGAATTACATGAAGGGGACTTTTGGTGAAAAAGTTGGTTTGAAAATAAGTTATTCATACGTGAGATGTAACAGTGCTCCGAAAGGCATTTTGCAAGACTGGGTGTTTGAGGTCCAGATGGAACTGTGTTCTCTGATGATTTAATGAAGATTTGACAGGGACTCCCATGGATTTTATTGGAAGTTAATTTAGCTACCATCACCACTCCCCCACTCACAATTTTGCCACTTTCAGTTGGGGAGAACGTTCAAGTATATCATCTCTGTCTTTGCTGAGGATTTTGAACAAAAACACCTATTCTTTCTCTATGTGATTATTTTTCCTTAAAGAAAAAGAATGGAAAGATTTGGTATTTAACACAATCCTTACTTTAGAACCTACAGTAATTTGCTGGTTCAAATTATTATCTATTTTAAGACTGTATCTGTTTAATTTCTTTATACTGTATTCCCATAGAGATAAATCTTATGTTGAGAAACAGTGGATACAATGATAAAAATGTAGAAACACTATCATAATAATAATATTACCTGTAATTTATTGGGCAGTTAATCTCTTTGTGTTTTAGTATCTATAAAATGGGAATATTTGTAACTGTGATGATTAAATGACAAAATACACGGAAAGTGCTTATCGTATCTAATAAAAGAGTAATATGCAAATTAACCATCACTCCGCTACACCCACAAGCCCTGCCCACATGCCACGCCCACCAGCCAATCAGGAGCGAGTATGCAAATTAACCCAACCAAGATGGCTGTGGCCACAGAGTGAGCAGGAGGGAGGCTTGGGTTTCCCCAGCAATGGAGGAAGCCAAGCTTTCCGCACACCCTGGTGGGCCCAGGCCTGCACTCCAGGCTACAAAGTTTCAATTATAGAAGATAAATAAATTCCAACAAAAATGGCTGCAGCCATGGAGCTGGAGAGAGCAGGAGGCTAGGGTTGCCCCTGGCGATGGAGGAAGCCAACCTTCTGCAGCCCTGGCCTGCTTGGCCTCCACTTAAGGCTACAAAGTTTCAATTATAGAAGATAAATGAATCCCAACAGAAATGGCTGCCGCCTCGAAGCAAGCAGAAGGCTTGGCTCCACTCCAGGCTACAAAGTTTCAATTGTAGAAGATAAATAAAGCCCAGATACCAGGGCCTCTGCTTGGGTTGCCAGGGGGCGTGGCCAGCCTGCAAACCACCACCTCACGCCCCAAGGGAACCCCCACCCTGATCCGGGACACCCTTTGGGGCAAACCAGCTGAGCCCCACCCATGCACCAGGCTTCTATCCTATCTAATAAAAGAGTAATATGCAGATTGACCATCACTCCAACACACAAGATGGCTCCCCCCCATGTGGTCAAAGATCCTGCCCCCATATGGACACAAGATGGCTGCCACAAGATGGCCAGAAGGGGAGGACAGTTGGGAGGGACCAGGCCTGCAAGGGAGGGCAGTTGGGGGCAATCAACCCTGCAGAGGAGGGCAGTTAGGGGTGACCAGGTCGGCAGAGGAGGGAAGTTGGGGGCAAACAGGCTGGTAGGGGATCAGTTAGACATCAATCAGGCTGGCAGGGGAGTGGTTAGATGGTGATCAGGCTGGCAAGCAGAAGTGATTAGGGGCAATCAGGAAGGCAGGCTGGCAAGCAGTTGGGAGCCAGCAGTCCTGGATTGTAAGAGAAATGTCTGACTGCCCGTTTAGGCCCGATCCCACTGGTATCGGGTCTAAACAGGCAGTCGGATATCCCTCGAGGGGTCCCAGATTGGAGAGGGTGCAGGCTGGGCTGAGGGACATCCCTCCCACCCCCATGCATGAATTTCGTGCACTGGGCCTCTAGTGTAGTATATAACAGTTTATGGCCAAGTACTCAATAAGATTCAATAAATCTAGGTACCAGGCACCAGGCGAAACACTCTCAACAAACCATCTCATTGGCTTCTGAACATAAATCTATGTGGTGAGTATTTTTGTTCATTTCTTATAGATGATAAAACTGAGGACCAGAAAGTTAGATAATCTGACCAAGTCATACACTGAATGAATAATTTCTAGAATCTGTATAGTTTGTTTGACTCTATGCCCATGTTTTTCAACTATTTAACTAGTTCAGTCATTTGTTTTAGTGGTTATATGTTTCTTTCAAAATGAAGACTAGGATTAATGACTCCACTTTACTGAGTTGTTAGGCAATATAATAAGAAAATGCTCCTATCAAATGCTTTTAAAAATAAATAATAAATCAAGTTGGCTTACTAAAATGAATGTTTCATAGCAGTAGACTATAACTGGTTTATTTCTACTTTGGGTATATTTGTCTCCCCACAAACTATTTATTGGGATTTGCTTATGTAATAAATAATACACTGGCTTTTATTATTATATAAAATAAATCATGCAATGAAAAATTTTAAAGCAAAAACAGGAACATAAAAAGGTCATAAATAAAAGTTTGTGATTGTTGTATTACAAATACAACTTACTTAACTTCAATTTCTCTGTTCTTATTTTGCTACAAATATATTTGTATAATTTAAATGGTTATGCATGAAAACCATCATTACTAATTCATTTTGTATTCATTATAAGACCTTTAATCATGATGTATTAATTTGATATAAATGTGGATATAATGTATAATTTCTAAATGATTCCATTGTAATTTACCAGTTAAATAGACTATTCTTATTTCAATATCTTCTCAAACACACATCAAAGTAAAATGTTTTGTTTCTTTGTATAATAGCCAAAGTTAAAGAAAGAACCAAAGCAGTTCCCTTTCTTCTGAGTGTAGATACAGTAGCATAATATCCAATAGAAAGGTGGGACCATAGAAATCATGAAAATCCAGTCTAAAATTACCCACAGTTAAAAACACAAACAAATGTACTTTGGTAAGTTTATATTGAAATTTATGGAGGTAAAATACAAACCTGCAGATCCACTCCAATCCATGAGACAAACCATTCAGAAAAAATAAGCAGTTTGGCTTTTCAAAAGCTGAGACATAAGAGAAGGAAGCTTTTGACAATAACCACCCAGCCTTAATGTGGCCCTAACTTCTCACATGGTAACTTGGCCCTTTACATCTGTGCTGTGTCTGAGACACTCATGTATAATAATAATTTTTAAAAATTGAAAATACAAACCAAGAAGAGGTGTCTGGAAAGAGCAAAATAAGACATTGCAGCAGCCACATGTTGCTCTCTGAGAGCCATTCCAGAAACCATAGAAGAAATCCTCTCCACTTGTGAAACAGCCTCACCCCACAACTCCAAGTGGAAAATGCTTATACATCCTCTAGTCAAATGACAAACATCCCTGTGCATATACTACAGAAAGGGAAATTTTATTTCCTATTGGGGAAATTAAGGGAGAAAGGGGCAGAAAACATAGTCGACCCATTTATCAACTTGCTGCTTTGAGTACTTTATAATAAATGCTTTCAGGTCCCTTTTCCATTCTCTGACCTTCAGCTAATTCTTCCTCATCACTGTTGAATCTGCCTTAAACCTCCTGGCAACAGCTTCCTAAATTCATGCACAAACCCCAAGGCAACTAACCCAGGCGTGTTTACCACAATTATTTTTAAAAAATACACTAGTATAAAGATAGTAAACATTAAATAAAATAGTATTCAGTGGTGTGAAATGTGTATGCTACTTTTGTACAGAAGACAAAAAATATCCTTTATTATGAAAGACTCATTTTAGCTCTGATGTTTAGCAGTTGCTGTCTCTAAATCACAAATAACTAAATCATGGTATTAAAAGGCCATCATAGAGGCCAGCATCTAAGCTTTCCTCTGAGTGTGTATGTGTTTGTGTGTTGGGGTATGCTTAATTAATCAGGCAGAAAGGGAAAGGTCTGGGTTCTTTTCTTCTATGTTCACAGTATCTGTTCATTGTCTTTTTTATTGCTCTGTCTAGTTCAAATTTGGCAGCAAGAAGATTAGAACCCTGATTTCCCCACTCTCGGCTCATCTACACATTCTTGGAGTCTCTCTGACCTTTCAGGAGAATTAAGAGGATAATCCCGCAGAAGCTATAAGGTTTCTAAAATTTCCAGATGCCACTACTTTCCAATTCTATGTTTCTAATTCTACTCTGCTCCAATAGACGTAATTAACTCATTTTAAAATGGTGTCTTTCTTCACATGACTGCCCAGTATAGCAAGGAAAGTTTCTGATCATAAACACTGACAATTATGTAGGTGATTTCATTTGCTCTCCTGTATTTCCCTACATTGCAATCTCCAGATTTTTTTTTTTACACAAATAAGCTTCCTATTCATCTTGATTATCCTGATGTTCTGAAATTTGGCTTTGCACTGTCATGCCTCTTTCGGAAATGGGCAGGAAAGAGACAGTTAATTTCAGTGACAACTGTTGCACCACCCCTGGGAGTATTCTGGGAAGAGGTGCTTTATAAACACAAAGCACTCTGCAAAGATGGTCGTATTCATCCACATAACATCTCATGAGGTGGGTGTGCTGTGAACACTGTTAGAACAAAGCTGCCAGTGCCACAAATAGAACAGAGATGATTTTCTTTCACTGCACGAAGAGTGACAACTTTTCTTTCACATTTCTTAAGGGGAATTATCCACTGGATTGCTTTGTGCATGCCAGCCTATATGTATTTGTCTGATCACTCACAAATGTCACCTGAAGACTTGTTCAGAAGAAAAGAAATATTCCAAACTTATAAGTTTATACATATGCACGGGCTTCCCATTGCAAACCCAATGGGAAGAGATTACTGTGGTATACTGAAATATAAAGGGGTAGAGCATCTGTTGAACAAGAAAATGAATACGTCAGCTCTAGACAGTCATGCCTTATAAGTGCAGGTCCTTTGCATTACTCATCATTTTATTTAACATTTTAATAAAGATTATGCTGTAACAACATGAATTTCATTTTAGCAATAAGGCTAAGAAATGGAAGACCACGTAATTAAATCTATTATCAATGACTGAACAAGGAGCTGTAGAATTGACTCTTATGTGAGGCCAATCTCCTTAACAGACCACATGAAAATTATTACTCTAATGCCCCAGTGAAATGTTATAGTGTCTCTTGAGGGCAATTCCTGGTAGCATCAGAAGGAGTACATAAAGAGATATGAAGTACAGGCTGACCATAAAGCACCATCAAGAAGCTATCTAAAAAGAACAATTAAACAAAGGAATCATAACTCCATTGGAATATTCCCTCTTCCTTATGACTAATTGGGAATGCACAATTATAAACCAAAACCCATATCCAGAAAAGCACATATACTCCCTGCCTAATTATTATGTGTATTAATTAAGAATGATATATGATTTATGTCAGTGTTTTATTTGGTCTAATTTTTTAGATTCTTCACATGATGAAAGTCAAGTTACTCTTTTTTATCATTAAAATGGGCAAACATGGCTAGTTGCATATAGGTAGGGGGTATCTCATATTCCTAACCCACCAAAGATCACAAGTATGCTATTGACAGCTCTCTTGAGAAATACCATTTTATAATTTGTAGAGTTCAGGAGAAAACATTATCTTTATAGAATGGTTTGAATTGCCTTTTTGGAGTCCTCCTTTCATTTTCTCATTGGACAAACTAAAGTCTATAGACTAGCCTGGTAGATGGAATAGAGATAAAATGAAACTAATCATAGGAAGACCTGACTTCTATTTTCATTTCATTAACTAAGGTGAAGCAAAACCAAAGACAGTGAACAATCTTGAACTTTATCAAACTGGTTGATTTTATTTATGGGCAAATAAATATGTCTTCTTCATATTGTGAGGGTAAAACTGGCTAATGTAAAACTTTATTCACTTTTAGGTGGCTGAGTGATGACAGAGAGGTCAATACCATTGGAGGGAGTTTTTATCACTTACGGTTTCTAAGAGAAGAGGGCACACCAGGCCATGGAGGGGAAAGCACCAGGTTTTGTCAGAAGGTAGAAGGAGTGACAGGAATGCATGTCTCATACCCTATATTCTGTTCCACAAGAAGGAAGGAGCAAGGAAGGCTAACATAGCCTTGGGATTGGATAGTTTAAATAATTTCAGGGGGCCATAAAGTTGGCCCCTGGTTGTCTAGTACCTAGTCCTGGGGTGATTTGGAGCAGGGGAACTATTGGCCCAATGTGTGAGAATTAGAAAAGGGAGGTAGTTGGAGGGTGGACTGGTGAATGCTTGGTTTGTATGTTTTTGCTGATGTTTGCAGGCGTGACGGTGTGAGTGTTTGTGTTTACCTCAAATTAATATGTTGAAATCCTAACCTCCAATGTGATGGTATTAGAAAGTGGGGCCTTTGGGAGATGCTTAGGCTGTGTGAGCAGAGCCCTCATGAATGGAATTAATGGTCTTATAGAAGAGACCCCAGAGAGGTCCCTAGCCCCTTCTGCCACGTGAGGATAAAGGGAGGAAGGTGTTAGCTGTGAACTGAGAAGAGGATCCTCACCATAACAAGACCATGCTTGATTTTGGACTTCCAGCCCCCAGAAATGTGAGCAATACATTTCTGTTGGTTATAAGCCACCCAGTCCATAATATTTTATTATAGCATCCCAAATGGGCTAAGATGGCCAGAGATTTACTATCTTTAAGAATTAGCTAGGCCCTGACTGGGAGGGTCAGTTGGTAGGAGCATCTTCCATACATCAAAACATTATCGGTTCGATCCCTGGTCAAGGGCATATAGGGGAGACAACTGACCCATGTTTCTCTTTCTATCTCCCTTTCTCTCTCTCCAAAAATCAATAAAAACATATCTTAGGGTGAAGATTAAAAAAAAAAAAGAGGAAGAATTAGCTAGTCCTGGGAGGAGCAGTCTGTCAAGAATTAGCAAGGCCCCCCAAGATGTCAATGCATCATAAATTATAGACAATTTAAAAATATTGTTTGAAAAAGAAAATTTTCTTTAGTATGAATTTGATAAATAATACAAACTTTATTGTTGGCTTGAATATTCACAATGCCTATTAGCATATTTAAATTTATATGATGTTCTACAGTAAAGTAACTTTCTTAATAGTGTTTAACCCAAAGTTTCTTAAATTGATTGGCCCTATGCAACTAACACCTATTGATATTTAGCAGAACAATAATCTTACAAAACCATATATTTTAAACCAATTTTTTCATATTTTAAATTCTAAAGGTTTTATAAATCTGTTGTTGCACATTAATCATAACACACATTTCACATACTCTGTGTATTCATAATAATTTATGCTTCAAAAATTAATATATGCATTGTGATATTTTGGAACAGCTATCCTTCTAAAGAGAGGTTTTTCTCATTAAATGAAAGATATAAATACAACCACCAGTTTCTAAAATGGAATAATCTCCTCAAAGACATTTAATGTGCAAACGACTTGCAGTTCTTTTTCAGAGTACATGTGTAAATAATTATTGTTCACCCACTTACAGCAGTTCCTACAATGCTAACACCTATATGTGCTTAAAGATATAGGAAAAACGATTCTTAACATTAATAAGTTTAAGAAGATCCAAAACATGGCAATTGAGGATTCAGAATCATGCATTGCTAGAAATAACTTTTGCCTAAATTGGACCTTCTCCGTATGCAATGAGACCTGATTCTGTATTATTTCATGTGCCACTAAGCCCATGCATCTGCCAGGGAATAATTATTTTGAGTTATTAGAAGGAAAATGAAGCATAACATTTGCATGATTTCCCCTATACTATAGAAACGAGTCTACAATTTACTATTAAAAAAAAAAGAATCATCCCATAAAATCTTGATCTCTTCAAAGAAAGAAATGATATTGTTGTCCTTTGTCATCTTCCCAAGTCTCACTGACCCAATTATAAATTTTCCAATAGCATCATTTGTAACCCAAATGGAAAACATACTGACAATCTCTTAGACCTTCCAGAAAATCTGTTAATGGGATGATATCTCTGAGTCTAAAATGACCTAACTCCAAAGGGGGAAATGGAGAGTCAGAAAATCCATTACCTCAGCTTTGGAGTTAAATTGTTACTGAGAGTTTTTTCTTTGTCATGCCTTCTGACTCCTCCCTCACTCCTGCCCCCCTGTCCCAGATTCTTTTTATGGCAGTTAAAAGCAAAGGCTCACTTCACTAGTTTATGAATTCATTCTTCATTTAATAAATACTTATTATGAGCCCCCAAAGTCAGGCACTTGATGGAAGACAAAGTCCCAGTGCTCACAGAGCAAATTCTAATGGTGGTAACAACCAATAAGCAAATAAACAATTAAGGTCATAAATAAGTAAACATGGAAATACATAGCAAAATATGATATACAGAAAATGAAAATTTTGATGTGAAGGTGAATGTCTTGTTCGCTGCTATGAATTCAGTGGTCAACGAAGAAATCTCTAAGGAGATGACTGAACTGAATGGAAAGAAACAACCAGGATATAGCATTCCATTCAAATATTTCTCCTTTCAAAATACATTGGGCAAGATTCCTCATCATCTGAATAATATCGATGTGTAAATAATAAAACATGATCAATGGTATTGGGAGATAAAAATAAGCTAATGGAATATTTAGAAAAGAAGGATTTATTGGAATATAGATGACTCTTTGAAGCAGTTGTTAAACAACCATCTTCAAATACTTAAGCGCCATATAGAATGTGTTTAATTCCCTTTAATTAGGGCATTAAGAAATCTGTGACCTTCTTGTCCTTTATAGCAATGATTCTCAAATGAGGTAGCCTCAGACTCACTTGGGAAACTAGTTAAAATACAAATACCTCATCTGTACCTCTAGTGATTCCAATAAGGAGTATATTCCAGTATTGCTATGACTTAACCTCAAACTGAAGGAGCAACAGGCTGGGCCAGCAGAGCTTGAGCTATAGGTATCTGCATGCAAAGAAAGGAATTTAGTGGGAGAGATTGTTCTTTAGTGAACCTCAACAATGAGCTAAGGTCAAGGGGATTTACCACACCTGGGATTTTACAAAGGGATTGATAGAAGTTTTGGGTCCTTGCAATATTACTCTGAGGCCTGTAGGTTGAAGCTTTGGGCTCCATTTCTGTGTAAACTAGAGTAACTCTTCTTTTGACTTTTACATATCGGGGTTACATATATGATTTCACTTGGAAAAACGTTCTGTTTATCTAAAGATTACACACAGTTGAACTATTCAGTGGAGAAAGAGCTGGGAACTATACCTCCATGGCCCAGGCAAGGTCCAGAGTCCACAAAGATTCTAGACAGTAGAAATGAAAAGTGAGATCCTGGGAACCAGACCAAATCTATAGGTCAAGCTTAATAATGCTTGGTTAATATGTTTAATGCTCAGTTAAGCTTTCTTTGCACAGAAAAAGGTGAACAAGGTTAAAATGTGAATAATAATTATTATTTCCATTTATTAAGAAGCCATTAAGTTACAGGACTGCACACTTTATGTCATTTATTCTGCACAATGAATCTTTGAGGAAGTGTTAATATTTCAATTTTCAAAGTGATTAAACTGAAGGTTGGAAATATTAAATATGTGGCCCAAGGTCCCTTGGCAGACCTAAGGTTTAACCTAGATTGGTTTGATTCCATAGATCATGTTCTTAAACTTCCAACAAGATCTCACCTTAGAACAAGTAAGGCCTGTTTTTATTTATTTATTTTTTTTAAATATTTTTTTTTAATTGATTTTTTACAGAGAGGAAGGGAGAGGGATAGAGAGTTAGAAACATCGATGAGAGAGAAACATCGATCATCTGCCTCCTGCACACCTCCCACTGGGGATGTGCCCGCAACCAAGGCACATGCCCTTGACCGGAATCGAACCCGGGACTTTTCAGTTCGCAGGCCGACGCTCTATCCACTGAGCCAAACCGGTTAGGGCAGTAAGGCCTGTTTTTAGTAGGGAGAATTATAGACAAGTTGATGATGTAGTCATGATACTTAACTCTTTTCCATCACAACTTTTATGCAGTTTGCATATCAACCCAGATAAACTATTACTAATAAAGAATGAGGGAAATGTAGAAAGAGGGTACTCTTTTACTTCTACACTTATTGCAGAATGTGAAAGGCAGTCCTTGCTTGAGGATAAAAGGAAATATTATAAGGGAAATCAGAGATGTACGAGTTGTTTGCCAATGAGATATTGGAACATAAACAATAAGCCAGTCAAAGAAAGACAAGTATCACATGATCTCACTCATATGTGGGATCTAATGAATAAAATAATCTGATGAATAAAGTAGATGCAGAGACATTGAAGCATGCAACAGACTGACACAATTCAGAGGGAAATGGGGCGGGGAGGCCAAGAAGAGATTAACCAATGAACTTACATGCATATATGCATAATCCATGGACAGACAATAGTGCTGGGAAGGCCTAAGGAGGGGATATTTCAAGGGGAAAATGGGACATTTATAATATTTTCAACAATAAATATATATTTTAAAAAGACATGAAAAAATTGTCCAGTTTTACCAAACCATAGCAAAGGAAACAAATTACTTTAACCAATTTTTTGTACTTTTACCCTCTGATTGCTCCCAAACCAGATAAAATATTCAACTGCTATTAGTAATATCCACTTTATTGTGAATGCTTTTACAGCTAAAATTATTCCAGACAGAAGTGATGGAGGTCTGTTTCCAGAAATGTGTGGGGCTAAAGAAAAGCATGATCAATTGTGTCCATGAGCTACCAAATCTTATAACCACAGACCCTGCAATGTTATCAAATTTAATAATTTATTTAGAATTCTCGCTCATGCATTATATTCATAATGAGTCCAAATAAAACTAAAAAATATATTTTCTTCTAATTATTACATAATTCTTTTTTAGTTTTGGACAAATTTAGAGAGGGATTTAATTTCTATAACTGTTTTTTTTTTAATCTAAAATTAGATATAATAACAACTAGTGCCCCAGTGCATGGATTCATGCACATTGAAAGGAAATTAATTAGAAGGTGGCTGGTGGTGCGGGACTGGGCAAGATGGGCCTGACATGCCTTGGAGCCAACCTCCTGTGGTGCCTCCCAGGCCAGCCACACCTGGGGTGGCGCCAGGGCTTGAAGGGCATCTGCAGAGTGAGCGGGGTCCCTCCAGCAGGTGGGGTCCCTCAGCCTGGCCTGTGGGGATGGAACCAAAACTGGCTCTCCGACATCCCCCGAGGGGTCCCGGATTGCGAGAGAGCAGTTCTCACAATCTGGAATCGGGCTCCCTCCTCTCTGGTTCTGGGGTGCATCACCCAAGAACTGCCACTGCCAAGTCACTGCAGCTCGACAGCTCCTGCACTGAGTGTCTGTGGTCAGTGCGTGTCATAGCTACTGGTCAGAGTGTCTGCCTCCTGGAGGTCATTGTGTGTCATAGCTACTGGACAGAAGGTTGGATGGTGGCTTAGCCTTTTATATACATAGATGTCCAAACTGTATTAGATGCTGTAAAGAGAACTGTGTACATTAGGTTCTTCCTTCACAATTAGGAATTTTCTGATAAATGTTTGAATCTCAGTAAACACAAATCAAATATACAAAACATGCAATATATCCTATATAATAAAGAGGTAATATGCAAATTGACCATCACTCCAACACACAAGATGGCCACCCCCATGTGGTCAAAGATGGCCACCCCCATGTGGACACAAGATGGCCTCCACAAGATGGCCAGCAGGGGAGGGCAGTTGTGGGTGATCAGGCCAGCAGGAGAGGACAGTTGGGAGGGACCAGGCCTGCAAGGGAGGGCAGTTGGGGGTGATCAGGCCTGCAGGGGAGGGTAGTTGGGGGCAACCAGGCCAGCAGGGGAGTACAGTTGAGGGGGACCAGGCCTGCAAGGGAGCACAGTTGGAGGTGACCAGGCCTGCAGGGGAGGGCAGTTAGGGGTGACCAGGCCTTCAGGGAGGGCAGTTGGGGACAACCAGGCTGGCAGGGGAGGGCAGTTAGGGGTGACCAGGCTGGCAAAGGAGGGTAGTTGGGGGTGACCAGGCCAGTAGGGGAGGGCAGTTGGGGTTGACCAGGTTGGCACAGGAGGGCAGTTAGGGGTGACCAGGCCAGCAAGGGGGGGCAATTGGGCTGGCAGGGAAGCAGTTAGGCATTGATCAGGCTGGCAGGGGAGTGATTAGGGGGTTATCAGGCTGGCAGGCAGAAGTGGTTAGGGGCAATCAGGAAGGCAGGCAGGCAGCCAGCAGTCCTGGATTGTGAGAGGGATGTCCAACTGCCCATTTAGGCAGTCGGACATCCCTCAAGGGGTCCCAGATTGGAGAGGGTGCAGGCTGGGCTGAGGAACACCCCCTCCGCCCCCATGCATAAATTTCGTGCACCAGGCCTCTAGTTATTTTATAATGAAAAAGTATAACAGCATTTGTAAGCTTCAAAAAATAAAAACAGCCTAACATTGGCCAGATTTCAACTTTTTGTGGGTGGAATCCTATAAGGCAATAGAGAAATAAATACCATTGGTGTCCACAGTTCTTCCCATCCAAGTCTTGGCTTACCTGCTGACAAAAACAATTTACGTGCTGCAGAACATAATCTTCTATCAGACAAAAGATGGATAAACTGATGGCTATGTTTTTCCTTGAAGGCCATGCTTTTCTATGTAGGAAAACTGCACTTTTGGAAACTAGTCTGTGTGATATTTTTAATTGATGCTTGGCAGTGATTCAACCATAAGAATAATGAATCAAAACACATGTAAAAGACTCTTATGCCCATAGAAATAATTGTATTGTAGCTATTCTCAGGACATAAATAACCTGCCACATTATATGCAGAGTTTATTTTTCTTGGGGAGAATGTATTAATATTCTATTAAAATAATATAAGTTATTGAAATATTCTATGTATAGAGTTTAAAATACCTTAATTCATAAAGTTCAGGGGTTGGTAAAGTTTGTCTTTTAAGAGCCAGATTATAACTATTTCAGGAGTTGTGAGAATACATTTTCTGTCTCATATTTCTCTCTCTCCTCTTTCCTCCCTTCTAAGCTCCTTCCTTTCTTCCCTTCTTTCTTGTTTTTTCTTTACAACCCTTAACAATATAAAAACATTTTCAGCTGAAGGGTCTGCTAATCATATTTACTTTTCAGGAATATTATATAATGATAATGCTATGCCAAGAAAATTATTGAGGCAAGAAGGTAGGACATGGTAGTGATGCAATGTGACTGACGAGGCTTTTAATTAACAAAGGATTACCTCCACAACTTTGGATGTCTGAATGCCCACCAGGTATTTCCATTTTCTCTACCTACTTAGTTATGAATATGACTTGGGAAACCAGAGAGATAAAACATTTCTGGGCCAACTCATTATATTTCAGCAGTCATGCAAAAACTCTCTGAATCAAAAGCAGCACCAATATAGGGGGGACAGAACTATAATTGTAATTTTAGTTATTATCTCCAATAATCTTACACTTTTAAAGACTCAAATTTTTTAGAGCAGTTTTATGTAGTTCACAGAAAAATTGAAAGGAAGGAAGAGTAATTTTTTCTACACTTCCTGTCTACCCACACAAACATGCATAGCCTCCCTGCCCCACTATCACCACCCCCCACCAGAGTGGTATGTATGTTATAATCAATGAACCTACATTGATACATCATCATCACATAGTGTCCATCCTATATAACAAAAGCCTAATATGCTAAGTGTCCTGTCAACTGGTCGGCCGTTCAACCAATCAAAGCATAATATGCTAATGATATACTAAGGCCACTCAACTGCTTGCTATGACGTGCACTGACCACCAAGGGGCAGACACTCCAACCGGTAGGTTAGCTTGCTGCTGGAGTCCGGCTGACTGGGACTGAGCGAGACAGGCCGGACATGGCCTGGAGCCCTCCCGTGGTCCCTCCCCAGCTGGCAACATCCTGTGTCCCTCCCTGACCCTGATTGTGCACTGGTGGGGTGCCTCAGCCTGGCCTGCTCCCTCTCACAATCCAGGACCCCTTAGGGGATCTCAGAAAGCTGGATTTGGCCCAATTCCACAGGCCAGGCCGAGGGACTCCACTGGTGCACAGATTCATTCACCAGGACTCTAGCCTATATAATAAAAGCCTAAGCGACCATTAAGGCGGAACAACTGGAATGACCAGTTGCTATGATGTGCACTGACGACCAGGGGGCAGATGCTCAACACAAGAGCTGGCCCTGGTGGTCAGTATGCTCCCACAGGGGGAGCGCTGCTCAGCCAGAAGCTGGGCTCATGGCTGGTGAGCACAGCTGCCAGGACAGGAGCCTCTCCCAGCTCCGTGGCAGCAGGCGTAGTGGGCCAGGATGAGCGCAAGCGGTGCCCAGCCACAATTCGGACTCCTCCCTGGCCTCCTGCCACTTGGCACCCAGCTACATCCCCTGAGAGGCCTCTAGTAGTTCATATTAGAATTCAGTCTTGATGTTTGTTGATTCTATGGGTTTGGACAAATATGCAATGATATGTATCCACCATTATAGCATCATACAGAGTAGTTTCATTGTCCTAAAACCTTCTGTGCTCTGCCTAATCATTGCTTACCCTCCAACCTCTAGAAACAACTAATATTTTTACTATCTCTCTAGTTTTGTCTTTCCCAGAATGTTATATAGTTGGAGTCATACAGTAAGCAGCCTTTTCAGATTGGCTTCTTTCACATTACTGGATATACCACAATTTATCCATTCACCTACTAAGGGACATCTTGGCTGCTTTGGCAATTATGAATCAAGCTGCTATAAACATCAGTGTGTAGGTTTTTGTGTGGTCATAAGTTTTCACTCTTTTGGGTACATATCAAGGAACTAATGGGCTTGATTAAAGTTATATAAGAAAGTAGAGCTGTAGGGTAATTAAAAACAACTTCCCTTATAAACATGAATAGGATGATAGTGAAGCAAGTTGAAATCATTTTAAGTTACTTTTCAATTGCTTCTTACTAATCTCTGCTAACCATCTCTCTGCCTCAGAATAAGTATTAGAGCACATGTACCTGGCAATCTTAGTATTGGGAAGCAGCAAACTGTGGTAGAACCAGGTGGCACAGTTACTCAGAAGTGATAGTATACAAAATAAAAAATAATTATCAAAACCCTTACAAAAGAGAACCTAAATAGCCTAAAAGTGGAATACTATATACAAAGAAGAAAAGAAAATGTCTGATCACTCAAAGAAAAATGAACTCCATTATCTTAATTATACAAAATTGGGACTTTAAGAGCTCATTATTTAAAAGTTAGCTTTTTATGCATAAAATATACAGAGAGTGTCTGAATAAAGTGTTTGTAACCAGAAGCATTTTTTGCTAGACTTAAATTACCTATAAGAACAACATATATTGAGCATATGAGTTAGGGGGAAAATATTTCAATTTCTACACAATGGGTTATATGTTCTTTTTACACCAATGATTTGAATTACACTTGTTCCCCACAAAGACGCTGTCAACTTAGATAATTGCATTTTTGTTTCTTTCTACATGATGATGCCACCCTGAAAAGTTGATCTGGAAATAAAAAGATAAAATTACTTTTCTATTGTTTTTTCTCTGAGTGGCGAAGCACAAGAGCTTGAGTAATTCTGCCAATACCTGACTTGGGACATTGATAACTCAATACCATTGCCTTTTTGCACATCTGCATCTATCTGAGTGAGGCAGAGGCAGACTATTGTGGTAAAAAAGGTCGTGGTCATGGCGTCTGAGAACATGAAACCAGAGGACAATAGGTACCTACTGCATGCTTCTGAAAAATTTCTGTAATCGCTTGTGCCCAGCAGCTTCATTTTTAGAGTGGTTATAATAATAAATGCCCATCCCAATCAGAGAGATGTATAGGGAAGGGATTATTATGTTTATAGAAAAGTGCTTTAGAAATGTAACTGTAGGGAGTTGTTCAAAATATTGCTCATAAGTATTGTTTCCAATCAGAAAGCTTCTAAACTGTTTTTTGGAATACCACTTTGGACGTTCTGACCTTGACATCTCAGTTCTCCTCTTCTCCATATTTCCTGTTTTGGGGAAACCTTCCCTATTCATGTGCAAAATCTTTCAGATCTACTTTTTAAAATTTTTTTATCTTTACTGATCCCCTCTACCCTGCACTCACCCCTCCCAGGCCTTTACCACACTATTGTCTGTGCCCATGAGCTATGCATATGTGCATGTAAGTTCCCAGGTTAATCTCTCCCTACCCTGCCTTCCCTCTGAGATACTTTAAATTATGTCTTAAGGCTGCCCTGTTTTGACCACCTCCAGGGCTAACATCTTAGTCTTGGCCTCATCATCTTACAGAACTAACCTAACTATTCTGCTTACTGCTATGTGTCTTTCTTCAACAGTCTATTCTCCACCATACAACATACACCATAATCCTTTAAAAATAAATATTGTATCTTGTCATTTCTCAGTTCAAAACACTCAATGATTTCATCTCATGCAGAGAATTTTATCCTAAATCCTCACCATGTCCTACAACACCCCACAGGACAGGGTGGCAAATATTGTTTTTTTTGTGTGTGTGTGTGTGTGTGTGTGTGTGTGTTGTTTTTTTTTCTACAGCCCATGAGCTAAGGATGGTTTTTAAATTTTTAAATGGTTGTCACATGAACATTATACATAATTCAAATTTCTGTGTCAATAACTAAACTTTTATTGAAACACAACCATGTTTATTCATTTACATATTGTCCATGGTTGCTTTCATTCAACTACAGTGCACAGTTGAGCTGTTGCTACATAGATCGTATGACCTGCAAAGCCTAAAATGTTTACTATCTAGTTTTTTTAAAGAAAAAGTTAGCAAACTTCTTCCCACAGGGTCTGACCCCTGTCCTTTCCTACCACTCTTCTCATTTATATTCTGCTCCAGTCATGCTGATAGCTTACTCTTTTAAGCGTGTTCTTTGCCACACTGCTATTTTATATGCTGTTTCCTTTGGCTCTGAGATATCCTATGACTTCTTGTCTCACATAACTCTAGAATATGTTACCTTTCCCTGAGAGATCTTCCTTGACAATCTTAAAATTAAAATTAAAAAATACACACAATAATTTTTAAAGATATAATTCCTAGCTTGTTTGAATTCAAACTCTTTCCATTTTAGATGTTAAATATTTTAGTTGCTAAAAATCAGTATTATATATAAGATATTTGATATTCAATGGCTCACATGTAGTTTAGAGGACAAATTGGGAGTGAAAAATGACATACTTCTCTTTTTTTTAAGCTCTTACAAGGGCTTAGTATGTGACTCTGGACAAAGAATTTAGCATAAGGAGCCTCAGTTTTATCTTCAACGACTTAATGATTATTCCCCTTGAGCTGCATAATAAATATGATAGGTAAATACAGGCATATAACCATTACATTAAAATAATGCCCCAAGAATAGCAAGAACAACCAAACATCTCTGCAACAGGTTATGGCATATATCATCCTCACCGGGATTTCATTCTTAAGACTTTTCTTTAGAAAAGTGTCTATGTTTACTAAAATCTGCAAAATGCATACCTATCAATAGCACCTTTATTATTTTCCTAGGGTTGAGGGTTGTTGTAAAAAAGTACCACAAACTGGGTGGCTTAAACCAACAGAAATTATCGTCTCACAGTACTGGAGGCTAGGCTAGAAGTTCAAAATCAAGGTGTTAGCAAGGCTATGCTCCTCCTGAAATCTACAAAGGAATGAATCCTTTCTTGCCTCCTTCTAACTTCTAGTGGTTTGCCAGCCATCCCTGATGTTCCTTGATTTGCAGCTACATAACTCTAATCTCTGTCTTCACATCACTATATTATAAGGACACTGGTTATAGCGGATTAGGAGTCCATCTTACACTAGGGTGACCTCATTTTAACTTTACCAATTCCATCTGCAATGACTCTATTTCCAATGAGGTCACAAGGTGAGGTACTGGGAATTAAGACTTCAACTTATCTTATTTTTTGGGAGGAGAGGGGAACACAATACAACCCACAGCAGTACCCAAAAGTGCAGTGGCAAAGATCTCACAATGCTGTTAATTCGCAGACCTTTTTATGAAATTTAAGGATTCCAATTCTTAAAATGAGTGATATGTGAACATATCAACCATTTAATAACAGAGTATAATGACAAAAGGGCATGTTTAAAATTGACATACTTGAAAAAGTTAAAAAAAATCCTTCTTTGGATAGTTTATTTCCTACATTTTAAAGAACCCCTGTGACATATCAAACACAGAGAATTCACAAATATGCCTACAAAAGGCATTTATAGTCATGTCAATTTAAAAAAAAAATTCTTACCCAAGAATATGTTGGGTTTTTTAAAATTGATTTTAGAGATAGAGGAAGGACGAGGGAGAGTGAGAGACAGAAACATTGATTGGTTGCCTTCTGTACACTCCCTGACCTGGGACCAAACCCAAAACCTAGGTATGTGCTCTGACTGGGAATCAAACCTTTCGGTGTATGGGACAAAACTCCAACCAACTGAGCCACATTGGCCATAGCTATACTGGAATGCATCCAATTATAGACAAAAGCTGGGGAGAATTTATTCTTGAAAAAAAAAAAAAACCACATACACACATAATTATAAAGCATACATATTGTTTATTTCCCAATCCCCTGTCTAGAGCAGAGGAAAATGGTGATTGAAATATACAGAATGGTCAGCAAATGTTTTGAAAACAGGCTGGAAAAGCACCTGAAATGTAAAAAAAAAAAGTCTTGAGAGCAAGATAACTGCAGAGGAATAAAACCAAAAGTCCATAGTGTCTGGTGACAGAAGATAAACTGCATAGTGAGGACAAATTCTGTGGGGCCTGGTAACAAAGTAGGAAGAGGTCAGAAAAGAATCAACTTTTGAAAGATAAAAGAAACATGGGTCAAGATATATAATTTTGCTACTTTTTAAGCTGAATACATTTTCCAGTTGCACGAAACACAGCATTAGAAAGGTGAAGCTTCAGGGATTTGGAGTGTCAGAAGTGAAATCCTAAGGATATGCCACAGAAGCTAGAGTTAGAGGAAATTCCTAGAAGTAAAGAAACTATGGAAAGGGTGAACCCTGAAATCCTATATAATAAAAGCCTAATATGCTAAGTGTCCGACCGTTTGACCAGTTGCTATGATGAGCACTGACCACCAGGGGGCAGACACTCTGACCAGAAGGTTAGCTTGCTGGGGTCTGGCCGATTGGGACTGGGCGAGATGAGCCAGACATGCCCTGGAGCCCTCCCGCGGTCCCTCCCCAGCCCCAATCATGCCCCGGTGGGGTCTCTCAGCCTGGCCTGTGCCCTCTTGCAATCCAGGACCCCTCGGGGGATGTTGGAGAGCTGGTTTTGGCCCAATCCCTGCAGGCAAGGCCAAGGGACTCCACCAGTGCACGAATCTGTGCACTGGGCCTCTAGTGTATATATATATATATATATATATATATATATATATATATATATATATACACACACACACACACACACACACACACACATGCAAATTAGCTGGGATGCTGTAACAGTCACGACTGGTCAGGAGGAGGCTGCGCATGCAGGTGAGGTCCAGGCGCAGAGTGGAGACGAAGACAGAGACGGGGAGCCTGCCCAAGCTGCCACATCCAAGGGCAGGCCGAGAGAGGAGAGGTGGGCCCGCCCGCAGCCTCCACGGCTGAATGCAGGCCAGGAGGGGAGAGGGAAGAAGGGAGAGGGGAGAGGGAAGAGGGGAGAGGGCTCCCTTGCAGCTGCCACAGCCGAGGGCAGGCCTTCGCCAGCAGTCCCGCCTCTGCACATGAGCTGCAGAGGAAACATGTTTTCTGACCACTCATTGGCTAAGCTCCTGGTATGCCACTCACAGTGTTCTTGGTAACTTGGGTAATAAGAATCCAAGAAGGTGATCTAGGGTTTTTCCACCTCACTCCTGGAGGAAAAAATGAAGTTCCTCTGCTGGAGGGTCTAAGAAAATTCATATCCTGCCCTAGCTGGTTTGGCTCAGTGGATAGAGCCTCAGCCTGCTGACCACAGGGTCCGGGTTTGATTCTGGTCAAGGACATCTATCTAGGTTGCAGGCTCCTCCCTGGCCAGGGCCCAAGTCAGGGCTCATGCAGGAGGCAACCAGTCGAAGTGTCCCTCTCACATTGATGTTTCTCTCTGTCTTTCCCTCTCTCTTCCATGCTCTCTAAAAATCAATGGAAAAATATCCTCAGGTGAGGATAAAAAAAAAAGAAAGAAACAAATGTCATATCCTATGAAAGAGATATCGTGAAAACGCCTAGAGAAAGTTGTCATTTTTTCGTGGTGAAGGGACTGGAGTCCATGTTGATGAAAAAACCTTGGCAGCTGCGGTGGCCAGCAGTGGCATCAGCAGAGGGGTGATGGGAGAGGCACCTTCCCCTGATCAGCCAGGTTGCTCCTGCAGAGGGAGGCCAGACTGTGGCTTAGGCCCACTCCCTGCGTCAGTAGGACATCCCCTGAGGGCTCCCGGATTGTGAGAGGGGGCAGGCTGAGCTGAGGAACCCTCCCAGTGCATGAATTTCGTGAACCAGGCCTCTAGTATAAAACAAAATCTTTTAGATTTTATTTATATTTACATAAATTACATAGGTACAAGGAATATTTCTAGAATGTCAGACTAATAAACTAGCACTTGGAAGCCATAAGAACAGATCAGAGATATCAGTGGCTGCATACTACAGAAAAGACAAATATTGCAGTCAATGTCCAGACAGATTAATTCAATATTGAAACAAAACTGCACAATTTTCAGAACACAACAGAATAATTTATTACCTTTAATGTCCATTTACAACAAAAAATTATTAGGCATGCAAATATGCAGGAAATATGACAGGAACAAAGGTAGTCAATAGAAGTTGAGTCTCAATGATCTCAGGTGTTGGATTCAGTGGATAAAAACTTTAAAGCAACAATAACAAATATATTCAAAGAATTAAAGAAAGTATGAAGTCAATTACTTAAAAGAGTAGAGAAAATCTCAAGAGGAAATAAATCTATAAAAATAGAAATTTGATAACTAAAAGTTCAATAAGCTTTAAACATTAACTAATGGGCTCAACATAAGGTTGAAGATGGTGGAATAAAGTATCAATAAACTTGAAGATGGATTAATACTAATTTCCAATTTTAAGAACAGAGGAAAAAAAGACTGAAGAAAAATGTGTAGAGCTTGAGACATCTTAGGGAGAATATCAACCACGCTATCAATTATGTAACTGGAATCCCCAAAAGAAAGGAAAGAGAAAGAAATGAGTAGGAAAAATATTTAAATGAATAATGACTGAATCTTCCCAAAATTAGGTGGCAAACATTAAATTCAGATACAAGAAACTTAGTAACTTCAAACAGAATTAAAACAAAGAAAAACATTTCTAAATACAATGTAGCTAAACTGCTAAAATCCAAAATTAACAAATAAAATTTTGGACCCAGCCAGAGGAAGCATACACATTAAGAATAGATGAAGGATGCTAAGATTTGCTGGCTTTTACTAAGAAATTATGGAGGCCAGAATATATTTGGAATGACAATAGAAGTGCTGAAGGAAAAATTATGCTGTCAATAAGAAATTCTATGTTTAGTGAAACTATACTAAAAATAAAGATCAAATTAAAACACTTTCAAATAAATAAAATGTAATAAAATACTAGAAAAATTATATTACAAATAATGAAAAGTAAGCTGTTTAGGTTATATAAATGTATGCCTTTCTCTAAATCTCTTTAAAAGAAAAGTGATTGTTTAAAGCAAAAAACCCCCATACAACTTATTGATGAGTTGATACTGTATGTAAATGCAAATGCAATACATGACAATAGCTCAAAAGGTAAATATATTGTTGAAATATTAACAATATTAAATTTAAAATGAATATTATAATTCCTAAGCAATCACGGGGTAAAATTCAGAGAGATATAACTAGTAAGACAATAAATACATTAAAATAAAAAATTTAAAACATCTGATTAACACAAAAGAAAGGAAGAAAGGAGAAGTTAATAAAAATAAAGTACTTCTATAGGAAAAAAAAGGAGACGTCATAGTGGAAAAGGTCAATACAACAATAACATATAGCAACTATACTAGTAAATGTATATACACCTAATAAAGATTCAAAATACATGGAGCAAAATCTAAGCAAAACTAAGAAGAGAAATAGAAAAATCTACAATCATGCATGAAAACTTTATCCGACTCTCAGTAACTGATAAAGCAAACAAAAAATCAGTAAGAAACGATAAGATCAGGAGGACACGACTAATCCAAATGGTAATTATAGAACACTAAACCCAATAACTGTAGAACACACATTCTTTTAATAAATATTAGAAATTTTCACCAAAGTAAGCCAGATGTTAGGACATACATTTAAAATTATATTAATTTCCCTGACCAGAAGGGAACTAAACTAGAAATCAGCAAAAACAATGCATGTAGAAAAGGTCCATGCCGAAACCGGTTTGGCTCAGTGGATGGAGCATCGGCCTGCCGACTGAAGGGTCCCGGGTTCGATTCCAGTTGAGGGCATGTACCTTGGTTGTGGGCACATCCCCAGTAGGAGGTGTGCAGGAGGCAGCTGATCGATGTTTCTCTCTCATCGATGTTTTTAGCTCTCTATCTCTCTCCCTTCCTCTCTGTAAAAAATCAGTAAAATATATTAAAAAAAAAGAAATGGTCCAAATATCTAAAAATTAAACAACACACTTAAAAAATTGGAAAAGAAGCAATAAAAAATTAAAATTATTTAGAATAAAATGATAAAAAATAAAAGTAATTAATTTTTGTGAGATATAGCTAATGTGTTAGTTAGAGGGAAATTTATAGCTTTAAAAAGTTTATATTAAGAAAAAAAAAGGAAAAGCTCAAATCAATTATGTAAGCTTCTGGATGGGACCCCCAAAGATTTTATTCATTAACTAGAGGCCCAGTGCATGAAAATTCATGCATTGGAGGGGGGGGTCTGTCAGCTCAGCCTGCCCCCTCTCACAGTCTGGGAGCCCTCAGGGGAGGGAGAAGACCCGGCGATCAGGAAAAGGTGATGCCCCATCACACCTCTGCTGCTGCCACTGCCAGCAGCACAAGCCTCAGCCGGCCCTGGTTACTTGAGCCTCGGGAGGCCTTGGGTGGCTGGACAGCCGACATCCAAGGCTTGCCTATGCTTCAGGCATCAGCTGGGCAGCCAACATCTGAGGCTTGCCTGTTCCTCAGGCTGGCCCTGGGAGGCTGGGGGGCTGAGGGCGGGTCCGGCCACACCGATCCCCCCGACCTGGTGGGGCTGAAAGGACTGGGGGACTCTGGCGGGGCTGAGGGGAGTGGGTGCTGCCATCTTGTGGCTATGGGTGCCGCCATTTTGTGATGGTGTGATGGTCAGTTTGCATATTCCCTCTTTATTAGAAAGGATCCCTAGAACCTGTAAATACAGGGTGGGAAAAAGTAGGCTTACATGTTCATATGAAAAATAATACAATAATTTATAAATAATAATACAAAATTAAACCGTTTCATGTATTCATAACTGTAAACCTACTTTGACCCACCCTATATGTAACTTTAGATGGCAAGAGAAACTTTGCACATGTGAATAGTATGAAACTTGGAATTGGGAGATTATCTTGAACAATCTAGATGGGCCCAGTCTCATTACACTGGGTCCCTAAAAGTGAAGAATCTTTTCCAGTTACCTTAAGAGGTGAGATAGAAGAAGAAGGAAGGGAGATTTGAATTGTAAGATGGGCCTGACCCATCATTGCTGGTTTGAAGATTGAGAAAGGAACCCATAAGCTAAAGAACGTGAATGATTTTTAGAAGCTGGAAATGACTGTCCATTATAAACAACAAATAAATGGAAATCTCAGTCCTACAACAACAAAGAAGTAAGTTTTGCCAGCAATCTAAATGAATGAGGAAATGGATCCTCTTCTAGGTGTCCTGAAATAAATGTGGCTCTGCTGACACTTTGACTTGAGTCTTGTGAGATCGGTGTCAGACTTATGATAAACTATCCTATATAATAAAAGCCTAATATGCTAGTCCAGTTACCAGTCAACTGTTCAACCAATCAAAGTATAATATGATATTGACATGCTAAAGCTGCTCAACCACTAGCTATGTTGTGCACTGATCACCAGGAGAGCAGATGCTCTGACCGGTAGGTTAGCTTACTGCTGGGGTCCAGCTGATCAGGACTTAGCAAGATGGGCCAAACATGCCCTAGAGCCCTCTTGCGGTCACTCTCCAGCCCTGATCATGCACCAGTAGGGTCCCTCAGCCTGGCCGGCACCCTCTTGCAATCTGGGACCCCTTGGGCAATGTCAGAGAGCTACTTTCAGTCTGATCCCACAGGCCACTCCCCTCAGGAGGATGCCAGATGCAGGGCTCATGGCTGGCTAGTGCTGCTGTGGCGGCACAAGCCTCTCCCTATCGGGACTAATTGGGCACAAGCCCGTGGCAGACACAGTGAGGCCAGGATGAGCGGGAGTGGCAGGTAGGAATTGCAGATGGCGTTGGACTGTGGGTGTTGGCCCGATGCCCACAGGCCACCCTGAGGGACACCACCTGTGCATGAAATCATGCACCGGGCCTCTAGTCTATAATAATAAAAGTGTAATATGCTAATTAGACCAGATGACCTTCCAGACGAAGCTGGGGCTGTGAGGGAAGCCCAGGTCCCAGGTGCCTGCCTGCGGCCAGAAGGAAGCCTGGGTCCCGAGTGCCTGCTGGAAACCAGAGGGAAGCCGCGTCCCAGGTGCCAGAGGGAAGCGGTGCCAGCAGCTGGGTGAAGGAAGGACTATTCTTGCATGAATTTTGTGCATCAGGCCTCTAGTAAAGAAATAAATTTGTATTGTTTAATACACTATGTTTGTGGCAATTTTCTATAGTAGAAGTAGAAAATAGATTGATTTTTTTAAGAAATAGAAAAGAGAAAGTAATTATATTAAGAAAAAATAGATACTACCACAGATCCTACAACATTCAGAGGATAAGGGGACATGAACATTTTATGACAATAACTAGAGGCCCAGTGCACGAAATTGTGTGCAGCTAGGGTCCATAGGCCTAGCCTGCGATCAGGGCCATCTTCCACCTGCTTGCCAATTCCCAGTACCACCCCGCGGCCACCCACCCAGTTCTCCATTTGCCATGCTGTAATTGGATCCTGTGGGCCAGGGGGAGGGACCGAGAGGTGGTCAATGCACCGCATAGTGACTGGTCAAGTGGTCATTCTGGTTATTACACCGTTATGGTCGCTGGGCTTTTATTATATAAGATAAGACTAGAGGCCTGGTGCATGAAATTTGTGCACAGAGGGTGTGTCCTTCAGCCCAGCCTGCACCCTCTCCAATCTGGGACCCCTCGAGGGATGTCCGACTGCCTGTTTAGGCCCGATCCCAGTAGGATTGGGCCTAAACGGGCAGTCGCTATCCCTCTCACAATCCAGGACTGCTGGCTCCCAATTGCTCGCCTGCCTGCCTTCCTGATTGCCCCTAACCACTTCTGCCTGCCAACCTGATCACCTTCTAATCACTCCCCTGACAGCCTTATTGATGCCTAACTGCACCCCTGCCAGCCTGATTGCCCCTAACTGCCCTCCCCTGCAGGCCTGGTCACCCCTAACTGCCCACCCCTGCAGGCCTAGTCCCCCACCCAACTACTCTCCCCTGCAGGCTTGGGTATCCCCCCCCAACTGCCCTTCTCTGCAGGCCCAGTGGCCCCCAACTTCCCTCCTCTGCAGGCCTGGTCACCCCTAACTGCCCTCCCCTGCAGGCTTGATCACCCCCAACTGCCCTCCCTTGCAGGCCTGGTCCGTCCCAACTGCCCTCCCCTGCTGGTCATCTTGTGGCAGCCATCTTGTGTCCACATGGGGGCAGGATCTTTGACCACATAGGGGCAGCCATCTTGTGTGTTGGAGTGATGGTCAATTTGCACATTACTCTTTTATTAGATAGGATAGAGGCCTGGTACATGGGTGGGGCCAGCTGGTTTGCCCTGAAGGGTGTCTCAGATCAGGGTTTGGGTTCCCTTGGGGCATGTGGTGGCCTGGGCCAGGGGCCTGTGGTGGTTTGCAGGCCGGCCATGCCCCCCGGTGATCCAAGGGGAGGCCCTGGGATCTGGGATTTATTTATCTTCTATAATTGAAACTTTGTAGCCTTGAGTGGAGACCGGGGCCTTCCAGGGAAACCCAAGCTTCCTGCTCAATCTGTGGCTGCAGCCATCTTGGTTGGGTTAATTTGCATATTCTCTCCTGATTGGCTGGTGGGCATGGCTTGTGGGTGTAGTGGAGTGATGGTTGATTTTCATATTAGACTTTTATTAGATAGGATTGTGATAACTCAAATGAAATATACAAATATCTTTAAATAACATAAATTACCCAAACTAATATAAAATGAAACAGAAAATTTAAATAAATGAAATTGAATTTGTAACTAAATGTCTTTCTACATAGGAAACTTCAGGTCCAGATAGCTATAGCCTACCATACATTTGAGACAAAAAATACTAATTCTACACAAAATCTTTCATAAAATAAAGAAGGAAGAAATATTTCCAAACCTATTTTATGAGATCAGTATTATTCTGAGAGCACACTAGAAAAAGACATTACAAGAAAATAAAGGTGCCAACCAGTATCTCATAAACAGAAACACAAAAATCCTCAATAAAATATTAACAAATCAAATTCTCAGTATACAAAAGGACAATACCCTTTTATTGTACAAACTCTTAGCAAACTAGAAGTAGAAAGGAACTTTCTTATGTGATCCAGGGTATACATGAAAAGCCTTCAATTAAAACCATACTCTGGGGGAAAAAAAAAAAAAAAAAAAAAAAAACTGAATTTTTTTTTCCTAAAATTGAAAATAACTCAAATATGTTCACTCTACTTCTATTCGATATTTTACTGAAAACCTAGCTATTTTATTCAGTTAAGACAAGAAATAAATAAATACAGATTAGAAAAGATGAGTGGTTTTGATCAAAGAGTTGAGAGGGTATTTATAAATTCCTAAGAAATATATATATATATGTAAAAAACACCCACCAAAACTAATAAATGATTCTGTAAAGATATCTATATAGGAGGACAGTATATAAAAACCAGTAGTATCCTAATATGTAAGAAGCCAGGGGTCATCATGACCAAAACAACCCAATGACCACCAAACATCAGGCTGCGTTGTGGAGCGACAAGGCCGGCACAGGGGTTAGTGAGGGATGACCAAACAACTGAACAGCAGGCTGCATGGGGTGACCAGGCTGGCAGGGGGGCAGTTGGGGGCGACCAGGCCAGCGGGGGTGGGGGGGGCAGTTGGGGGCATCAAGGCCGGCAGGGGGGCAGTTGGGGGTGATGAGGCCGGCAGGGGGGCAGTGAGGGGTGACCAGGCCAGCAGGGGGGCAGTTGGGGGCAACCAGGCTGGCAGGGGGGCAATTAGGAGTGGTCATACAGGCAGGCAGGTGAGCAGTTAGGAGCCAGTGGTCCCGGATTGTGAGAGATGTGGACATCCCCCAAGGGGTCCTAGATTGGAGAGGGTGCAGGCTGGGCTGAGGAGACACCCCTGTGCATGAATTTTATGCACCAGGCCTCTAGTTTACATATAACAGCAACAAAAGTTTGAAGGTGAAATAAAAAACACAATTCTACCTAATTAACAACCAAAAAAATCATATTTAGTAATACATTTAACAAAAATATTACACATATTTAGGAATAAATTTAACAAAAATACTCAAAATTACAACCCATTTCTAAGACTAAACAATAAATAAATGAAGAGCAACTAGATAAATGTTTATAGATTGAAGACTCGATTTAGTTAAAATGTCAGTTTTATAAATTGAACTATATATTTAATGCAACTCAAATAAAAAATTCAGCAGTCTTTTTATTTGGCAAAAAATTCAGGTAATGCTAACATTTATATAGAAATGAAAACAACTTAGAATAGCTTAAGGAAATTTTGAAAAAGAAAAATGAAGTTGGAGAACTTAACTCTACATGTTTTCAAGATTACTAGCTAGGGTAATTAGTCAGTACAGTACAGTGAAAACAAAGATAAGTAACTAAATAGTACAGAATAGAGATTTCAGAAAATGACCAACACATATATGATCAATTGATTTTGGTAAATGGTCCAATGTAATTAAATGAGGGACACAGTAAGTTTTCCAGTAATGATGCTAAAGTAATTGGATATTCATATGAAAAATTAAAACTTATTTTTACTTCATACCAAAGAGAGCAATTATAAAAAAAAACTAAAATTATAAAACTTATAGAGGAAAACATGGGTAAAACAATCTTTGTTTTCTTTTTTAGAGAGATCACAAAATGTATGAACCATAAAAAATATGCAAAGAACCACAACTCAATAAAAAGAGAATAGACAGTACAATAAAAAGTGTACAAAAAATTTGAACAGACACTTAACAGTAAACAAATAGATATCTGAAAAGATGCTCCATATCATTACTTCTCAGGGGAATGCTGATTAAAACCACAGTGAGATATCACTATATACCCATTAGAATGTTAGCAAAGATGTTCAGCAATTGGAACTCTCTTATATTCCTTTTACACACTTTGAAAAACCGCTTGGTTTTTCCTAATAAAGTCAACATACACCTATCATAAGACTCAGCATTTTCACTTTTAGGTATTTACCTGAGAGAAACAAAAACCTATGGCCACATAAAAACTTAAATGTAAAGATTCGTACAACTTTGCTCATAACTCCCAATGGAAACTACTCAGATGTGAATGGATAAACAAATTATGGCATATCCAAACAATGGAATGTCACTCAGCAATAAAAGATCTACTGAAGTACATAACATATAAATCTCAAAGGCATTATTTTGAATGAAAGATGCCAGCCACAAAAGAGTATATTTTGTATGATTGCATTTACACAGAAGTTTACAAAATGCAAATTAATCTATTCTGACAGCAAATAAGTGGTTGCCTAAATGCTATGTGTGAAGGATAGGATTGACTGCAAAGAGACCCAGGAAAATTTTGTATGGGTGGAATGTCTGTATCTTATTGCTGTAGTGGTTTCAAGGATGGACATGCTAATGAAAGCTCATAAAACAGTACACTTATCATGGGTGCAGCATTGATTAAAGTCCCTTCCAAATATCTCAAAATTAGGGCAGATTTTTTTTTTATTCACTCTCAACCCCTCATTAAATAGGTCAGGTAAGTTATAGGCCTAGCATAACAAAAATACTAAGAAGTATTTCTGCTAGAAAAGCATGTCATCACACCCTTATCCTATCCTATATAATAAAAGCCTAATAGCTAAGCATCTGGTTGTCCATTCAACCAATCAAAGCATAATATTCTAATGATATGCTAGGGCCATTCAACCACTCGCTATGACGTGCACTGATCACCAGGGGGAAGACAGTCAACCAGTCAACCAGTCACTATGATGTGCACTGACCACCAGGGGGCAGACAGTCCAACTGGTAGGTTAGCTTGCTGCTGGGGTCCAGCCGATCGGGACTAAGCGAGATGGGCTGGACATGCTATGGAGCCTTCCCATGGTCCCTCCTCAGATGGCCAACCTCCTGCGTCCCCGCCCCCCCAATCATGCACTGGTGGGGTCCTTTGGCCTGGCCTGCACCCTCTCAGAATCTGGGCTGAGGGATCCCCCGCTGAGTGCATGAATTTTGTGCACCGGGCCTCTAGTTTTCTTATAATGACCTTTACAAAAGATGATTATTTAGAGCAGTGGTTCTCAACCTTTCTAATGCCGCGACCCTTTAATACAGTTCCTCATGTTGTGGTGACCCCCAACCATAAAATTATTTTCGTTGCTACTTCATAACTGTAATTTTGCTACTGTTATGAATCGTAATGTAAATATCTGTGTTTTCCGATGGTCTTAGGCTCTACAGCAGCGGTTCTCAACCTGTGGGTCATGACTATATGCAGTTATATGTTCCTTTCTTTCTTTTTCCTCTTCTTCTTCTTCTTCGGTGTCATGACCCACAGGTTGAGAACCGCTGCTGTAGAGCCTAAGACCATCGGAAAACACAGATATTTACATTACGATTTATAACAGTAGCAACATTACAGTTATGAAGTAGCAACGAAAATAATTTTATGGTTGGGGTCACCACAACATGAGGAACTGTATTAAAGGGTCGCGGCATTAGAAAGGTTAAGAACCACTGATTTAGAGAGTATTATCTCTCTTTAACATAGTCTTTAAAACAAAGTGCTGTTTTTATATACAAATATTGTAGAATCAGGGATGAACAAAAGAACTGTATTGCTCAAAATAAATGTATTGCTCAAATGCTACTTTAAAAAATACATAGAGTGTGGTGAAAATCTTGGGAAGGTAGAAGCTTGGCAGAGAGGGGTAAAGGGAAGAAAAACAACGGGGGGGGGAGCGGGTAGGACAACATGTAATATGTCAACAGTAAAAAAAATATAAAAATACATAGAAAATGACACATTGTACAATGTGGTTATAAAAACTTTAGTAAAATGTTTCTCATTCCCTTTGAATGTTATTTTCTTTCAGATAACTATCACTTGTTAGATCAGCTCATGACTATTCAAGTCAACTAGTTCCTTAAGAAAGTCTTCCAGAAATCTGAGTGAAGCCAGAGTTATAGGTTAAGAAAGATCTAACTTATTCCAGAGGAGCCAGCCCACAATCTAGTAGATTCTTTACAGAAATAGAATATCAGAAATCTTTCCATTACTGTCCTCGCTTGCCATCTCTTTCATGAAATCCATTCCTTGCATCTTATCACCTCTGATTCTATCATGTGTTCACTTCTCTCTGTGTCTTCATCAGCAGAGGTGAATGTGGCTGTAGTACACGGGGTCTTACAAATCAGGTGAGAGAGTTAAGGCGATATACAGGGCTTGGTATATGTTGGCCCTGGACACCTCCACATTATGCTGGTTGTCCCATGGTAATTATAAATATTATCACATTTCACTCTCAAAAATGCTCTGATTGGTAGGGGAGGAAAAATGGCAGCAGAATAGACAGACGTGTTCCGAGCCTTGTCCTGGAGTAGAAAGAAAGAACAGCTGAGGGTCGCTGGAGGAGTGTTTGTTGGCAAGTTAAGGGACATCTAAACTCCAGAAGAAGGTGGGGGACTGCTAGACGGGGCTCCCCTGACCTGACAGCCCCCACTGTGTCTGGGTCCCCTCCCGGAGCTGCTGGCTTGGATGCAGAATCTGCACCATCTTGAACCGAAAGTGGAGCTTATCGGAAGCCTGAGAATTCACAACTGCGGCACCCACGGAACAGCTGCGAGCCCCAGAACACCGGTCCCCAGTTGGCGCAAACACGTGGATTCAGAGGAACTCTACACTCCACCACGGAAAGGTCAGATTTCGCCTGGGATAAGGTGAGGTCTCTGGTCCCAGCGGGAGAGAGGAACGCGCGTTTTGTGGGAGCTGGAGGACCAGGGAAGTCTGAGCCTAGAAAAATCCGTGGCTATTGGGGCTGGCGTGATCCGTGAATGTGGAAGGGGGTCCTCAGAGCTGCTAACAGAAGGGATCTCTAAAAAGCAACCCATTTTGATCTGACCTGCAGGGAGAGCCTAATAATTTCAAGGTGTGCCGGCTGCTTAGACTTACACGCAGCCCCCGAGTTCGCACACTTGGGCTTTTTCCTCTTGAAATTCTTGCGTCTGATTACTAAGCCCAATACATAGGATCACCCAGTTGGGGACACCCTGGGAGACTGCCGGGGAAAGTTGTTTTTCTGGAACCTGGGGATAGGAGTGGGGAGTGACCATCGGAGAGCCAGCTCTGAGGCAACCCACTCCCACAAACCAGTAGTGAGTGCCACAGGGAAAGAAGGCTCTAACACTGCTTATAGAGGCCATATATAGGCCCGGAAGTCATTCCAGAAACACTGCCACCCAGGGGCTGAATCACAAATTGACTCTTGTGTAATCAAAAATAAAGGAATACGAGAAATTAAGACACACCGCCTGCTTAAAATCAGGACTGGCTTACAACACTGAAGAGCAGTGGAACGCAGGGAACTGCAATACTGTCTGGACTGAGAAACAGGGTGCCAAACAGAACAACAGAGGAAGTGAATGACCTTCACTACTCCACATTTTATTTTTATTTTTTATTTTTTTATATTTTTATTTTCATTTTTTGCATCTTTTACTCAAGAAGCTATTTTTTTTTCTTTTTTCCTGACTTGATTTTACTTTTTTAATTATTACATTTTTATTTTCAATCCGTATTATTACTACTGTTATTTTATCTTTTTTTTTTTAAGTGTCATTTTATTTTCTCTTCATTTTACTTTGGGATTAGTGTTCTACATTCTATTTTCATCTTTCCTTTAGCATCGTTTTACTTTATCTCAACTCTACCTTTATGCCATCACTCTCTTCCTAACCTTCCCCTTTTCGGTGTCCTGTTTATCTTACCCCTTTCCTGCTTCAGATTTCCCCTATTCTTTCTGTTTACCCCGTTAAAATTTCATCCTACTTACATATCTAATCTCTAATCCCCTGCTCCAAGTCCTTACACACCTCTCTCTTCACTGTCTTAACTATCCAAAAAATTGTTTTTCTCTCTGTCCTTTTGTTGTTGTTCGCTTGAATGTTGATTATATTGAATTTTTATGCTTTTTTGTGAAATTGTTTTGCTTATTCTTCTTTTGTTTGTTTATTTTTTGTTTGTCTTGTGCTTCTGTTTTCCCTTGCCTCATTCAATATTAGTTGGTGTTGTAGTTTGTATTAATCCCCAGGTACTTGTTGCTGGCATTTGCTGGGATTAGTGATTGTTTTATTGGAGTTTTATCCCCATATATATAGTTTGTTTCCCTTTCTCTCTTAGTCTCTTTCTTGCTCTCTTACTTTTTTTTCTTTTCCCAATTTCATTTTGACACTCCTTTTTTTTGTTCCTTTCTTCCTTTTCCTCTTCTTCTTTCTCTCCTATCCCCCAATTTGCCTTTCTCTGGTGGTCACCTTTATTGGAGGTTATTAATATTGTGAATACATTTCTGTTCAGTGCCTTGTTTGTTGTACCTGGTAGTGCTGTATTTTGTGCCTTTAAATCAACGCAGGAGAGAGAGAACTACATAACCAGACATCCAGAGAAGAGAGACCATGGGGAGACAAAGACACAGCCCGCATATGAAAGAAAAGCAGGCATCACCAGAAAAGGAAGTAAACGAAATGGAGGCAAGCAACCTTCCAGAGAAAGAATTCAGAGAAATGGTCATAAGGTGGCTGAAAAGAATGGAAGACAAATTCGACAATATAAGCAAGAACCAAGAGGAAATGAAGAAGAACCAAGAAGAAATGAAAAATGACATCGTTGCTGTAAAGAACTCAATAGAAAGCATCAAGAGTAGACTAGAAGAAGCAGAGGACCGCATCAGTGAGCTAGAAGACAAGATGGGAAAAAATACCCAAGTAGAGCAACTTATAGAAAAAAAATTAAAAGGCAGGAGGAGAGCCTAAGGGAACTTTGGGACAACACGAAACAAAACAACATCCACATAATAGGGGTTCCAGAAGGAAAGGAAGCTGAGCAAGGAATAGAAAACCTGTGTGAAGAAATAATGACAGAAGATTTCCCTGATATAGGGAAGAAAAAACCCACACAAATCCAAGAAGCTCACAGAATCCCAAGCAAAATGAACACCAAAAGACCGACGCCAAGGCACATCATAATTAAATTGGCAAACACCAACGACAAAGTAAGAATCTTAAAAGCGGCAAGAGAAAGACAGAAAGTTACAATCAAAGGAACCCCCATCAGACTAGCAACTGATTTCTCAACAGAAACTCATCAGGCCAGAAGGGAATGCAATGAAATATACAAAGTCATGCAAAGGAAGGGTCTGAATCCAAGAATACTGTACCCAGCAAGGCTATCAATCAAAATTGAAGGTGAAATCAGGAGCTTCACATACAAAAAGGACTAAGGGAATTTATTACCACCAAACCAGCAATGCAAGAAATGCTAAAGGGTCTGCTGTAAAAAAAAAAAAAAAAAGAAATAGGAAGCAAAGAAGGAACACAGGGGTAAAGAATAAAAATGGCGAGAAATAAGTACCTATCAATAATAAGTTTGAATGAAAATGGATTATATGCCCCAATCAAAAGACATAGGGTAACGGATTGGATAAGAAAACAAGACCCATATATCTGCTGTCTATAAGAAACCCACCTCAAAAAAAAAGATGCACCCAGACTGAGGGTAAAGGGATGGAAAAAGGTTTTCCAGGCAAATGGAACTGAAACAAAAGCTGGGGTAGCAATACTTATATCTGACAAATTAGATCTCAAAGTGAAAGACATAACAAGAGATAAGGAAGGCCACTTCATAATACTAAAGGGAGCAATCCAACAAGAAGAAATAACTCTGGTAAACATATATGCACCCAATACAGGAGCAATACAATCATAGTAGGAAACTTTAATACCCCACTATCACCATTGGACAAATCCTCTAAACAAAAAATCAGCAAAGAAACATCAATCCTAAATGACTCACTAGACCAGATGGAATTAATTGACATCTTCAGAACATTTCACCCCAAAGCCACAGAATATACATTCTTCTCAAGTGCACATGGGTCATTTTCAAAGATAGACCATATGTTGGGACATAGGCAAAGTCTCTTCAAATTCAAGAAGATAGAAATCATATCAAGCATCTTCTCAGACCACAGTGGCATAAAACTGGAAATCAACTACAATAAAAACAACCCAAAGAAATCAAACACATGGAGACTAAACAGCATGCTATTAAACAATGATTGGGTTACCAGAGAGATCAAGGAAGAAATAAAAAACATCATGTCAACAAATGACAATGAAAACACTACAATCCAAAATCTATGGGACATAGCGAAAGCAGTCTTGGGAGGGAAGTTCATAGCTCTACAAGCCTACTGCAAAAAACAAGAAACAATGGTAATAAATTACCTAACCCAACAACACAAAGAGTTAGAAAAAGAGCAACAAGAAAAGTTCAGTGGAAGCAGAAGGAAGGAAATAATAAAGCTCAGAACAGAGATAAATGACCTAGAGACCAAAGAAACAATACAAAAGATCAACAAAACCAAGAGCTGGTTCTTTGAAAGGATAAACAAGATTGATGAACCTCTAGCCAGGCTCACCAAGAAGCAAAGAGAGAGGACCCAAATAAACAAAATCAGAAATGAAAGAGGTGAAATAACAACAGATCCTGCCAAAATACAAAGGATTGTTAAAAAATACTATGAACAACTCTATTCCAACAAACTGGAAAACCTGGAGGAAATGGACATATTTCTAGAAAAATATAACTTTCCAAAACTCAATCAGGAAGAATCTAAACAGCTCAATATTCCAGTAACTATGGAAGAAATTGAAGCAGTCATCAAAAAGCTTCCGGCAAACAAAAGCCCGGGGCCAGATGGCTTCACAGGAGAGTTTTACCAAACATTCAAGGAAGAACTAAAACCTATCCTCCTCAGACTATTCCAAAAAATTCAAGAGGAAGGAACACTTCCAAGCTCCTTCTCTGAAGCAACATCACCCTAATACCAAAACCAGATAAAGACAACACAATGAAGGAGAATTACAGCCAATATCCCTCATGAATGTAGATGCCAAAATCCTCAACAAAATCCTAGCAAATCGGATCCAGCAGTACATCAGAAAGATCATACACCATGACCAAGTAGGGTTTATCCCAGGAATGCAAGGATGGTACAATATCCACAAATCAATAAATGTGATTCTTCACATAAACAAATTGAGAGATAAAAATCACAGAGTCATATCAATTGATGCAGAAAAAGCATTTGACAAAATCCAACACCCTTTCCTGATAAAAACTCTCAACAAGGTGGGAATAGAAGGATCATACCTCAACATAATAAAAGCTATATATGATAAACCCACAGCTAACATCATATTCAATGGGCAAAAACTAAAACCATTTCCCCTAAAAACAGGAACAAGACAGGGATGCCCACTCTCACCACTCCTGTTCAACATAGTACTGGAAGTATTAGCCATTTCAATTAGACAAGAAGAAGAAATAAAAGGCATCCAAATTGGAAAAGAAGAAGTAAAGCTGTCCTTATTTGCAGATGACATGATATTGTACATAAAAAACCCGAAAGACTCCATCAAAAAACTAACAGACTTAATAAATGAATTCGGCAATATAGCAGGATACAAAATTAACACCAAGAAATCTATGGCATTTCTATACACCAATAGTGAACTTACAGAAAGAGAGACTAAAAAAGCAATCCCATTTACCATTGCACCAAAAAAATTAAGATACTTAGGAATAAACCTAACCAAGGAGGTAAAAGACCTATACGCGGAAAACTACAGGACACTGAAAAAAGAGATAGAGGAAGATGTAAACAGATGGAAGAACATACCATGTTCATGGATTGGTAGAATCAACATCATTAAAATGTCCATACTACCCAAAGCAATCTATAGATTCAATGCACTCCCCATTAAAATACCAACGGCATATTTCACAGACCTAGAAAGAACTCTCCAAAAATTCATCTGGAATAAAAAAAGACCCCCAATAGCCACAGCAATCCTGAGAAAGAAGAGTAAAGTAGGAGGGATCTCAATACCAGATTTCAAGCTGTATTACAAAGCCACTGTCCTCAAAAGAGCCTGGTACTGGCACAAGAACAGACATATAGACCAATGGAATAGAATAGACAACCCAGATATCGACCCAAACCACTATGCGCAATTAATATTTGACAAAGGAGGCATGAACATACAATGGAGTCAAGACAGTCTCTTCAATAAATGGTGTTGGGAAAATTGGACAAATACATGCAAAAAAATGAAACTAGATCACCAACTTACACCATACACAAAAATAAACTCAAAATGGATACAGGACTTAAATATAAGACGGGAAACCATAAAAATACTAGAGGAATCCACAGGCAGCAAAATCTCAGACATATGCCGAAAGAACTTCTTCACTGATACTGCCCCTAAGGCAACGGAAGCCAAAGAGAAAATAAACAAATGGGACTACATCAAAATAAAAAGCTTTTTCACAGCAAAAGAAACCATCAACAAAACAACAAGAAATCCCACTGTATGGGAGAACGCATTTGCAAATGTTATCACTGATAAAGGTTTAATCTCCAACATCTACAGGCAGCTTATACGACTTAATAAAAGGAAGATAAATGATCCAATAAAAAAATGGGCAACGGACCTAAATAGAATCTTTTCGAAAGAAGACAGAAGGAAGGCCAAGAGTCACATGAAAACATGCTCAAAGTCACTAATTATCAGAGAGATGCAAATCAAAACAACAATGCGATACCATCTCACACCTGTCAGAATGGCTATCATCAACAAATCAACAAACGACAAGTGTTGGCGAGGATGCGGAGAAAAAGGAACCCTCGTGCACTGCTGGTGGGAATGCAGACTGGTGCAGCCACTGTGGAGAACAGTATGGAGTTTCCTCAAAAAACTGAAAATGGAACTCCCATTTGACCCAGTAATCCCACTCCTAGGAATATATCCTAAGAAACTAGAAACACCAATCAGAAAGGATATATGCATCCCTATGTTCATAGCGGCACAATTTGCAATAGCTAAGATTTGGAAACAGCCTTGGTGCCCGTCAGCAGATGACTGGATCAGAAAACTATGGTACATCTACACAATGGAATACTATGCTGCCATAAAAAAGAAGGAATTACTACCATTTGTAGGCATCTGGATGGAATTAGAGAACATTATGCTAAGTGAAATAAGCCAGTCAATGAAAGAAAAATACCACATGATCTCACTCATTTGGGGATAATGAAAAACATTATAAACTGATGATCAAAAAGATAGATACAGAGGCAGTAAAGCATCAAACAGACTGTCAAATTACAGTGGGAAGTTTAGGGAGAGGTGGGGGGAAATAAGAGATCAACTGAAGGACTTATATGCATGCATATAAGAGTAACCAACGGATGCAAAACATTGGGGGGTGAGGGCATGTATGGGAGTGGTGTCGGGGGGCGGGGGCAATGGTAAGATATGTACACATATAATACCTTAATAAAAAAATTAAAAAAATTCAAAGTCAACAATGAAAAAAAAAAGTGCTCTGATTTAAATGAAAAATTATACACTCACCCTAATATAGACCTTAAAGACCTTCATAAGTCAGACTTTTACTCTATGATGGAAAGCACTGGAGATATTTTTGTAAAATATCAATTTAATTAAAATCATTTATTTAACCAAGTTGGTAGTGCATGGATATTTTCAAATTTAAAGATGCAAAAGTATATAGAAGTGTGTAGAGTAACTGCAAGCCCTTTCTCTCACCCCTGAGTACCAGGAATCCCATTTTCCTTCCTCCCAGCAACCATGGCTATTAGTGCACCTGGAATCCCATTTCCCTTCCTCCAAGCAACCACTGCTATTAGTATCTAAGTATCTTCTTTTAAAATTACATTTTATTTTATTTTTTAAATTCTTCATTGTTTAAAGTATTACATATGTCTCCTTTTAATCCCACTGACCTCTTCCCGGCCGTTCCCACCCCCCCTCCCCCAGCATGTGCCCTCACCCCCCTAGTGTCTGTCTGTGTCCATTGGTTATGTTTACATGCATGCATACAAGTCCTACGGTTGATCTCTTACAGCCCCCTCCCCGCAACCCCCCCTTGCCTTCCCTCTGAGGTTGGATGATCTGTTCAATGCTTCTATGTCTCTGGATCTATTTTTGTTCATGAGTTTATGCTGTTCATTATATTCCACATATGAGTGAGTTCATGTGATATTTATCTTTCTCTGACTGGCTTATTTCACTTATCATAATGCTCTCCAGGTCCATCCATGCTGTTGCAAATGATGAGTTCCTTTTTTTTTATAGCAGCATAGTATTTCATTGTGTAGATGTACCACCGTTTTTTAATCCACTCATCTGCTGATGGGCACTTAGATTGTTTCCAAATTTTAGCTATTGTAAATTGTGCTGCTATGAACACAGGGGTACATATGTCCTTTCTGACTGGTGTTTCTGATTTCTAGGGATATATTCCTAGAAGTGGGATTACTGGGTCAAATGGGAGTCTAGGTTATGTCAGTGTTTTGACTAGAAGAGTGACATAATCTGACTTCTATTTCTAATGCACCACTCAGGGTGCTGTATAGGTTTGGACAATCCCTTGACTTTTTTCATCCAGCCCCCGAAACCTCTTACCCTCTGATAGCAGTCTGTCCCATGTAACCATGTCTCTGATTCTATTTTGTTTGTCAATTTATTTTATTCATTATATTCCACATCTAAATGAGATCTTATGGTATTTGTCTTTCTCTGATGGTCTTATTTCACTTAGCATTATAATCTCCAGGTCCATCCATGTTGTTGCAAAAGGTATGATTTCCTATTTTACTTTATTTTATTGTGCAAATGTACCACAGTTTTTTTGTCCACATATATAACACATAGATGGTAGGGGGTGGGAGGATAAGTGGAGGTAGGCAAAGGGGTTAGAGAATGGGGATGGAAAGATACTTTGCTTGGGGTGATGGGCACACAATGCAGTGTGCAGATAATGTTTTGTTTAGTTGTACACTTGAAACTTGTATGGTTTTGTAAACCAATGTCACACCAATAAATTAATTAAAAGATGCTGAGGTAGAAGCATGGGGAAAGTTAGGAAGTTATTACAATAATCCAGGTAAGCAAAGAACTTCTTTAACTTGGATACTCAAATGCATGAGGGAATAGAAATATGTATTTTTTTTAACTTTAGAAAGAATGAACATCTATATTTTTGGGTTAAAACAGCTTTCCCTACTCCCAACAATCAGCATTTGAATTTTTCCTTAATAGTATTTAATACCACTCATAACTATAAATTTTGTGGTCATTTGTTTAAAATTGTCTTACAGTTTAAGCTTCTTGAGGACAGGAACCATGTATTTTTCTTTAATGAGGGTATATCAGTGCCTTTTATGGAAATGACACTTAAGAACAAATTTTGAATGAATAAATAAATGAATCAATGAAGAAATCACAAGTCCTTCAGTCTTGCTAGTCTTCTGACAGAAAAAATCTAAGAGCAACTAATCTCCCCTCCTCATCCTCCCATCAACCTGGGATTCTTTAAGATTAATTAATATGTGGGTGGAAATAAAGAAAAAAATGTAAACTACTTTCTCATATGCATAAAATAAAAGAAAACTAGGGAGGCAGGATTAGGAGATATAGTATAACTAAGCAGTTTTATATTTACTCAAATAATAGATAGGTATATTACAAAAGATTTAGAAATAGGCATTAGAAATAATCTAAATTTATGTTTATAATATATTTTACATTATTAATGTATAGGCTGTAAACTGTCTTTAAAACTATTTCACTAAATTGTCAGAAATAGGTATTAATATACACATAAGAATATTTTAAGTGTTGAAGCAAAGCATTGCTTGGAATACTACTCTGCCATAAAAAAGAGAAAATATTTCCATTTCAACAACATAGATATATCTTGAGGGTATTATGCTAAGTGAAATAACTTAGACAAAAAAAGGGGCAAAAACATGATTTTACTCATATAAAACAAAAAAGTAACCAATAGCCCAGCTGATGTTGCTCAGTGGTTGACTGTTCACCTATGAACCAGGAGGTCATGGTTCCATTCCAGGTCAGGGCATATGCCCAGGTTGTGGGTTCGATCACCAGTGTGGGGCATGCAGGAGGTAGCTGATCAATGATTCTCTTTTATCATTGATGTTTCTCTCTCCCCTTTTCCCTTCCTCTCTGAAATGATTAAAAATATAGTTTAAAAAAGGTAACAAATAAACAAAACAAAAACAAATTCATAGATATGATAGAATGGTGGTTACCAGAAAGGAAAGGAGGTGGGAAGAGTGCTAAATGGGAAAGGGGGCAAATGTATGGTAATGGATGGAAAGTAGACATTTGGTGGTGACCACAAAATTGAGTATACAGATATAAAATTATAATATTGTATACCTGGAATTTATATAATGTTATTAACCAATCTATCCTATATAATAAAAGTGTAGGTGGTGTCATGCCCTCGCGTGATGCCCTCGCGTGACATCATCACAAGATGGCTGCCACAAATGGCCGCCACAAGATGGCCACCACAAGATGGCTGGCAGGGGAGGGCAGTTGTGGGTGATCAGGCCAGCAGGTGAGGGCAGAAGGGGTCCATCAGGCGGGCAGGGGAGGTCAGTTGGGGGCAACCTGGCCAGCAGGGGAGGGCAGTTGGGGGTGATTGGGCCGGCAGGGGAGCAGTTAGGCATCAATCAGGCCAGCAGGAGAGCAGTTAAGAGGTGATCAGGCTGGCAGGCAGGTGAGTGGTTAGGAGCCAGCAGTTCCGGATTGTGAGAGGGGTGTCTGACTGTGGGATCGGGCCTAAACTGGCAGTCAGAGATTCCCCCAAGGGGTCCCAGATTGGAGAGCGTGCAGCCCTGGCTGAGAGACATCCCCCTCCTATGCATGAATTTCATGCACCGGGCCTCTGAGGGACATCCCCCTCCTATGCATGAATTTCATGCACTGGGCCTCTGAGGGACATCCCCCTCCTATGCATGAATTTCATGCACTGGGCCTCTGAGGGACATCCCCCTCCTATGCATGAATTTCATGCACCGGGCCTCTAGTGTGTGTGTGTGTGTGTGTGTGTGTGTGTGTGTGTGTGTGTGTGTATATATATATATATATATATATATATATATATATATATATCAGTAAAAGGCTAATATGCAAAGTGTCCCCTCGGGAGTTTGAGCAGGAGACTGGGAGTTCAGTTGCTTGCTATGATGTGTGCTGAACACCGGGGTGGCATGGAACATGGTGGGCGACCAGCAGTGGCAGCGGGGTGCTGAAGAAGTGAGGGAAGGAGGGGCGGGGGGGAGCAGGGAGAACCACACACATGGGTGGCAAGGAAAGGAGGAGGTGAGGAGGCCAGGAGGCAGGGAACCTGATCAGCCCTGGTCGCTGGCCAGGCATAGGGACCCTACCCATGCACAAATTTTGTGCACCAGGCCTCTAGTGTTACATAAATTAAAAAAGAAAAGCATTGCTATACATTTTAGTTTTAAGGAGAGAAATATTCTTTTTATTTTCTTGGGTCACATGTGGAAGCATCTTTATCCTTTATATACGTTATTGTTCTATTGCAATGTTTCTCTCTGGTCTTGTGAGCATGACCAAGTCAGCATAGAGAGAAGAGGTAACGAAATCAAGTACTGGCATAAGCACATATCAATTCTCCACAAATGCAGAGGCTAGGAATTGTAGTTCATTCATTGATAATTCCTGATAATTCCCCTGTACTTTGTTTAAACCATTAAACCACGTAAGTAACATACTCTTTCTCTTCCTTGGAAGTCACCCATGTTCAGCTAGGTGGAATAAAAACATTTTACTGTTGGATGCAGCCACTTCCTCTTTGTAAAGATGAGGAGACAGAGGCCTAAGAAGATTAAGTAACAGAGTCTGTGGATAATTAGGGATTAGGGTGGATATATACTGATATTGAAGCAAATGCCTCTTGCTTCTTTTCTTTTATAGTAAAAAAAAATACAGATACTAAGACTCTTTGTACAATAATGATTTTTTAAAAACACAAGAAATAGAAAATACATATGCAGTTAAAAAAGAACTGAAGCAAAGGTGGAAAGTAAAGAATATGCCAGTTCCAAGAGGTTAGAAACAATATGTTTTAATTTCTCATGATCCAGAGAGCCTAAAACAATACTATGTTCATCATGGGCTACTTAATCAAAGCACACTTTCTAATTTACCAGTTGAATATCTACTACATGGTCATTCTCTTGATGGGCAATATATGGCTTTTTCATTTTTCAATTTCTCATAGGTTAGCATGGTTGATACTCAGTAAACATTTATAATAAATTGAGCAAATATCCAGTGTCATCTTTTCAGAAAGCATTACTTGTATTTTTATGGTGACTTTGTATTTTGGCATCATGTGCAATTTTGTCTGTTTGTGTGTCTGTGTAAAATAACAGTGTTTACGCTCTCCATAAAGTATACTCCGTTTCAACACCTGTGCAATTATAAGGTGAAAACTAGTCCCCAATGCCACAAGAGCTAAATGACAAATGCAGAACTACTGTGAAAAAATTTTGCTCTTGAGATTGTAATGTCATAGCACTTCAGCGAGGTAAGAAGAAACAATAATCTGATATTCTTTATGCTTAGATATCAGAATTTGGGGTTATTCCTAGTTCCTTTTCTATTGAAAAAATAGATAGGGTAAAATCTAACTAAAGCGACTTCAGTGTTATTCAATATTTATTAATGGTGAAAGGATATAACTACAGCAATCTATAGAATTATGGATTGATTACTGGTTCAAATGACGGAGTCCTACAGTGAAACCCATGATTTCACATTACATTCTGTAAGAGATAATGGCAGTTCTTCACATATAATGGTATTGCTAGCCCAGAATCTTGTTACCACTCCTAGTTTGAGAGGTTCTGCTTATCCTCACTCATTCTTATTTTGAATCAGGAAGACCCCCACCCCCCTGCAAAGGTTTATAGGCCTTTATTCTTCACACATGAGATTTTGGTCAATTAGAAACTGAGTAGAACATTTAAGAGTTTAAGTAGAAAGGTAAAATTTGAATGAATCTTTAAAAAATTAAAGCAACGTGCTGTGGTTTGACTTGCATTTAGCTCTTTGTAGCTATTTCTAGTCACTGATTCTATGGAAAGTAGCTTCAGAGTTACTTGCTTGTTACTGGGCAACCATTTATTCCAATTATAACTGAAATGTCCCTAGTAGACAGTTACTGGTAGATAAAAACAGATTTTTAAAAATGAACTATTAAATCCATAGTATTATCTCTTGTTGTATGAGACAGAAATTATTCTAACAATTGACATTTTCTAATGTTCCAAGGTCTTTTTAGACATTTAAAGCGATCGGGGAGCATTGGTGAGGACTCAGGGGAGGAGAGCACAGTTCAGAGCTATTAAGTATAAAAATGACACAATTAGAATAGCTACAGAGTCTAGCAGCCAGATTTTACCAGTGTATGGAATGCCACATTCTTGATCAGATGCAAATGGCATCCAATCTTCCCACATTTATAGGAGACTTTTTCTCTAGAAAACATTGCTAATGGACAATGGGTAACTGCATTTTTTTATGTTCTCCCATTACATTTTTAATTATCTGTTAAAAACCAAAACCAAATTATCATAGTTTATAAACACTGGAGAACAACAGAAAATATCCCTTGACATTTTATGTGTTTTTAAAAGCAGAGAGAGAGAATCTTTGCTCCCAAGGTTCATTTTTTAATCTATTTTTATTTATTTCAGAGAAGAAGGGAGAGAGAGATTGAAACATCATGCTGAGAGAGAATCATTGATCAGCTGCCTCCTACTGGGGACCGAGCCTGCAACCCAGGCATGTGCCATGACCAGGAATCTAACTGTGACCTCCTGGTTCATAAGTCTACACTGGCCATGCTGTTCCTAAGATTCTTGACACAAATCCAAGCAAACTTATTGACAAGTCTAAATCTTTCCATGTGTCTACTAGCTTATGAGGCTAGAATCTGGGTAATCTCAAAAAAAGTTTGCCACATGGATATATTCTCAAATGACATGTTTGGTTTACAAGAAAGAGAAGATTTCTGTTTTCTCCCTTCTTTATAATATAATGCAGTTGAAAATTTACTGACCATAGTTGCAAATTGACATCAACAACATTTACATGCACAAAAGGAATAGAGGTACATTGATGGTAAGAGATTTAGCCTGCTGAACTTTATCTCATAGTCAACAGTCATGTGTTTTGAAATGTGTCTTAAATGACTTGATCAGCTTTAATAGTAGTAAAAATAGCTAGTTTCTGAAAATTTACACCATCTAGCTTCAGTTTCTCCTCATAACAGAACAACAGGCACGAACACTGTCAGTACCAGCACCAAGCAGAGTGTACAGAAATACTTGTTGGATTTAATTGGGTTGAATTAAAATTAGTCCTTTTAAAGAATAAAGTTAGTATCTCAAGTTCAAAGTCCCTAAATGATCGAGGTTCTCCACAGTTGACTGTCTAATCAACTCCTGGCTAGTTCCAGATGAAAGATATTAAAATACCTTTACTCAGCACTCACTTTAGTCTGTTTCATTATCTGTACTCAGGAAGTCTTGAACAATTACAGTGTAACTTAAAAAAAGTTTCATCATTGCACTTCCTGTTTGATAAGTAAACAACAAAACAGTTATGGTCTCTCACACACCTATTAAAACCCATAAAACCTCTGCAAGGAAGTAACTTGGACAACTCAAGAATTCTCCCTGACAGGACACTGAAACAACAACCCTAAAAGATCAACAAATTGCCACAGTGTGACAATCTTAGCCCTGTTGCAACTGGGCAGCTAGTCAATTCGCAGAGAGAAGCATCATCAGGGGACACAGGAATGCTGTTATCACCCATTATAAGTATGACGCGAAGGTCACATATCAGGCAATTACACCTTTTCATTACATGCTAACCCCTCACGGCAGGGAAGCTACGCTTATGATTGCATTAGACAGACAAAGCCTTCAGCTCTTTTTAAAAAAATAAAAAGGAAAAAGCAAAAGAAAAGATTTTTAAAAATTAAATTCGTTTTCTTACCAGCACGTTGCAGCACCAACTCGCTCACAGGAATGTTGCCTTTACAGGTTTCTCTTTTAATTATCCTGGAAGCAGGGTGGGGGGAAAGTAAAGAAGAGGAAGCAGGGTGGTTAAATTAGCGTGCTGGAATCTTTTCAGTTTGTCGCAGAGTAGAAAAATAAAAAAGGGGAAAAAAGGCTCAGTAATTTAAATTTGCTCTCAGTTCAGTCTGCATCGTTGGGTCCCGCCCCTTCTTCCTGCTGGGTTCCACTACCTGCAAGCCTGGAATTGACAGCTACTGTGCAAACAAAAAAAGGCAACAAGCATGCTGGGACCATTCTGTCTGCAGCTTGGGTCTCACTTGTCCTGAAAACTAAAAATCATCAGTGGAAAGGTATTCTACATTTTCTATTTGAAGCATCTGCATGTAATTCCCTTCCATTTTAATTGATTCACCATAGCTCGTGGTAATGGGGTCTGATTAGTGGTTGGGTGTTTTTCCTTTTCCTTTTGTCTTTTTCTAAAGCTGAATAATAATTATAGTTATTATTATTATTTGTATTTTTGTTATTGTTACCTGTTTACTGCTGTCCTTTGCATTTCTTACTGTCCTGTCCTCTCTTCCAAGACACATTCTCTCCTGACTTTTCCTTTCATTCATAAACACTGAAATTTCCAGGAATGATGGGAATGTCAATATTACCAGGGCTTTTCCTTCTCCTTTGATATCTCTTTTTTAAGCATGTAGTGTTGAGAATTATTCAAGGAACAGAGGGCCTAGAAAGATTCTATAACACCAGAAACTTCTCAGAAGGATCAAATATTAATGCAAATAGCCTTTGCAACCAAATCCAAAATGTTCATTTTCATATTTATGATTTGGAGAAAGATCTAAAAATCATATAGATAAATGTGGTCTACTCTGCCAATTTAACTTCAGCTGAGTCCAATAGAAAACCACTTTAATTTTAGCAACAAACATAAAACTGTTTCTTAATGTGCAGCACATCATACAGCCCACCCTTCTGCCAGAATGTAAATCGCTTACCCAGAATTTACAACGAGTTTTTTTGGTTGTTTTCTAAAAGTTCATTTCAGATGAGGCTATTATGGACTACATTGGTACTGAAGTTATTTCAAGCGTGCATGTAGTATGGATTACCTATAGGTTTGCCTCCTTATCGGAAGCACTGATTCTGTAATGGTACATAGCATTGTTTCTCCTATTAAGATTTGAATTTTTGCTAGACCATTTTATTGTTTTAACATGAGTTCCATGCTGATAGATGTTTCCTGTCATTTAGTTGGGGGGTGGGGTGATTGGCGAGTAAAAGACAAAATGCACATGTTCTTTGCAAGGGATGAAAACATGAAAGTTACTCTTATTGACACAACAGCATTTAATCTACTTTTGTCTCTTAGTTCTTAAATATATATATATTTTTTAAAATTCTTATCCCTACCTCAAGCCATTTAAATGAACTTCACTATTTCTGCATAACTTGTAGAACCCTGAAAGCCAAGCATGGGTATGACTTAATGGACTTTAATGCGCTTTATAAATATATTTAGAATCTCCTATTTTACAGGTTAGATAAATGAAACAGTGTGAACTTACTGTTATATGTTACATCTGATATGCTTGACCCAATTTACCTGAGAGGAGGTGAGTTACAGCAAAGTGCCTTTTGTCATATAAGGTAACATATTCATAGGATTCAGGGGTTGGGACATGAACATTGGTGAAGGGGGGCATTTTTTTTCCTTTTGAAATTTTTAATTTAAGTCAGATTTTTAAAAAGAGAAATGATTAATAATATAAATTAAATATACATGATTTAGTTTCATAAATGGGTAAAAAATTAACAGAGTAGCAGATATCTATGCTGTCATTGAGATCTCAATATAAAATCAAACCAACTAAAAATTGAAAGGACCATGGAAGCAAATAACAAAATGAATATTTTTCTTGTATTAAAACCTTTATCTGGATTATTTCTTTTTCTACAACAAATGCCTTTGCTAGACTCCCACAAACAGCTGTAGGGTAGAAAAATAAGGCAGGTCAAGTACTCAAGAAGCCGTGTTAACTTCCCAGGTAGTTAGGCAATCAGCTTTAATGAAGCAGTGGTAAATTACACCAATGTACTAATTATGGTACTTTGTCACAGCATAAAATGCAATAAAACCAACACATGCCTTGGCTTGGAAAGTGTTATGTGTATATTTTTCAAAAGATTTAATTGGGAAGAGATTTTATTTTCCTGAAGCATTCTGTAATTTCATGTGACATTTTCTCAATACTTTTCTTTTAAAAAGGAGGGCCAGAAAGATATGTAGAGCTGATAATCTGTAGAAGAAAAAATTACAAAGAAGAAAAAATATCTAGAAGAAAAAAATACATAGAGCTGAAAAAAATGATAATGTTTCTTTTAAACTGGTATCTCACTTTGTAGTTACAAATTTTTATGACCAATACTAGAGACCCTGTGCATGAATTCATGCACCAGTGGGGTCCCTCAGCTTGGCCTGTGGAATCGGGCCAAAACCGGCTCTCAGACATCCCCTGAGGAGTCCCAGATTGTGAGAGGGCACAGGCCAGGCTGAGGGACCCACTGGTGCACAATTGGGCCTGGGAGGGATGTGGGAGGTTAGCCAGCTGGGAAGGGACCCTGGGAGGACTCCAGGGTGTGTCCAGCCCATCTCGCTCAGTCCTGATCAGCCAGACCCCAGCAGCAAGCTAACTTACCAGTCGGAGCATCTGCCCCCTGGTGGTCAGTGCACGTCATAGACTGGTCAACTGGTCGATTGTCTGCGCCCCTGGTTGTCAGTGCATGTCATAGTGAGCGGTTGAGTGGCCTTAGCATATCATTAGCATATTACACTTTGGTTGATTGGATGACCAGATGACTGGACACTTAGCATATTAGGCTTTTATTATATAGGATGCTAATATTAAATACTTAGGTATTATTGTAACATAACACTTAAATAATATCCTCTTTATAATACAAAAGCCTAAGCAACCATTATGGCTGAACAACCAGAATGATCAGAATGACCAGAACAACCGGTTGACCAGTTGCTATGGCATGCACTGACCACCAGGGGGCTGACGCTCAATACAGGAGTTTCCCCCTGGTGGTCAGTGCACTCCCACAGTCAACCCTCCCATGGCCAGCCAACCTCCCCCAGTCCCTCTCCCAAGCCAGCAAACCTCTCGTGGTCCCTCTCCCATCTCTCGCCCCATCCAGCAGGCCCCATCTGGCAGGGCCAGTCCAGCAGCTGGCAGGCCCCAGCCAGCCCGGCCCCAATTGGGACTTGGTGAGACAGCCCCAATAGGCTCTGATCTCTGACAAGGCCTAGGGACCCCACCTGTGCACGAATTTTGTGCACCAGGCCTCTAGTATATAATAAAAGGCTAATACACAAATCAACCGAACAGTGGAATGACTGGTCGCCATGATGCACACTGACCACCAGGGCGCAGACACTCAATGCAGGAGCTGCCCCCTGATGGTCAGTGCACTCCCACAGGGGGAGCGCCTCTCAGCCAGAAGCCCTGAGCTGGGCTCATGGCTGGCAAGTGCAGCGGCGGTGGCGGGAGCCGCTCTTGCCTCTGCGGCAGTGCTAAGGATGTCAGACTGCCAGCTTAGGCCCAGGAGCAGGCCTAAGCCAGCAATTGGACATCCCCCAATGGCTCCTGGACTGCGAGAGGGCAGAGGCCTGGCTGAGGGCCCCCCCCCACACACACACACACACAAGTGCATGAATTTTGTGCACCGGGCCTCTAGTTTTAGATAATATACAAATATGCATAGAGCAGCACATGTTGGCTTGTGTTCTGAAAATCTGTTTTATTTTATTTTATTTTATTTTATTTTATTTTATTTTATTTTATTTTATTTTATTTTATTTTATTTATATATTTGTATTGATTTCAGAGAGGAAGAGAAAGGGAAAGAGAAATAGAAACATAAATCGTGAGAGAGAATCATTGATTGGCTTCTTTCTGCAAGCCCCCCACTGGAGATCAAGCCCGCAACCTGGGCATGTGCCCTGATCAGGAATCAAACTGTGACTTCCTGGTTAATAGGTTGATGGTCAAAAACTGGGTTTTAAAAATATCTGTTTTAAATGAAGAAGAAAGAATATTTTTTATGGTTCTCATTGCTAATTGCAATTAGCAGAATATTAGTCTTAATCAATTAAAAAGTCCTGACATTGAACTTTAGAGAAGGAACAATCTTTAGTAAATGTTTGTGTGCAGAGAAGCTTAACATCAGGGTGGGCTGATTTTTTAAGTACAATACATTTTACCTTTTGAGTTATAATTGACAATGAAATATTTTTCAAACTTATTGCATATTTTAAAATTACTTTTATTGCTTTTTGGTAAATGTCTCCCTCATTCTAAATCAACTGTCTTCAGTGTGATTTTACTATTTTGTCTTTGGGGCTGCAAAACACTGACTAGTGCATGATATATTGTGACCCTGATGTCTTAATGACTATAACAGTAAGTGAATAATGTTTTTGTTAATTTCAATAGAATTCTGAGAAAATTCTCATATTTATTGTAACACATAGCTGTCATTATTAATCCCTTTAAAACTGAATAACCAGGAAAATATCTTACCAATGTCATAAAAATGGTTTACTACTCTTAGGTTATCTTTTGAACAATATTTCCATTGTTAAATTAATTTTATTAAATTTATGAAAAAATTAATGTCAGTTTTAAAAAATACACACACAGCCCTAGCTGGTATGGCTTAGTTGGTTGGAGCATCACCCTGTGTAGCAGAAGATGTTGGGTTTGATTCCAGGTCAGGGCACTTACTTAGGTTGTAGGTTCCATCCCTCTGGGGCACATATGGAAGGCAACCAATTGATATTCTCTCTCACAAAGATGCCTCTCTTTCTCTCTCTCTCTCTCTCTCTCTCTCTCTCTCTCTGTTCTTCCTCTTCTTCTTCTTCTTCTTCTTCTTCTTCTTCTTCTTCTTCTTCTTCTTCTTCTTCTTCTTCTTCTTCTTCTTCTTCTCTCTCTTTCTCTCCCTCTTTAAAATCAATAAAAAAATACACACACACATAGAATTCCAGATATTAAGAGATTTTCACAATCATTTTATTTGGGAACAAGTACATACAGGGTTGTGGACAGTATAGTCTGGGTATGTAGATTATAATCAGATCACCTCTGAAATTTATATTTAGCTTAGGATAGAACAAATACCAGAAGGATATTTTAAACCTCCATAGGTCATGTCTATCTTGCTACCTGCTGCATTCTTACATAGAGAAGCAAACATACTACAAATGGATTACACTTTCAGAGTGAATTCTATTCCAAAGAGAAAGGCAGCCATATGAGAGGGGCTCAAATCATTAAACCTCATGTTCCCTTTTCTAGAGGCGCCAGGAACAGGTGATGTACAAAGTATAATTGCCATTTTATAATGGGAAACAATATTAATTTGTATTTCTGAACTTAAAGTATATATTACTCCTCTAATAGGTATAATAAATACAAGATATAACCAGAGAACCATGTAAGCCATGGAAAATATAAACAATAATACCTGATTCTGAGACATATGTAAAGAACTAGAACATTTTATAGAAAAGTGCATTACCTGGTTAAACAGGCTGCTAGAATTTTGCAGAGCATATTGGAGAGAAGCAATACAAATTCCTTACAAGTCAGTTATAAGACATTGTATTTTGAGAAAGTTAAGTGAAAGTAAAAGCCCAAGGAAACTGCAATCCCTATACTGACCAAGGTCAGAACAGAATGACATGGAGCTCATTGAATAGTATCAGTAGAACCATTTGGTGCCAAAGAGGAGAGGTGACTTCTCACTTAGATAAGAGGTGGATAACAGCACTATTTATTCTGTGGGGGCTGCAGGGAGCTTCAAATTTAGCATAGTCAGTGAGATGGCGAGGCCAGTTGGAACATGTTTATTCAAAAACTTGGTTGGAGAAAGTAGGGAAGATGGCCAATATCTCTGGGTTTAGCTCTCAGGTAAGTGATCAGTGGAGAAACATAGTGATGAAAATCATGAGCCTATAACAGAAAGCACATAATGATGAGATCTTCAAGAGAATGCCAGGAAATCAGAGAAGGACTCCTGGGATGGCAAAGGAGGAGGACCTCAAGTGACAGATTGAGCAATGACACTGGAGGCAAGAAGTAATATGGAACAAAATGGGATAAAAGAATTTAAGCAAGATGATTTGGATTACTTGAGGACATCCAAATTCTTCAAAGCTTGCAAATATTTATAATATGAACTGGAATAGACTAGAAAATATTAATATGAAATAGCAAGTATTTGGGGTATTTTTTGATTCCATATAAGTTTTTGGAGTATTTGTTCTAGCTCTGTGAAATATGCCATTGGTATTTTAATATGGATTGCATTGAATCCGTAGATTGCCTTGGGTGGTATGGACATTTTAATGATGTTGATTCTACCAAACCATGAATATGATATATTGTTTCACTAGTTTATATCTTCTTCTATCTCTTTTTTTCAGTGTCTGGTAGTTTTCTGAGTACATGTCTTTTGCCTCCTTAATTAAGTTTATTCCTAAGTATCTTAATTTTTTTGTTGCAGTGGTAAATGGAATTGTTTGTTTAGTTTCTCTTCCTGAGAATTCATTATTGGTGTATAAAAAAGCCATTGATTTTTGGGTGTTGATTTTGTATCCTGCTAGATTGCCAAATTAATTTATTAAACTTAGTAGTTTTTTGGTGGAGTCTTTAGTATTTTCTATGTCAATATCATGTCATCTGCGAATAATGACAGTTTTACTTCCTCCTTTACAATTTGGATGCCTTTTATTTCTTCTTCTTGTCTGATCACTAAGGCTAGGACTTCCAGTACTATGTTGAATAAAAGTGGTGAAAGTGGACATACCTGTCTTGTTCCTGTTCCTAGGGGAAATGGTTTTTGTTTTTGCCCATTGGGTATGATTTTGGCTGTAGGTTTGTCATATATGGCCTTTATCATGTTGAGACATGCTCCATCTATTCCCACTTTGCTGAGAGTTTTTATCAAAAATGGGTGTTGGATTTTGTCCAATGCTTTTTCTGTGTCTATTGATATAGTCATGTGATTTTTGTCTTTCAATTTGTCTATGTGATGTATCACATTAATTGATTTGCGAATATTGTACCAGCCTCACATCCCTGGAATAAATCCCACTTGGTCATGCGTAAGATCTTTTTAATATATTGCTGGATGCGATTTGCTAATATTTTGTTGAGGATTTTAGCACCTATGTTCATCAGGGATATTGGCCTGTAATTCTCTTTTTTTTGTAGTGTCTTTATCTGGTTTTGGAATTAAGATAATGTTGGCCTCATAAAAAGAGTTTGGAAGTATTCCTGCCTCTTCAATTTTTTGAAATAGGTTGAGGAGTATAGGTGTTATTTCTTCTTTGAATATTTGGTAAAACTCCCCTGTGAAGCCATTGCGACCTGGGCTTTTGTTTGCTTGGAGTTTTTGTTTTTTTATTACTGCTACTATCTTATCAGTTGTTATTGGCCTATTCAGGTTTTCTGATTCCTCCTGATTCAGTTTTGGGAGATTTTATTTTTCTAGGAATTTGTCCATTTCATCCACATTGCCCAGCTTGTTGGCATATAGCTGTTCATAGTATTTTCTTACAATCCTTTGTATTTCTGTGGTGTCAGTAGTTACTTCTCCACTTTCATTTCTGATTTTGTTTATTTGGGTCCTCTCTCTTTGTTTCTTGATGAGTCTGGTTAATAGTTTATCAATTTTGTTTATGCTTTCAAAGAATCAGCTCTTGGTTTCATTGATTTTTTTTTTTTTTTAGTCTCTATATTATTTACTTCAGCTCTAATCTTTACTATTTCCTTCCTTCTACTTACTTTGGGATTTTCTTGTTGTTCTCTTTATAGTTCTTTTAAGTTGTATCTGCAGCAATTTTGAGAAAGAAAAATAAAGTTGGAGGAATCACCATACCAGATTTTAAGTTATACTACAAAGCCACTGTAATCAAGACAGCCTGGTTCTGACACAAAAACAGGCCTATAGATCAATGGAACAGAACAAGGAACCCAGAAATCGACCCAAGCCATTACACTTGATTAATATTTGGCAAAGTATACAAGAGCATACAATGGAGTCAAGACAGTCTCCTTAATAAATAATGTTGGGAAAATTGGACAGATACATGCAAAAAAATGAAACTAGACTACCAACTTACACCATATACAAGAATGAACTCAAAATGGATAAAAGACAAATATAATTTGTGAAACCATAAAAATCCTAGCAGAAAGCATTGGCAGCAAAATCTCAGACATCACTCATAGCAATATGTTTACAGATACATCTACTAGGGCAAAAGAAACTAAGAAGAAAATAAATAAATGGGACTACATCTAAATAAAAAACTTCTGCACAGCAAAAGAAACCATCAACAAAACGATAAGAGAGCCCACTGTATGGGAGAACATATTTGGCAATGATATATCTGATAAAGGGTTAATATCCAAAATATATAAGGAACTCATACAACTTAAAAGGAATACAAACAATACAATTAATAAATGGGCAAAGGACCTAAATAGACATTTCTCCAAAGAGGACATACAGATGGCCAAGAGACATAGAAAAAAAAATCCTCAAAGTCACTGATCATAAGAGAGATGCAAATTAAAACATCAATGAGGTATCACCTCACACCTGTCAGAATGGCTACCATCAACAAATCAACAAAAATAATTTCTGGCGAAGATGTGGAGAAAAGTGAACCCTAGTACACTGCTGGTGGGAATGTAGAATGGTGAAACCATTATGAAAAACAGTATGGAGTTTCCTCAAAAAAATTAAAAATGGAACTGCCATTTGACCCAGTGATCCCACTTCACCAATATACCCTAAGAAATATACCCTAAGAAACCCAAAGCACCAATCAACAAGAATCTATGCACTCCTATGTTCATAGCAGCACAATTTACAATAGCTAAGATCTGGAAACAACCCAAGTGTCCATCAGGAGATGAATGGATAAAAAAGTTGTGGTACATTTATACCACGGAATACTATGCAGTAGTAAAAAAGAAAAATCTCTTACCCTTTGTGACAGCATGGAGGGACCTGGAGAGTATCATGCTAAGTGAAATAAGTCAGTCAGAGAAAGACAAGTATCACATGATCTCACTCATATGTGGAATCTAAGTAACAAAATAAGCTGATGAACGGAATGGATCCAGATGTGTAAGCATGGAACAGAGTGTGGAATCTCAGAGGGAAGATGGGGGAGGGTGGGTGGGTGGGAGGTAATCAACCAAAGACTTTGTATGTATATATGCATAGCCCATGGCCACAGACAATAGGGTGCTTAAAGCCTGGGATGGGGTGGGGGTGAAGGGCGGGGGGAGGTGGCGGCAGGCTGGAGGGGGTCAATAGGGGAAAACAAGGGTACATATGTAATACTTTCAACAATAAATAATTATTAAAAAAATATGTAAAAGGAAAAGAAAAAGAAATAGCAAGTTGAAGGCTATTGGCAAAGCAATTTCATTGTAGTGGTGGTGTCAACTGTCAGATAGCATGGGTGAAAAAAGAGCAACATTTCATGGAGTTAAAAACACACACTTTAATTTATTAGAACTTATTTACCATCTTCTGGCAGTCCTATCTGACAATGTAGTTAAGTTTAGGTTTTAAGTAGGTAATAAGGGATACAAAAAAACTAGACTTCAAGGTCCCTACTTTCAATCTATTTGGAATATATACAATTGAATTTTAAGCTTTATATTAGAAATCTTTCTGTCTCATGTAGAGAAAACTTTGATATGGCAGAGAAGATAACAAATGTAAATGCATTTATAAGTATCTCTTACCAACATATGGCATTCAGTTTGGCAGGTACTATATATGTGTATCATTTCAAAGGAGATAATTTTATGGCACACCTAATAGTCTGAGAAAATGTTTGCTGGATAAGCAAATATATAAACATGAAATGCACTTTAATGTACCTTACATTTAAATAAATATCTTAGAAATCACACAAGTGTAAATATATGATGTTGTTTCAAATGGTGCAGTATTTTTTTTCTTTTTTTAAACTTTATTTTTATTGTTGACACTATTGCAGATGTCCCCATTACCCCATCCCCTTGGCCCACCTCCTCCCAGCCTCCAGCCTCCCTTCTCTCTGCCCATCACCACACTGTTATCTATGGGTTATGTTCTTTGGCTAATCTCCTCACCTTCTTTTATTCAGTGCCCCCCGCACCCCCCCCACACACACCTCTTCCCTCTGACAGCTGTCAGTTTCATGTATCCATGCCTCTGTTTCTATTTTGTTCGTCAGTTTATTTTATTCATTAGATTCTGCGTATAATTGAGATCATATGGTACTATGTAATTTCATACTAATCTGAACTGGGATTATTCTATCCTTGTTTCAGACCTATTGTAGCTTATGAGTTTTCTCAAATGAGGATCTTTATCAACTGACTTATAAGGAAGTTGAACCCTCCCATCCAACAGTTACTCTGCAAAATGCTTTTCACATCTATTTTTCTGATTCTGTTAGGCAGAATTAAATGACTTTGTCACTTTGTCATAGGAATAGAGCCATTTATTACAAAACTCATAATTTCTTATCAAGCCACTAGTGAGAAAGACAGAGTTATTTGTCCCAAGTCATGATTTTCTGTAATTACCAGAATTGACATAGTTCCTGTTTTAGATGTAGGAAGAAAAACAAAGGGGGTGACACAGTAGAAAAGATTAGACTTGAATACTGAAAATATTAATTTTTTTCTGAAATAATTTAACACTTTTCTTTCATTTAAAGGGCTTCAAACTTGGGGATTGCAGGTACAGTTTTCCAGGACTCTGAGTCAACTTACATATATAAGGAGTAGCATGTTAAAATGATCAGTTGAATAATTAATGGTTATATCTTCATGCTCTCTCTTGCTCCCTATGTTATGCACCATCAGATAAACTTTCTAGAATTTCCACTTCTTGCCAAATACAGTTCAATATACTGTATATCATTGTTGAGAAACAAACAAACAAAATAAACAAACAAGAATAACTATGCCCAAGCTCACTATTGTGAAAGGAAAATGTTTTACTTTATAATTTTGGTGGAAAGATAAACCAGTATATTGTCATAAAAATTTATTTGTATATTTTATTTTCCAAATTGTTCTGTCAAATGACATGATGTGCTTAAATTATCATATGTCAAAATTGCATGGAGAAATGATGCCATGAAGATCCAAGTGCAACTTCTTAAGAAGCTAGTGTCTCAGAAGCAATGGGAAGTCACTGAAGTATATTAAGCAGAAATCAAGACATCATTATATATGTATTGCTGAAAGACAAACCTGCTAGGAGCATTTAAAATAGGTTGAAGTGCTGAGAATTTCTTCAATAATATTATATTACCGTGATGATTATATACCTTGCATGGTTAAAGGGATTTAAGGTAGTTTTGAGGAAAACATACAATGTTTTGACAATGTAAAATACAATTTAAAGATATGGAGAGGAGGGAAAAATAAGGGTACAAATACAAAAGAAAAACAGGGATTAAATTAATAAACATAATGATACTATATGTTGTATACCTTTGGTGGAGGCACTCTGCAATTGGATTTAAGCTTCCCAAAAAAGGTGAAGCAGAAAACACAGCTTCCTGTGTCATACTCTTCCTAAGATGAAGACAAACCAGTTGTTTAGCAGAAATACAGATCTTTGAGGTGGGAAATTAGAGAGGCACTCATAGAGAGAGAGAATCTCATAGATTCTCACTGAGAGATCCCAGAATCTTGTATTAAACAACTTTCTCAACACAAACGTTTATATTTTATATTCACTGGGCCTGATTTTGGTCATACGCGGGCCAAACCTTATTTCAAAGTGCAAGTGATTACCATTTTATGCTGAAAAATGAATAAGCAAATGCTTCACCTCAGCCCTAAAACAAACAAGGAAAACATAGTAAGCAATTAACGAATCAATTAAACAAATATTAAACACACAATTAGTGCCAGTCACATTCTTAGTCACTAAAAATACAACTGAGAACAAGACTCAGTATTTGCTCACAGGCCAATGGCATGAAGACAAGTTAACAGACAATTGTGATAGTGAGTGTAATAATGGGGAAAGTGTAGCACGATATAGGAAGACAAAGAAAGTACAGTTCCAGCTAAGACTTGAGGGGTTAAAGATGGCTTCCAAGAAGAATTGACACCCTTAAGAGAAAATAACTAAAGAAGAAACTAGGGAAATAGAAATAGATAGAATTGTCACATTCAAAGGGAACAAAGGAATGGACAACTTTACTCAAATGAATTTAGAATATTTTAAAAATTTTTCACATTTAAATGAATTAAGGAGAAAAGAAAATGAGTATGTTAATAGATGAAGTAAAATGATCAAGACTAATAATTTAAAAACTATCAAAATTTGTTTAGAAATAGTACTATGTAATAAACATTTAAATGAATATATTCAAAAATATAAAGTAGTATAAGAAAATATAAGAACATCATCCTATCTAATAAAAGGGTAATATGCAAATTAACCATTACTCCATCACAAAGATGGAGGCACCGATAGCCACAAGATAGCATGCGCAGTCCTCTCAGCACCACCAGAGTCCCCCAGTTTTGGGGGGGCGGGGGATGGCTGCTGAGAGTGGGCAATGTGAGCAGCCTGGCAGAATGCTTGCCTCGTCGCTGCAGCGATGAGGCAAGCATTCCATGCCTGGCCGCGGATGGGCCTCTGGCCAGGCCGGGGCACGGAACGCTTGCATTGTGGAGAGCCTCTAGGCAGTGGGTGCAGAGCAGCCAGGCCCCGCAGAGAGCTAGTGGCACATGGATTCGTGCGTAGGGCTACTAGTTCACAATAAAATCTCTGCATATTTTCCTCTTCCCAGGATAGTGCTCTGTCTGGGTCCAGTTCAGATTCTTAGTATCTGACACATGCCCAGGATTGAAAATGGATTCCACAGGTAGCCCAGCTCCTCATTCCACTCCTGAAAGATGGTCTCCTCTTTAGAATTTGACTCTCTTTAGTCCTTATTGCTTCTACAGCCCTATGGCATATTTAAATGTTTTACATTTATAATGTACCTGACTCTTCACATTCTTCACAATTGGAGGGTTGTTGTGCTGTGAACATCTCCAACCCATCCTTCCCAAAATATAATGTTATTTCTGCTTATTTTTGAGCTTTATATAAATTATATCATGCTGTATTTGGCCTTCTGAAATTTGTTGTTTCACTTGGTATTAACTTTCCAATAAGCAAGCAGATATTATAGCTCTAGACAATGAATAGTCACTTATGTAGAATATTTCATTGTTCATACAACGTAATTGTTTTTCTAATCTCCCATTGAAAAGTACTTGGGTTGTTTCTAGATTTTTGTCTATTTGCTTTTGGTTTCAATACCATCTATTATCTGTTCCACATTTCTGGTTATTTTGCTGTGATAAAAAGCACACATTCTCTGCTACATATTTCTTGTAGTTTTTAAACACTATATACTGAGGATTCTATTGTTGGTTTACAGGATCAAGTCTCATGAGTATGCACTTTCATGCCCACAGTAGAGTAAACAGACGATCACAGCAAGCACAGCAAGACAAGAGCAAGACAACAAAAGCTCCAGGTCCCTCAGGAATGAAAAGGTATTGGTATTGCTAACCTGGCAAGCAACTGAAATCAGCTGAAATATTGGGTGAGAATAGGAAATTTTAACATATATACTATAGGAAGTAGGAATAGAGAGAATCAATGAAGGGCAATATTTGAATGAATAATATATGAACATTTCCCAGCTATTTCATGATGAAAAATATAAAACCACAGCTACAGGAAGCACCCAAATAAAATGAATTTAAAAATTTACAATGATACAAAATGAAGACAAAAAGAGAAAATATTTTTTTTGAAGAGAAAATATTTTTGAAGGAGGCTTCAACTTCCATCCATGATTCAAGAACTAACTGCTGTAGTGAACTTCCTGCCATGAACAGTTATAAAACTGGGTAGAATGTATGAAACAACTCTTTTCAAATATTAAACCATAGGCAACTCAGAACTGTTATCCCAGAGAGAAGGGAAATACATGTAGTGAGTGCCATATTCATCTCAACTTTGCCTAGGGAGAGACTCCCAAATGCAATAAAGTAGAGCTAAAGCAGAGCATCATGGTCTCACAGGCATGAGAAGGCCAAGAACACAGTTCAAGGCTACTGAAGCAGCTGAAGTTTACAGGATAGGTTGCCAGAAGGAGGAGGCAATGAAGAGAGAAACTCATGAGTTGCTTGCTTAGGGTGAGGGTGAAATTCTGCATTGCCTAGCAGAGAGTGGCTGCTGAAAGCTTGAGAGTGGAACCAAGACATTGAACAGTTCTAGGAAATGCTGGTACTCTGACCCAATTATAATGGAAGGACCTTGTTAACAACTTCAGAATTCAGCTTATAATACCAGCATGGTTATACTTTAGGGGTAACAATGATGCCCCAAAGTTACTGTAATATTTCTTAACAAAGCCTAAAAGTAAGCTACAACAAAATTGAGTAATGATGCCAAAAAATTAACTTTAACAAAATTCAACATTCTTTAAAAAAAGACATTAACCTAACTTAATCAACTGATTACCCATACTAACCAGCATTCTTGCATATCCTCTAGAAATTATAATGGGCAAGAAAATAAATATGTATATTTATTTAATCCAAAAAAAGGCATAAGATAGAAACAATAGAGCAACAATGGATGGGACAGAGATTAAACAAGTAGAAAAATAGTAGAATTAATCCAAAATATATCAATAACTACATTAAATGTAAATGAATCAAACACTCTGATTAAAGAATAGAGATTATTAGACTATATAAAAAAGTAAGAAGCAACAAAATGCAATCTATGAGATTTGCTTTAAAATAAGATACAACTAGGTTTAAAGTAAAAGAATAACTAAGGTATATACTATGGAAACATTAAGCTTATGGAAATCATGAAATTCATGAAGCATATAAAGGGCTAAATGTATTTCAAACTAAGTATATTTCCAGATAAGAAGTATTGGCAGAGATAGAAGGGGAAATGTTACACTAATAAAAAGCTAAACTCAACAGGAAAACATACAATCCTAAATGTGTATGTGCCTAATAACAGAATGTCAAAAAATATGAAGCAAAGCTGATAGAACTACAGAGAGAAATAGACCAAATTTAAAGCTGAATTAGAGATTTTGACTCTTCTCTCAGAAGTGATTTGAACAAGCAGACAAGAAATCAATAAGGATATAGAAGATCAGACCTCAGAACATTACACCCAGTAACTGAAGGATACGCTTTTTTAAAAACTTTTTTAAGGGTACATGAAACAGTCACTGATATACTGAATCCTGGGCTATAAACAAGACATAATACATTTCAAAATATAAAAAAATATAGAAAAAATTATCAGTATCATAACACATTTTATAGACCTTGTAAGAATAAGAAAATATCTAAAACTAATGTCAGTAAGAAATCAGATAAAAACTTACAAAGTCTTTGAAAAATTATATTAATCAGACACTGGGAGAAATAGAAACCAGCAAGTCTTTATTATTAAAACTATTAACATAATTAGATATCTTTCTGCAAAAAAAAAAGTCCAGACCTAGATACACTTGCTGAACCCTATCAAATGAATTATGTCCATTTTTATGCAAGTGTTTTCAAAATGGGGGAGAGCAGGATACTCCTCAATTAATTTTATGAAGCTATCATGACTGTAATAAACTCTGACATGGACATTACAAGAAAAAATGTACAGTCTGAAATATTTTATGACATAAATATATGTCTACCCAATTGCTCTGCAATTCAACACTCAGAAATTTAACCAACATAAATAAAAATATATATCCTCAAAACAAATATACTTGATGTTAATAACTGACTTATTCACAATAACCAAAAACTAGAAATAAGAATATGTTTAATAGATGATGTATAATCAAAATTTGGTGATTTATGCAATGAAATACTAGTTAGCAGTAAAAATAAACAAACTAGAAAGGCTTTTTTGTTTTTTACATTTATTAAGTTAAACATCTATGCAAAATTTTAGAGGTAGTCATTAAAAATGGAAATAGGGAGCTTAAATTTCAGACTAGTAGAGGGAAATACAGAAAATAAAACAGGCAAACAAACAAAATGAAAAAGTTATAAAAGAGAAAGAATTGTAATTTTACAACTTAGGCACAGTCTAATCACTTTACACATAGTAATTAACTGAATCCTTCAACACAACTTTATGGCTTTACCACTATTCTCATTTTATAGATCAAGTGAGTGTGATATGTAATTTCTTAAAGCTACTAAGCACATTTAGGACAAGGCTATAAAGTCCATTATTAGAATCAATATCTTGTTCATCCCAAAAAAGTGAGAAAAAGAAGTTAAAAAGATTACAATGGAAGAAATTCCAAAATAATCCTATATAATAAAGAGGAAATATGCAAATTGACCATCACTCCAACACACAAGATGGCTGCCCCCATGTGGTCAAAGATGGCCACCCCTATGTGGACACAATATGGCTGCCACAAGATGGCCAGAAGGGGAGGGCAGTTGGGAGGGACCAGACCTGCAGGGGAGGACAGTTGGGGGTGACTGGGCCAGCAGGGAGGGCAGTTGGGGGCGACCAGGCCGGCAGGGGAGGGAAGTTAGGGGCAATCGTGCTGGCAGGGGAGCAGTTAGATGTCAATCAGGCTGGCATGGGCGTGGTTAGGGGGTGATCAGGCTGGCAGGCAGAAGCAGTTAGGGGCAATCAGGCAGGCAAGCAGGCAGGCAGGTAGGCAGGCAGGCGAGCAGTTAGGAGCCAGCAGTCCCAGATTGTGAGAGGGCAGTCAGACATCCCTTGAGGGGTCCCAGATTGGAGAGGGTGCAGGCTGGGCTGAGGGACACCCCCCATGCATGAATTTCATGCACCAGGCTTCTAGTAATTATAATAAATGTGGATGAACTAAAACTATTAATAAAAAGACTTTTCAATGAAATTTCAAAAGCTACAGCTTTAAGCGGTATCAGTATAAAATGAAAAAGCTGAAAGGAAAATGATAGAAAAAGATACAGAAAGAAAACAGAAAGTAAAATAGATTAAATAGATATATTTATATAAAAATGTACTTTAAGACAAAACAGGATAGAGAGGATCACTAGATAATAATAAAACATACTATTGACCTGGAAGTTATAATTTGCAAACTTGCATTCATCTTAAGGTAGGCCCAAACATATAATACACAAATAAATGGAATTATTTTTGAGGTCCAGTCCATGCTAATGGTGAGTAAATGTTGATGAGGTCATTTAGACATGACCTTGAGCCCTAGCTTGGGTGAATGTTATCTAATATTTTAATATTTTTAATATTAGTATGATGAATAAATTACCATATTGTTTAAAAAATATGGTAAAATGGCCCTAGCTGGTTTGGCTCAGTGGATAGAGCATTGGCCTGCAGACTAAAGGATTCCAGGTTCGATTCTAGTCAAGGGGGCACATGCCCGGGTTGTGGGTTCAATCCCCAATGGGGAAGTGCAGAAGGCAGCTGATCAATGATTCTCTCTCATCATTGATGTTTCTATCTCTCTCTCCCTCTCCCTTCCTCTCTAAAATCAATAAAAATATGTTTTAAAATATGGTAAAATGGACATGCTTGCCAGTAAGATCTCTCATTATTATTATTTTTGCCTTAGTTAAATTTATAAGGCAAAGATATACACAATTCTCAAGGTTTTGACATATATTACATGTATTACTGAATTTACTTCCAAGAAAATTAAACTAATTTATAATAAAATATTGATATATGAGAATTCTTTATTTTTAAAGGCTTTATTAATTTGATAGATAAATTACAATTACATATATTTTTATTCAATTTGTTTTGTAGATTATTTAAAGACCTTTTTCCATTGGTATTAGTCATTTATATATCTTGTTGGGAGTTTGTTTTCATGTTTTTCCTAACTTTCTGTTAAGATGCTCATGTTCTTATTGACTAGTAAGAGCTTTCATATATTAAGGATATTGAACTTTATATTTTGTAAATATTATTTCAAGGTTTCAATTAAGTGTCCTAATAGAGAAGTTTACATTTTTATTAAGAAATGTAGGAGTTTGAACTATTCAAATCTATCAGTTTTGTTCCTTTTTTCTTTATCAGATTGAAATACCTTATTATTGTAAGATTATGTTATAATTTTCATGTTTTTATATTTTCAAATTAAATATACACCTAAGTAACTCATATTTTAATTTAAATTCAACATTAAAATTTATAAATAACTAGAGGCCCTGTGCATGTATTCTAGCACCAGTAGAGTCCCTCAGCCTGGCCTGTGGGATTGGGCAGAAACCAGCTATCTGACATCCCCTGAGGGGTTCTGGATTGCAAGAGGGAGCAGGCCAGGCCAAGGGACCCCACCAGTGCATGATCGGGGACAGGGAGGGACATGGGAGGTTGGCCAGCAGGGGAGGGACCACAGGAGGGCTCCACGACGTGTCCAGCCTGTCTCGCTCAGTTCCGATCAGCCAGACCCCAGCAGCAAGCTAACCTACCTGTTAGAGTATCTGCCCCCTGGTGGTTAGTGCACGTATAGCAAATGGTTGAGCTGCCTTAGCATATCATTAGCATATTAGACTTTGATTAGTTGAATGCCCAACCAGATCACTGGACACTTAGTATATTAGGTTCTTATTATATAGGATTATATGGGACTAGAGGCCCAGTGCATGAAATTTGTGCACAGGGGGTGGGTCCCTCAGCCCAGCCTGCACCCTCTCATAATCCAGGACCACTGGCTCCTAACCGCTCACCTGCCTGCTTGCCTGATAGCCTGTAACCACCTCTGCCTGCCTGATCGCACCTAACCCCTCGACTGCCTGCCTGCCTGATTGCCCCTAACCACTCTGCCTTCCTGCCTAATACCCCTAACTGGTCGCTTGCCTGATCACTCTTAACCGCCTCTGCCTCGGCCCCCGCACCTGGGACCTAGGCTTCCCTCTCTCCAGCCGGCTGCAGGCACCCGGGACCTGGGCTTCCCTCCCTCGGCTGGCTGCAGGCACCTGGGACTGTGGATGGCTTCCCCCAGGCTGGGCCCTGGCTTTGTCATGAAGGACATCTGGAATGATGTCCAGAAGACAGTCTATCTGGTCTAATTAGCATATTACCCTTTTATTAGTATAGACTAGAGGTCCGGTGCATGAAAATTCATGCACTGGAGGGGTGGATCCCTCAGCCTGGCCTGCTCCCTCTTATAGTCCGGGAGCCCTCAGGGGCGGGAGGCAACCCAGCAATCAGAGGAAGGCGACACCCCCATCACACCTCTGCTGCTAACACTGCCAGCAGCGCAAGCCTCGGCCGGCCCTGATTACCTGAGCCTTGGGGGGGTCCTGGGCAGCTGGGCAGCTGCCATCTGAGGCATGCCTGCACCTTGAGCCTGCCCAGGGAAGCTGGGGCGCTGAGGGGACTGGGGGACTCTGGAGGCAGGCACGGAGTGGCTGGACCCACTTGGGGGTGGGCCCAGCCGTGCCACATGCCTACTGCCTGGGCTGAGCTGAGGGGACTGGGTGCCATCATCTTGTGGCTGTGGGAGCCATCATCTTTGAGGGCATGGCAGTGGATTAGCATATTCCCTCCTTATTAGCTATGGGCACCACCGTCTTTGTGAGGGTGTGATGACCAATTAGCATATTTCCTCTTTATTAGATAGGAGGATTAGAATTTAGTAAAGTGAAAGTATAATGAAATAAATTAAAATTATAAACCAAAACATGCTGAATACAGTAATAGTAAACTGAGGGAAGTTGAGAATCATGAATGTTTATATTTGGGGATAATTCAAGCAAGAGAAATATAAAAGGACAATAAATAAACCAAAGATTAGAAACAATGAGATAGAACATAAAGATAGATACCAGCTGTTCAAAAACTTAGTAATTGTTTCTTCAAAAGGATAATGAAACTAACAAACTGCTTGTTAAATGAACAATATTAGCAACAAAAGAGGACATAATAAGAAACAGGAGATTGAAAATATAATTAGAGAATATCATGAACAACTTGATGCCATTAAATTGGAAAATTTGGACCAAATAGACTAATTCTTAAAAAAAAAAAATAAGTTATTGCAGAATGCTCAAGAAGAAATAGGAAATATGGTTTTATTATAACCACAGCAATAAAATTAGTATTAAAAGTAATCTCATGAGCTTTGGCCAAGTGGCTCAGTTGATTGGAGTGTCAACCCATACACCAAAGGGTTGCAGGTTCCATTCCCAGTCAGGGCACACACCTAGATTGTGGGTTCAATTCCTGGTTGGGCCTCAAACATGAGGCAACCCATCAGTGTTTCTCTTTCACATCAATCTCTCTTTCTCTCTCTCTCTCAAAATCAATAAACATATCCTCTGGTGAGGATTAAAATATATAATCTAGTGAAACCTCCCATACAGGTCACACAGCTCAAATGATTCTTAACAAAAATTTTAAAAATGTCTAATGAAAAATAAAATATGTATATGTGCATAGTGTAGTCTTACAAGGTGTAAAAAGCTATTATTAAGCAGTAGACAGTGTGGTATTTGCCCAAGGATAGAGAAAGTGATCAATGGAAGAAAACAGAGAGCTTAGAAATAGATCCATCCATCCATAGAGACTGGTGTCAATTTTCACAAAATTTTGAAGGAAAAGATCATTTCACTTTATTCTACCTCTTCCAGAAAATGGTAGAAAGTGAAAATACTCTCCAACTTATTACATGAGACCAGACATATTCTGAATCCAGTCTCAATTGTGATCATATATACAAAACATCTTAAGACAATATAATCCCACTAGAGGCCCAGTGCACAAAATTCATGCATTGGGGGGTGTCCCTCAGCCCAGTCTGCACCCTTTCCAATCTGGGACCCCTCAGGGAATGTCCTACTGCCGGTTGAGACCCGATCCCACAACCGGCAGTCAGACATTCCTCTCACAATCTGGGACTGCTGGCTCCTAACTGCTCGCCTGCCTGCCTACCTGCCTGCCTGCCTGCCTGATTGCCCCTAACCACTTCTGCCTGCCAGCCTGATCACCTGCTAACCACTCCCCTGCCGGCCTGATTGATGCCTAACTGATCCCCTGCCAGCCCAATTGCCCCCAACTGCCCTCCCCTGCCAGCCCAATTGCCCCCAACTGCCCTCCCCTGCAGGCCCGAACGCCCCCAACTGCCCTCCCCTGCAGGCCTGATCACCCCCAACTGTCCTTCCCTGCCGGCCTGATCGCCCCCAACTGCCCTCCCCTGATCTTGTGATGACGTGGGGGTGGCCATCTTGTGATGACACGAGGGCGAGATGCCACCTAGGCTTTTATTAGTATAGATATATAAAACAGACCAAGTTTACATATATGTATATCTGCATATGTAATGTAATCACCCTATTAATACACTTAAAGATATCTATATGATCAACTTAATAAATGTAAAACTAAACTAATTTTAACACCAGTTCTTATTTACATTCTTAGAAAACTAGGGCATGTCTATTTAATAAAAGAAAGCCTAAAAATATCATTCATTTTTTAAAATCTTTATTGTTGAAAGTATTACATATGTCCCTTTTTTCCCCCATTGACCTCTCCTCCCATCCCAAGGCCTTTCTTAATGGTAAAAACTTTTTTAAAACATCCCTAAGAAATATCTAATATCACCATATTGTTTGAGCTTTGTATTGGATACCCTAGACCAGCTGTGGGCAAACTATGGCCCGCGGGCCGGATCCGGCCGTTCGGCTGTTCTATCCGGCCTGCAGAGCCGAAAGAGCAGAGGGTTCTCTTGCTCTCCCCTCTGCTCCTTCACCAGCAGCAGTGTTAACATGGCAACGTCGGGAAACAGGGCCGCAGCTCCTTCTTCTGAGTGGGCGGATTTATATCCGCCCATTCAGTAAAAGGAACAACCTCTCAATCTTCCAGAGGCTCCTTGGGACGCGTCCCCCAACATCACCCTGGGAATGTGTAGACACGTTATTGTGGTGATGTAGAGAGACACGCCCCTGGAGAGCACAGTATCAGAGCATTAGCTAAAAAGGAGACCAACAACACTGTTCCCACTGAAGTTGATGTTTTAAAGACCAAAAACCTTTCAACCCAGTCTACATTGCCATCTACATCTACGTCCCGGGCATAATTTGGAAGTTGCACTAAAGAAAATGTTTAATTTCCTGTTTACACATTTTGTTCTTTTCTATTTGTTTTAGTTTTAAATTATTTTATTATATTTAAGTTTAATTTGAAAGGCTTTTGTACCTTTCCTTTGTTAGGCAATTTTATTTTGCCTTTGCCATCTTCAATATAAGGTATGTTATTGTGCTATGATTCCTCCATTTTTTGAAGTTTCAAATTATAATAATTAGTGTTTACATTCTTCTTGTTAAAATGTTTGAAATGAATAAAACTATTGAAATAATAAAAAAAAGACCATACCCTTTTATGTAATGATGTTTACTTTGAATTTTTATTAGTTCACACAAACACTCCATCCATGCTTTTGTTCCAGCCCTCCGGTTCAGTTTAAGAACCCATTGTGGCCCTCGAGTCAAAAAGTTTGCCCACCCCTGCCCTAGACCCTATAAATTGAAAATAAAGTAGATGGAGAGGTGTAAGAATGAGAAAGAAATTCTCTTATTACAGAAGACAGGATTGTGTGTGAAGAAAATGAAAACCAATCTATTTATTGATTATTATCAACAATAGAATATGTGTAAATGAAGCTGAAAAAGAAATAAGTCTAATTTTGTGCATGACAGGAATAAAGCCAAATGAGATTTTGTTGAGAGCTGATAAAAAAAATCTAAATAAATAAATAAATGTTCATGAATTGGAAGGCTCAGTGTTATATAGCTCAGTTTTCTTACACTGAGAGTACATAAGGAAAATCAGTATGCTGATTGTCAGTCCTGGGATAGGAGGTGTCTAATGTAATAGATTTTACCCCGTGATTGGCTGTCCTCCTTGCATAAGGGTACCATATTGAGAGCTGAGGTTTGGGCTTTGCTACTGACAGGATTGGGTATTTCAGAACAGCAAAGATAGTCAAGCATTTGTGAGAAATAGCCTTGGTGAAAAAGAATCATGGGCTGAGTGAAAACTTGAAGGGATTAAGCAAAGAAAAAAAAAAAAAAACTTCATAGACACAGACAACAGTATGGTAATTACCAGAAGGAAAGAGGGTGGGGGCTGGTAGAAGAGGGTATAGGGCGATAAATGGTGATGGAAGGCGAATTTACTTGGGATGGTGAACATACACTACAATGTATAGATGAGGCACTATAGACTTGTACACCTGAAATCTATATATTTTATTAATCAATGTCACCTCAATAAATTTAATTAAAAAAGAATTAGTGAGCTCATACATAGCCTCCATTTCTGTCATTAATTCTCCACTTATGAGCCAATTATGCAAGGATAGGAGATGGTCAAGAATAGAGCCTGCCTGATGTTCATCTACAAACACTATCTATCTAGTTGCTGAGTGTCTTTCCTTTTGGTATGTTTAGATTATTCCTACACTCATGGATCCATCACATGTCTATTTTCCTCTTCTTTGTTTACAATATTTCAGTGTAGTGGCTTCCAGGCCCTTGGCAACAGCTAAGTCATTGCTATAGCTCAGGATCCATGCATCTTCTCACTTCATAACTTAAGTACAACTCTTACTTTCCTTACTTTTACTTGAGATCATGTTGTTAAGAACATGATATCTTTCACTTTAGAAGTAAAACAAAACTGAATATTTTTTTTCTCCACAACTTATTATGTGCCTTCAATGCAAAAGGTGACAATGTCAATTTTCAAACACACTCTATTTAGCAATAACAAAAAAAAATACTGGGTGATATGGATGACATAGTTAGTGTTCCTTCTAACTTAAGAAACTAAGTATAAGACACAAAATCAAGAATTTCAGGTATCAGTGCAAGTTTGGAGAAGTTTTTTGCAAGTCATCCCATCTCTTATAGAATGGGTATTAGAAGGAAATGGCAGAAGTTCCTCCAACATTCTTGTGTACCATTAAAGTTTTTCCTGGTTATAATATGGATATACTAAAGTCATACTTTTACATTATTCAAAGGAATATTTGGTGGCAAGGAAAAGTATACTTCTCTATAACAGCTTTGAAGGATCTAAGAAGTAAACATCCTATATAATAAAAGGCTAATATGCAAATTGACCGAATGGTGGAATGACCAGTCACTATGATGCACACTGACCACCAGGGGGCAGACACTCGATGCAGGAGCTGTCCCCTGGTGGTCAGTGCGCTCCCATAGGGGGAGCACCACTGAGCCAGAAGCCGGGCTCATGGCTGGTGAGCGCAGCAGTGGTGGCGGGTAGTGCTAAGGATGTCCGACTGATGGTGGGGAGTGGGCCTAAGCCATCAGTTGGACATCCCCTGAGGGCTCCCAGCCTGCAAGAGGCACAGGCTGAGCTGAGGGTCCCCACCCCCAAGTGCATGAATTTCATGCACAAGGCCTCTAGTTGTTATATAAAGCTTATGTACTTAGAAAATATCTGTATTAGGTATGCATAAGTCCCCCATGTACATAAGTCAGTGAAAGAAACCAGTCTGAGATATAAAGAAGAGATAACTAAAAGAAAATATGAATTTGTGATAAATTCAAACTAGATATAGTGTTTCATAGTGGAAAATTCTCATTTTCATGTAAAAGTCAGGGGTTTCAGAATTTTTCAGTCACTTGTTAGCTGAGTGACATTACAAATAAAAGCCAGTTTTCTCCTATGTAAAATTAAGACAATATGATTGCCAGGGTGCTGTCTTGATATGATATTCTGTATGCCTTTTACTATCTTAATACCACTTGAGGCTGTGTTCTACTTGTTGGGATACTTAAGTGCCTTGGTCATCTTTTTTGAGATATATTTTCTTTTTGTCACAAACAAATCAGGCTATTTTGACCCTAACAGGGAAGATTCAGAGAAGCATGTTAAAAATTCTTCCAGTTTATGTAATCCCTAATAGTTCTTTGGAAATCTCACTCTAATAATTTTCTTTGACTCAAGCAATGACATCAAATTATGTCATTGTAGCATAAAGCTTTATTTTCTGATATACAAAGACAGATCTTTAGAGCTCTGAAGCTCTAAAAAAATGCTAGAAAACTAAAAAAGATGCTCAGGTCTGTAATTCCAACACATTATGCATTTCTAATAGGCCTACTTTATTCAAATACATGGCCTATTATCATGCATTATCAGACATATCCAACATGGCATCCACATAAGGAAATAGTCTATTTTATCAATTGCAGTAATTTTAGCTGTTTTAACAAATAACCCCAAACTTTCAGTAGAGTAGTCATGCTGAGGTTTATTTCTTGCACAGGTAACAATGGAATATGGATCTTCTTGGATTCTGGAAAACTGTCCTCCATGCTGTCATATAGGGACCTATGCTCCTTCCCACTCTTAGCTCCATCATCTTTCAGGCTCTAGAGGTCTCTGATTCCAGCCAATAGACAGTAAGAAAGAGTATGAAAGAGTATACTGCTTCTTAACCCTCTTGGCTGGAGGCATTACATGCACCACTTCTGTTCTCATTCTGGACATAATGTAAGGGCAGCTGGTAAATGTAGTCCCTGAACGGGCAGTTACTCTTCAGAGTGACTTTGTGCTGTGGAGAAGTATGGATGTCAACAATCAACTCTGACCCATCTGATATATCAAGTAATAGTGGGAGGCTTGTGTTAGCCCTATCCTTTATATACTATATATACTAGAGGTCCGGTGCATGATATTCCTGCACCAGTGGGGTCCCTTGGCCTGGCTTGCGCCCTCTCACAATCCAGGATCCCTCAGGGAATGTTGGACTGTTGGTTTTTGCCTGATCCCCGCAGGTCAGGCCAAGGGACCTCACTGGTGCATGGTTTGGCCCAATCCCTGCAGGCCAGGCCAAGGGACCCCCACCGGTGCACAAATTCCTGCACTAGGCCTCTAGTATGCATATAAGATCTTTGGTTTATCTCTTCTCACCCTCCCACTCCCCCTTTCCTCTGAGATTCATCAGTCTGTTCCATGTTTCCATGCCTGTGCATTAGGCTTCTTCCCCCTGGTGATCAGTGCACATCATAGCTACTGGTCAAATGGTTGAACAGTCAAATGGTCAAATGGTTGCTTAGGCTTTTATATATATAGATTGATTTCAGAGAGGAAGGGGGAGGAAGAGAGAGATAAAAACATTAATGATGAGAGAGAATTATTGATTGGCTGCCTTCCACATGCCCCCCTACCGTGGATGAAGCTCAAAACCCAGGCATGTGCCCCTACCAGGAATTGAACTGTGACCTCCTGGCCCATAGGTTGACACTCAACCACCGGGCCACAGTGATTGGGAAGCTCTGTCCTTTAATGCTCAGGTCACTGTGTTTCTTTATTAAGTGTCTACCCACACATGAGTTTTTATCCACTTCTTTAAACCATAAATTGGATTTGGGGCTGAGTCCTGTTACAAAATTACAACAGTACTTCTTCATTTATGACTTGAATGACTAAACCAGGAGGTCATGAGAGAAGCAAAATGGTTATTAGGCAATGCAGTCCTAGATGAATTCATATGAAGGTAGTCTTATCCAGCAGATTATTTTCCTTTTTTATTATTAACTCCAAGTTCCTGTTTAATACTAAAAAGAAGAGCACAATCCTTGTCATTAAGAGACCTGCCACTGAATACTTGCCCCTTTTGACATCAGTTTCCTCACTGCAAAATGAGGGGTTCAGACTGAAGGGTCTCCAAGTTCTCTTTATGCTGTAAAGTCTCTAAAGCATTTGATGGAAGCCTATAAAATTGCTTGCTCATGTCTGAATCCCTTTGCCAGTGTGATATGTCAACCACTTCATAGCCCCCAGCAGCTCTATTGTAGTGTTTCTAATCATGAAACATTCTTTCCTGTCATTCTCTCAATATCTGGAATCCCGCCTATATGCTCAAATTTATAATCAGTCTCTTGAAGGTTTATGATTGAGCTTATGATAACAGAGCTACTTAACCCTTTAAAACATATTCCCTAGGTAGATATCACTCTTTTCTCTTCAAATCTAATTTAATGCTCATGAACATGATCCATTTGATGGGACCATCTGTTTTTTTTTTCTTCTGCCAAAGACACTCTGAACATTTTGGCAGCTTCTCTAAGTGTACTCAATAACTCATGACAAATACAGTGGAAATGCTTCATGAGTCCAAACTCTAAAAATATCTTAAACTGATTGTTGATTTGTGGTGAGTCAAGTAGGACTGGCCTATATGCCTTAAGGTCTTGAAGAGCAGATGGATAAGTTAATGTGACTACTATCCACAACTAACAACGTAGAAGTAATATAAATGTATAGAATTGTGACATTTATGAGCTTTTACACCTAGAGATCTATACCTCAATTTTGGGATTTACAACCATTATTCACATTAGTGCCATTGTGATCCCTTATCCTATATAATAAAGAGGTAATATGCAAATTGACCATCACTCCAACACACAAGATAGCCGCCCCCATGTGGACACAAGATGGCCAGCAGGAGAGGGCAGTTGGGGGTGACCAGGCCTGAAGGGGAGGGCACTTGGGGGGGAGACCAGGCCTGCAGGGGAGGGCAGTTGGGGCTACCAGGCTGGAAAGGGAGGGCAGATAGGCCTGACTGGGCCAGCAGGGGAGGGCAATTGGGGGTGACTAGGCTGGCAGGGGAGGGAAGTTAGGGGTGACCGGGCCAGCAGGGGAGGGCATTTGGGGGCAACCAGGCCTGCAGGGGAGGACAGTTAGGGGTGACCAGACTGTCAGGGGAGGAAAGTTAGGGGTGACCAGGCTGGCAGGGGAGGGCAGTTGGGGGCAATTGGGCTGGCAGGGGAGCAGTTAGGAGTTGATCAGGCTGGCAGGGGAGTGGTTAGGGGGTGATCAGGCTGGCAGACAGAAGCAGTTAGGGGCAATCAGGTAGGCAGGCAGGGAGCAGTTGGGAGCCAGCAGTCCTAGAATGTGAGAGGGATGTCCAACTGCCTGTTTAGGCCTGATCTAGAGCAGGCCTAAATGGGCAGTCAGACATCCCTCGAGGGGTCCCAGATTGGAGAGGGTGCAGAATGGGCTGAGGAACACACACTCCTCCTCCCACCCCCCATGCACGAATTTCGTGCACCGGGCCTCTTGTCTATACATAACCCTATGCACGCTGATACAGCTAATTGTTTCGGAAGAAGGTATCTGACACATACTGGCTCCAGCTTAGCCCTTCCAGGAGGCAGGTAGATTTAGAATCCAGTCAAGCTAACCCCTTTAGGATGCAGGTGAATTTAGAACTCAGATGATGCCTGTAAGAAAAACAGCTTTGGCATTACAGATCATTCTGAATATTGTAATCTGGACTAGAAAATGAAAGGTAGTATGTCTTCAGTCAGAAAGAGAGAGAGAGAGGATGGGAGAGAAGAAAAATTAAAAAGGAGCAAAAACATTGAAATTAAGAGTTTTGATATCATTTATTTTTCTGGTTTTTCCTGAACCCAACTATATTTCTCTTTTTTAATTCCACATTATATTGGACTATTTTAAAAATAAACTCCTTTTCTCCCTTTTTGTATAAGGAAGTCCTATCACTTACAAACTAAATATTAATATATATATTTCTTAATAAAACATATTTATAAAGGCTCTTTTATTGTTTTCATTTGTATAACAGAAAAAACCCAGTTGTGTTGAAGTCTAGCTTTAGAAATTACTAATTGTTTGTCTTTGGCTGCATCATTAACCTCTCTAAATCTTATTTTGCTCATTAAAATTTGGCTGGAAAATGATTGCAGAATTAAAGATAAGGGCACAAAACAGTAGATACAAAGTAGACAGTAAATAAACAACTGCTATTATAATTCATTGGTGTCCTCAACTAGAATAGAAATTCTCTTTGGTCTCCACAAAAGTTTTCATAAATTAATTGGTTCATTCCATTATTTTTTAAATTTTTTATATAAATGTTTTATTGTTTAAAGTATTACATAAGTCCCCTTTTACCCCCATTGACTTCTCCCTGGCCACCCCCATTCTCCAGCACATGCCCTCACACTCCCGCCTGCGTCTGTGTCCATTGGTTATACTTATATGCATGCATACAAGTCCTTTGTTTGATCTCTTACCCCCTCACCCCAGCCTTCCCTCATAGGTTGGAAAGTCTGTTCCATGCTTCTATGCCAGAAACCGATCATTGTCTCACTAATTAGAAAGGTGTGGACAAGGAACCTTGGAAGGCTGGTCAACCTTGAAGCTCTGAAAGGTCAGAGCCAATCACTCCCTATCTAATTGAGACAATGGTAGCTGAAGCAACTTCCCCACCAAATAATCAGATAATCTGCCTGTTACTGGAATTGCCTGCCTAAGGGCATTGGGTGTATCCCAAACCTGAATAAAAGGGATGGCAAGGCCAAAGCAAAGGGTAGTCCTCCCACTAGAGGTGGGCTTCCGCCTGGCCCCCATTTCCAAAATTAATATTTTTCTAGTCTTCTGTCATTTGTGTGCGGCCTTCTCCAGAACCCGAACCCTGAACCGGAACCCTGAACCACGGGGGACGTGAAAGGGGTTCCCACACTTCTATAACTCTGGTTCTATTTTTGTTCATCAGTTAATGTAGTTCATTATATTCCACAAATGAGAGAGATCATGTGATATTTATCTTTCTCTGACTGGCTTATTTCGCTTAGCATGATGCTCTCCAGTTCCTTCCATGCTGTTGCAAATGGTAAGAATTCCTTTTTTTTTAGAGCAGCATAGAATTCTATTGTGTAGATGTACCACAGTTTTCTAATCCACTCATCTGTGGATGGGCACTTAGGCTGTTTCCAAATCTTAGCTATTATAAATTGTGCTGCTATAAAAATAGGGGTGCATATATGCTTTCTGATCTGTGTTTCTGTTTTCTTGGGATATATTCCTAGAAGTGGGATTACTGGGTCAAATGGAAGTTCCATTTTTAACTTTTTGAGGAAATGCCATACTGTTTTCCACAGTGGCTGCACCAGTCTGCATTCCCACCAGCAGTGTAAGAAGGTTCCTTTTTCTCAGCAGCCTCTCCAGCAGTTGTCATTTGTCGATTTGTTGATGATAGCCATTTTGACAGGTGTGAAATTGTACTTCACTGTCATTTTGATTTGCATTTCTCAGATTATTAGTGATTTCGATGATGTTTTCATATGTTTCTTGGCCTTCTGTATGTCCACTTTCAAAAAGTGTCTATTTAGGTCTTTTGCTCTTTATTGGATTAGTTATCTTCCTTTTGTTAAGTTGTATAAGTTTCCTATAAATTTTAGAGATTAAACACTTATTGGAGATAACATTGACAAATATGTTCTCCCATGCAGTGGGCTTTCTTGTTGTTTTGTTGATGTTTTCTTTTGCTTTGCAGAAGCTTTTTATTTTTATGTAGTCCCATTTGCTTATTTTCTCCTTAGTTTCCATTGCCCTAGTAGCTGTATTAGTAAAGATATTGCTACAGCAAATGTCTGTTATTTTGTTGCCCATGGCTTCTTCTAAAAGTTTTATGATTTCCCATCTTACGTTTAAGTCCTTTGTCCATTTTGAGTTTATTTTTGTGTATGGTGTAAGTTTGTGGTCCAGTTTCATTTCTTTTCATGTATCTGTTGACTTTTCCCAACACCATTTATTGAAGAGACTGTCTTGATTCTATTGGATGCTCTTGCCTCCTTTGTCAAATATTAATTGAGCATAATGGCTTGGGTTAATTTCTGGGTTCTCTGTTCTGTTCCATTGTTCTATATGTCTGTTCTTGTGCAAATACCAGGCAGTTTTGAGAACAGTGGCTTTGTAGTATAGCTTAATATCTGGTATTGTGATCTCTCCAACTTTATTCTTCTTTCTCAAGATTGCTGCAGCTATTTGGGGTCTTTTTCATTCCAGATGAATTTTTACACCCAGCCCCTGGGGCTAGCAAATCTAAGACTATTGGGCTGTGAGGAGCCTTAACCCCTTGGATCACAAGCAGGTAGCCCAGGGCCAGAAAGAGATAGAAAATGGGGAGACAAAGAAACCCCAAAAGGAAAGAAAAGGAGGAACCGCCAGAAAAGGAACTAAATAAAATGGAGGCATTCAATATGTCAGAAAAAGTAATTCAGAATTAGGGTCATACAGTTCATAAACCAGATGGATGAGAAAATCAACAACCTATGTAAGAATTAGGAGGAAATAAAGAGTGATATAGATACAATTAAAACAAATATGAAAGCTTTCAACAGTAGACTAGGAGAAGCAGAGGACTGAATTAACAAATTAGAAGACAGGGAAGCAAAACACACGCAATCTGAACTGCAATTGGAGAAAAAAAATCAAAAGACAGGAGCAGAGCCTGAAGGAGTGTTGGGAAAACATGAAATGAAGCCACATACATATAATAGGGTCGCCAAAATGACAAGAAGAGGAGCAAGGGTTAGAAAACCTATTTGAAGAAGTAATGTCAAAAAACTTCCCTGATTTGTGGAAGAAAAAAATCACACAAGCATGGGGAGTCTCAAACAAGATGAACCCAATAGACCCACACAGAGACATGTCATAATTACAATGGCAAACATTAATGACAAAGAGAGAATCTTAAAGGCTGTAAGAGAGAGACAGAAAGTTACCTACATGGGATCTCCCATTAGATTAACGAATGCTTTCCCAACAGAAACACATGAAGCCATAAAGGAATGGAAGGAAGTATACAAAGTGATGCAAAGCAGGGGACTGAATCCAAGAATACTATATCTAGCAAGGCTATCATTCAAAATTGAAGGGGAAATCAGGAGCTTCACAGATTAAAAAAAAAAGGATAAGGGAGTTTATCACTACCAAGCCAGCAATGAAAGAAATGCTAAAGGACTGTTGTAAAAAGAAGAAAAAAAAAAAAAGAGAGAGAGAAGAAGCAACACATGCACAAAAAATAAAAATGACTACAAACAAATACCTATCAATAATAACTTTAAACCTAAATGGACTAAGTGCTCCAATCAAAAGGCATCGAGTGGCTGAATGGATGAGAAAACACAACCCATATATATGCTGTCTACAAGAGACCCACCCCAGAAAAAGAGACTCACACAGACTGAAAGTGAAGAGATGGAAAAGGATCTTTCAGGCAAATGGAAACAGAAAAAAAAAAATCAGGGTTCATTCCATTCTTGATATGCAAGAGCATTACTCCTTTAGCACAAATGGAAGAAAAGTTTTTCTCCTTTCCAAAATATTTTCCTTGAACGAGTGATTTGCATATGAGCTCAAGTCTTATTATGCTTATCCTCCACTCTGAGAGCACAGGCTGCAAAGAAATGGAGTCCTTAAAGCTGTGATGCTAAAGAAGGCTTAACCCAGAGGCTCCAAATCCTCCAGTTTCCTATAGATAATTGCTAAAAATTATCCAAATACTTTGTATTCTTTTAATAACATACTGTGTTAATAGTAAATTTATTATTTGTTTTTGACCTTCTATTACTACATATCCTAATATATAAAAACCCAGGGTCCGTAGTGACCAACTGAAGGCTCCACTGAACACTGGAAGTCAGTACTGCAGTCAGTGCTGAGCTGCCGTGGAGGGGAGTTGCTGGGGAGGGGTGTTGAGGGTGAGATCAGGCCTGCAGGGGAGGGCAGTTGGGGGCAAGATCAGGCTGGCAAGGGAGGGCTGTTGGGGGCAAGATCAGGCCAGTAGGGGAGGACAGTTAGGAGTGATCAGGCAGGCAGGCAGAGGCAGTTAGGGGTGATCAGGCAGGCAGGCAGGTGAGCAGTTAGGAGCCAACGTTCCCAGATTGTGAGAGGGATGTCCCCACAGGGATCGGGCTTAAACTGGCAGTTGGACATTCCCCAAGGGGACCCTGATTGGAGAAGGTGCAGGCTGGGCAGAGAGAACCGCCCCCCCTCCAGTCATTCACAAATTTTGTGCACTGGGCCACTAGTTAATATATATAAAAGCTTAAGCAACTGTTAAAACTGAGAGACTGGAACAACTGGTCAACCAATTGCTAGTGACCCACACTAACTACCAGAGGGTAGACACTCAATGCAGGAGCTGCTCCCTGGTAGTCAGTGCATTCCCATATCCAACCTCCCATGGCTGGATGGCGGCATTGGCATCTGGTGTCCATTCCTTCTGCCCATGGCCCGGTGACCATTGCCTCCTCTCCCAACCCCACCAGGGCCTTCTTTCCCTGGCTGGGATGGGTAACCAGGAATGGGTGGTGGCGGACGTGGCCTCTTTCCCAGGGAAGCCAAGGGCTGGCTCCCTCCTTGGGGCTGGTGGCCAACCTCCCAAACCCTGTTCTTCCCCCCAGCTGGCAGGCCCCAATCCTGCAGCCACCCACCTGCTGCGGTTGCAGTGTGGCGGCAAGGGAAGGATGGGGGGAGGCAGGAAACCATGTGGTGTCAGGATTCTGGTGTCAACATCCTGCATCTGTTCCTTCCATGCCTGGTTCAGTGACCTTTGCCTCCTCTCCTGACCCTGCCTGGGCCTTTGGGCCCCAGACTGGGACAGGGAACCAGGGGTTGGTGGTAGCAGATGTAACCCCTTTCCCAGAGGGGCCAAGGACCAGCTTCCTTCTCGGGGCCGGCGGCCAATCTCACGTGCTGTGTCCCTTCCCCTGGCCGGCTGGTCCTGATTGGCCCAGACCTGATCAGCCTTGATTACTGGTCAGGCCTAGGGACCCCACCCATGTACGAATTTGTGCACCGGGCCTCTAGTATATTACATAATACACTGTCTTAGTCCATTCAGGCTACTAAAGAGTACATCATAGACTGGCTGGCTTATAAACAACAGAAACTTATTTATCACAGTTCTGGAGCCTGGAAATTAAAGATTAAGGCTCTGGCAGATACCTATCTGATGGGAGACTGCTTCCAGGTTCATAAAATACTGTATTTATTATGTCCTCACCTTGTGGAAAGGGTCCGGGGGCTCTGTAGTATCTCTTTTAAAAGGGCACTAATCCCACCATGAGGATTCCATACTGATGACCTAATGACCTCTCAAATGCCCCACCTTCTTATACCCTCATATTGGAGGTTAAGTTTCAACCTGTGAATTTTGAGGGGACATAAACATTTAGTATATCAGGTGAAAGATTCAAGGTAGAAATAGTTAGCTTTTCTCCCTCTCTCAGAGAAACAACAATATAAAAACATACTTTCATTTGGTTAAATAATCAGAAAATAGAAAATACACATGTAATTCTAAATATTTTTCTATTCTCTCATTTTTCTTACAAAAAAAGCAATGCTAGAAAGAAAAGTACATTCTAAATTGATTAATGAACATAGCATTTGAATGATGGATTAGAAAATGTATTGCACTCAATTCATAAAAAAGTATAATAGAAGAAATAAATTTGCTCAATACCAAGGTTTTCAATTATTATCAAATAAAACATTTGCCTCATGTCTTTCACTATTAAAGTCAAGGAAGGCATAAGTGCCCTGTTTGTGATGATTCAAAGTGAGTACAACAGATTCATGGTGGCTGGTTTTATTCAAATGTATCATTGAGTGTTAAAAAATAATTTTGAAAACCAATATTTTATTTCTGATTATATAAATCAGTACAAACAAACCATCATGATTTTTTTGTTGTTGTTAATCCTCACCTGAGGATATTTTTCCATTGAGTTTTAGAGAGAGTGGAAGGGCGGAGGAGAGACATACAGAGAGAAACACTGATGTGAGACAGACACACCAATTGGCTGCCTTCCTCATGCACCTGACCCTCAACCTCAGGGATTGAGCCTGCAACTCAGGTATGTGCCCTTGATCAAAATCAAACACACAACCCTTCAGTTCATAGACTGACTTTCTATCCACTAGCCAAACCAGCTATAGCCAAACCATCATGATTTTTAAAGGACCAAACATTCAATATAAATATCCATTCTTCACATATTTTAATTTTACTATGTTTTAGAGAGTTAACTCTAATTTTGCTGACAAAGGGCATACCAGTTGAGAATAGTGACAGGCACATAATTAGCACTCAAAACTATTTTTCTTTGAGTTACATTTATTCTTATGCTATAAATACATTTTTTGACCTTTTGTATTTGAAAAAAATGTTTTATCTCTACTGAATTTATGATCTGGCTCAGTTAGGATTATTTACTTGTCTGTTTCACTAAGTGCTAAACAAGTTAGATGAAATCGAGAGGGAGAACAAAAAGGGTTTTTATATTATTTATCAAGTAATAAATACCACTGATATGATATCATGAAACTTTATTTTTTCTAATTATTTAGTGTACCAGATTTTATATCAGATAAATTATTTACTGGACTTTAAAAAATTGCAACCAAATTGCGTGATTGAAAGTTATAATGCCACTCATTTCTACCTCATATAGCCTACCAAGCTCCTTTCCTACTTTATTGCTTTTTCCCTGTCTTTATTTCTTCTTTTTTAACTTTTACAGCATTAGATCATGTTTTTTTTGTTGTTGTTGTTGTTTTTGTAGTTTTTAAAAAGCCCTTGTCTACTGCAATGATTTACAGTTCCATAGATAACACCATGCTCCTTTAAACCCATCCAACAGTTGACTTATTTGCTGTTGATAATTCAATGGTATTTTATTATAATAATACTAGAGGCCCAGTGCACAAAATTCATGCAATGGGGGGAGGGCCCTCAGCCCGGCCAGCACCCTCTCGCAGTCCGGGACCCCTCAGGGGATGTCCACCTGCCAGCTTAGGTCTGCTCCCCACAGAGCAGGCCTAAGCCAGCAGACAGACATCCCTCTTGCAGTCTGGGACCCCTCGGTCCTTACCACCTGCCTGCTTGCTGCTCCTTACTGCTTGGCTAGCTGCTCCTTAGCGCTGCCGCGGAGTCAGGAGAGGCTCCCGTCACTGCCGCTGTGCTCGCCAACTGTGAGCTTGGCTTCTGGCTGAGCAGTGCTCCCCCTGTGGGTGCACATTGACCACCAGTGGGCAACTCCTGCATTGAGCGTTTGCCCCCTGGTGGTCAGTGAGCATCATAGCGACTGGTCGTTCTGGTCATTCCACTGTAATGGTCGCTTAGGCATTTATTATATCGATAGAAGCATAAAATCCTATATAATAAAAGGCTAATATGCAAATCAACGGAATGGCAGAACCACCAGTCGCTATGACGTGCACTGACCACCAGGGGGCAGATGCTCAATGCAGGAGCTGTCCCCTTGTGGTCAGTGTGCTCCCACAGGGTGAGCGCCGCTCATCCAGAATCTGGGCTCATGGCTGGCGAGCACAGCTGCAGCCGTGTGAGCCTCTGTGGCAGCACTCCTGAGCTGCGGCAACAGGCACAGCAGGCCGGGATGAGTGCAAGCGGCAAGGCACCTGGCCCCGGTTCTGGCCCTCCCTGGCCACCTGCCAGTTTAGGTGCGATCCCCGCAGGCCAGGTGCACGAATCTGTTAGTATATTTGAATAAATAAGAAACATGAATACCAGTATCTGCTCTAACTTGGAGCTATGCTCTGGTGAGGAAACTACATAACCTTTCTAAGCCTTAGATTGGGATAATGTCTTTATGAGGTTATTGGAAGATATACATATATTTTCATACATATACATAAGTATGTATACTAATATACATGAATGAAATATTTACCACTTCACAAAGAGTAAGTACAATGTGCAATTATTAAGGTCTCTATTCTTTGCAGATAAGTGATTCCCAATCCTGGCTGTAATGAGAAGTATTTGGGGAGCTTTATAATAAAGTTACCTGGGCCTCAGCCTAGAACAGCCATGGGCAAACTACGGCCCACGAGCCGGATCCGGCCCGTTCAGCTGTTCTATCTGGCCCGCGGAGCCGAAAGAGCGGAGGGTTCTCTTGCTCTCCCCTCCGCTCCTTTACTTTGAATTTATTTTAGTTCACACAAACACTCCATCCATGCTTTTGTTCTGGCCCTCCGGTCCAGTTTAAGAACCCATTGTGGCCCTCAAGTCAAAAAGTTTGCCCACCCCTGGCCTAGAAACAGAGTAGAATCTTTTCCTGGTTCATAGGTTGACACTCAACCACTGAGCCATGCAGGCTGGGCGACAAGTAGAATCTTGCTGATAGGGCCAAGAAAACAGTATTTTTAATAAGAATCTTTAGAAGCCTACACTGTAAATAGAAAAATATTTAAAGTTCTATAATTGGCCTATTATAATAGCAGTATTTGGGGTACAATAATCTTACAAAGACTTATTGAATGAAGTGGGAAGAGACTGGAAGCAATGAGACCAATGAGGAAACTACTACTCAATAGGAAAGACAGTACTTTGTTCATCTTGGTTAGATTCTAATTTGTTAAATGGATTCCACTAGAGAGTAACTATATGTAGAACACTCACCCTTCAATTTAAAAAAAAATCATTGGAATCTCAGCCCTACCCAGTAACATCTAACACAGATTCAAATAAAAGTTTCCATCAAGCATAAACTCCTCTCTTATACCAGGCCAGTACATTTATCTCATATAACATGGTAATTTGCAAGTTTATGGTATTACTTCTTCATTTCCTCCATGTTGATCAAATACTTAACTTTCATAAAGATAGGGTTTGCAACTTTTAAGCAAGTCTAAAATGGCTCCAAAATTTCAAAACAAAAATAAAACAAAGGGCCTAGCTGGGTTTGATCAGTGGTTAGAGCGTACGCCTATGCATTAAAGGGTCTCAGATTCAATTCAAGGTCAAGGGTGGGTGCGCATGTGGTAGGCAACCAATCAATGTGTCTTTTTCACATGGCTGTTTCTTTTTTTCTCTCTCTCTCTGCCCCTCCTCCCTTCCTTCCACTTTCTAGAAATCAATGGAAAAAGTATCCTCCAATGAGGATTAAAAAAAGAAGAAAACAAAGGAACTATCCTATCTAATGAAAGAGTATTATGCAGATTGACCATCACTCCAACACACAAGATGGCTGGCCCCATGTGGTCAAAGATGGATGCCCCCATGTGGATACAAGATGGCCACCACAAGATGGCCAGCAGGGGAGGGCAGTTGGGAGGGACCAGGCCTGCAAGGGAGGGCAGTTGGGGGCGATCAAGCCTGAAGGGGAGGGCAGTTAGGGGTGACCAGGCTTGCAGAGGAGGGGAGTTGGGGGCGACCGGGCCTGCAGGGAAGGGCAGTTGGGGGGGACCCAGGCCTACAGGGGAGAGCAGTTGGGGGGGACCAGGCCTGCAGGGGAAGGCAGTTGGGGAGGACCAGGCATGCAGGGGAGGGCAGTTAGGAGCAATCAGGCCGGCAGGGGAGCAGTTAGACGTCGATCAGGCTGGCAGGGGTGTGGTTAGGAGGTGATCAGGCTGGCAGGCAGAAGCGGTTAGGGGCAATCAGGAAGGCAGGCAGGCGAGCAGTTGGGAGCAGCAGTCCTGGATTGTGATGGGGATGTCCGACTGCCCATTTAGGCCTGATCGGGCCTAAACAGGCAGTCGGACATCCCTCGAGGGGTCCCAGATTGGAGAGGTTGCAGGCTGGGCTGAGGGACACCACCACCCCACCCCCCATGCACGAATTTCGTGCACTGGGCCTCTAGTAGTAAAATATTTAAATGGCAATTTTTGTTATTATGTAAGCTCTTCAAATGTATATTTACATGGACATTTTACTTATTGTTCCATTGCCTTTAGGTTTGGGGCATTTAAAAAAAATAGCAACAAACAGCAGAGATAAATTTCTATGGTTTTCAGGGGAGAAGCATTTCAGAGAGGCACTGTCCTTGGAAACCATTCATTTAATTCTTATCAAAAACACAAGGACAGGGTACAGTGTTTTTTGTGTTATATGACAATAGAGGTATAATTAAAATGTGAGGATATGATGATAAGGAAGGCAGTGGGTCTAGTGGAATCACATTGCTCAGTGACCAGGCTATAGTTCATAACTTCTATAGGTCTTATTTTAACCAATCACTACATCAAAGACTCTCAGTTCTACCATGATAAAAACCTAAGCTTTTGCTTTTCTTTTTTAAAAATGTTAACATAATTTTATATTTATGTGATTTTTGTTAATGCCTCCCTAATGACTTTGTAAATTCTGTCATACCTGGTTTATTTTTATGTACTATTACCAGTTCTTGTTCCATAATTGGAGAATCACTGTCAAGAAATATATTGTGTCCTAAGGACTGAATATCTTAAACTCCACTTTGATTAGGCCAACTGATCAAACAGCAAGCATAGCCTTGAGAAAGGAGATTTAAACAGGATCATAAGAGGTATTAATTCAATGTGGGGAAACAGGGGACATCACAGATTGATGCAGTGCACCAAAAGCAAAGTGTGAAAGATCAAAAGCATAATTTAGGTTTTCCTAACTAGAGACCATTGTATTGTAATGAGCAGTCCAAATACAAAAAGACAGATAGATAAAGTAGGCACATTAATAGTGATAACTAGCAGTAACTGTAGCAGCAGTGATTGTTAAAGTGGAAAGCCCTAGGCATTAGAAATCTGATGCTCATAAGGGCCCAAGGAATCTGTACATTCCATAGTCAGGATCTTTCTGGAAACTATATGGGAAGAAGACAGCTGACAGGATGGGGACAGGCGGAACCCAAAGAGGCCAGAAAAAGAACAAAAGCCATCTCACCCACTCAGAGTGACAGATTTCTATAAATCTTTAGAATTTGTAACAGGCAGTCCATTGCAGACATAATTTGAATTTCTTTTGAGTTCAAATTTAGTTTTTAGTAAGACTATACACACCTACATAGTATTGATTTATTTTTTATCTATCCCTTTGTCAAATACAGTTTTAATAATCTTGATTTATGAGTTAGAATATTAATAATTAAACTCAGATGGATTTAACTGATTACCTGGTGATGATATAGGAACTTGGGCAGGTACTGCTTTAACGGAATCCTCAGGCTGCAGTCACAGGCACCTGTTAATAGTTGAAATAGGGAATTTGGGGAGGTAGGTTTTAATATGTTTCTTGTCTTATGCTGCTAGAGATACATGCACACAGAGCAGCTTCGCCCTCCTCCCCGCCTCAAATATGTGTTATTTTGCGGGAGAACTATAGTACACACACACACACACACACACACACACACACACACACACACACACACGAACTTGTCCACATCATTACTCATTGAAAGCATTTCTTCTCCCTTAGTTTGTGCTCCTCTTCTCAAGAGAAAAAACAAACAAAAAACACATGCAGGATAAAGTAACATTGTTTGTCAATCTCTTTCAAATTTGGAATCAGTCCAAAAAACCCAGGAGGAAGTTCAAATCAGGCACAATTAATCTGCAGAAAATCCACCCCATGTGACTTGCCCCTGTCTCCATCACTACTAATCTTTTCATGTATTCTTTATAAAGAATCCATTGGACTTTAATTAATATGAAAATTCAGGTTTTCATCTGATTTAAATGTGACTGGCATCATGCTGCTTCTAAAAAGCAGAACAAAGTACAAGCATGGTGAAAGTAAATCTTAAAACCTGGTGCCTGCCAGTTTTATTTCCTCACCACCAAATCCTCTCTAGCATTTCCATGATGCATCACAATGACACATCAATAGCATTTTGTGGGAATCTTGATGTCCATACCTATAAACAGTGACATACTTGAAAAATGCCTATACACAGGAAGGACATGATTCAATATCTGTCAAATGAATCAGTCGTCTCTAGTTCAAGCTAAAAATAACTGAAGTTTCACAGTAAATATGTATATGTTTCCCAAAGTGTCAATGGGGTAAAAAGGAGGATAGTCTTTAGAAGTGAAAACACACACACCTACATCCTTTTGCCCTTTGCACACATGCACATTTCTCCTCGTATTCAGTGAACTGTTTAAAGTAGACACAAATGTGTTCTTAGAAGGGAGCAGAGTAGCACAAGGCACCATTCTCTCAGTTCCTAGTGATTAACATTCTGCTTGTCATGGACCAGGCTGCTCTCATGTTTATGTATTCTGCTTATTTATGTGTGTGGGGTATGCGTCCTGATGGGGCATAGTGCCTTTTGCAAGGACTGATCATAATCCTACATCCTACTTCCTCCATAGAATGAGTATACTGTCATAGCAATGTGCAAAGGCCTAAAGAGTGACTACGAGAGCAAAATTCATACACTGTTCATTTCAATAAAATATTCTTCGCATTGTGTTTCAAAACGTATTCTGTTAAAAAATTATTGAACATCACTCCCTTTCTCTGCCATTATGGGCCCCCTTCATGAGTGGTTGACCCCTTCCTCACCATGTCTTCTCACAAGCAATTTCTGACCAAGAAAGGGAAGCAGGATTTTTCCTTTCTTCCTATAGATTTTTATGAAAACGGGTGATAAAATCAAGTACAATTTAGAAATAGACATTGGAGAAGAGCCAAGGTGGGTCTATAAGGAATGGTTCATGTATTTATGCTGCATCAAGATCATTAACATCTTGCTATACCAAATTGAAACAGCCACCACTATCTGAATATGTTTTACTGAGAAAATAATAATTTTATTTTAATTCCTTTGTTGATAGACTGGTTCAGTAATATGTGAAATATTTTCTTGAAAAAGAAATAAAATTTAAAATTAAGAAATGTTTTAATTCTGTCTATTGTCGCTGGTCAGCTTAGTTCTATGTACATCTATCTCTATTTCCCAGTATTGCAAATTGTGAAAAGTATAGGTCATCTCTTACCAAGCAATGTGATTATAGAGATTCTAATTTAAATTTAAACATTCTAAGAAGGTGACTCATAGAGAAAATTTGAAATTCTAGTTAGTTTATTTAAAATTTGAGGCATTTTAACTTATTTTCAGTTTCATATCATTTTTCCGGTAAACTCTGATAAGTACAAAAAGGACACTTTTATATACATGTGTACACATATACAAACCTATATACACATGTATAAAACTATCTTATATAATAAAAAGGTAATATGCAAATTGACCGCCACACCCTCACACAAGATGGCCACCCCCATGTGGTCACAAGATGGCCACCACAAGATGGCCAGCAGGGGAGGGCAGTTGTGAGCAATCAGGCCAGCAGGGGAGGGCAGTTGGGGATGACCAGGCCGGTAGGGTAGGGCAGTTGGGGCCAACCAGGCTGGCAGGGGAGGGCAGTTGGGGGTGAACAGGCCTGCAGGGGATGGCAGCTGGGGGCAACCAGACCTGCAGGGGAGGGCAGTTGGGGGTGATCAGGCCTGCAGGGGATGGCAATTGGGGGCAACCAGGCCTGCAGGGTAGGACAGTTAGGGGTGACCTGAGGGCAGTTGGGGATGACTGGGCCAGCAGGGGAGGGCAGTTGGGGATGACCAGCCTGCATGGGAGGGCAGTTGGAGGCAGACAAGGCCTGTAGGGGAGGGCAGTTGGGGGTGAACAGGCCTGCAGGGGATGGCAGCTGGGGGCAACCAGGCCTGTAGGGGAGGGCAGTTGGGGCTACCAGGCCTGCAGGGTAGGACAGTTAGGGGTGACCTGAGGGCAGTTGGGGATGACTGGGCCAGCAGGGGAGGGCAGTTGGGGGTGATTGGGCCAGCAGGGGAGTAGTTAGGCATTGATCAGGCTGGCAGGGGAGTGGTTAGGGGCAATCAGGCAGGCAGGCAGGTGAGCGGTTGGGAGCCAGCAGTCCCAGATTGTGAGAGGTATGTCTGACTGCCAGTTGAGGCCCAGTCCCCAGAGGGGTCCCAGATTGGAGAGGGTGCAAGCTGGGCTGAGGGACACCACTCCTCCAGTGCACGATTTCATGCACTGGGCCTCTAGTAGTTAAATAAGTGGCATTGAAGTAGTTTGATTTTAATGTAATCTCTTTCTGTGCAGATATCTATTCCTTATTTTTTATTTTATTTTTTGAAATCACCACTTATCCCCCCTACACCCTCTTCCAAGTGATCCCACCTCCCTCCCCACAGCAATCACCACACTGTTGTCCATGTCCATGAGTTATTTCTCTTTTTTTCTTTTTTGCTCAATCCCTCTACCCCCACCCCCCACAATTGTCAGACTGCTCTCTATTTATGAGTCTGTCTCAATTTTGCTTCTTAGTTCAGTTTGTTCATTACATTCCAAATATGAGTGAAATCATGCACTACTTGTCCTTCTCTGATTGGCTTATGTCACTTAGCATAATACTCTTTAGGTCCATCTATACTGTCACAAAGGGTAAAATTTTCTTTTTTACTGATGAATATTATGAGCAGTATTCCATTGTGTAAATGTACCACAGCTTTTTTATCCACTCACCTACCAAAAAGGCACTTGGGCTGCTTCCAGATCTTGGCTATCTACACTAATGAAAGAGAAAGATGCTAATTGACTGTACCTTCATGATGCCCACCAGCCAATCAGGAATGAGTATATAAATTACCTCAACAAAGATGGTGGGTTAATTTGCATACGCAAACACCAAGCGGCCAGAGGAGGGGCAGAACACAGGTGTTCCACACCGCCCCAGACGCTCCGGGCCTCTGGGCAGTGTGGGAAAGCAGAAAGGCAGCTCTGGGCTGGAGCAAAGGCAAAAAGGCAGCTCCGGTCTGGAGCAAAGGTGGTGCAGGCAGCCAGGGGAAGGAAGGCCCATTCTTGCACGAATCTTCGTGCATTGGGCCTCTAGTTGTAAATAATGCTGCAATGAATAAAGCAGTGCATATATTCTTTTGAATTAGTGTTTTGGAATTCTTTGGATATATTCCCAGAAGTGGAATTGCTGGGTTGTAAGACGGATCCACTTTTAATTTTTTTAGGAAACTATACTATTTTCCACAGTAGCTGCACCAATTAGCATTCCTACCACAGTGCACTAGGGTTCACTTTTCTCCACATCCTCACCAACATTTGTTTGATGATTTATTGATGATAACCATTTTGACAAGTGTGAGTTGATATCTCATAGTGGTTTTAATTTGTATTTCTCTGATGATTAGTGATGTTGAGCATCTTTTCATACGTCTATTGGCCATCTGTATGTGCTCTTTGGATAAGTTACTACTCAGGTCCTTTGCCCATTTTTTAATTGTATTGTTTGTTTTCTGGTGTTGAGTTTTATTAGTTCTTTAATAATTTTTACATGAAGCCCTTATCAGATGTATTGCAAATATGTGCTCCCATTCAGTGGATTGTCTTTTCATTTTGTTGATGGTTTCCTTTGCTATGCAAAAACTTTTTAGTTTGATGTGGTCCCATTTGGGTTTTTTCTTTTTTTTCCCTTGCCCAAGTAGATATATCAGAAAAAATATTGCTATGAGAAATGTTTGAGATTTTACTGCCTATATTTTCTTCTAGAATTTTTATGGTTTTGAGTCTAACCTTTAAGGTTATAATCCATTTGAGTTTATTCTTATGTGTGGTGTAAGAAAGTAGTCTAGTTTCATATTTTTGCATATATCTGTCCAATTTTCCCAACACTATTTATTTAATAGACTATCTTTACCCCATTGTATATTTTTGCCTCTCTTATCAAATATTAATTGACTATAAAGGCATGGGCTTGTTTCTGGTGTCTATTCTGTTCCATTGATCTGTCTGTTTTTATGCTTGTACCATGCTGTTTAAATTACTGTGGCCTTGTAGTACAGTTTGATATTAGGTTCCATGATTCCTCCAAATTTGCTCTTCTTTCTCAAAACTTCTGTTGCTATTTGGGGTCTTTTGTGGTTCCATATACATTTTTGGAGTATTCAATCTAGTTCTGTGAAATACACCATTGGAATCTTGATAGGAATTGCATTAAATCTATAAATTGCTTTGGGTAGTACGGACGTTTTAATGATGTTAATTCTTCCTATCCATGAACACAGTATATGTTCCCATTTACTTGTATTATCTTCAATTTCTTTCTTCAGTGTATTATAATTTTCTGAGTACAGGCCTTTTACATCCTTGGTAAGTTTATTCCTATGTATTTTATTCTTTTTGAAGCAATTGTAAATGGGATTACTTTCTTTGTTTTACTTTCTGATAGTTCATTATTGTTTTTTAAAAATGCAACTGATTTCTGGATATTTATTTTGTATCCTGCTGCTTAACTTAATTCATTTATCAGTTCCAATAGTTTTTGATAGAATCTTTAGGGTTCTCTATGTACAGTATCATGTTATCTGCACACTATTGCTGTGGCTAGTATTTCCAGTTCTATGTTCAATAATAGTGGTGAAAGCAGATATCTCTGTCTTGATCCCAGTCTCAAGGGAAATGCTTATAGTTTTTGCCCATCAAGTATGGTGATTGCTGTGGTTTTTGTTATATATGGCCTTTATTACATTGGGGTATATTTCCTCTATTCCTACTTTTCTGAGAGTTTTTTTTTATCATAAATGGGTGCTGGATTTTATCAAATGCTTTTTCTGCATCTATTTATATGATCATATAGTTTTTATCCTTCATTTTGTTTACACAGTGCATCACATTTATTGATTTGCAGATATTGCACAAACCTTACCTCCCTGAAAGAATTCCCACTTGATCATTGTGTATGCTCTTTTTAAGTTATTACTGGATTTGGTTTGCTAATATTTTGTTGAGGATTTTAGCATCTATATTTATCAGGGATATTGGCCTTTCATATTCTTTCTTTGTTAAATGAGTGACATGGAAATAGTAGTCTCTTTACCTGGTTTTGGAATTAGGATGATGCTGGTGTCATAAAGTGAGCTTGGGAGTCTTCCTTCCTCTTGAATTTGTTGGAATAGTTTAAGAAAGATAGGTGTTAGTTCTTCTTTGAAAGTTTGGTAATGTTCATCTGTGAAGCCATATGGGCCAGGGCTTTTGTTTGCTGGGAGTTTTATTACTGCTTCAATTTCACTAGTTGTAATCTATCTATTCAGATTTTGTTATTCTTCCTGATTCAGTTTTGGGAGATTGTATGTTTCTAAGAATTTTTCCAATTGTTTCCAAGTTGTTCAATTTGTTGGCATATAGTTGTTCATAATATTTTGTTACAATCCTTTGTATTTTTTAGTATCATTTGTTACTTCTCTTTCATTTCTGATTTTATTTATTTGAATCCTCTTTTTTTAAAAAAAATCCTTACCCAAGGATATGTTTATTAATTTTAGAGAGAGAGAAAGGGGATGATGTGAGAAACATTGATTGGTTGCCTCCCATTCGTGCCCTGAATGGTGATCTAACCTGCAAGGTAGGTATGTGCTCTGAAAGGGATGTGAAACCACAACTATTTGGTGCATGGGAGGATGCTACAACCAGCTGAGCTTCCTGGTTAGGGAATATCCTCTCTCTCTCTCTCTCTCTCTCTCTCTCTCTCTCTCTCTCTCTCACACACACACACACACACACACACACACACACACACACACACACACACACACTTTTGATGAGGTTAAAATTTTGTCAATCTTGTTTATCTTTTCAAAGAACCAGCTCTTGGTTTCATTGACCTTTTCCTTTTTTAAAAAACTCTGTTTATTTCTGTTCTGATGTTTATTATTTCTTTCCTTCTACTCACTTTGAGCTTTGTTGTTCTTTTTCAAGTTCCTTTAAGTACAAAATTAGATTGGTTGCTTGAGTTTTACCTTATTTCTTGAGATAGGCCTCTAATGCTATGAATTTCTGTCTTACGAGTGCTTTTTCTGTGTTCCACAGATTTTGGGTTGTTGTATGTTCACTTTCCTTGTTTTCTGGTAGTTTTGATTTCTTCCTTGATCTCATTGTTAACCCATTCATTGTTTAGTAACATGTTATATAGCCTCAATATTTTGCTGTGTTTTCAGCTTTCTCCCTCTGATTTATTTCTAGTTTTATAGCATTATGTTAAGAAAAGATGCTTGGTATGATTTCAATCTTCTGAGATTCACTGAGACTTGATTTGTGTTTGACCATGTGGTCCAGCTTATAAAACATTCCATGTGCTCTTGAAAAGAATACATATTCTGCTTCTTTGGAGTGAAATGATCTGAAGATATCAAATAAATCCATTTGATCTCTTGTGTCACTTAAGGCCACTGTCTCCTTATTGATTTTCTGCCTGGAAGATGTATCCCATTTATGTCAAATGGGGTATTAAAATCCTCTACTATAATTGCATTACAGTTAATCTCTCACTTTATGTCTATCAAGATTTGCATTACATATTTAGATGCTCCTATGTTGGGTGCATAAATGTTTATAAGGATTATATACTGTTGTTGGATTGCTTTATTTGCCATTGTGTAGTTTCCTTTTTTGTCTCTTACTATCGCCTGGGTTATAAAGTCTATTTTGCCACATATAAGTATTGCTAACCCAGCTTTTTTTTCCCCATTTGCATGAAATATGTTTTTCCATCCTTTTACTTTTTTTTTAAAGTTGTACTTCTTTTTTTTTTAATGAGAAATCTATTTTTTTTATTGTTCAAAGTATTACAAATAGTAGTACATATGTCTCCTTTTTTTTTACCCCATTGACCTCCCCCCGGCCTCCCCTACACCCCAGTACATGCCTTTACCTGTCCCCCGCCCAGTGTCTTGTATCCATTCATCCTTTTACTTTTAGTTTATGTGTATCTTTCATTCTGACTTGGGTCTCTTGAAGACAGTATATCTGTGGATCTTGTTTTATATCCATTCAGCAACCCTCTGTCTTTTGATTGGAGCATTTAAGCCACTTACATTTAAAGTGATTATTGATAGGTTTGTATTTATTGCCATTTTATTTTTTTTAACTATGTTCCTCTGTTCTTTTTCTCCTCTTTTTTTTTTTAAAATATATTTTATTGATTTCTTACAGAGAGGAAAGGGAGAGGATAGATAGTTAGAAACATCGATGAGAGAGAAACATCGATCAGCTGCCTCCTGCACACCTCCCACTGGGGATGTGCCTGCAACCCAGGTACATGCCCTTGACCGGAATCGAACCCGGGACCCTTCAGTCCGCAGGCCGACGCTCTATCCATTGAGCCAAACCAGTCAGGGCTCTCCTTCTCCTTGAAGCAAGCATTCAGCATTTTCTGTAATACTGGTTTGGTAGTAACAAACTCCTTTCACTTTTTCTTGTCTGGGAAGTTCTTTAGTTCTCCTTCATTTTTAAATGATAGCCTTGCTGGGTAACATATTCTTGGTTATAAGTCCTTGCTTTTCATCACTTTGAACATTTCATGCCAGTCCCTTCTGGACTGAAGTGTTTTGTTGAGAAATCAGCTGACAGTCTTATGGGAGCTCCCTTGTATGTAAATAACTGTCTTTCTCTTGTGGCTTTTAAGATTCTCTCTTTGTCTTTAACCTTTGGAATTTTAATTATGATGTGTCTTGGTGTGGGCCTCTTTGGGTCCATTTTGTTTGGAATTCTGCTCTTTTTGGACTTGGGTGTCTTTTTTCTTCACCAGGTTAGGGAAGTTTTTGGTTATTATTTCTTCAAATAAGTTTTTGATCCCTTGCTCTCTCTCTTCTCCTTCTGTTACCTCTATGATGTGGATGTTACTATGCTTCATGTTCCAAAAGTTCCTTGATATATCCCCATTTTTGAAATTCTTGTGTTGTTGTTTTTTTCTCTGCTCTGAGTGGGTGTTTTTTCTACCTTGTCTTCCAAATAGCTGATTCAATCCTCTGCTTTTTCCAATATACACTTATTCCTTCCAGTGTATTCTTTATTTCAGATATTACAATAATCATTTTTGACTGGTCCTTTTTCATGGTTTCTATAACCTTTTTCATGCTGTTGAGCAACCTTTTAATTATTACTTTGAACTTTTTATCTGATAAATTGTTTGCCTTCATTTCATTTAGCTCTTCTTCTGGAGAATTCTCTTGTTTTTCTCATTTGGGGTCTGTTTCTTTGTCTCTCCATTTTGGGTGTCTCTTCGTGTTTGCTTCTGTGTACTAGGTTGATCTGCTATGACTCTGTTTGGAGCTCTAGGAATGTCCATTGTGTACATTATGTGGCTCACCCTATTGTAATTGATTCTTTATTGTTATTAGTCTGTTTGTGTGTATGATCAACACTCAGACTGGCTGATGGTGAGGCACTACCCCCAAAACAATGTTCAGGCTGATGTGCAGGTGCTGATGACACAAAGTGGAATTTGTCTCAGTAGGTTTTGGTGCCTGCCAAGATCTCATGATGGATATGCTGATTGTGAAGCTTATTGTATCCTCTTCTGTTGCTGCTTGTGACTGGCCCTGGGAAATCTTTGGAGCTTTCTGCAATCCACATTTTTTGGCTGCCTCTGCTGGGCCTGGGCACATGCATAAAGGACCAATCTGCACATGAAAGCAGGCTTTTACCAGCACTTGGCATAAGGGTAAGTCAGCAAAAATCTCAAAACACCGCAATATCTTCCTCTGCCTACAGATTGCTTGTTAGGCTCAGTCACTGAAAGAGCCTCTGGCTGTACTCCCCAGCAGGGCATAAGCTTCACAAAGTGGGGAGAGAGGAATTCCAGAGGATGGGGCTATTGCTTTCCCCCAAGCTGATGCTGCATAGAGGAGAGTGCTCTGCCCATGAGAGATGGCTTCTGAGGTATGGGGAAATGGCTCAGCAAAGAAATCGTTGTGGGTGACCCTTTAGCTCTCTCCTCAGAACCACCAACCCCCATTTCTCCTCATGTGGCTCTAGTCCACTCTGCCCTTTCTCCACTGGAGCCTAAGTTGAGTGACTGCAAATAAAATTTTGTGGGTTGGTTCTTTAAGAGTGTTCCTGGGTCTCTACCCATCTCTCCCTGGTGAACAGAAACCCCACTGCTTTTCACAGCTAGATGTTATGTGGGTGCCTTTCCTGAATCTGGTAGGCTAGGCTGGGGAGTACAGCTTGGGGTTGAGACTCCACACTGCTCAGGGGAAACCTCCAACAGCTGAGATATCCTTCCAAAACTTCAGTTCCACCTGTGAGAGCTGGGGCAGCTCTCTTGCACTTCTGCATTTCCTACCAGTCTCCATGTGGTTTCTTCTGTAAGTCCTTTGTTATAACTCTTCTCTCCAGCTAATCTTCAATTGGTTATTCAGAATTATTTTTCTAGAATTTAGTTATAATTCCAGTTTGGTCTTGAGAGAGGTTAGTATAGATTCCATTTACTCTGCCATCATCTTGGATCTCCTTAATGTAATATTTTTTGAAGAAATATAGCTCCAGGGATGGGATTGAAAAAGAGCTGATGTCCATTATTGTTCTTGATTAGCTTGGGCCTTAAATTAAAAAGGTCCAGAGTGCGTCTGCCCATTTTTTTTTTACATTTTTACATACTTGTTTTGGTAAATTCTGGGACATTTAAATTGAAGTGTGTTTCATTTAACCCTGCATTTCTATCAAAGAATTCAAGACCTGCAAAAACATGGGGATAATTTGGGATGCTGGGATAGTAGACAATTCTCCATGAGTCTTTGGCATTTGCATGTCTCACAGATAGAGGTGCTGTCCACTTTTGTTCTGTATTATCTATTCAAACATGCATGTATGATAAATATATTTGAAAAATAGGGATGGTATTTCGCTCCAGAGCAAAGGGCAGACATAGTTACTGTTTAGAGTAATAAAGTTAACGTATTTCACTGGGGAAAATGTCAGCCAGGCTTATTGCTCATTATACAAGATTTGTGTTCTCTAAACTCTGGTTTTCTTTTCATTGTGTACAGTTATTACCTAGCTTTTTTTGTGATGCCATGTGAGAATTAAGGTGAGGGGAAGTGGAACAAGAAATACTGATGCTCTGACTCTGCAATGACTGTTAGTAATAAATTTTTATTTGTTTCTGACCCAGAAATCTTGTGTCTTACACCAACATCCTTAAAAATGTGTCAGGATAAATTATGCACTTGCAATTAGAGTAAAATGCCAGGGCCTTTACTGTTATTGACAGCTGGTTATTTGGGCTAGTAGGAATGCTGATTCCCTACTTATTATAGTATCATTTTCATTAATATCAGATAACAGAAATATTTTATTTGGACTGATCAGTAAGCCTATGTTTCAGACCAGAGATTAATAAACTATCACCTCCCACTTCCTTCCATAGGCCAAATCTGGCTTGGCACCTGTTTTTGTAAACACAGTTTTGTTTGAAAACAACCATGCACATCACTTACATGTTTTTTATGGCTTGTTTTACACTACAACATCAGGATTGAGTAGCTACAATCGTATGGACTGCAAAGGCTAAAATATTTACTATCTGTCTCTTTAGAGAAATTGATTGCTGGCTTTTATTATATAGACAAATAAGGCAACCAAAAATTCAGGATACCATCAGTTGATTTAGAAATATTTGGGGTAGAAAGATAAAATAGAAATTGCATGATAGGATGAGAGGGAGCTTGACAGTTAACCACAGACAAACTCACTGACTGGATATACTACACTTGTGTAATGTATTCAACAAATATGCAAGACATAATCACATAACTTAATTCTTCAAGACCCAGCTCAATTTCTAAGCCTATTCTGATTTTATATTGGGAAATTTGTTTTTTCTCCTCAGAGTTCCCTTAACACTTTATATTAAACATCTTCTATAACCAATTTTCTGCCTTACGTTATGTTTACATACACATGATTTCTCTTGCTAGACTATATATTTCATAGGGAGGAATCCATATTTATAAATGGATTAATAAATTGTTATATATTTCATAGGGAGGAATCCATATTTATAAATGGATTAACAAATTGTTACTTCCATGATCCAACTTCAGGGATAATGATCCACCTTTATGGACCTAGACATTGACTTTAGCAAATCTCCTTTCCTTTTTTTTTTTTTTTAAGTAGAAATCATTAAATTTTTTTTTCCCTCCTGTAAGTCTAAAATAGCAAATTATGTCCTTAAACTGAAAAATAAAACATGTTTCAAAGTACTGTTTTTGTGGAAGATTTCCTTTTCTAATTATACTTCTAAAAGTCTAATTTCATTTCCTTAGTTGGTTTTAACTTAATAAAGGAAGAGGGTGAGATAGAATACAATCATTCCTATTGGCAGGGGAAAGCACATACACACATTGATTCTTTTTAAGAAGGTGATGTTGGAAAAGATACAACTCTGAGTTAGACATAACCAAATGTCAGAAATAGAAAAAGAGGGTGAGTCAATCAGTTGCCACAAATTCCATGTCACACAATCATGGCAGCAGGATTTAAGTAGGTATGCGTGGAGTGGCACAAGACTGTAGCTCAACACACAGAAGCAAGTCTTGGAGAAGGAAGATACATTAATATGTCAGAGGGGTTACTGAACTGAGTCACTGGGGGAGACATTTCATGGATAGATGGCTTAATACTCTATAAGAAATTTAGGATGAATAATAATAATTAATAATAATAACATTAGCAACATTATTGAGTATTTGTTAAGAGCCAGGCACCTTGCTAAGCAATTTAAATGTATTTAATTTTCATAAAAACCTTCTAAAGCAAAGCTGATTGTTACCCTCATTATACAGATGAGGACATCTTGGTTTAAATAATGCTTAAGGTCAAGCAACTAGTAAGTGACAAGTGAACTTTAATTCAAGATAAAATCATCTCACTCCAGATCACTAACTTTTTAGTCATAGTCCACTGCCTTCAGATAGGCAAAGCTACTTCCCATGAGGCCATATGCTCCTATGAAGGAAAGCCTTAACTGCTGGAAACCTCAGTAAGATGGGGTGTTGAAATAAAGGTTAAGATACACAGTTTCAGGTATGATTTACCTTTGAAGCTCATTTAGTCCCATGAGACATGCCCCTTTATTGTCAGTCCAGCCATCAGGGAGAGGTTATTACTGCTCCCTAAATAACTCCACTTGCTGATAACACCACATATATTTACAGTTCAGATGTTCTTACACAAATTGATTTCTGTGCCATTCACACTTGCAGGAAGAGTATTCTTGTTGCAAGCCACACCATTAACATATTTAACACTTTTGCATAAGAACAGGCAAAACTTGATCTAAGTCTTTAAGATGTGCTAATAATAATTTTTCAGGCAAATCTCATTATGTTTCAATGCTTTCAGAATAGTTCATCTCTAAAGTAATTATGGCATATGCCAACTGTTGGTCCAGAGCTCTAGGGTTTCAAACAAATGCTGGGATCTCTTCAGGGAAACCTGCAGCTTGTAGTAGGAAATGAGGCATGGTGGGAGGAGAGTCAGAAACTGGTGCCCACCCTGGTTTTACTGTTTAATTCTTAGTCTCTTAGTTTCACTCTGATTTCAAGAAAGTGTAACTGAAAGAAAAGTAAAACTTTTATAGTCAATAGGATAGGAAAGTTAAAAAAAAAAAAGTTGAGTGAGAGACATTTAAAATAGAAATTCAAGAATACTGAAGAAGTACACCGCTCAGAACAAAAATTAGAGAGTTTCAGGTGGAGTGAAGTGTCAAGTCTCATGTGTTTGCACAGACATTGAACTAAGAATAATCAGATACTAAGACAGTCCATATTGGATCACTGTTGGAACTCAGAATACATACCCGTAGGCTGAAACTGGATTATTTTACTCTTATAGCCAAAGGCCATCATCAACTTCATGGAGAAGCACAAAGCTGAAGGAACAAGACAGCATGTGTTTCTTTGTATCATATAGTGACAAGGTTTGTTTTTGGCTTTTCAGCTGATCCTCACCAGCCTTCAAATTCTAATAGAATGAAATTCTTTTAAAGGGAAGAGCAAAAGGAATATGCATATTTTACAAGGCTTCCAGCACTTTAGGTTTAAAAAATATGGCGTCAATGTGAAATAAGTGATTGTATTTATTTCTGACAACCCTGACTAAACTACCTGTCACTTAAAATTCAGAACTATGTCTTACTATTTTTTGCACTCTCCCTTAAAAATACCTATTACAGTCATTGGTATATCAGAGGAGCTTATAAAATACGTAATGGGTCAGTATCATGATTTTTATAAGTTGTATAGATTGATATAGCTATAATAATAAATACTCATAAACTATATACAATATAAAATTTCTTCTGATTTTTTCTACATCTAATATTCCATATAATGACCACAATACATACTCAGTTAACTGCATTCTATTATTTTCACATGGTGCTGTTACCCTAGTAGGAAGTCAGTATGAGACTAATAAATGGATGTCAGCTCTGATCATGAAACTATTATTGGGCTGGTGCCATTTCTCTATTGAAAACTAACTGTAGAGCCCTAAATTGTGTTACAAAGTTGGCAAATTTATTTTGTTAATGAAGCTATGCATATCCCAAACTAAATTTTACTTCCTTCTGAAATTGACTCTCCAACATGTTACACATTTCAAGAGTACTGGAAATATTGGAGGAATACTTTGTAAATTATATGATTGTTTAGCCACTATGCTATACCCCTGAAAGTAATATAAAATAATATTAAATATAAACTATAATTGAAAAATTGAAAAAATTTAAAAATATCATCTCTCAGTTTACAAGAGTGAAATCTCTGAGTCATCTGGGGAACCTGCCTCTTCTTTGCCATTCCATATCTATTCCATTCTAAATGTTGCTGAATTGGCCATCATTAAGTTTTTTCAATCTACTACCTCCTTTTCATTTGCTCTGCCATCCTTCTGATTTAGATCATATTTAGTTCTATTTGAGCCACTGCAATATATTTTCAATTGGCCTTCTTGAGTCTAGGTTCTGCCCTCTCCAATAAAACTAAGAGTTCTGCCAGACACATCTATACACACTCATTGTCCAAAAATAGTTTAATGACTCCAGACTGCCTAGTAAATACAAATCTTATTCTTCACATATTTTTAAGAAGTGTTCTCTAAAAATTAGCCTTACTTCGATCTAGTAATAACCCCAGTGATTATGATCACCTATCACCTCTCGAAGTCCCATTTTCTTGATTTAAAAATGAAGGGGTTGCAAATGTTTCCTTTTTGGCTATTGTTGATTTTATACCTTAACTGTTCATAGGGTAACATGTGTGTTGCACATTAAATAACTCAAATATCTTGCTATTCTAAGTTCATGATCTGCACCAGAGGGTTCCTAAATATGGACCTCTTCTGTGATCTTTGCTGTTGTTGTTTCACCAAAGAGCAAAACATGAATTTTATGTTGATGACACTGTATAATCTTATTATTCAAATAAAACCAAACATGTCCTTTGTGATTTTTATGAAAGCTGGGGATCCTCTCCACGGAGGAATTACACACTGAATTTTATAGGGTGGGTATGTAAACTCTGAGAGTCTATGGAATTACCCAGCACTTTTCTGATTTGACATCCTTTTTCATACTAGTCTATGATCTACATTTTTTCATCATATCCCAGATAACATTGTGAGATCTAATTCAAATGTGATATTCTGCATTGTCTTCTTTAATTTCACTAACTTGATATGAATGACCCATTATCTAAACCCTCACTGGCATTTTGGGTGCATTTCTCATAGTATATCTGACATTCTGCCTCATACTTAATTCTTTGTATTCTACTCTAATTCCCTCTACTATGGTGCAAGAACCTTGCAAACAGGATTATTATCTTATTGCCTTTGCTTCCTCCTGAACCCTTCAACCCACTGCCATCACCCTGATATAGAGCTTGAACATCAAAGATATTCAGTGAACATCTATTAAATTAATGAATAAATGTAGTTAGGGCATTGGTTTTAAAACTCTAATTTTTCATTTACTTGTGTATTCATTTGGTCATTAATGAAAGTAACTTGCAAAATATTTTAACAATAAACAACTGGAAATAAAAGGTGAAGGTGAGCCATCTAGCTTTAGAACAGCTGTAGAATTTTATGGAATATTTCTGAGTCTAGATTTTGTTCAGATTCTGTGGTAAAATTATGTTAGTCACCATGACGTTAGGGTCCATTTTCATAAACATGAGTTCAATGTTACATTTGCAATGAAAAATGTTCAGCCTTGAAGGACTTCTTTTTAACTTGGAGAAAATACAATCCATGCCCTCATTTTCTCAAGGAGATACTTTAAAGATGAGGAACCTCTTCATAGGACACTTTGTGAAAGCACCATTTACTTAACAAGATAGTGGTTTGCTTCCTGATGACAGGGTAAATAATCGACTTTGTGTGTGTATTCCTGATATTTTTCATTTGTTTATCTGATAAAATATATTAATTAATTAATGTATTTATTTATTTATTTATTTATTTATTTATTTATTACACTATTACAGATGTCCCCCACCACCACCTTTACCCACCTAGACCCAGGCCTCTCCTCCCCTCCCTCTGGCCTTCTGAGAGAGACAAATATTTGACCCTACTTAACTGTTGACTAAAATGTCTGTGTCCTTCCATTGAATATGCTTTGTATGTAGTTTAAACAAGACTAGAATAGTGGGTTATATTTGGGTACAGGATGGTGACTCTTTCCTATATCTATCATCTTGCAAGTCCTCCAGTGAATAAATAATCACTAAGCAGGTTCTAGCTGCAGTAAAGAAATAACTCCATCTCCTCAGGACTGCAAAACTGAATTTCCTGGCAGAAAAGGAAAGGGCTTTCCATGCCCAGGAAGGCTGACACAACATGTTTTTTTCAAATCGGAGGAAATTTTCTCAACAAAACTGTGTGCACAGTGCCTGTGGCTATTACACATTTAACTTTCCACAACTTCCCACTTCATAGAATATGTACTGACACACTTATCCACCTTTCTTTTGCAGAATTTAGTTATTAGGGCTCGTGGAAGAATGAACATTTCAGGCCTTCTAATGGAGCTCTGTGCAAGAGAAGTTCCTTATGGGAGGAAAGCTGAGTTTCAGTCAAGAGGGCAATGTTGTGTTGTGTTTGTTTGTTTATTTGTTTGTTTTTATTTAAACCAAGCTGAGTCTTGGCTCTGAGGAGTGCAGGGAAGCAGAGTGAGGACACAGGCAAGTTCTGAAAGGTGAGGGCCTCTAAATTAAACCCATAAGTCTGGAGCTGGCTTAATCACAAGTTGTGTTCTGTAGCAGATTTCTTCTGGTGAGAGGCAACTTCCTCTCCTCACAAAAGGTTCACATCCTCCTACCTCCTCTTCCAGTCACAGCCCTGTGATGAGGGAAGAAAGAGTTGGGGCCCTTCACTCAGGCAGCCACCCATTTTTTTATTCAAGATCATGCAGGAGATTCGACCATTATGGCCCCAGCCAACAATTAATTATGACCAAGAAAGACAGTTCCCACTTATATTCTAGGAACTAGTGAGCTCCCTTGAGACAGGTTCAAAGATTAGAAGCCATCAGGGGCAGGAAGGGCAGGGAATCTGTGCAAGATACTCAGAATCCCTAGTTTTCTGGAATAGCAAGGAGCACTCTCCTACTCTGGTTGACATCTGTGACATTTTTACTTAGATGAAAGGTTGCCTGGGTTTAAAGAGAAGTGGTGTCTGAACAAACTAACACTATAGATTGACAGGTGTCAAATTTTGCATGAGGCTATCCAGTATTTAGCTTTCTGGTTTAGGAATAAGTAAATAGCCTGGCTGGCATAGCTCGATGGTTGAGCATCGACCTATGATCCAGAAGGTCATGGTTCCATTCCCAGTCAGGACACTTGCCTGGGTTGCAGGCTCAGTCCCCAGTGTGGGGCTGCATCTCATCATTGATGTTTCTAGCTCTCTCTCCCTCTCCCTTCCTCTCTTAAATCAATGATAATATTTAAAAAGAATAACTAAATAAATAAAAAATGTAAATATTCATTTTTTTCTTTTGACAATAGGATGATCACAATTGGAACACATCATTATTGAAAATGTGAAGGCTGGAAGAAGGGACAAAATGTTTTTCCAAAACTGCCATAAAATGCTCTATGGACAAAAGTGGACATCTGTTTTACAGGCTGACTCTTGGGTCTGACAGAAGTTTTTCTGGTCCACCCTCATGGGCAGATAATGCAAGATGAGTTTCCATGTATTGTCCTTAGATTAATGCTGGATATTGGCAAAGTGACCCACAGGAATGTACTTCAGATTGGGATAGTAATTATTTGTTTATATTGTTTATACCTGTAAAACTATGTTCCATGATGGGGGATGAAGCAGTGGTTGTCACAACAGAAGAAAAATAAAAGTGAGAAGTCCTATTTTCCCACCTTTGTGGGAATAAAATTACCCCTTCTGCCCCCAACAGAAGCACGCACAGACACCTCTGTTGCCTGACTTTCCAAGTCCTTTAAGGAACACATTTTATACCAGAAGAGGGCCCTGCTGCTACTATCTCTGCATTTTGTAATCATTCACTTCTACATTTACTGTGTCTCTGTGGAGCCCAAAATGAATGAACATAAGAGCCCATGAATGCAACACTGATACTATCAAATGTCCTATCTCATCCACTCCCTGGCCCACTCACTCTTTTGAGCAGCTATGAGCCCTCGTTTGGCATTTTGCATTTGAATCTTTTTATTTGCATGCACTCCCTTAGCCATCAGATTGTAATTCAGATCAATTCAATTCCACTCAGCTTAAAATATTTATTCTGTACCTTTTACACGTCAGGGACTGTGTGAGATGCCAGGGATAAATATCTAAGACCTGGTCCCTGGATTCCAGTAAACAGTTTAATATTTAGATAAGGAGGCAGGCATTCTTTCCAAGCTGAATAGAATAAGAACAACCACTGAAGTAAGGCTAAAGGAACAGGTAGAAGGGCTGAAGGAAGAGATGTAGGAAGTGGTCCTTGGACATGTGGCATCTGTGATAGGCTAGGGATACATTGATGTTTCTTAGTCAAGAGTAGGGAAAGGGAAAGGGAAATTGTATTTCAGGCAGAATGCAAGCATGTGAACAAGACTGAAACATGTAGTATCTGTCCCATTTGAAGAATGAAAGTAGTTCAGCACCAGTACAGCATAAGATTTTAAATGGTGGTGATCAGCAGGAGATAAGTCTTGGACTCAGATGATTAAGGGTTTTGTATATTATTCTAAAGAGCTTGGATTTTATCATAAGGCTGAAGAAAGTTATGCAATGGTTTGTGCAGGTGAGCAATGGAAAGTATTAATTTTTGGTGCAGCATAAAAAATGGATTGCACAAGGATGAGAATGAAGGTGAATGTTGTAGAGTGAATGTTTGTATCCTCCCCCAAATTCATATGTTGGAATCTTAAATTCTAAGATGGTGGTATTAGGAGGAAATTAGGTCATGAGGGTGGAGCCCTCACGAATGGGATTTTGATTTTATAAAATGTACCCAAGAGCTCTCTTACCCTTTCTGCCATGTGAGAACACAGCAAAATGATGTCTATGAACCAGGAAGTGGGTCTTCACCAAACACAGCATCTACTGGGGGGTTGATCTTGGACTTCCAAGCTCCAGAATTGTGAGAGATAAATGTTTGTTATTTACTAGTAAGCCAGTCAGTCTATGGTATTTTTGTTAAAGCATCCTGCATGTGTTAATACATGGCATATTTGCAGTAAATGGAATAAGAAATGACTAAGGAGGTGGCAATTGTATAAAGAACTACTTAGGTGACATAACCTTAAGAACTTGGTGAATGAGAGGTTTGGGACAAGCATCTAATCATGCCTGCATTTGTACCTTGGTTACCTTGGTGGATGCTGGTGCCATTAACAAGGAAAGGAATGGAATAGGAAGCAGAGAAGCTGTATGGAAATTTTAAAAAAGTTTGTTTTAGACCTTTTAAGTTAAATTTTTGCACATTTGTACTTGTAGGATCATCTGAGGCAACTGCCCAGTAGGCAATCAGAAGTGTGGATCTGGAGCTCTAGGGAAGAAGGTTAGGTGTGTATCTCATCCTCTGTGTGTCCCCTGAGCCCACCACCTGGCCCTGGCTCTGTAGCTATTCATCCCAGGTCTTTGATGATGGTAGTAACTATGGCAATAATGGGGATGGATCTTTAATCAGATGTGTATATTATCAGTGTGATAGAATTTAGGCAATGCAGGATTTTTTCCGAGGTTGGGCTTAAAACAATTTGGATGGCACTGTTAAATGATTTGCCCTGTTGTGTCATTTCCTTTGATGTGTCCTTTGTTTGCAGTGAGACTCTAATTAGTCTCTCTTGGGAAATATATGGTCCATGAAGTGATCTGATGCTGCCCACAGGGTACCATAGCTCCAGCTGTTGCCATGAGAAAAACAGCTGTCTCCAGAGCATTAGGACGGTGCATTCTCTCAAAAGCAAGGAGAAAGAAAATACTGCTTTAAACATTATCATCCACTAACGTTAATCAGCTTTTGCCTCAGGCACTCCACTAGGTGCTGTGTTATTTATTTATTCTTTCTCTATTCCAGCAGACCAGTGACCCATCCAATTGAAAACTTCCAATAATATGCTTATATATGTGAGCAAAAAATTAAAATATTAATCTATTGGGATAAATATTAGAAATTTGATTCAAATTTCTCTGAATGGTTAATGGTTTTTCAGAGACACTGTTCTTACTAGTAAACAATTGACTGACTTTCTTACATTACAAAGTTTCATCAGTGGTATGTGAAATTGTTTTTCAGTCAACTGTCTATCAAAATTTGGGAAGCGGGTAGGAAATGCTGCTTCATTAAAGGTAGGCTGGAAATGTGTTTTTTTTGCCTCATGTCACACTGGCCAGGTGCTCACGGAGCTCACGTGCCACTAAACTTCATGGTGCGTGGGGTAGGGAAAGTGCAAATGATGAAAGCACAGATATCAGAGGTCCGGCTATGGCTACAGTCAGTCTTAGCTCTTACTGGCATGAACCTAAGCCAGGTGGGTGGGTGAGGGGTGGGGAAAACAGAACTCAGAAATCAAAGGCAGAGTGAAAGGTGGAAGCCAAGCAAGGAAATCCAGTAACACAGAAAAACTAGGAAGAGACGGATATAGAGGGAAACAATACAATGAAAAGGAACTTATTTTACCTGATCACACATTGTCCTTAACTGCTTTTGTCAACTTTGCACTGCTTATTTTATTTTCTTGTTGAGATTTTTCTTTATTTTTGCTCTATTTATGCCCTACATTCTTTTGGAGAATTTTCATTCCCTAGAAAACTATGATTAAAACTTATTTTATAGTGCAAGTAATTTTTCTTTAATTTGTTATGTACTTACTAGAGGCCCGGTGCACCTGAACAGAGTGGGGGTGTCCCTCAGCCCAGCCTGCACCCTCTCCAATCTGAGACCCCCTCAAGGGATGTCTGACTGCCCATTTAGACCTGATCCTAGTGGGTAGTCGGACATCCCTCTCACAATCCAGAACTGTTGGCTCCCAACCGCTCGCCTGCCTGCTTGCCTGATTGCCCCGAACCACTCCCCTGACAGCCTGATCGATGCCTAACTGCTCCCCTGCAGGCCTGATCGATGCCTAACTGCCCTTCCCTGCTGGCCCAGTCACCCCTAACTTCCCTCCCTTACCAGCCTGGTTGCCCCTTAACTGCCCTCCCCAGCCAGACCGATTGCCCTTAACTGCAGGTCTGGTCCCCCCCAACTGACCTCCCCTGTAGGCCCAGTCACCCCTAACTGCCCTCCCTTGCAGGCCTGATCACCCCCAACTGCCCTCCCCTGCTGTCCATCTTGTGGCGGCCATGTTGTGTCCACATGGGGGCGGCCATCTTTGACCACATGGGTGGGAGTGACAGTCAATTTGCATATTACCTCTTTATTAGATAGGATTGAATACTTCCCAAGTTTTAAATCTCTATGTGAAATTGGAACTATGGGGATCACACATAAATAACTGTATATTTGCCAAACTGAAAGGAAAGGGCTAAATGTCTGAAAATTACAATGGAAGCTAAGAAGCAGAAGAAATTACTCCCAGATAAACCAGAAAAGTGCAAGGAATAGCAACATTTGTAGCAGGGCAGTGAATTAGGGTTAGTACTGCAGTAAGCAGAGGAATGTGGGAGAAATACATGAGCAAAGACCCAGCAGCAGCAAAGCAAATAGCAGTTTCAAAGAAGCCCTGACAACTCAGCCAGAGTGGCTCAGTGGTTGAGTGGTCGACAGATGAACCAGGAGGTCACAATTTGATTCCAGGTCAGGGCACATCCCAGGGTTGCAGGCTTGATCCCCAGTAGAGCCCTGCAGGATGAAGTTGATCAATTATTCTCTCTCATCATCATGTCCCTCTCCCTCTCCCTCTCCCTCTCCCTCTCCCTCTCCCTCTCCCTCTCCCTCTCCCTCCCCCTCTCCCTCCCCCTCTCCCTCTCCCTCTCCTTTCCTCTCTGAAATCAATAAAGATCTATTTTTAAAAAGAGGCCCTGACAAACCTATCTGGGTAGAATTTGATAAACTTAAAAAATCTTTTATTTATTTATGTTTTTGAACAAGAATTGAATTTTATAATTCCCATTATTTTCTTAGAAAAATACTAAAACAGTGAATTAAAACCCTATACATTATTTTATGAATTTCAGCAAACATTACTTCAGGCATTTTTTAAGCTCTGCAAATAGATTATAGAACTCAAGTGATATTTGATTGACTGAATAATTATAGTCACATGGTTAGTTTTTCATCATATCAGTGGAGACGTTAGTGGGGCAGTGAATTAGGGTTAGTATGGCAGTAAGTAGAGGAATGCGGGGAAAGTCATTAGGAAAGACCCATAGGCATGGCTCCCCCATTGTTCATAGAACAAAGTACGGTAAAGATAGCACAATACTTTTGCATTAAAAACACACCAAGCTCAAATAATTATTTTAAAATAACTTTATATTATCCAAATTGTATATTATCATTTTTGTGAGTGAAACTGAGGGACAGAGAATAGATAAGGCATATACGTTTGAGTCAACGATTCCATAAGGATATTCATCACTTGGGTATTCATTTCCATGAAATAACTGTTCAGTGTTTTGCCTATGTTTATATTGGGATACCTGTTATTTTCTTATTGTTTTACTAGAGGCCTGGTGCATGAAATTCGTGCATGGGGGAGGATCCCCTCAGCCCAGGCTGCACCTTCTCCAATCCAGGACCCCTGGCTCCTAATTGCTCACCTGCCTGCCTGCCTGGTTGCCCCTAACTGCCCCGCCCTGCTGGCCTGATTGCTCCTCACTGTCTCTGTATGCCGGCCTGATTGCCCCTAACTTCCCCCCTTGCTGGCCCGGCCGCCCCTAACTGCCCCCCCTCTACTGGCCTAGTCACCCCTTACTGCCCCCCTCCTGGCCTGGTTGCCCCCAACTTCCCCCCTTTGCCAGTCTGGTTGCCTCTAACTGCCCCCCCCCCGTTGGCCTAGTCACCCCAACTTCCATCCCTGCCAGCCTAATCGCCCCCAACTGTCCCCCTTACCAGCCTAATCACCCCCAACTGCCCCCCCCACTGGCCTGGTCACCCCAACTGCCCCCCTGCTGGCCTGGTCACCCCTAACTTCCCCCCCTGCTGGCCTGGTCACCTCCAACTGCTCCCACTGCTGGCCTGGTCACCGCTCATGCCCCCCTCTTTATTATATAGGGCAATAAAGAGGTAATATGCAAATTAACACTCACACCCTCACAATATGGCCGGCAGGGGGGTTAGTGAGGGATGGCCAAATGACTGAACAAGCAGGCTGTGTGGGGCAACCAGGCCGGCAGAGGGGACAGTTGGGGGTGACCAAGCCAGCAGAGGGGGGCAGTTGGGGGCAACCAGGCCAGCAGGGGGGGGGCAGTTAGGAGTGACCAGGCTGGCATGGAGGGGGCAGTTGGGGGTTACCTGGCCAGCAGCGGGGGGCAGTTAGGGGCGACCAGGCCAGTACGCAGAGGCAGTAAGGGACAATCAGGCTGGCAGTGGAGGCAGTTAGGGGTGACCTGGCAGGCAGGCAGGTGAGCAATTAGGAGCCAGTGGTCCAGGATTGTGAGAGGGATGTCTGACTGCCAGTTTAGGCCCCATCCCTGGGATTGGGCCGAAACTGGTAGTCGGACATATCCCAAGGGGTCCTGGATTGGAGAGGGTGCAGGTTGGGCTGAGGGGGACCCTCCATGCACAAATTTCATGCACTGGGCCTCTAGTATAGGATAAGACTTTGTTATATATTATGAAAATGAGTTTTTATAAAACCTGTGTATTACAAATATAGTGAATTCTTGTTATTTGCAATAATTATGTTCTATAAAGACATCATGAAGACTGAATTAGTGAATAATGAACCACTGCTCCTATGGGAAATACAGGGTTAAGTTCCTGCAAGCCTCTGGTCACAACATTTTTGTCAACTGATTGATATATCATCACATTATTCTATGTGTTTCCTGCATAAAGACATTTATTTTGATATATATTGTTGATTTATTAACATTAAATTCATGGCTACTTTGGCAGGGTGGCTCAGTTAGTTGAAGCACATCCTGTACACAAAAGGTGGCAGGTTTGATTCCTTGTCTGGCATGTACAGGAGGCACACAATCAATATTTCTGTCTTACTTCAATGTTCTTCTATCTATCTTTCTCTCTCAATACCATCCAGTGAGGATTAAAACACAAAATGAAACATTAAACTCATAGTCAACAGTACAATAACTCATGTCTATGAAGCTTATTTAACATGCATTTTATAAGTAATGCATAGAACAGCATTCTTGAACTTTGAACAATAAGCAGCAATTCAGCACTCTGCATTGGGAACATTTGAAACAGCAATATAAAAAAACAAAAACCCCCTCAAAATGCAAAAAATATGAACTAAATACCCTGAGAAAAGGACACTTCATTACACTATGAGAGCTAAAATAAGAAGGTAGTGTCACTTAATTTGGCCTCAGCTGGGAATGTGCACTTTGAGTGACTCAAAATGTTGCCACTCTGAACATGTCTGTAAATGACCACAAAAGCACTGGGACTATTGATTTTGGGGTTGCAAGTGAAAAATGGCATTAAGCAAATTCACAAGTGTGAAATCCAGGAAAAATGAGGATTGGCTATTCACTCTGTAGTTTGCTGTTTACTCTCTTATTGTTGTCTTTTTTAACAGAAGCTCTTAATTTTAATGGATTCCAATTTATCAAAGTTTTCCTTTATGGTTGATGCTTAATATATCCTGTTTAAGAAATCTTTGTCTACTTCAAGATCAAGAATAGATTCTCCCATATTTTATTCTAGAATTTTGATATATATTTTACCTTTCACATTTAGATGTATAATGCAACTGGAACTGATATTTTGTATATGATAGGAAGTAGGGCTCATAATATTTTTTTTCCACACAGATGCCCTATTCACTCACAAACTTATCCTATCTAATGAAAGAGTAATATGCAAATTAACCATCACTCCGCTACACCCACAAGCCACACCCACAAGCCACGCCCACAAGCCAATCAGGAGCAAATATGCAAAAAAACCCAAACAAGATGGCTACGGCCACAGAGAGCAGGAGGGAGGCTTGGGTTTCCCCGGCAATGGAAGAAGCCAAGCTTTCCGCCTGCCCTTGCCAGCCTAGGCCTCCACTCAAGGCTACAAAGTTTCAATGATAGAAGATACATAAACCCAAACAGAAATGGCAGCAGCCACGGAGCTGGAAAGAGCAGGAGGCTAGGGTTGCCCCCGGCGATGGAGGAAGCCAAACTTTCCACACACCCTGGCTGGCCCAGGCCTCCGCTTAAGGCTACAAAGTTTCAATTATAGATCATACATAAATCTCAAAAAAAATGGCTGCCGCCACTGAGCAAGCAGAAGGCTTGGCTCCGCTCCAGGCTACAAAGTTTCAATTGTAGAAGATAAATAAACCCCAGATCCCAGGGCCTCCACTTGGGTCACCAGGGGGCGTGGCCGGCCTGCAAACCACCACAGGCCCCTCGCCCAGGCCGCCCCATGCCCCAAGGGAACCCCCACCCTGATCCGGCACACCCTTCAAGGCAAACCAGCTGCCCCCCACCCGTGCACCAGGCCTCTATCCCATCTAATAAAAGAGTAATATGCAGATTGACCATCACTCCAACACACAAGATGGCTGCCCCCATGTGGTCAAAGATCCTGCCCCCATGTGGACACAAGATGTCCACCACAAGATGGCCAGCAAGGGAGGGCAGTTGTGGGCAATTAGGCCAGCAGGGGAGGGCAGTTGGGGGGGACCAGGCCGGCAGAGGAGGGAAGTTGGGGGTGACCAGGCCTTGGGAGGGACCCAGGCCTGGAGGGGAGCAGTTGGGGGGGACCAGGTCTGCAGGGGAGAGCAGTTGGGGGGGACCAGGCCTGCAGGGGAGAGCAGCTAGGGGTGACCAGGCCTGCACGGGAGGGCAGTTAGGGGCAAACAGGCTGGCATAGGAGCAGTTAGGCATCAATCAGGCTGGCAGGGGAGTGGTTAGGGGGTGATCAGGCTGGCAGGCAGAAGCGGTTAGGGACAATTAGGAAGGCAGGCAGGTGAGCAGTTGGGAGCCAGCAGTCCTGGATTGTGAGAGGGATGTCCGACTGCCCGTTTAGATCCCATCCCACCGGGATCAGGCCTAAACGGGCAGTCGGACATCCCTCGAGGGGTCCCAGATTGGAGAGGGTGCAGGCTGGGCTGAGGGACACCCCCCTCCCCATGCATGAATTTTGTGCACCGGGCCTCTAGTTGTAAGATAATTCTTTCTCTACCACATACACTATCAACTTTGCCATTAATTAAATAACTGTATATGTGTGTCTGCCTCTGAACTCTCTGTTCTGTTCCATTTGTCTAGTTTTATCCTTTTCCCAATAAAAACTTGTATTTTAATTACTGTAGTTGAAAAATAAGTATCTCCAGCCTGGTCACAGTGTGTGTGGGAGGCAATCAATCGATGTGTCTCTCTTACATCAATGCTTCTCTCTTTTCCCCTTCCCCTGTCCCCTCTACTCTCTTAAAAAAAAAAAAAATCAATGAAAAAATATCCTCAGGTGAGAATTTAAAAAAACCCAAAACTTGAAAATGACATTATAAGAAAGCAATATCACAAGCCATCACCTCTTGAGTGTAGATACAAAAATCCTAATAAAATATTAGAAGATATATTCTAGCAATATGCAATGGAGATACATCTTAACAAGTTGAGTTTATGTTAGGAATTCCCAGTTAGTTATTTAACATTTGAAACAGACAATGTAATTCATCACATACACTGAGTGGCCAGACTATTATGATCTCTGAACACATAATAATCTGGCCACTCAATATATATATATATATATATATATATATATATATATATATATATATGAGGCCCAGTGCATGAATTCGTGCATGGGTGGGGTCTGGCCAGCCTGGCCAGGGGGAGGGGACATGGGCAGTTGACCAGCCTGCCTGCTTGTCGAACTCCTGGTAGAGGGGACAATTTGCATATTAGCCTTTCATTATATAGAATATACACTGAGTGGCCAGATTATTATGGGTTCAGAGATCATAATAATCTGGCCACTCAGTGTAGACAAGAAGGAAAACAGAGAAAAAAAATCATATGATCATTCCAATATATGAAGAAAAAGCCTTTGATAAAATACTACATTCATTTAGGCCAAAAACATCTTAGCAAACCACTAATAGGAACAGAGTGCCTTAATATGATGGAGAGAATCTAGAAAAATCCTATAGCAAACATGTAATTATGAGAAGCATCAATCAGACCGACAAACCACAGAGGGAAGGTAGGAGAGGGTGGGGGTAAGGGGGAGAGATCAACCAAAGAACTTGTATGCATGCATATAAGCATAACCAATGGACACAGACTCCAGCAGGGAGAGAGCATGAATGGGGGTGGGGGGGGCAAAGAAAAGGACACATATGTAATACCTTAATTAATCCTATCTAATGAAAGAGTAATATGCAGATTGACCATCACTCCAACACACAAGATGGCTGCCCCCATGTGGTCAAAGATCCTGCCCCATGTGGACACAAGATGGCCACCATAAGATGGCCAGCAGGGGAGGGCAGTTGGGAGGGACCAGGCCTTCAAGGGAGGGCATTTAGGGGTGACCAGGCAGGCAGAGGAGGGAAGTTGGGGGTGAAAGGGCCTGCAGGGAAGGGCAATTAGGGGGGACCCAGGCCTGCAGGAGAGAGCAGTGAGGGGCAAACAGGCTGGCAGGGGAGCAGTTAGGCATCAATCAGGCTGGCAGGAGAGTGGTTAGGGGGTGATCAGGCTGGCAGGCAGAAGCAGTTAGGGGCAATTAGGAAGGCAGGCAAGCGAGCAGTTGGGAGCCAGCAGTCCTGGATTGTGAGAGGGATGTCCGACTGCCCGTTTAGGCCCGATTCAGGTAGGATTGGGCCTAAACGGGCAGTCGGACATCCCTCGAGGGGTCCCAGATTGGAGAGGGTGCAGGCTGGGCTGAGGGACACCCCCCCCCCTCCCGCCGTGCATGAATTTCGTGCACCGGGCCTCTAGTAAAGAAAATAAAAAAATAGTGAAAGCCAAAACCGGTTTGGCTCAGTGGATAGAGCGTCAGCCTATGGACTGAAAGGTCCCAGGTTCGATTCCGGTCAAGGGCACGTAACTTGGTTGCGGGCACATCCCCAGTAGGAGGTGTGCAGGAGGCAGCTGATCGATGTTTCTCTCTCATCGATGTTTCTAACTCTCTATCCCTCTTCCTTCCTCTCTGTAAAAAATCAATAAAATATATTTTTAAAAAAATAGTGAAATATTGTAGATACTTTCCTGTGGTTGGGAATGAGACAAAGATAGCCTTTCTCACCAGTTTTATTTATCATTACATTCTAGTCTTAGCAACTAAAGAGAAATAAAATTGTAAGGATGGGGAAAGGAGAATATAATATTTTTGCACATTACAAAATTATATATGTTAAAAACACAAAGATCTACAAATGAAATATTAAGATTAATAATTGAAATTACCAAGGTTTTTGGATACAAGGCTTATATACCAAAATTAATTATATTTTTACATATCAGAAAAACAAGAGAATCATTTTTTAAAGATTAAACCTTTGATAGCTTAAAAAACATAAAATAAACCTAAAATATGTACAAAAACTTTTGACTAACATTGCATTTACTGAGTTCAATTATAAAATTGTACATCTGAAACCTATAAAATTTTATTAACCAATGTCACTCCAATAATTTCAATAAAAATTAGAAATGAAAGTTGGAAAAAAAAGAGAAGAATCTATAATGGCCAAGTAAATAACTATTAAGAAAAGGATCTCACCCATCACTGTCCACTTAGATGAGGTTTAGGGTCTAAATCAGCTGTGGGGAAACTACGGCCCGCAGGCCGGATCCGGCCCGTTAGGCTGTTCTATCCGGCCCGTGGAGCTGAAAGAGCTGAGGGTTCTCTTGCTCTCCCCTCCGCTCCTTTACTTTGAATTTATATTAGTTCACACAAACACTCCATCCATGCTTTTGTTCCGGCCCTCCGGTCCAGTTTAAGAACCCATTGTGGCCCTCGAGTCAAAAAGTTTGCCCACCCCTGGTCTAAATAGTGAGAACATAGGAGAACCACAGTTTAGAAAAGTAACTCTCTCCTGCCTTTCTGTTCCGTCCTCCTCTCTAGTACTCCTCAATCAGCATCAGTCACATCAAGATCAAGTTAGCATTTGGTGGAGGTTTAAGTGAATTTTTTTTAATTTCTTTATTGATTAAGGTATTACATATGTGTCCTCATACCTCCATTAACCCCCCAAACCACCCCCCTCATGCCCTCACCCCCCTGTTGTCTGTGTCCATTGGTTAGGCTTATATGCGTTCATACAAGTCCTTTGGTTGATCTCTCCTCCTTATCCCCACCCTCCCCTACCCTCCCTCTGAGGTTTGAAGGAGGACAGAAGGAAGGACAAGAGACATATGAAAACATGCTCAAAGTCACTAATTATCTGAGAGATGCAAATCAAAACGACAATGTGGTACCATCTCACACCTGTCAGAATGGCTATCATCAACAAATCAACAAACGACAAGTGTTGGCGAGGATGCAGAGAAAAAGGAACTCTTTTGCACTGCTGGTGGGAATGCAGACTGGTGCAGCCACTGTGGAGTCAATATGGAGTTTCCTCAAAAAACTAAAAATGGAACTCCCATTTGACCCAGTAATCCCACTTCTAGGAATATATCCCAAGAAGCTAGAAACACCAATCAGAAAGGATATATGCACCCCTATGTTCATAGCAGCACAATTCACCATAGCTAAGATTTGGAAATAGCCTAAGTGGATTAGAAAACTGTGGTACATCTACACAATGGAATATTACACGGAGCTAAAAAAGAAGGAATTCTTACCATTTGCAACAGCATGGATGGAGCTGGAGAGCATTATGCTAAGTGAAATAAACCAGTCAGAGAAAGACAAATACCACATGATCTCACTCATTTATGGAAAATAATGAATGTTGTTTTTTAAAAAATCTAAATAATTACCGTGAGTACCATGTTTGTAGATTGGCAGACTCAATATTTGAAACTCTTCCCCAATTAATCAATGCATTCCCAATCAATCTCACAGTATTTCTTTCATTTATCTTTTTCTTTTTTGTTACATGGAATCTCAAAAATGGAGATTCTAATAAAATTATCTTAGTAATTGACAGAATAATTTATAAAAAATAATGTAGAATGTAGAATATTTGAACATCATAATTATCAAACTTTGTCTAGTGACTTACACAGAGTTCTGCACCCTAAGACTGCACAATATACATTCATTTGAAGTTCACATAAAATATGTACAGAATTTGATCATATGCTAGATTATAAAGCAAATTATAACAAATTTCAAAGGAATTAAACAAGATAGAGCATATTATCTGACCTCCAGGCAATAAAGTAAAAATTTAAAGGATAATAGATAATTTTATGTTTGGAAATTGAGAAATACATGTCAAAGTAGCTTATGAGTGACAGAAAAAAATATTGAAAATTAGGAAGTGTTTTGAAACTAATGGTAATAAATTACCCCATGTAAAAATTTTAGAAAAAGAAATATTTTCATTAGAAAAAATATTTAAAATGACAAAATTAAGTTTGAATTTATAGAAGAAAAAGATTAGCAAAATGAGTCCAAAGAAAGTAAAACAACAAAGAAAAATGTTAAAGGTAAGAGTAGAAATTGATTTTAAATAATTAATATAGAAAAATATTCATTCTTTGAAAACAAAGGGGAAAATATCAGAAGGGAAATGGTGGAAATAACAGACAAAATCAGTCTACACATGTTAGCAACATTTAAAAGATTATATAATTCTATAACAAATTATTATATGCTAACTAGAGGCCTGTTGCACAAAGATTTGTGCAATAGGCCTTCTTTCCCCTGGCTGCCAGCACCGGTTTTCCTCCGGCACCCGGGACCCAGGCCTTTGCTCTGGCCGCTGCATTCTGTCTTCGCTCCGGCCAGAGTCTTTGCTCCAGCTAGAGCCTTCAGTCTTCTCCACTCTGGCCAGAGCACTGCTGCTGTAGCTCCCTCTGTCCCCCACCCTACCCCTCATAGTAGGCATCCTGTAGCTTCCATCCTTACCCCGCCCAGATGCTCCGTGCCTGTGTATGCAAATTAACCCTCCATCTTTGTTGGGTTAATTTGCTTACTCACTCCTGATTGTGGAGGTATGGTCAATTTGCATATTTCTCTTTTATTAGTGTAGATATATTTGAAAATTTCCTAGAAAAACAGAACCTCAACTGAATGTGACCATATTGACAAGAACAGTTTTAATGGAGTGGTGAGAAAATTTCATTTAAAGGAGTTTTAGGGTGATTAGAAGAAGAGGAATTAGAGTTATTCAAATCAATGCTGGTGAATAATTTGTGTCATAGGCAAATAGGGAACCGGAGGGAGAAATGAGGTCAAGAGGAGGTATTTTTTTAAGATGGCAGAAATAGCATCATATTTGTATATTAATTGGAAAAACCTGTGAGAGATGTAAAAAATAGTAAAAGAATAGAATTGCTGGAGAGATGTGCTTGATAAGGCAAAAGAGTACAAAATGAGCAGTACTGGTTTCATATGGGAAAAGGATAGTTCATCTACAGCAACATATAGAGTTTGGTGATGCCAACATTGGTAGATGTGCTGTTTGGAATCTATGGAAATTCTCTTCTGATTATATGTTAATCAGTCTGAAAACTAAATAGTACATAAATATAAACTCAAATTTTTATATAATTTAAATGTACTTTAAAGTAAAATCCCTATGAAGTTTTAGTGGAATTTGGCCATGTGATCTTAAATTTACTGGACAAAACAAATACCAGCCAGTTTTAAAGAAGAGACATGTGCCTGTGTGTGGGTTACCACAATATATCAATATTTATTTTAAAGTTATAACAATTAGAATATTTTGGCATTAGCATAAGAGTAGAAAGTAGACAAATGACACTCAGTGGAGAGCCAGAAAAGGACCCAAGCATATATGGGAACTGAACATGAGAGAGATACCACAATGCATTACTGGGAAAAGAAAGTCATTTCATAAAAAATTTGGGATAAATTGTTACTTGAATAAAATTTTAAAAATAAATTCCCATGCCACAAAATGCACACGAATAAATGTTGCAATTTAAGACTTACAGAAGAAACAGAGATATACCTATTCTCCAAAGTCTTCATATAAAAATACATTTTCCCCAGTTAACCTCTCACTCTTTAAGCTTTTATTACTCAGGCCCTAAATCAATTTGAATAATGTGGTATCTCTCATTATGAACTCACTGATGAAAAAAATAGGCAGCAGTGGTTAATTGGTAAGAAAATCCACTAGGATTTATTGTGGCATTCTCTACTATCCTTACTGCTACTATCCCAGTTTCCTTCAGGTTAAATTTCTCTGAGAAAAAAAAAAGAGAACATAGGCATTTTCTTTATTCTGTATATGTTACATAATCATGCATAGCTATACCTTATATATGATATGGTTTATATTATAAACATGTTTTATAAATGTATGATGGATGCTTATATCTGTTGCATTAGCACCCAGGTGGGTCAGAAGAAAGGGGCACTCTTTTGTACTAAAATTCATCCACAGAACTTTTCTTTTCCCTGGTTCAGCCTTTCTTTTTTCCTGTCTTTGGTCCATTTCTCACCTGGGTCCATGTTCCCAGAGTTGATGCAAGCCTGGCAAGTCATTGAAATCAATGGAAGCTCCGCAGGGGAACAGGGGAAGCTCGGAAATGGAATCTTTATAATTCTTCCCTCTGCACCTTGAAGTATTTGTCAAACGTTTTTGAATATAGATCCAAACACTTTGCTTTGAATTTTGTGAGCTCCTTAGATCTCTGCCACAGACATTCTTCTTAAAGTGCTTCCAGCCAGATAATGATCTTCTGAACACCCACCTACTTCAGGGCCACCCATGCCTCGGTGGAGCATCTTGGAATGGCTATGTGCTTGAACTTTATTTCTCAGACTGAAATTCCAGATAAGAAATATTAAGGATATCCAATTAGCATGAGCAGCACGCATCATTGTCCAGATATGACACTTTCTTCTTCTACATAATTTCAATCCAAAGTTGGCTCAGTTAAGGAGAAAAGTGATAATTTTAAATGTAAACACTGAGATTCTGCTCTCTATCGTCACTCATCTTTAGCTATGGTTCATGTAGTTCGTCAGTTGATTTAACCTTCCTATCCTTCTATTTTCTTGCTCTCATTATCCTCGCTGAATATTTCCTTATAGTTTTTCTCATTAATAGGCTACCTACAAAAGTGGTCAGAAGAGAACCTTGAGTCTCTCATGCAGAACCAGGAGTTGGGTCAACCAAATTCAGGAATCATTATAATGTCACGGTGGTATATTTGAATCCTTAAATAAGAACAATCCCAAAGAGGTCATACTAGCAAACTGAGGACAAGCGTGTGGGGTGGCAAACAGCAGTTGAGTGTTTAGGGGCAAGAACATAAGGAGCTAATTGCTAGAACTTTTGAGATTTACTAGTAAGCATGGATCCTTGAACTAGGGTAGAAAAGGCACTGTATGTTAGTTTTAATTCTTGGGTGCTTTGTCTTTCCTAATGAGACACACAATGTAACCTTTGTTTATACAGCTCATGTTCTATCATAAAATTTATACTATGTGTAAAGGGCATTAATATAAACTATTATTATTTTATTCTTATCAATCACTTTATTTCTGCCATAAGTTAACTGCCAAGAAATATGCTGAACTTCGTGAATATTTAAATGCTATAGCATTGCCTAAAATCTGGATCTGTCAAACCATAAAATGCACTACCTCATCAGGTAGTGAGGTCTCCATCACTGAAGTTAAGTGGCAGCTGAATGGGCAATTGCCAATGAATTTTAGCACTGGGTGGAATTTTAGTTCAGCCAGATACTATCAGTTATCATTTCTATGAGCCAACTGTGTATGAAATATTATTATAGTTGTTAAAACCATCAGAGTGGAATTGCTTTGCAATGATACTAGTTCAACTAAGTTGCAAATTAAGCAGCCTGTATTGACATGAAATTACATATAAGAAGAAACTTGATGCCTCCAGATGTCAGAGGGAAACAAACTATAACACAGACTGATTTCTAAATAGATATAATATTTCATTCAAAATATATAATAATTTTGCATTTGAACTTTTCATGTTCCTACTGTCTGAAATAAAGCAATGCAGAGGTTATAAATGCTAAGTTATATTCAAATTATATATACACTAGAAAATCATCCAGGGTTGGCATATGAATAAACATGGGGTTAACTTGAAGGGAACATATATGCTATTTGAATAACACGAAAGCCTTTATTTTCTGCTACTAGTGTTTTTATATATTATTCACTGGCTTCCAATAATATGAACTTTATGTCTATATTTTTACCCAGGCTCTACATTTATTTTTTCTATCGAGTTGTTTGAGGGTTTTTTTAAATGTGTTTTGGATATTAAGCCCTTACTAAATATGTGATTTTCAAACATTTTCTTCTATTAAGTAGGTTGCCTTGTTATTTTATTGATGTTTCCTTTGATGTATAGAAGCTTTTTAGTTTTATGTAGTCCTGCTTGATGGTTTTTGCCTTTGTTGGCTTTGCTTTTGGTGTCAAAACCAAAAATAAATCATCACCAAGACCAATGTCAAAGAACTTAATGCCTATATTTTCATCTAGGTGCTTTTTAAAAAAAATGTTTTTATTTATTTTAGAGAAAGAGGAAATTAGATGGAGAGAGGGAGAGAAACATCTAGTAAATATGGAACATACTTGAATATAACAAAGGCCATATATAACAAGCCCACAGAGCTAACATCATATGCAATGATTAAAACTGAAAGCATTTCCTCTAATATCAGTTACAAGTCAAGGATGCCTCCCCACTTCCACCACATAGCCTTGGCAGTCCTAGCTAGAACAGTTAGGCCAAAAAAAAGTGTTTAAATTAGAAAGGAAAAAGCAAAATGATCTCTATTAGCAGGTGACATATTACATATAGAACAGTTGAAACACTTTTAGAATGGATAATTTAGGAAAGTTGTGGAATACAAAAATTCACATACAAAATTAGTTACATTTTTATCCACTAATAACATATAACTAAAGAGAGAAATTAAGAAAACAATTCCATTTACAATTGCATCAGAAAATAAAATATCTGGGATTTAAATTAACAAAGGAGTGGAAGATTTTTATGCTGAAACTGTAAGACCTCGAAAGAAATTGAAAAAATATTCTGTAATAATGGGTTGGGAGAATTAATATTGCTTAAATAATACTACTCAAAGCAATCTATAGATTTAATGTAATCGCTATCAAAATTTCAATGGAATTTTTTACCCTAAATAGAACAAATAATGTAAAAAGTTTTATGGAACCACAAAAATTCCTAAATAGCCAAAGCAATCATGAGAAAGAAGAACAAAGCTGAGGCATCATGCCCCCTGATTTCAAACTATATTGAAAAGCTTCAATAATCAAAACAGTATACTATTGACATAAAAACAGACACATAGATCAATGGAACAGAGCAGAGAGACCAGAAATAAACCCATGCATACATAGTCAATTAATGTATGAAAAAGTAGCAATAACATACAATAGGGAAAGAACAGTTTCTTCAATGATGGTGTTAGAAAAACTGGAGTCACATGCAAAGGAATGAAACAAGACCACTATCTTGTACCATATACAAAAATCAACTCAAAATGGATTTGAGAATTAAACGTAAGACCTGAAACCATAAACTCCTAATAAGAGCCCTGGCTGGTATGGCTCAGTTGGTTGAGAATTATCCAGTATACCAAAAGGTTGCTGGTTTGATTCCTGGTCAGAGCACATGCCTAGAGTAAGGCAACTGACTGATGTTTCTCTCCCTCTCTCCATCTCATTTCCTCTCTCTCTAAAATAAATAAAAACATTTTTTTTAAAAAAGCACCTAGATGAAAATACAGGCATTAAGTTCTTTGACATTGGTCTTGGTGATGATTTATTTTTGGTTTTGACACCAAAAGCAAAGCCAACAAAGGCAAAAATCATCAAGTAGGACTACATAAAACTAAAAAGCTTCTATACATCAAAGGAAACATCAATAAAATAAAAAGGCAACCTACTTAATAGAAGAAAATGTTTGAAAATCACATATTTAGTAAGGGGTTAATATCCAAAACATATTTAAAAAAACCCTCAAACAACTCAATAGAAAAAAATAAAAACATCTAATTAAAAATGGTCAAAAGATCTTAATAGACATTTTTTCCAAAGACATACAGATGGCCATCAGATACATAAAATGTACACAATATCATTAATTATCAGGGTAATGCAAATCAAAACCACAGTGAAATATTATCTCATACTTACAAAATTGAAGTCAGCCCAGCAAGGAACTCAGCACTAGGGATTGACTATAAGAAGAATCCCATGTTGGGCAGAAATGACCAAAGCCTAGTGTTGATCTCTGGCTGGGGCTATTCAGGGTAAGTGTGATCTCAATTCAAAGACTGTAACAGACCATGAAGAAAAAAACCTCACAGACACAGATGATAGTTTGGTGATTACTAGAGGGAAAGGGGGGTGGAGGCAGGTAGAAGAGAGTAAATGAGGATAAATGGGGATGGGGAAAAAACTTGATTTTGGGGTTGAACACATAATACAATATACAGATGATGTATTATAGAACTGTACACTTGAAACCTATAAAAATTTATTAGCCAATGTCACCCCAATAAATACAATAAAAATTAAAAAGACATTGCTGCTAGAAGAAGTTGGCTAATTACACTTCTTGCAGCTGAAAAATCAAGTTCTCTTCCCAGGAAATGTTCCCTGATTTCTTTAGGCTGCTAAAGAAATTTGTTTTTGTTCCTTCATTTTTCTCATTAGACTGTAGGTTAATAATCCAAGTCAGGAACCACATCTCTCATCTCTGTACCTCTCATGCTAAGCTCCCTTCCCAAATTTAAACTTGAATATATGATTATTGAATGGATTACATCAAGCATGTCAAACTCAAAGGCTGACACAGGCCAAATAAATGAGGCATGTGGGCCACAAGTTTGACATGCTTGCACTACATAATATAGATGAAAGTGATATTTAATTTAAGATGAAGTCTCAAAAGCTATTCTATAATTTTATTTTTATAATTAAAAACAAAAATTACTGAATCTACGCCATGATCAATTAAAAAATCAGTACTATATAATCCTATATAATAAAAGCCTAATATGCTAAGTGTCCAGTCAACCAGTCAGCCGTTCAACCAATCAAAGCCATTTTTGACCATTTTTAATTAGATGTTTTTATTTTGTAATATGCTAATGATATGCTAAGGCTGCTCAACTATTCACTATGACATGCACTGACCACCAGGGGGCAGATGCTCCAACTGGTATGTTAGCCTGCTGCTGGGGTCCAGCCAATCGGGACTGAGTGAGACAGGCGGGACATGCCCTGGAGCCCTCCCGCTGGCTCTCCCTGGCTGGCCAACCTCCTGCATCCCTCCCCGGCCCCAATAGTGCACCGGTGGGGTCCCTCGGCCTGGCCTGCATCCTCTCGCAATCCGGGACCCCTCAGGGGATGTTGGAAAGCCGGTTTCGGCCCAATCCTGCAGTCCTCTAGTTAAAGATATAAAACATATTTGCTTACATTTAAGGTAGGCAAGATATTTGGGAATTTAAAAATCTTTTGCTTAACTATCCATGTTTCTACAATGCATGACAATTCATTTAGACTTAATTCTATAAGTACCATTCAATTTTTAGTCACCTAAATTACAGGCATTGTGTCTGAGCAAAAAATTAATAGTATCATATTTCTAAAGAGATGGCATGTTATAAGATTCAATAAAATTTTTATTGAATTAATGTGTTCACAAATTTCTGGCCATTAAGCAGAGACCAAATGGTAAGAATTTTTCTTATATTATTTCTATGTATAAAGTTATATTTATAATAGTGGCCTGATGCACAAAATTCGTGCATGGAGGGTGTGTGTCCCTCAGCCCAGCCTACACCCTCTCCAATCTGGGACCCCTCGAGGGATGTCTGACTGCCCATTTATGGGACATCTCTCTCACAATCCAGGACTGCTGGCTTCCAACCGCTTGTCTGCCTGACTGCCTGCTTGATTGCCCCTAACCGCTTCTGCCTGCCAGCCTGATCACCCCCTAACTGTCCTCCCCTGCCAGCCTGGTTGCCCCTAACTGTCCTCTCCTGCTGGCCTGGTCACCCCCAACTGCCCTCCCCTGCAGGCCTGGTCACCCCTAACTGCCCTCCCCTGCTGCCCTGGTCATCCCCAACTGCTCTCCCCTGCAGGCCTGGTCACCCCCAACTGCTCTCCCTTTCAGGCCTGGTCCCTCTCAACTGTCCTCCCCTGCTGACCTGATCACCCACAACTGCCCTCCCCTGCCGACCATCTTGTGGCAGTCATCTTTGACCACATGGGGGCGGCCATCTTGTGTGTTGGAGTGATGGTCAATTTGCATATTACCTTTTTATTTTATAGGATGTGTTCTCACAATAAGATATAAGTAAGTCTTTACATTTAGACTTTTCCTTACACTTTGTCTTTTAACAGGAAGAAAATATAAATACGTATTTTCTTTTTCTCCCTCTCTCTTTCTCCCCTACTTCCCTTCCTTCCTTCTCCCCTTTCCTCCCCCCTTCATTTCTTCCTCCCTTTCATTTTGTTTTTTTCTTTTGCATCAGAGTACTACCTGTGGGAAGAGCATCTGTGGTTTCACAGGTTGGTGACTGCAATGATACTTTCATTTTCACTTGATTTGTGTGAGAGTTCTGGGATATTCAGGAGATGCAGTGTAAAAAAATTTGAGTAAGAGGAAATAAATGAGGGAGATTGAGAGAAGGGTATCCACAAGATTCAAAGTAAAATTCTCAGAGCACATGATATTGTTACAGGCAGGTCTGAGGAGAAATAAAATTATGAAAAGGCCAGCCCTAGGGGAGAAGTTGCAATGCCTCCTATGGAATCCGCCTCATCCCCATCACTGAGAGTTGCATTTACTAATGTCGCTCCACTTGACCACCTGTCTGCTTCAAGGTTTTCTCTCCAAACCCCACTGCTGCATTCTCTTATTCTTTTCCTCTCTACCAACTTTCTCACATTCAGCTGTTGACTTTGACTTTGCAGTCCTATCAGATTTTTCAGTTTTCTACTAAATAGCTCTGCCATTTGGGCTCATGTTTAGGCTTATTGCAATCCTGTTCATTCAACACATATTTATGAACATCTATTAAATGTCTATATCTGATTATATACAAAGAACAATAGGATGCATTCCTACCTTCAAAAAAATCACAACCTAGAGCCAAATATGGGAAGCATGCTTCATAAGAACAAATTTAAATAATGGGCACATTTAAGAAGCATACTTACCACCAAGAGTGCATTTTAGATACCATTAAAAGTCATTAAGAATCTCTCATGTTACATTCAAATGCAAATAGAGAAAATTAGGTCCATACAGGTACAAATACATTTCACTCTTAGGAAATATAGTTGATAAGTCCACAATATGCCCCTCTTGGCATAAAAAGCAAAAGAGAGGTATATTATTTGTAAAAGGAATGTGCATTAAACATCTGCTCTATGTAAACAACTAAGAAAAGACCTAATAGAGTCTCCCTGTGTATGCCTTAGAAACAAACTTTTATTTTAATGTTTGGCTGCACTGTTGCAGTTCTGATATCCAACGAAGCTTTGTAAAATGGAAATTTTACCTGGTTTGGATTTCAAACTAATATGCCTATTATGCCATGTCTAATATAGCATGTTCTTCTCTTATATGAAATTCAATAAGACAGGATTATTTTCACAGAAGTCAGGTAATGTGCTTATACTAGTATTCTGTAATACTCTGTGATTACAGAAATATACATTCATGTCTTAAGGACTACTAATTTATTTTTATATAAAATTGGAATTATCTCAATGACATAAGATACATGTGTTGAAATTATAATAGGGAAAACAAGAATTTGGGGCAAATTTAAAATGATGGGCTACTTTCACATAGTATAGGATTACTCTATGTTCTTTATACTCTCTGACATCAGAAATATTACTATTTATGTCACAGAGACTTAGTTATATATTATAGTTAAGCAATAGAGATTACAAATGTTGTTAATGTAGGGCTTGATAACTTTCTAATATGAAGAATGGCAGCATGCCCAGAATTGTCATTCATATTGATTCTGTGTAAATAGCATTGCCTGAAGTTGGGCAATGCAGCACCTTTGTGGTGTCCACAGGTATACTGAATGTTTGATTGAGCTACTTTATTCATAAATTAAAGTCTACAGTTATTAAATAATTTATGCTGAATAGTATGGGTGACATGAAGATAATAACATTGCTTGGTCTAGAAGCATGTAATGAGCATGTAGAGACAGATTACCATTTCTCTTTTCAAAGGCCAAACAGTTTTCTACAATCTGATTTTTGTGTCTCTGTAGGCTGGGTTGTACTTATTTTGTGATGAAACAGGAAGCATATTAGAAGTGCTTTCCTGAGTGAGAATCTTGTCTCCATCCGAGGGTGCCCTATGGACTCCTGATTCCTGTGTGACCTCAACCACTTTCTACTCTGCCTTCCTTCTGCTGATTTTCCCTGGCATCTGTTAATTATGAATATATTTTCTGTTGTTGTGACCATCAAGGTCTCTAAGGACCCACCTCATCATGGTTCCTAATGATGAAGTGGTTCTAACTCTTGCTTATTGATGTGGCAAGCATCAGCAATATTAATTTACCAAATAGCTCCAGGATTCCTCTTAGACTGAGAACTACTTATGTTAAAACAATACCTTGATAAATTTCTTCAGATATAAAATGTTGAGGCTTGTGGGGCATGTCTTGAAAAGTGACGAGGTAAGAGTGCTAACAAATATACCTTGTATAATAAATTAATAGGATTTTTAGTTAGGAATAAACAGGAGGAAAAAGAGGGAAGTGGTCTACAAATCAAGGAGAAGAAAGGAGAAGTCTATAGAGATAGATCATTAGAGAGAAATTACATGGTTCAGGGTAGTTACATAACTTTTATGACTGAAAATATTCTAACATTAAATTTTAGTTGTATAAGTTATTCTAATATAAAAACCCCAATCATGACCAAATATTTATAAATACCTATTAATCATATAGCTTTTATCAATCGCATTTTAGAGAATAAAGACTTGAAGTAGTAGTGTTCAGAATGGGCTTTGAGTGAGGTTACATATGGCCAGTAGGCATGAAATGGTGAACTAATCCAAAATCTAAGTCAAGCAGAAATAGGAATTCAAAGACAGAGATGATTAGAAACACATATCCTAGTCCCAGTGTGTGCCAGAGCCAGGTTGCATTGGTTCAAGAGAATTAATTATTAAATTTTCAGAGATTTTTGTTAAATATAGCCATTACTAAAAAGTAAATGACAAACATAACTAAATAAATTGTATTAAAAGCAGAAGTATTAAATACTCAAAACATCATCTTCTAATCATTCTATTACTTATTAATAGTACTTGATGTTCTTTGTGTCCACTACTATCAGTATGGTAGAAATAAAGCATAATGGTATGTGACTGTGTATCTCTTCCCTTCTCCAGATTTAGTGATGGCATTCTGGTAGCTTGAAATTGACCATGATGGAAGTACATCATAGACACTGGCAAATGCTATAAAATAAGGTATTTTTGTGGAAAGATGGTTGTTAAATATTTACCATTAACCACTGCCCATTCCCCCAGCTCATATGCAAAAATGTAAAGAGATTAAGTGGTAAATTAGGTGGCATAGAGAGTTTTGGAAAATAAAGTAGAGGAAAACAAATTTTCAAGGGACCAGGTAACCCCTGATGAAAGCTAGGTTGCATGTACATTTTGTAACTTCACTCTATACTTCATTTCTTGACTCCTGAATCTTGGAATCAGACCTTTAGATCTGTGCTCCTAGTGGTCCATAAATTCAGGTCCAACTGTTTAAGTTCTACTAAGACATCTTATTTCTAATCTTTACTTTAATAATAGATATTTTTAACCCTTCCTGAGCCAATTTAGTAATGTTAAGGAATCTGTTTTGTTTTTTTTTTGTTTGTTTTTTTTTTTTAAACATATTTTATTGATATTTCACAGAGAGGAAGGGAGAGGGATAGAGAGCTAGAAACATCGATGAGAGAGAAACATCGATCAGCTGCCTCCTGCACATCCCCCACTGGGGATGTGCCCGCAACCAATGTACATGCCCTTGACCGGAATCGAACCCGGGACCCTTCAGTCCGCAGGCCGACGCTCTATCCACTGAGCCAAACCAGTTTCGGCTGTTTTGGTTTTTTTTTTACAAAGGAGATGATAAATCTCTACAACTACATTTGTTAATGATATTTAATAACTTTCCATTAAATTAATATTTTTGATCATTTCTTGGCTTTGTATTATATTTTTAAAAATATGCTTAATGGTTTTAAACCTTTGTTGATTATGTGAGCCCGATAAGAGCACGTAACAGATTTTTAATTATTAGAGCAGTTATACCCCCTACATCATTTCCTCATCTCCTGTCTCCCCAGTTTTCCATAGCTAAAGTCACTACAACTTGCAAGTTCCAACCTTCACTGTTTTCTAAACTTTGATGAAAGCTGGAAAGCAGCTCCAGCCTCCTTATTGGTCATGTACTGAGTAATTCTCATGGTTTTGTAAATTGATGATGCAGGGGTAGGGATGGAAGGAGATGGGCTCTAAAGCTAGATTGCTTGGATTCCAGTACTTGCTCAGCCACCTGATAACCAGGTAATCTTGAGCATCTCTCTCATACTTTCTGAGGTGTAGCTTCCTCATCTATCAAATATGGACAATGGTGGAAGGTAATTCATGGGTGTATTACTTTTCTGCTTCTGCTGTAATAAATTTCTGCTTAAAACTACAGAAATTCAACTGTTCACAGTCGTCAAGGCAAAAAGTCCAAAATCCAGGCATGAGAAGTTGTACACTTCCTCCAGGTGCTCTAGGGGAGATTCTGTTACTTTACTCTTCTGGTAGTTGTTGGCATGCCTTGGCTTATGGCTGCATCACTCCAATCTCCACCTCCAATGTTATACTCTCTCCTCCTCTTCTGTCTGACTTTTCTGTATCTCCCTTAAATGACCTAGGACCCACTGGGCAATCCAGGGTGATCTCATCTCAATATCCTTAACTTAATTACATCTGTAAAGACCTTTTTTCCCAAAAAAAATCAGATAACGCTCACTGTTCAGGGGTAAAGAACATAGCTTTTGAGGGTCCACCATCCAACTCACTACAATAGAATTGTGAGGAGTCAATGAGTGAATGCAGGTAAAATGCTTAGAACAGCTCCTAGTACAGAATAAAGGATCACAAAATATTTTCCCCTTTCTCATTCTATTCTTCTACTCCATCCTCCTCTTCCTTCTCCCTTCTCCTCTACTTTCTTCTTTTATTATTGTTTTTGAGGCCTTATCATAATCACTAAGTTTTCAGATTTAGTTCTATGTCACAGGATTCAATTTTCAGTGGGATCCTTCAGTGCTTCCCAGCCAGAGCTGACTTCAATTTTTATTTTGGCATTTCTGGAGTAGAATTCTTCAACTTGAATCATTTAAGTTTAAGCAAGAATCCATTCTTGTCCCTGTTCCCGAGTATCTGTCTGATAGCCTGCCTAAGAACACCTGTCTCTTAACACCTTTGTAGTCTTGTTCTTTCCAGATCCTGAGAAACTACCCCTAAGTCTGAATCACACAAGCCACACTTCTGAATGTTTCCAGCGATAACTACAATTTTAAACAACTGCATATTTTACATTGTGCACACTTCTTCTGGTTCTCTTTGCCAGAACCCAGCTTCCAGATGATTTTGCCCGCCTGACTTTTAAAGACCCAGTGATGATCACATTCTGAGACAACTGTATGCCATGTATTATATATTTTGCCCCCCTGCATTCTCTGATGCCAGTTCCAAAAGAAGGAACAGCTACTGTAGTTCCTGACTTTTCCTAGTAGGTGAGCCTGGAGAACTCTGGCTTCTCTGCCCCACTTCATGTTTAGGAAAACAATGCTGGGTGGCACTGGGAAATCCTGTGATACACTACACTAGCCTATTAGTAACTAAGCTAATTTACAAACAGTGGTGCATTTTGAATAGAATAGAATAGTTCAATGTTTTCTTAACATTTTGTGGGCTTTACTGATATATGAGAAATAAGGAGAAAATGGTTTGTAACTAAGAGCATTTGAGTTCCCAGTTACTCAGAGTCATCCATAAATTAAAGTAGGGCACATGATTATTTTAGAGGCAAATTAAATTTGACAACTCCTAAATTCAAAGAAAAAAAAAGAACTCTTCTGCCCCAAATTCAAGAGATTTCTCTCTTTCAAAGAAATGGGAAATCTATACATTGCATACTTTAGAATCATTTCAGCATTGCACAACCTATTTACTAATCTAAACGAATCCTGCTGTATTTTTTAATGCTTTGACTAATTCTTTCTTTTTTGCTTTTCTTTTTTTAAATTTCTTTATTAATAAAGGTATTAGGTATTACATATGTGTCCTCATCCTTCCATTAACCTCCAAACCACTCCCCCACTCATGCCCTCACCTTCCTGGTGTTTGTGTCCATTGGTTAGGCTTATATTCATGCATACAAGTCCCTTGGTTGATCTCTCTTCCTTTCCCCCCTCCCCTACCTTCCTTCTGAAGTCTGGCAGTCTGATTGATGCCTCTCTGCCTCTGGATCTGTCCCTGCTCATCAGTTTATGTTGTTCATTATATTCCACAAATGAGTGAGATCATGTGGTATTTGTGTTTCTCTGACTGGCTTATTTCACTTAGCATAATGCTCTCCAGTTCCATCCATGCTGTTGCAAATGGTAAGAACTCCTTTTTGACTGCAGCGTAGTATTCCATTGTGTAGATGTACCACATTTTTTTTTAATCCACTTATCTGCTGATGGGCACTTAGACTGTTTCCAAATCTTAGCTTTGGTGAATTGTGCTGCTATGAACATAGGGGTGCATATGTCCTTTCTGATTCGTGTTTCTAGTTTCTTGGGATATATTCCTAGAAGTGGGATCACTGGGTCAAATGGGAGTTCCATTTTTAGTTTTTTGAGGAAACTCCATACTGTTCTCCACAGTGGCTGCACCAGTCAGCATTCCCACCAGCAATGCAAAAGAGTTCCTTTTTCTCTGCATCCTCGCCAGCACTTGTCGTTTGTTGATTTGTTGATGATAGCCATTCTGAAGGGTGTGAGATAATACCGCATTGTTGTTTTGATTTGCATCTCTTGGATAATTAGTGACTCTGAGCATGTTTTCATATGTCTCTTAGCCTTCCTTCTGTCCTCCTTCGAAAAGTGTCTATTTAGGTCCGTTGCCCATTTTTTGATTGGATTGTTTATCTTCCTTTTGTTAAGTTGTATGAGATCCCTGTAAATGTTGGAGATTAAACCCTTACCGGTGTAGTCCCATTTGTTTATTTTCTCTTTAGTTTCCATTGCCCTAGGAGCAGTATCAGTGAAGAAGTTCCTTCAGCATATGTCTGAGATTTCTCTGCCTCTGGATTCCACTAGTATTTTTATGGTTTCCCGTCTTATGTTTAAGTCCTTTATCCATTTTGAGTTTATTTTTGTGTATGGTGTAAGTTGGTGGTCTAGTTTCATTTTTTTGCATGTATCTGTCCAATTTTCCCAACACCATTTGTTGAAGAAACTATCTTGTCTCCATTTTATGTTCATGCCTCCTTTGTCAAATATTAATTGGGCATAGTTGTTTGGGTTGATTTCTGGGTTCTCTATTCTATTCCATTGATCTATATGTCTGTTCTTGTGCCAGTACCAGGCTGTTTTAAGAACAGTGGCTTTGTAATACAGCTTGATATCTGGTATTGAGATCTCACCTACTCTGTTCTTCTTTCTCAGGATTGCTGCAGCTATTCGGGGTCTTTTTTTATTCCAGATGAATTTTTGGAAAGTTGGTTGTAGGTCTGTGAAATATGCCGTTGGTATTTTAATGGGGATTGCACTGAATCTGTAGATTGCTTGGGGTAGTATGAACATTTTGATGATGTTGATTCTACCAATCCATAAACATGGTATATTCTTCCATCTGTTTATGTCTTCCTCTATCTCTTTTATCAGTGTCCTGTAGTTTTTTGCATATAGGTCTTTTACGTCCTTAGTTAAGTTTATTCCTAGGTATCTTAATATTTTTGGTGCGATGGTAAATGGGATTGCTTTTTTAGTCTCTCTTTCTATAAGTTCACTATTGGTGTAAAGAAATGCCATAGATTTCTTGGCATTAATTTTGTATCCTGCTACATTGCCAAATTCATTTATTGAGTCTAATAATTTTTGATGGAGTCTTTAGGGTTTTTTATGTACAATATCATGTCATCTGCAAATAAGGACAGTTTTACTTCTTCTTTTCCAATTTGGATGCTTTTTATTTCTTCTTCTTGTCTGATCACAATGGCTAATACTTCCAGTACTATGCTGAACAGGAGTGGTGAGAGAGGGCATCCCTGTCTTGTTCCTGTTCTTAGGGGAAATGGCTTTAGTTTTTGTCCATTGAGTATGATGTTGGCTGTGGGTTTTTCATATATGGCTTTTATTATTTTGAGGTATGATCCTTCTATTCCCACCTTGCTGAGTGTTTTGGTCAAGAAGGGGTGTTAGATTTTGTCAAATGCTTTTTCTGTGTCAATTGATATGATTATGTGATTTTTATCTCTCAATTTGTTTATGTGATGTATCACGTTTATTGACTTGCATATATTGTACCATCCCTGCATCCCTGGGATAAATCCTACTTGGTCATGGTGTATGATCTTTCTGATGTATTGCTGGATCCGATTTGCTAGAATTTTGTTGAGGATTTTGGCATCTATGTTCACGAGGGATATTGGCCTATAATTCTCTTTCATTGTGTTGTCTTTATCTGGTTTTGGTATTAGGGTGATGATGGCTTTATAGAATGAGCTTGGAAGTGTTCCTTCCTCTTGAATTTTTTGGAATAGTCTGAGGAGGATAGGTTTTAGTTCTTCCTTGAATGTTTAGTATAACTCCCCTGTGAAGCCGTCTGGCCCCAGGCTTTTGTTTACTCGGAGCTTTTTGATGACTGCTTCAATTTCTTCCATAGTTATCGGCCTATTGAGATTTTTAGAATCTTCCTGATTGAGTTTTGGAAGGTTGTATTTTTCTAGGAATATGTCCATTTCCTCTAGGTTGTCTAGTTTGTTGGAGTAGAGTTGTTCATAGTATTTTTTAACAATCCTTTGTATTCCTGTGGGGTCTGTTGTTATTTTGCCTCTCTCATTTCTGATTTTGTTTATTTGAGTCCTCTCCTTTTGCTTTTTGGTGAGCCTGGCTAGAGGTTCATCAATCTTGTTTATCCTTTCAAGAACCAGCTCTTGGTTTCATTGATCTTTTGTATTGTTTTATTGGTCTCTATGTCATTTATTTCTGCTCTGATCTTTATTATCTCATTCCTTCTGCTCATCCTGGGCTTTTCTTGTTGCTCTCTTTCTAATTCTTTGAGTTGTAGAGTTAGATGATTTACCACCATTTTTTTTTTTTTTTTTTTTTTTTTTTTTGAGTTAGGCTTGTAGAGCTATAAACTTCCCTCTCAGGACTGCTTTCATTGTGTCCCATAGGTTTTGGATTGTTGTGTGTTTTTTGTCATTAGTTTCCAGGAAGCTTTTAATTTCTTCTTTGATCTCTTTAGTAACCCAGTCATTTTTTAATAGCATGCTACTCAGCTTCCAAGTGTTTGAGATTTTTGGGTTGTTTTTATTGTAGTTTATTTCTAATTTCATGGCATTGTGGTCTGAGAAGATGCTTGATATGATTTCAATCTTCTTAAATTTGGGGAGACTTCGCTTGTGACCCAATATGTGGTCTATTTTTTAAAATGTCCCATGTGCACTTGAGAAGAACATATATTCTGTGGCTTTGGGGTGAAATGTTCTGAAGATGTCAGTTAAGTCCATCTGATCTAGTGAGTCATTTAGGATTTCTGTGTCTTTGCTTATTTTTTGTCTAGAGGATTTATCCAGTGATGTCAGTGGTGTATTAAAGTCCCCTACTATGATTCTATTGTTGTCGATCTCTCCCTTGATATCTTCCAGGAGTTTTTTTTATGTATTTGGGTGCTCCTGCATTGGGTGCATATATGTTTATCAGGGTTATATCCTCTTGTTGTATCAATCCCTTTAATATTATGAAGTGGCCTTCCTTATCTCTTGTTATGGCATTTACATTGAGGTCTATTTTGTCAGATATAAGTATTGCTACCCCAGCTTCTTTTTCATTTCCATTTGCCTGAAAGATATTTTTCCATCCCTTCACTTTTAATCTGTGTGAGTCTCTTGTGCTGAGGTGGGTCTCTTGTAGACAGCATATATATGGGTTGTGTTTTTTTATCCATTCAGCCACTCGATGTCTTTTGATTGGAGCATTTAATCTGTTTATGTTTAAAGTTATTACTGAAAGGTATTTGTTTGTAGTCATATCTATTTTTGTGTCTCTGTTCCTTCTTACCTGTTTATTTCTTCTTTTTACAGTATTCCCTTTAACATTTCTTGCATTGCTGGTTTGGTGGTGATAAAGTCCCTTAGCCTTTTTATTGTCTGTGAAGCTCCTGATTTCCCCTTCAATTTTGATTGATAGTCTTGCTGGATAGAGTATTCTTGGATTCAGTCCTTTGCTTTGCAACACTTTGTATACCTCCTTCCATTCCCTTCTAGCTTGATGTGTTTCTGTTGAGAAATCATTTGATAATCTGATGGGGGTTCCTTTGTAGGTAACTCTCTGTCTCTCTCTTGCCGCCTTTATGATTCTCTCTTTGTCATTGATATTTGCCATTGAAATTATGACGTGTCTTGGTGTGGGTCTTTTGGGGTTGATCCTGCTTGGGACTCTCTGTACTTGTATAACTTTTTTCTTCCCCATATCTGGGAAGTTTTCTGTCATTATTTCTTCAAATAGATTTTCTAATCCTTGCTGCTCTTCTTGTCCTTCTGGCAGCCCTATTATATGTATGTTACTTCATTTCATGTTGTCCCAAAGCTCCCTTAGGCTTTCCTCCTACTTTTTAATTTTTTTCTCCAATTGCTGTTCAGATTGAGTTTGTTTCTGTATCTGATCTTCTAACTCACTAATTCGGTCCTCTGCTTCTTCTAGTCTACTGTTGAAACTATCCATGGTGTTTTTGATTGTAGCTATATCACTTTTCATTTCTTCCTCATTCTTGCATAGGTTGTTGATTTTCTCATCCATCTGATGTATAAATTCCATGACCATTACTCTGAATTCTTTTTTGGTCATGTTGCATGCTTCAATTTCACTAATTTTCTTTCTTGGTGACTCCTCATTTTCTTTCCTCTGGGGATTGTGTCATCTCCCCATTCTGACTATCACCAGAAGGTTCAAACTTCCGAGTTACGTGGACCTGGACCGTGTGCCGTGGGAACTTCACACCACCCAAGTGTCACTGAAGTGCTCCGACACTAGGACGTGTGGCTGCCGTGAATTGGTGGGAACCAGGCTTGCCCAGGGTCAGTGTTCCCAGCGTTCAGTGTGGTCTCGTGTGCGCACCTAGAATCAGGGACCCTGCCTGCACCACGCTGTTGGGGTGTGCCAAAAATGAGTCCCCTAGCACGTGCCAGGAGTCAGAGTTTCCCTGTGTCTGTACCAAGAATCACGTATCAGAGTCTCTGTTGCCTTGTGCTGCTTCTCGCTGAGAATCAGGGTTCCCGTGTGCGCATGCACCAAGAATTGGAGTCACTGGCTCTTAATGTGAATGTGCTGTGAGTCAGGGATCCCAGGCACACAGGGGAAGAAACAGAGTCAAGTTGGTGTTGCTCAGTGCTGCCTCTTGCCAGGAGACTTTGGTTCCCGTCACCATGGGGGACTGGGTTGCACAATAGCTCTGTGGCGTGCCTGCACTGCGGAAAACTGACTTCCATGTGCACTTGCCCAGAATCCAAGTCAGGTGGCACTGCTGCCCTGCATGGGCTTCGGGTCTGGTAGCCAGATTGCATTGCGGGGAGCAGATTCCAGTCTCTCAAATTCCAGTAGCAGCCCTGCGGCCCATGCTTGCTCTCTCCAGCTCAAATTCCCCGTAGGGGTGCTGAGGCTTGAGTGAGGGGCGGATCTATCAGTTACTATGGCACTATCTGCGAGCCTGTGGGGAGGGGGATAGGCTCTTTGACTCACAGAAGTCTGCTGCAGGGAAGTCTTGTTGTCTGTTGGTCTGAAGCTGTGGTTGCAGTTCTCTGTCCCCAGTGGCTGCAGGGTCCTGGTTTGCATCTGAGACACAACTTGGTATTGCTGAGGGCAGGATCCTAGTCTCAAGCAGCTCTGTTTCTCAAGATGGCGTGGTCTCTGTGCCCGCACCAGTCGCCCCGAAGTGTCTCGACTAATTCTTGATTTAACACAGAGGCTTCACTGTGGATGAGTTCTGATTTTTAAGACCTTATCTAGATACTTTACCTGACATAATTTTGTTTTAAAAAATAAAGAAAGAAGAGAAAAGAAAAGAAAAGAAAGGGAAAGAAAAGAAAAGAAGAGAAAAGGAAAGGAAAGGAAAGGAAAGAAAATGAAAGAAAAGAAAAGGAAGAAAAGAAAAGAAAAGAAAGGAAAAGAAAAGAAGAAAGAAAAGAAAAAGAAAGAAAAGAAAAGAAAAGAAAAGAAAAGAAAAGAAAAGAAAAGAAAAGAAAAGAAAAGAAAAGAAAAGAAAAGAAAAGAGAAAAACTTGAGATCAAGTTTCCGCAAGGGATCACTCCCTGCTGTACAGAAAATACTTCACTTTAAAATCAAGTTACATTATCTGAGGACTTTAATACAGCATTAAAAGGGATTGTAGTAACAAGAAAAATACTCTGGTAGAATTAGCTCAGTATAATGTTATATTGCATAATATTATCAAGTTTAGTCATATTATACTACATTGAATTTTCAGTTTAATGATTTTTCTGTACATTCTTGTTAAGATGGTATAATGGCTGTTCAGAAAGCTACAAATTGAAAAATTAAGATGAGAAAAGCAACTTTTAAAGTTCTACTAATTAAATGTACTTTCACTGGGAGGTAGGTTCCTCCATTATGTACTAATTTTCTGGTCTTTTAGGAAGTTAAAACAACTTGTTTAATGAACAGAGAGTTGTAATTCACTTCATGCATCTGGAAGACAGCTCCAATATAGGTATTTCCAATTTACTCTGTCATGATATCAGCAAGATTTATTATTTATTTATTTATTTTTGTTTTGTTAACAGAATCCTCAGAGTCTTCGCAGGACTTCAGAAATTGCCATAAATTATTTACCTCTCCTCCAAAAGCCATACCCTAGTTGTGATATTCTTACATATTATATTCATACCATTAACATCCTCCTAGAAACCAAATTTAGAAATACAGAACTTATTCCCCATCATTGTAAATTTTGGGATTTGTTTCAGCTCTCAGTGACCCCCAACTCTAAAAACAGTACTAAAAGCAAGGAAACATTATAATACTCTGATAAACAAAATAAAAATGAAAAATTAATGAATATATATTACATGCTAATGGATAGAAAGATGTCAGTTCTCCTTAGCTTGATCTTTAGATTCAAGTCATTTACAATCAAGTCCCAAGTTATTTTGTAGATATTGACAAACTGATTCTATATGGGGAGGAAAAAGTCCCAGAACAGCCAATGCGGTGCTAAAGAAGATGAATAAAGTTAGAGGACTGACACTACCTGACTTCAAGACCTACTCTAAAGCTACAGTGATCAAGACAGTATGGTATTGAAGGGAAAAAACCCACACAAATAGAGCAATAGAACAGAATAGAGCCCAGATACAGATCCTTAAAAATAGTCAACTGATTCATGACAAAGTAGCAGAGGTAATACAATGGAGGAAAGATAGTCTCTATAACAAGTGTTGGTGGAACAAATGGACATCCATAGGCAAAGAACAGATAAATAAATCTAGACACAAATCTTGCACCCTTCACAAAAATTTACTCAAAATGGATCACAGACCTACATGTAAAACATGAAACTATAAAATTCCTAGAAGATAAATAGGAAAAAACCTAGGTGGCCTTGAATATGGTGATAACTTTTCAGATACAATACCAAAGGCATGATCCATGAAAAAAAAAGATAAAAAGATGTTGGAAAATACAACATGAAGAGAATGAGATGACAAGACACATCCTGGGTGAAATTTGCAGAACACTCATCTGATAAAGGACTGTTATCCAAAAAATACAAAGAGCACAAAACTTAATAATAAGAAAACAAACAACCTCAATAAAAAATGGGCTGAAGATCTTAAATAACACCTTATCAAAGAAGGTATACAGATTGCAAATCAGCATATGAAAAGATATTCTACATCATATGTCATTAGGGAATGCAAATTAAAACAATAGTGACATAAATAGATACTTCTCCAAAGAGGACACACAGATGACCAATAGACAGACACATGAAAAGATACTCAATGTCACTAATCAGATCAATGCAAATTAAAACCACAATGAGGTATCACCTCACACCTGTCAGAATGGTTATCATCAATAAATCAACAAACAACAAATATTGGTGAGAATGTAGAGAAAAGGGAACCCTCCTGCACTGTTGGTGGGATTGCAAATTGGTGGAGTCACTATGGAAAACACTATATAGGTTCCTCAAAAAAAATTTAAAATATAACTACCTTATGACTTAGCAGTTCCACTTCTGGGTATATATCTGAAGAAATCCAAAGCACTAATTTGAAAGAACAGATGCATTCCTATGTCTATTGCGTTGTTATTTACAATAGCCCAGGTATAGAAGCAACCAAATGCCCATCAACAGACAAGTGGACAAAAATTGGCGGTACATATATACAATGGAATATCACTAGGCCATAAAATAAATGAAATCTTACCATTTGTAATAGCATGTATGAACCTAGGGGATATTATCCTAAGTGAAATAAGTAAGACAGATATAGGTAAATACTATAAGATTTCACTTACATGTGAAATTTAAATTACAAAGTAAATGAAAAAACAAAGCAGAAACAGATTCACAGATACAGAAAACAAACTAATGGTTGCCAGAGGGGAGGGTTGTGGGATATCTGGGTGAAAGAGGTAAAGAAGGGAATAAGAAGTACAAATTGGTAGTTATGAAGTAGTCACAAGATATAAAGTACAGCATAGAGAATATAGTTAATAATATTGTAATAACTAAGTATAGTGCCAGGGGTGTATCTGAAATATCAGGGGGGGTAGCTTTGTAAATTATGATTATCTAACCACTATGCTATACTCCTAAAACTAATATAAAATAACTAGAGGCCCGGTGCACGCAATTCATGCACAAATGTGAGTGTGTGTCCCTCAGCCCAGCCTGTACCCTCTCCAATCTGGGACCCCTAGAGGGAAGGGATGTCTGACTGCCGTTTAGGCCCAATCACACCTGGGATTGGGCCTAAATGGGCAGTGGGACATTCCTCTCAGAATACAGGACTGCTGGATCCCAACCGCTCACCTGCCTGCTGCCTGATTGCCACTAACCGCTTCAGCCTCCCAGCCTGATCACCCCATAACCACTCCCCTGCCAGCCTGATTGACGTCTAACTGCTCCCCTTCTAGCCCGATTGCTCCTAACTGCCCTCCCCTGCTGACCTGGTCACCCCTAATGCTCTCCCCTGCAGGCCTGGTCGCCCCCAACTGCCCTCCCCTGCTGGCCCGATTACCCCTAACTGCCCTCCCCTGCTGGCCTGGTCATCCCCATCTGCTCTCCCCTGCAGCCCTGGTTGCCCCCAACTGCCCTCCACTGCAGGCCTGCCCCACCCCAACTGCCCTCCCCTGCTGGCCTGGGTCCCCCCAACTGCCCTCCCCTGCTGGCCTTGTTGCCCCTAACTGGTCTCCTGCTGGCCTGGTCGCCCCCAACTGCCCTCCTCTGCTGGCTCGGTCACCCCTAATTGCCCTCCCCTGCAGACCTGGTTCCTCCCAACTGTCCTCCCCTGCTGGCCTGATCACCCACAACTGCCCTCCCCTGCTGGCCATCTTGTGGTGGCCATCTTGTGTCCATATGGGGGCGACCATCTTTGACCACATGGGGGCAGCCATCTTGTGTGTTGGAGTGACAGTCAATTTGCATATTACCTCTTTATTAATATATAAGATATTGGATGTCAAATGAAATTGAAAAATAAAATAAAACAATAATGACATATCACTATACACCTGTTACAGTGGCCAAAATCCAGTACACTGTCAACACCAAATGCTGGCAAGAATATGGAGCAACAGGAATTCTCATTTATTGCTGGTGGGAATGCAACATGGTATAACCAATTTGAAAGACAATTTGGTAGTTTCTTGCAAAACTAAACATATTAGTATCATAAAATCTAAAAATGGCACTCCTTAGTATTTACCAAGAGGATTTGAAAACTTATGTCCACATAAAAACTTGTTCATGAATATTTGTAGCAACTTTATTTACAATTGCCAAAACATGGAAGCAATAAAAATGCCCTTAAGTAGGTGAATGGATAAATAAAAGGTTGTACATAAAGACAATAGATTATCCAGCACTAAAAAAGAAATGAACTTTCAAGCCATCCAAAGACATGGAAGAACCTTACATGCATATTACTAAGTGAAAGAAGTCAATCTGAAAAGGCTGCATAGTGTATGATTTCAACTATATGTCATTTTGGAAGAGGCAAAACTGAGGACACAATAAAAAGACCACTTTGGATAATTATAAAGGCAGTGTCTATTGAAATACATTTCATTTTCAAAATTGAGCTATCAGCTGTTAAAGTGTATATACTTTTTTTTGGGACACCCTGTATAGGCACCATACTGCAATTTTATACAATATTGTTATCAGTAGAGGGCAGGAGTAGAAATTGAAATAGACCCTTCTCTGTTTGAACCTTAGTTATGTTTTAAGAAAAATTTCAAATTTGCAGAACATAAAAATGTAAATAGTAATATACTATGTGAAATATATTCCAAGACCAATCTATAATAATAAAAGCATAATATGCTAATTAGACCGGACAGCCAAACAACCTTGCAGACATCATTCCGGATATCCTTCTGGACGAAGCTGCGGTGCACGGGGGCCAACGCAGAGGCGGTTAGGGGTCATCGGGCAGGCAGACGAGTGGTTAGGGGTGATCAGGCAGGCATGCAAGTGGTTAGGACCGATGAGGCAGGCAGGCGAGTGGTTAGGGGTGATCAGGCAGACAGGCAGGCCAGCAGTTAGGAGCCAGCTGTCTTGGATTGCGAGAGGGACCCATGCAGGATCAGGCCTAAACCAGCAGTCAGACTTCCCCTGAGGGGTCCCAGATTGCGAGAGGGTGCAGGCTGGGCTGAGGGACTCCCCCGCGCCATGCATGAATTTCGTGCACCGGGCCTCTAGTTCAAATATAAAATCATCATTATTAGATACTAGAGCCTGGTGCATGGATTTATGCACAGTGGGGTTCCTCAGCCTGGCCTGCAACCTCTCACAATCCAGGACCCCTCAGGGGATGTTGGACTGCCAGTTTTGGCCTGATCCCCACGGCCAGGCCAAGGGCTTCTAGTAGGCATATAAGATCTTTGGTTAATCTCTTCCCGCCCTTCCTCCTCCCTGCTTCTCTCTGAAATTCATCAGTCTGTTCCATGTTTCCATGACTGTGTGTTGAGTGTCTGCCCCCTGGTGGTCAGTGTGTGTCATAGCTTCCTGTCAAATGGTCGCATGGTTGAACGGTTGCTTAGGCTTTTATATATATGGATACATTTTCTAGTTTGTTTTGTTCCATTAATGTGGCAATGAAAGCCACCTGTAAAATAATTTGTTCCTGAGTTTGCCTAACTAATAAATATTTAGATTTAGAGTTTTGTCTCTTCCTATTTGGTTCAAATATTTCAAAGCACAAATATATTCCTCTGTCCTCTCCAGCCCCACATCCATACTTAAGTTCTTGAATTTTTTCTTCTATAACACTTCAGGTTTCTGTTACTGGGACATTTATTTATTTAGACCAGTTTATCTGGCTCCTACAGAACTCTCATGTAGTAGAGGATTTTGTTTCCTGCTACCATTAGAATTACTGAGAGGTATCTTTTTTTCATCTTTCTAGCACCATATCAATGGCAACCTCATAGGATTTACTTCTTATCTGAGGTTCATGAATTCTAAAGCAGTGGTTCTCAAAGTGTAGTCCCTGAATCAGGAGCAAGAACAGCACCTTGGAACTTTTTTGAAATGCAAATTCTACACCTAATGATTGAGAAACTCTGGGCATGGGGACCAGTAATCAGTTTTAACTAGCCTTCTAAGTGATTTGAAGCATGTGTAAGAACACTCTCTAAATCCGTGGTCGGCAAACTGCAGCTCGCAAGCCACATGTGGCTCTTTGGCCCCTTGAGTGTGGCTCTTCCACAAAATACCATGGCCTGGGCGAGTCTATTTTGAAGAAGTGGCGTTAGAAGAAATTTAAGTTTAAAAAATTTGGCTCTCAAAAGAAATTTCAGTCATTGTACTGTTGATATTTGGCTCTGTTGACTAATGAGTTTGCCGACCACTGCTCTAAATCATAGGATCTCAACTTTGTTTATACATTGGAATTACCTGGGGAGCTTTAAAAAATATTGATGCCTGGGTCCTAACCCCAGAAATTCTGAATTAAGTAATTTGGGGTAAGGCCAGGGAATTGGGAATTTTGCTAGCTCCCCAGGTAATTATAAAGTATAATCAGGGTTGAGAATCACTGCTCTTAATCATTTGTAACTTCATATTGTAGCTGTCACCTTCAGGTTCTTTGAGTTTTTGTTCTTTCCCTAAGGACCTACGCCATATGAGTATAGAGTGAGACTACAATGGATTAGATATTACCTTGTTGTGAGTGGATTTAGATATTAAATAAAATGTGACACTGCATCTTATCATTTCCTTTGGTTTTGTTTATCATACATGATGAGCCTTTGAACTTGAAGCTGAAATAATTTAATGCAATGTTTCCTTTTGAATCTATTGGACTTTGTATGCACCAGGGTGACATGCAAATTGAACATCTAAATGTGCTTCCTGTGAATTTTGGGAAAAGCACCAGAGGAGAAAGAGTGTTCCATGGTACATTAACCATGTAAAGTGAGCTTAATCAGATGGAATTGATTTGATTATGTTGCCCTTATATGTACAAAAAGAACTGTTCTGGACTAAATAAATTCAATATTAAAATTGCCTTCACACTCCATACCTAACCAATTTTATCACCATATATTCTACCAGTTAGATGTTACTTGGAGAGGAAAATGTAATTCTTTAGCTAGCAAATGAAGAGAGATAGCAAGAACATCTTCACAGTGTCAGTAGGGAGGAATATGTTAAGGACCTTTCTCTTATTTATGTCAAACATGGATAAGAATCACTTCCAAATCAAGATTCCTTCCTCTCATTCCAGAAATGAGCTTTCTCCACACTCAGTCAAGTGCTCTACTCTTGTTTTTGTAAAATAAACATTGATATACCTCTTTCTAATCTCAATCTTATTTTATACTAGAGGCCTGGTGCATGAAATACATGCATGGGGAGGTGGGGGTCCCCTCAGCCCAGCCTGGACCCTCTCCAATCTGGGACACCTCAGAGGGTGTCCAACTGCCAGTTTTGGCCTGATCCCACAGGATTCCTAAACTGGTAGTCAGACATCCCTCTCACAATCTAGGACCGCTGGTTCCTAACTGCTCACCTGCCTGCCTACCTGATCGCCCCTAACTGCCACCCCCTGCCAGCCTGGTCACCCCTAACTGCCTCTGCCTGCCAGCCTGGTCACCCCCAACTTCCCCCCTCTGCCAGCCTGGTCACCTCTAACTGACCCTCCCCTGCTGGCCTGGTCGCCCCGTTGTGCTCCCCTGCCAGCCTGGTTGCCCCCAACTGCCCCCCAGCCAGCCTGGTCACCCCCTACTGCCCCCTCCCACTGGCCTGGTTGCCCCCAACTGCCCCCCCTGCTGACCTGGTCACCCCCAACTGCCGTCCCATCCTGGCCTGATCACCCACAACTGCCCTCCCCTCTTGGCCTCTAACCGCCTCTACCTCGGCCCCGCCACCATGGCTTTGTCCAGAAGAACATCTGGAAGGTCTCCTGGAAGGTCTTCCAGTCTAATTAGCATATTACCCTTTTATTAGTATAGACAGAGGCCTGGTGCATGGGTGGGGGCCGGCTGATTTTCCCTGAAGGGTGTCCCAGATCAGGGTGGGGGTCCTGCTGGGGTGCCTGGCCAGCTTGGGTGAGGGGCTGAGGGCAGTTTTCAGGCTGGTCAAGCCCCACAGTGGGAACCCTCACCTCATGGGGTTGTGGCCAGCCTGGGTGAGGGGCTGAGGGCTGTTTTCAGGCTGGCCACAGCCCCTTCAGGGTGGGGGGGTCCCACTGGGGTGCCTGGTCAGCCTGGGTGAGGGGCTGATGGCCATTTAAGGCTGGCCATGCCCCCCGGCTACCCAAGCTCCTAACCCCTCCTTTTTTTTTCAGCACCTCCTTGAGGGGAGGCCAGGGCCTGCTGGAAGCAAGTATCTGGGATTTATTTATCTTCTATAATTGAAACTTTGTAGCCTTGAGCGGAGGCCAGGGCCAGCCAGGGCAGGCGGGAAGCTTGGCTTCCTCCATCGCTGGGGGCAACCCAAGCCTCCTGCTTGCTCCAGCTCCATGGCTGCTTCTATCTTTGTTGGGTTAATTTGCATACTCGCTCCAGATTGGCTGGTGGGTGTAGTGAAGTGATGGTTAATTTGCATGTTTCTCTTTTATTACTGTAGATGTGGAGAAAGTTCAGTGGTGACTATACCTTGTAAGTCAGGCTTGAGAGTGTAGAGGCTGATTTGATATTGGGCTTCTTAGTGTCTTTGATATAAGAGGATTCTAGAATATTTCAGGGCCAAATGACAGCATTTAACCATTAGAGTCAGAATTAATATAATTACTGTAACATGTAGCAAAATCAGAATGGCAACCAGGGGGGTCTTGACTTGAAAAGATTTGTGTGTGATAGATAAGCTAACAACAAGGGTCCCACTTGAATTTATAACAACAATAACAAGAAATCAAGAGCAAGGAAGGAGAAGGCAGATGTCACTTGTATCAATGGAAAATCATGATCCCTTCCTTTCATTCCGGAGATGAGAAAATTCTCAGACCCAGAGCCCATTTATTGATAAAGAACTTGAGCCCCCAACAGAAGGGCTCTGAAATGTAAAATAAAGTATATACAATAAAATTGTACTTCCCCATTCCTTCGCTAAGGCCATTTAATAGAGCATAATAGGGAAAGGGGTATAACCAGATATGATTATTAGATGTATTTGATTATCTTTGGATAATTCTGTCTAATTAAAAGGTTATCTAAAACCAATTTCAATGTTTGTGAGGGTGGGTTTTCCCCACAATCAACAAGCAATTCTCAGACCCCAGCTCTGAGTGTCCAGGAATTAAACTTTGTTCTCACACTATCTACCTGGAAACTACAGATGCCAATGGCAAGCCCATGTTATCATGTATATTTCTGATAGATTGGCTATAGATCACAGGTTCCCACACCTGCTCTTTGGGTTTGATTGATTTGCTATAGCAGCTCACAGAACTCAGAGAAATGTTTTACTTACTAGATCACTGGTCCTATATAATAAAGAGCTAATATACAAATAGTCATCACAACCTCACACCGTCACATGGTAATGGCTCAGACACTCAACACTGGGGAGAGAGGAATCGGACCAGCCAGGCACAAATGAGCTCGTGAGAGAGGAATGGGGACCAGACAGGCTGTGGCCTGGGAGTGGGACAAGCCGCCCGCTCCATGGTCCTGGGCACCAGCGCCTGTGGCTGTGGCCCGGAGGTGGGACAAGCTGCCTGCCCCATGGTCCCGGGTGCCTGCAATTGCGGCCTGGGTGAAGCTGCCCGTGCATGGTCCCTGTGGCTGCAGCTGGCCCAGGCAAAGCCGGCCTGGGTCCTGGTGCCTGTGGCTGGCCAGAGGGAGGGAAGCCCAGTTCCTGGGTGCCTGTGACCAGTTGGAGGAGGGAATATTGAGTTCCGGGTGCAAGGCAAGGCAGAGTTGGTTAGGGGTGATGAGGCCAGTAGGGAAGCAGTTAGGGGCAATCAGGCAGGCAGGCAAAGTGGTTAGGGGCAATCAGGCAGGCAGAGGTAGTTAGGGACGATCAGGCAGGCAGGCAGGTGAGCGGTTAGGAGCCAGCAGTCCCAGATTGTGAGAGGCGGTTGGACATCCCCTGAGGGATCTCGAATTTTAGAGGGTGTAGGCCAGGCTGAGGGACCCCCCTCCCTTGCATGAATTTCATGCACCGGGCCTCTAGTTTATTATAAAAGGATATAAGTGAGAAACAGCCAGATGGAAGAGATGCAAAAGGCAAGGGATGGGGAAAAGGCATGGAGTTTTTATTTGCATGTGTTCACTGACTGGGAAGCTCCCAGATGTCGCCCTTTTGGGTTTTTATGGAAGCTTCACCACTAAGCTATGCTTGATTAAATCATTAGCCTTTGGTGATTGATTCAATTTCCAACCCCTCTCCCCACCTGGAAGACAGGGGTGTAGAACTGAAAGTTCCAACACTCTAGTCCAGCCGTGGGCAAACTACAGCCCGCGGGCCGGATCCGGCCCGTTTGGCTGTTCTATCCGGCCCACGGAGCCGAAAGAGCTGAGGGTTCTCTTGCTCTCCCCTCCGCTCCTTTACTTTGAATTTATATTAGTTCACACAAACACTCCATCCATGCTTTTGTTCTGGCCCTCCGGTCCAGTTTAAGAACCCATTGTGGCCCTCGAGTCAAAAAGTTTGCCCACCCCTGCTCTAGTCACATGGTTGATTCTCTTGGCAACCAACCCTCGACCTTAGGAGTTTTCTAAAAGTCACCTAATTAATATACACCTCATTAATATAAATCAGTTTGGTAGAAAGGGATTTATTTCAGGAGACACAAAAAGGATTCCACTAAACCTACATCAATAACTGCCACATAGTCATTTTGGGCTCCTCATGTCAGTATCCCAACAGTCATTAAACATTCCTGTGTTGGCAAGAGAAATTGACCTTTGTTATCATGAAGATATAAGGTTATTCCTATATAATGAAGGCAGGTACAAAAATGTCTAGTACTCATAGGAGTTACTGGGCACCTCCTGGTGCTTCCATGCCTGGTGATAGGTACGAACGGCCATCTGAACCAACTACAACTCAAGGAGTGTACAGTAACTCAGATCCTTCAGAAATGAGTCCAGGTTACCCCACGGGATAAACAACCTAGACCTGTAGAAGTATAACAGATAGTGAGAGCAAAGTGGGATGGATAATAGTTCAAGAATATGATGAATGCCAATTATGGCTTTGTATTGTCATAACTTATCCCATGAAACCTCCAGATATAAGGTTTATGATTTTACTTTTGTTTGTTTTTATTTTTTAGTGATTGTAGCTGGCTACCATGACACAGGAAACTAGAACAATGTAAATTTAACATGGAACATAAGATTAGAAAGGAAAAGTAAAACTGTAATTATTTTCAGATGGCATGATAATGTATAAAGAGGACCCTAAAGATTATACCAAAAAACTACTAGCACTGACAAATTTAGTAAAGTAGGAGAATACAAAATAAATATCCAAAAATCAGTTGCATTTTTATGCACCAATAATGAACTATCAGAAGGTGAAACTAAGAAAACAATCCCATTCACAATTGCTGCAAAAAGAATAAAATACCTAGGAATTAATTTAACCAAGGATGTAAAAGACCTGTACTCAGAAAAGTATAAGACACTGAAGAAATTAAAGGAGATACAAATCAGTGGAAGCATATACCATGCTCATGGATAGGAAGAATTAACATTAAAATGTCCATATTACCCAAAGCAATGTATAGATTCAATGCAAGTCCTAGGGCTTATTTCACAGAACTTGAACAAATATTCCAAAAGTGTATATGCAACCACAAAAAAAATCTCCGAATAGCCACACAAATCTTGAGAAAGAACAAAGCTGGAGAAATGATACTACTCGATATCAAACCATACTACAAGGCCATAGTAATAAAAACAGCATGGTATTGGCATAAAAACAGAAATATAGATCAATAGATCAGAATAGAGAGCCCAGAAATAAACCCATGGTTTCATAGACAATTAGTATTTGATGATGGGGAAAAGATGGTCTATTCAATAAATGGTGTTCAGAATAATTGGATATGTGCAGAAAGAAAGAAAGAAAGAAAGAAAGAAAGAAAGAAAGAAAGAAAGAAAGAAAGAAAGAGAAAGAAAGAGAGAAAGGAAGAAAGAAACTAGACCACTTTGTTAAACTATACACAAGAGTAAACTCAAAGTGAATTAAAAAAAAAAACAACAAATGTTGGACTAGAAACCATAAAAATCCTAGAAGAAAACATAGGCAGTAAAATCTGGAACATTTTTTGTAGTAATATTTTTTTCTGATATATCACCTTAGGAAAGAGAAACAAAAGAAAAAAAAATAAACAAATGTGCCGGGGGGGGGGGGGGGGGGGGGGGCCATAAAAGAAGAATTTGGTCTTACTTCCTGGTCAGCCCTACTTCCTGATTGAGCAAGGACAAAGCAAGGACAAGGAAAGCCTGAGCGCCCAAGGGCCAGAAGAACCCCCCATATCAGAATAACCGATCAGCTAGGACAGATACCCAGTCCCCAACCAATCATCCCATGGCAACTCCTTATCCTACCCCTCCCCTCTTGAGTGCTTATATACCGCAACACTCGAATAAAAAAACGAGGCTTGATCAGGAACTTTGTCTTGCCTCCGTTCTTCGTGTTCCTTGTTTGTTTCATTCTCTTAGGTGGTTCCTGCGTGCCCTCGTTGCTGCCCCGCGGGCCGGGGCACAAATGGGACTACATCAAACTTAAAAAGGAAACTGAACAGCAAAGGAAGCTATGAACGAAATGAAAAGACAACCCACTGAATGGGAAAAAATATTCACCAATTCATCGAATAAGGGCTTAATATCCCAAATTTGTAATGTCACTAATCACCAGAGAAATGCAAATTAAAACAACAATGAGATATTACCTCAAAATGATCATCAATAAATCAACAAATAACAAGTGTTGTCAAGGATGTGGAGAAAAGGGAACCCTAGTGCACTCTTAGTGGGAATGCAGATTGATGCAACCACTGTGGAAAACAGTATGGAGTTACCTCAAAAGATTAAAAATTGAACTGCCTTATGGCAGCAATTCCATTTCTTGGAATATTTTTTAAAAAAGCTGAAACACTAAATCAAAACAATATATGTACTCTTATGTTCATTGCAGTGTTATTTAATATAGCTAAGATTTGGAAACAGCCCAAGTGCCCATCAGTAGATGAGTGGATAAAAGAGCTGTGGTACATTTACACAATGGAATACTACTCAGACATAAAAAAGAAGGAAATCTTGCCCTTTGCCACAGCATGGATGGACCTGGAGGGCATTATGCTAGTGAAATAAGCCAATCAGAGAAAGACAAATACCATATGATTTCATTTATATTTGGAGTCAAATGAACAAAATAAATTAACAAACTAAGTAGAAATAGATTCATGAATACTGAGAACAGGCTGACAGCTGTGAGAGAGAAAGGAGGCTGGAGGCTGAATGGAAATGGTGAAGGGATTAAGAAAAGTAAAAAAACAAAAAAACTCACAAAACAAAACTCATAGACACAGACAACAGTATGGTGATTATAAGAGGGAAAAGGGGGTTGGGGAGGTAGAAGAGCGTAAAAGGATGATAAATGGTGATGGAAGGAGAAGTCTTCAATGAAAATAGTCAAAATATTGTGTTAGTGAACACACAATACAATATACAGATGATGTATTATAGAATTGTATAACTGAACCCTATGTAAGTTTATTAACCAATGTTGCCCCAATAAATTCAATAAAGAAAAAATATATTGTAAATAAATAAATAAGCTTACTCTCTGGAAAATAAGAGAAGTGTATGTAACAAAATTTTTCTTTAGAAAACATGCAACTCATTTCCTTCTCTTTCAAAAGATAGTAAAGCAGACTTGATAGGTTTTCTTGTCCATTATTCATAAAAGTCTAAATGTAAGACATCCTGATAGGTAAGAAATAATGTGCCTATATATGTCTACAATCTACTGCTCAAGAATATTAGTGGTTGAAAGTTTTATTCAATCTTAAATCTTGTATCCTCCCTAAATTTCTCCTGTTGTGAGCTACACTAGCTCAACAACTGACTAGTATTCATTCTATTTTCACTTTGTGTTTGAATACCTTTGCTAACCTGTCTTCTGTTATCTCATTATTATTCAGATAACAATCTTAAGTATTAAGCTCAAATAAAATGACAGAGTTTGTTCTGGAACTTGTGCCTGTCTGGTACTTACCTATACTGCTTTCAGAGCTAAAAACCTAGGATTTAAAAAAATGTTTCTTAAAAGCTTTCAGGTACATCTTACTACATCCACTGCTATTGGCATAGTCTCTCTCCTGAATAATGAAAGCAACACAGTAGCTCATATTATTGGCCTGAGTTCTCCTCTGTCTCACACCCAGCCTCCATACTTCTCCTAGAGTGTTCTCTTAAAATAAAATCCAGGCGCTCCTGTTTTGTTTTGATTTTTCCCCAGAGGCTCCACCATAATTCTGTAAATTCCTCTGTGTTTTGGCACCTAAATAATCTGCTTCCACAATTTATCCCTTTCACGTCTAAAAAATGTATTCAATACTACAAAGTATCATTTCTGTGCCACATCCAAACATACCAACTATATTGTAATTAATTGTGTACCTATCTCCCGTTTATGTTTTTCAAGGGCAGTGTCCCCATTTCCTTGATGAACAATAGCTACCTGTGCACTGGACTGGGGCATACATTGCAAAGATGCTAGTTGCCAGTAGACATTCTTGATATTTAAATGAACAAGAGGAGAAGCCTCCAATGAAAATAGTCAAAATATAATGGTGAAGAATGCATTAGTGGCTGTGCAAATAGTTCATACTGTAGTGGTTAACTTAATTAGGAGGTAAGATGATCCAATGACAGTTCATGAATTTGGGTGGTATAAAGATACAATGAGATCATGGATGGGAATGAAAAATTGAAAAAGAGCATGCAGAAATACATTCCTAAGAGAGGAATTCTTTTCATCCTGTATCCACTTATTTCATATAATACACAGTGGTGGGCAGACAGAAAAACAAGCAATAAGAGAAGAAGTGAGGAGGACTGTGTCTCAGACACCTGAGGTCGCTCCAGCTGGACAAAATCATATTTTCAAAGGGACGGATGTTTGGCAAAATCTTCTACAAGATCCTCAGCAATCAATAAGCACTTAGGCAAAGGGAGTATAAGGGGTATTTTTTGGAGTTTGGTATATTAGATGAAACCCACCTGATACTGTAAACCAATTTGTATGACCACTGATTGTGAGTTTTGTTAAGAGACAAATAAGCTGAGAGCACCAGCTGTTCCTTGGCCAAAGGCACTGTGGGGTCCGCAGCCCTGTAGTAAATGACCAACATCCTTGGATGGGTTCAGTCACCTGCAGCCTGTCATGTCAGCACAGTTGGCCATTTACAAACCAGTGGGGGTTTGTTACAGGTTTGTTTATCTTTCAATAGTACCACCTGCCTGGAGTTAAATTGCCTGCGCTAAAAATAGAAAAATAGTGTACAGGATAGCTGTACCATTAAAGAGGACAAAAGCATTAGACACAGGGAAGGAAAATAGGCAAATTCCCATTTTACTGCTTTGTAGGAATCTGGATAGGGTCTTGGGAATTTTTATGTAGTTACCTTTGTAACTGGAAAAAAAAAAAATTATCTGTACCAGCAGGTTTAAACTTCTAAAATCTGCTGAACTTCATTTTATTATCTCTTAAGGACAGTAAAAAAAACAAAACAAAACAAAAAAACAAAAACACGGTGGAATATTAGCCTTATCAACCCTAATGATAGGCTGATAATCCAGAAAGCAGACCACTGTGGTAACCTCCTGAGGGTACTAGCAGGTGGAATATACTCAGTTCTGCAAAAACCAGCTGGGTGCTGTTCAAAGCATGCATAAAAGTCTTTACAAGGGTAGGGCCAAAAATGACTCTATCAGTGCACATTTTTATAATATGACCAAACTCTTAGCTTATTTGTTCACGATATATACAGTAGACAATCCTCACAATTTCAGACTATAATTGATCTGAGAGATTGGATGGACCTAGAGAGCATAATGTTAACTGAAATTTTATGCACCAGGCCTCTAGTATAGTCAATCATATTGTAATAACTGTGTGTCAGTGTCAGATGGGTACTAGATTTATCAGGGTGATCACTTTGTAAGTTATATAAATGTATAATCACTATGTTGTTCGCTTGAAACTAATATAATATTGTATACCAACTATAATTGAAAAATAAAAAAAGGAAAATGTTTTGGCAATTTCCTTTAAAGCTAAATAGATACTTACCATATGATTCAGCAATCCTATCCCTTAATATTTACCCTAGCAAAAAGAAAACTTAAACATTCTTACACCAAAAAAGTCAATGTGAGGTCAGCATCACTCAGAGCATGATAATTTGTCAATGTTTAAATTTGATCAGAGTAAAGAAAATATAGAAATAAATAGTTAAATTGATAAAAAAAATAGTTGACTACAAATTTTCCTTAAAATAGTTTAGATGTATATTTTATGTTGTGTATTGTATCACAATTAAAAATTCATAACAGTATGCAAAGATAGGAATTCCAAAATTCCTCCAAAAGTTTTAATTTAAAATTAGAAATTAAGAGGATTAAAATAAAAATAAATATGTGCCAATCATCTTTATGTAGCATAGCAGAAAACAAAGTTAATTGTTTGGCCAGTAATTTAGATAAATATCATTGGTAAGTAGGTTTAATTTTTTAAATTCCCAATCTCTTTTTTTTAAATAAATCTTTATTGTTGAAAGTATTACATATGTTCCTTTTTTTCCTTCATTGCCCTCTCCAGTCCCCCACCTCCACAGGCCTTCAACACCCTATTGTCTGTGACTATGGGTTATGCATATAAGCATATTAGTTCATTAGTTCATATAGTTGGTATACAATATTATATTAGTTTCAAGTGAACAACATAGTGATTATACATTTATATAACTTACAAAGTAATCACCCTGATAAATCTAGTACCCATCTGACACTGACACACAGTTATTACAATATGATTGACTATACTAGAGGCCCGGTGCATGAAGTTCATGCACTGGAGGGGTGTCCCTCAGCGCAGCCTGCACCCTCTCCAATCTGGGACCCCTTGGGGGATGTCTGACTGCCGGCAGTCAGACATCTCACAATCCGGGACTGCTGGCTCCTAACCACTTGCCTGCCTGCCTGCCTGATTGCCCCTAACTGCTTCTGCCTGCCAGTCTGATTGATGCCTAACTGCTCCCCTGCTGGCCTGATAATCCCCAACTGCCCTCCCCTGCTTGCCTGGTCGCCTCCACTACCCTCCCTTGCTGGCCCAATTGCCCCCAACTGCCCTCCCCTGCAGGCCTTATCTCACCCCCAACTGCCCTCCCTTGCCAGCTCAATTGCCCCCAACTGCCCTCCCCTGCAGCCTGTTCACCCCCAACTGACCTCCCTGGCTGGCCTGATGGCCCCCAACTGCCCTCCCCTGCTGGCCTGTTCATCCCAACTGCCCTCCCTTGCTGGCCTGATCGCCCATAACTGCCATCCCCTGCCAGCCATCTTGTGGCGGCCATCTTGTGATGACATGGGAGTAGCCATCTAGTGACGATATGGGGGTGGCCATCTTGTGGTGGCCATCTTTTGACGATGTGGGGGTGGCCATCTTGTGATGATGCAAGGGTGCGAGGGCCACCTAGGCTTTTATTAGTATAGATTACCTATGCCAGTGGTCGGCAAACTGCGGCTCGCAAGCCACATGCGGCTTGCGAGCCGCGGTTTGCTGCTCTGTTGACTAATGATTTTGCCAACCACTGACCTAGACTCTCAATACCAATAATTACAGGCTGTTGTTGTTCCTTGTGATTAAGCCCCTATCCCAGTGGTCAGCAAACTCATTAGTCAACAGAGCCGCAGTTTGCCGACCACTGACCTATGCTGTACTTTACATCCCCATGACTATTCAGTGACCACCAATTTGTACTCTTAATCCCTTTACCTGTTTCACTCATCCCATCAACTCCCCTGCTATTGGCAGTTGTCAAAACTTCTCTGTATCTATGAGTCTGGCCAAACTGTTTTCTAAAGTTGCTGTACCAATTTACATTACCACAAGTAGTGTACGAGAATTCCACTTGTTCCAAATCTCTGTCAGCATTTGGTATTGTCAGCATATTAGTACTGATAATAGCCATTTTGATATATTTATAATGGTATCTCATTGTGGTTTTAATGTGCATTTCCCAAATGACTAATGACTTTGAGCATCTGTTTTATGTGCTCATTTGCCATCTGTATATCTCTTGTGGTTAAGTATCTGTTCAAATATTTTTCCCACATTTTTAAATTGAGATTTTTGTTTGGGTGCTGTTTTCCTGTTGTGTTTTGATAAGTTTTTGTTTGTTTGTTTAATGTATTCTGGATAGAAGTTCTTTGTCAGAAGTTGTTTTCACTATTTTAATTGCTTTGCCTTTCTATATAAATTTCAGATTTAGTTGGTCACAGTCACCAAAATCCTGATGAAATTTTGACTGGGATTGGGTTAAACCTATTGTTCAATTTGGTAAGAATTAACATTTTAACAATATTGATACTTCTATTCCTTAAACAAGGTATCACTATCTAATTATTTAGATCTTTGATATCTTTAATTGGTTTTTTTAGTTGTCAGCATACAGATGCTTCATTTATTTTTTTAGATTTATACCTAATTATTGCTTTGTTTTGGTGCTATTACAAATGTTACTTACTAGTATGCTAATACTAGTATATAGAAATACATATTGTTTTTTGTATATTGACCTCGTATTCTGTGACTTTTCCAAAATGACTTATTAGTTCTCAGAGTGTTTTTATAAATTCTTTGAGAAGTTTTTAATATGCCTTATTATACCACCTGCGACTGCCAGTATGATTTTGAATAGGAGTGTTAAGAGGACATTTTTGTCTTGCTCCTGGTTTAGGGAAAATTACTCAGTATTTCCTTTTGTTAACAATAGATATTTTTAAAATAGATGCCCTTTATCAAGAGAAGAAAATTCCCTTTTACTTCTGATCTGCTAAAAGATTTTGAAAGTTACTATGATGACTTTTTTTTTTCTCTTAAGTCTGTTGTTATGGTAAATTACATTGATTAAATTTTGAATGTTGACTCAGCCTGACACTTAAATGCAACAATTTAATCTACAAAAATTATTTTTTATCCTTCACACACTTTTTTTTTCTTTTCTAAAATCATATATACTTAGGGTTTATAAAGTGTAGCTCACAACCGATTAATTAAATTTGAACATCCTCAAAAATGTCTAATCCTATCTCAATCCACCTTGCCTGAATTTGTTCACACAGTGCTTGTTATCTATTTGTATATGAATTAATCCTTTCAGTTGCTTTTATTGATCACATATTGTGTTTTGAAAATGTGGGAGTGACCCAAATGATAAAGATGAACTTTACCATTGAGGTATGACCAAGATGTTCTGGAAGTGCAGAAAAAAAGACAATTAAATAGGACTGTATAATAAGTGAAGGCTTTTCAGAAGAGGTGCCTTGAGCTGAAGTTTGAAGGAAAGGTTTCCCTCTATGTATGTAATATGCATTTTACCATTTTCTTCCCTTAGTTATCATTGTCTACCCAATGTAAGACCCCACTAAGTGTGTGTGGGCTTTGTAACTCACCAGCCCCACTACCTTTGATTAGTTGAGAGGTCACACCTTCACCAATGCAATTAATCACCTGACTGACATAAGGCCGGAGGAGGGGTTGAGAGTGGAATGGAAGGGGTCAATGGGGGGAAAAAGGAGACATCCGTAATACTTTCAACAATAAAGTAATTTTTTTTAAAAAAGGAAGAAATAGCACCAACGCTATACAAACTCTTCCAGGAAATAAAAGAGGAAACAGTTCACAACTCATTCTATAAGTCCATTTCCCTGATGCATATATGGACCCTTATACCCAATGAACACAGACACACAAATTCTTAACACTATATCAGTTAAGTTCAAACTAGCAGTGCCTAAAATAATGATACACCCTGATTAAGTGGTATTTAAACCAGGAATGCAAAGGAGAATTGAAAAGGCTGAAAATTAAATAATATAATGCACCATATCAACACACTAAAAAAGAAAAAAAGGCAAAAGAAAGGGGGGAAAAGCCCTTCCTTAGTCTTTCCCAAGTAATCTGAAAGAGGAGGGATGCAGAAGGACAGTTCAGTTTTGATGCTAGATTCTAAGGCAGACACATTACCTAGAGACAATGAGTTGGATGCCATCTTTAGGCATATGAGAATTAGAGAATAAGCAGGGAAAGTCAGTCTTCAATGAGTAAAGAAAGAGAAAGAACAGTTTTTTGAGGAAACCTCACCATACACACTTGGAAACACAGTCTAATGATGGTCACATGCATATAGGGGTGGTCTTGGTTTCTACCCTCATCTGTAAATCATGGCCCCTGATCCTTTTCTCTTTATTTTCTATGAGGAAGGACAAAGACATTGTGCTAAGACGTTATTTATAGTTTTATTTAGATTGTTGAGTGGCAGATAACAGGTTATTGATTCCAGTTGCAAACTTATTGAGTCTTAAGTTTAGAATCAACTTTTGGTTACAACAGAACAAACAGATTAAATAAGCTAAGGCACAACTAGTCCTAAGGGGTGTGTGTGATAGCAATTAATGGAGAGGGCTTGGCTGCAGGGGACAGTTACATCCTCACTGAGATTCAGCCACTTTTCTTGAATCCATGGCTCCCTGAATTGCTGCAAATCTTTGTTTTCAGTCTTCCACCAAAGGTTTTGGTAAGTAGTTTGTTTGCCTCAGTGCTGACTTATTTTCTCTGCTGGCAATATATGTATTTACCAGCAGATATATTATGGGCTAAAAGCTCCCAGATAGCTGCCTGGGTGCTAGGAAATGTCATAGGGAGGTGAAAAAAGACAAGTCTCTTAGTTGGTCCTTCAGGGCATCACCAGACAGGTCAACACAGGCAACCACAAGGATTGGGTAATAAGGTGCTTGTAGCTCCCTACAGTAGCAGTGACCTGTTCCCGAGTGTGGTATGCTTTCTTCAAGGCACCTCTAAGCTGGGAAGCAGGGGATGGGCCCAAGTAAAGGAACCACAAACTTTGTGTAGTTCACTTTTTTTATGTATTTTTTTGTTGATTGAAAAATCTTTGTGGTTACAGTGAGCATTTGGTTAGCTTTAAGAGTTCTGAACTATTTGTGACCATTTTGAAAGTCTATTCATTGGTTTGTGGAGGGACAGACTCCCAGGTATCCAACTCCACCATTTTCACTGGTATCCATGCTTCTTAAATCTTGCCTGCTTTACTAGTAGCCCAGCCAGCATGGCTCAGTGGTTGAGCATCAACCTATGAACCAGGAGGTTATGGTTCAATTCCTTGTCAGGGCACATGCCGAGGTTGTGTCTTTGATCCCAGTGTGGGGCATGCAAGGAGGCGCTGATCAATGATTCTCTCTCATCATTGATGTTTCTATCTCTCTTACCCTCTTGCTTCCTCTCTGAAATCAATAAAAATATATTTCTAAAGAATCTTACCTGCTTTAAATCACACCTGCTGTGAAAGACCTTCCCTATTGTCTAAGCTTTCTTCCTGCTGATGGGAATTTTGGAATTCCTCACTCAGGGTTGCTCTGTCTAATTAGCAGTAGTTTAATCCCAACCTAAGAGTGCTTTGCCAGCTTCCCCTTTCTTTTCCATAGAAATTCACCCTACCTCCCTGTTCTATTCCTCCTTACAATCTTAAAAAACCCTAACTCGGTCCAATAAGCAAGTGGATTTGAAGCATCCTGAATGCTCACATTTTCTCAGTTGGAACTTCCTTGATTAATAAATTTTCCTTTAAAAAAAAAATACATAATGAATACCTTTTTTTTTGTATTTGTTAAATGTTAGCTTGGTTGTCTACATAAGTATTAATTTTTTTGGACACAAATACCTTATTTGTTAATTTTATTAACTGATGTTACCCTAATAAATTCAATATATTTTTTAAATGTCCCACAGGGTAAGACATTATTTAAAACTAGAGCCCAGTGCACAGATTTATGCACATTGAAAGGAAATTAATTAGAAGGTAGCTGGAAGGGCGGGACTGGGCAAGATGGGCCAGACATGCCCTGGAGCCAACCTCCAGTGGTCCCTCCCCAGCTGGCTGCACCTTGGGTGCGCCGAAGCTCAAAGGGTATCTGTGGAGTGAATGTGGGGTCCCTCTGGCAGGTGGGGTCCCTCCACCTAGCCTGTGGGGATTGGGCCAAAACCAGCAGTCCAACATCCCCCAAGGAGTCCCGGAGTTCGAGAGGGCACTCTGCAAAGTTACTGTGGCTCAGCAGCTCCTGCGTTGAGCATCTGCCCCCTGGTGGTCAGTGCACATCATACCTACTGGATGGTTGGCTGGTTGCTTAGCCTTTTATATATAGATGTTATTCATGCATTGCATTCCCTAATCTTTCCCACATCTTCCTTCATGCCTTCAGGCTAATTTAGTTGACCCTCCTCCATTCCTATAATGTCCTTTGTATTTCCATCCTGGCACATATCATTTTGAATATTGTGTATAATTATATGGTATGTAACTATTACTTCCTCTAAATTACTAATCTAGCTGGGATTCTATACTTAGAGAGTTGTCATAAGTATTTGTTAATGAATGAATATATGTGCAATGTGCCTGATTTAGAGTCAACCTAGGACTCAGGCAGATAGGTGGTTCAGATTTATTTTTCAGATTTGAAACCTATTTAAAAAACAACTTTGAGGTATTTATAGAATTCTGTAAACAGTTAAAGCATAATATCTTGTTAGGAATGCTTTCCAATCTTCTTTAAAAATAACAGTGATCAATTCCCTTCTTGTATAATGTGTACAATTCATGTCCACCAAACTAAATAAGACCCAGGTCTGATGGCATCTTTCTCTATGTAAGGACAATGGTACACAATAGGTACAAGAGGGCCTGTCCCAATGTCTGATTGACTTAAAGTCACCCCAAGTATATGCTCTTGTATATATAGAGACAAATATCAGAAGAATAGAAATGCATTATGTTCTCTCTCAATGTATAAAAATGTTAGTTACCATAGCAACAACAGTTATAGAATCACTTATTTTTATCATAGAAAAAAAAGAAAAAGCTGAGATATTTTATAATAAACTTTTGCATCAATGACTAGAAGAATATTTTTATAATCATCTAAGATATTTAAAAGAATATGATCAAATGGGAATTGAAGATTCTTAATTTATGTCATTGAACTATTCACACAAAAAAATCAAGTGCCATATATTTCTAAATAATATGAAACTTTCTAGTATAGGATGAATAATATTTTGTTTTTGCTATTTGAATCTGAAAGGAAGTCAGATTTATTTTAAGGGAACAATATCAGAAACTTAGAAATATGCACATTATCTTTTGCATGCTGAATGATTTCCCTTTTTATATATAATTTCCAGTCACATATGAGCTCATCTTACATTTTTAAGCAAATAAGAAATCAATAGCCAGAAATTACCTCATTGCAAAATATATTAACCATTGAAGAAAACAAGAAAATAATCCTCAAGAAGCCAGAAGAGTTACAGCTATTGAAATGATAACCATACCAGTATTATATTGGTTAATAGAGAATTTAAGGTATTTCTTTAAATATTGAATTGAAACATGCAGATCATAAATTTAGAGTCACCAAGCATTACTGTGCTAAAAAAAAGTACTAAAATTATATTCTATGCATTTCTTTTGAGCTTTAGACATAGAATGTCATCTGAATATTCACCTCTATTTGGATGTTTCACATGCTCTGCAGCTGAAGTTTTGCTCTCCAACCAGGACTTTTTTCCTAGCTTATTCCCATAAATGGCAGTCCCACCCACCCAGAGAAACCAGGAACATTATGACCATTTTATATCCTCTCCTTCAGGACTCACTTCTTAATACCAACCGATAAACTAACTGATGATGGTTTTGCCTCCTAATTATTTCCTGAATCTGTTGGTTGCTCTATCTTCTTTCTGACAACTTTCCTAGATAACCCCTCATTCCCTCCTATTTGCATGACTATGTTAGTTTCCTCACTTCTCTCTCTCTCTCCCACTTACCCTCACTCTTCCTCCCCTGGTCTTGGCTGCTTCAGAGTGATGGCAGGGTAGCACTGACTTTAACACCAAACTCCTATTCTCTCATTGCCTCACCAAAACCTCTTAAACAGCTCCCACTGGCTAAAAATAAAGTGAAACACCTGCACATAACCTTCACCTGGCTGCTGCTTTCCCCTGCACCTTCACTTTCCTCCATTCTCCAAAATGCAACTGTTCTCTAGTGATTCTAAGTTGCTTGGCATTCACTGTACATACATGTTCTTCATAAATCTGTACCTTCCCTTATGCAATTCCTCTTTCCTGGAATTTCCCTTCCCACATCCTTTATCGGATGAATTCCTACTCACCCTTTTAATATTTGGGCAGGCAATGTCTCTTCCAGGAAGCCTTCCTGGACTCCAGGCTGGTTCCCTTTCTCTTTGCTTCTGCAGTGATTGCTACTAACTTTTACAAAAGCACTCACCACCCTGTGGAATCTGCCCTTTGCCTTCAGTCTATGGAACCATCCTACGGTGAAGAACAGGTTGTTCCATCTTTGAATCCTCAGTACCTGGCATCAAACTTACCTGAGTAGAGAAGGCCAACTCTCGATAGGCTTAAGTATCAGGCAGTGCAATTTAAGGTTATTAATGTGATATCATTACTTCTGTTAATACTTCCTGCCAACTCTTTTCAAATGAAAAGGATATGTTTTTCTAGACTTATATTTTTCTAGTTTTTACTAGACAACCCATTTTAAATCAAACTTAAAACAAAAAGAAAACACAGAGCTCTGGAACAAAAAGCAATGCAAAATCTGAAAAAGGGAGGAAGAATGTAATCAAAAGCTATCTTCCTGTTCCTTGCATAGCAGGTGAGAGCAGTTTCAGGATGCTATTTCTGTGTATACCAGCATTCCCAGGTGGAAGAATCCTATGCTGGGTGGGGGACACTGAGCCCCTGAACCACATGGCATTAACTGAAAAAGGATATTTGGAATATTAGGGAAAGAGGCAAAGAATAACCCCTAAGTTCTGTTATTCCCATGATGAACTCACTGTTTGCTAGCCTGTTCTCCTCTCAGGGAAGCAAATTCCATCACTCCTTCATTCCATTGGGTGCCATTTAGTGTTGGGGCAGACATGGCCAGATGGGCTGGTTACAGTCTGCTCTAGGAGCAGGAAGGCACTAAATTGAATTCTAATGGCTCAGATGAATATGCCCCACCAAACACCTCACTTACCACTAGGAAATCATTTAGGCACTGGGGATCCCTCTGGTCATTAACCAATATAGGTTAAGTGTTCATATGAGTACTTGTGGGATGAAACATTCAGTATCTATTTAGACAATGGCCTCCCGAATGACATACATCTTACTTAATTTTTGAAAAGAAGAAAAAAGAAACAGATTCTGAATCTGAGGAGAGTTAAAGTTATCTCTACAGCCTTTTTATATACTTGAAAAATATATTGCTGTGTGTGCAGGGTTGGACTGCATGATTGGCTGTTTAATGTGATAACCATTTGTGCTTTGTAAAGGCAACTTGAAAAGAGGCATTCAAGAGAGTTGACTGGTCTCTGTGATGGTTTTGTAAATATCAAGTATGACATTTCCATTAAAAATGATCCAAGTACGTTCAGTGAATCTCAAAAACCTCAGACTAGGATGTCTTCCTGTCTGCTCCAATTGTCCTGGAGTTACTGTCAAAGACCAAAATCCAAATGGCTATAAGATGTGATCTGATTCTATAGACTCCAACTGGTGATTATAGAAATATGATACTCATTATACCAAAAACTTTTTTCTGTCTGAAAATGAACATATACATATTTATTCTCCTGTGCATTAGTAAATTGCTGATTTTTAGAACATGAGTCCTATGAGTTATCCTTGCTAGTAACAGCAAAAATTTGTTTACCTTTGCATAGCATTTTATGCTTCTGAAAATACATTGTCACTTTCTAATCTGATCCTTACCAAAAGTCTGTGAGATAGAGCAGTGACTACTACTTGCTATTATCCTACAGAATTGGAAAATGGAAGAAAGAGAGATTAAGAAAAAGTAAGGAATTTGCACTGAATCTTCTGATACTTAATGATGGTCTAGTTTGGAGAGTCATGAGCTTCTGAGTTAGGCAGATATTTGGGACAACATTCAGAGTGTCTTTACAGACCATAACTACTGTGGATAATGAGACTCAACTATAGTTGTATTTATTACAAATAAGTAGCTTATGATTGAGCACATGGGCTCTGGAGCAAGACCATCTGAGTTGGCATTTCAACTCTACCATTTACCACCTGGGAGAGTTTGGTCTTCAATTTACTGTCTTACAAAAGGACCTCATTCATAAGACTGTGATAAAGTTTAAAGGCATTGGTGTACCCACACATTCACACAGAAAATACATAGAGTAATATCTGGCAGACAGAAAGTACTCAATATTAGCTGTCACTATTGTTTATTATTTTGTAGGGAATGAAACCTCAGAAAGCTCCAGGAAATTGTATAATATCATGTAACAAGTGACCTAGCTGAGATAGGAATATAGTCCTGAGTCTAACGTCAAACTCACAGGGGGAGCTGTCCAAGAAAAGAGTGAGCAGTGTTTGGAGCCTGTATATATGGCTGGTCATCACCCTAAATATAGAGTTGTGGGCTGTGTACTGAAAGCACAACGGGATGGGGTCAATCGGCAAGAGACAGGAAAAGGGGAGCCTTTGAGTGATTGTAACCCTTTCAGGCGTCAGATCTCAGGCCCTTGGTTTTGCAACTTTTTATAGAAAGACTGTGGAAACATAATGGTAGACAGGGGTGACCGCAGTTCAGAGTTTCAGACATGCCGTCTTTTCTCTATAGTGCTGCAGGGGTTCTGCTACAAATTGAAAGATCCGGCTACATGAAAAGGAACTGACACATTGAGCCAGGAAGTCTTTTCTTCTGCAGAAAGCTCTGATCTTCCAGTTAGCAAATCTGGAAAGGGCAGATTTGACGAGAATAATTTCAAAGTTTGCACTTACAGATACTGCAAGCCTAACAAGGGAATTAGGACCACATCTGGGATTGATGAAATAATTGAAAAAAAACTAAAATGTAAAACTGAGATAAAGATGCCAAGAATTGGGCATAGACTGTCCCTCAGGGTTCACAGCTCTAACAGTAGGATAACTTCATACTTAGAGTCGGGAGTAGGTTCCATGGGGTTGGGGGTGCTAAGAAGACACCCCATCTTAATCTCCACTTCCCTCACTCTGGTAAAGCAAACTTTCTTCATTACTTGCCATCCTACCTCAGTGAGTAGAAATGTTCCTGTGCTTTTAGAAGAGGCCACTTACTAGTAAAAATATTCATCCAGCTTTGTAAAGGGGAAGGAGCTGGAGGGCAGAATGCCTGCCTTTTGGTATTCTAAGATCTGTTACCTTGAGGAAATAGACTTCCCTAAGGATGAGAGAGGAAAGACAGATCATCTTTAAGAAATGAGACAGTAAGCCCTAACTGGTTTGGCTCAGTGGATAAAGCATCAGCCTGCGGACTGAAGGGTCCCAGGTTCCATTCCAGTCAAGGGCACATGCCTGGGTTGCGGGCTTGATCCCCATTAGGAGATGTGCAGGAGGCAGCCAATCAATGGTTCTCTCTCATCATTGATGTTTCTATCTCTCTTTCCCTCTCCCTTCCTCTCTGAAATCAATAAAGATATATTAAAAAAAAATAAATGAGACAGTAAGATGGAGAAAGATTATGAGTTATTGTTTTAGGCACACAAGATAAAAGTAATAATTAAAGTTTTAGAAAATCAACATGCTTAAGGAGGAGAGAAAATTATTACTTTGAGATGAACATTACATCTGGATATCAAACCCCTCCCCCTTTGCTCAGTTAATGCCCCTAACCAGTCGTAGGAGGGAGCTATAATTTTCCTCATTCTACCGGAAGGGACACATGTTCAGTAAATTTTAAAAACATGCTTAAGGTAACATAGGCAGTAAATGGCAGAGAGGAGATTCAAATACATATCTATGAATGTAAAGCTTATGTTCTTTGCAATGAAAAATTCCCACCTACACAATAATAAAAGTTTATGAAGAACTTTCAAGTGCCACATACTGTTCTACGGAGTTTACATGAATTAACTAATTTATTTATTTATTTTTTTAAATAAATCTTTATTCAGATTATTACAATTATTTCTCCTTTTTCCCCCCTTAGCTCCCCTCCACCCATTTTCCACCCCACCTTCTGCCCTTACCTCCCCCCCACTGTCCTCATCCATAGGTGTATGATTTTTGTCCATTCTCTTCATGAACCCCCCATACCCCTTTCCCCCTGAGAATTATCAGTCCACTCCCTTTCTATGCCCCTGATTCTATTATATTCACCAGATTATTCTGTTCCTCAGGTTTTTAATTCACTTGATTTTTAGGTTTGCTTGTTGATAGATATGTATTTGTTGTTCATAATTTTTCTCTTTACTTTTTTCTTCTTCCTCTTCTTTAAGAATACCTTTCAGCATTTCATATAATACTGGTTTGGTGGTGATGAACTCCTTCAGCTTTTTCTTATCTGTGAAGCTCTTTATCTGCCCTTCAATTCTGAATGATAGCTTTGCTGGGTAGAGTAATATTGGTTGTAGGTTCTTGCTATTCATCACATTGAAAATTTCTTGCCACTCCCGTCTGGCCTGCATAGTTTCTGTTGAGAAGTCAGCTGACAGTCGTATGGGTGCTCCCTTGTAGGTAATTAACTGTTTTTCTCTTGCTGCTTTTAATATTCTCTCTTTGTCTTTTGCTCTTGGCATTTTAATTATGATGTGTCTTGGTGTGGTCCTCTTTGGATTCCTTTTGTTTGGGGTTCTGTGGGCTTCCTGGACTTGTAAGTCTATTTCTTTCACCAGGTGGGGGAAGTTTTCGGTCATTATTTCTTCAAATAGGTTTTCAGTATCTTGCTCTCTCTCTTCTTCTGGCACCCCCATAATTCTGATGTTGGTACGCTTGAAGTTGTCCCAGAGTCTTCTTACATTATCTTCAACTTTTTGGATTTTTTTTTTTTGCTTTTTGCTTTTTCGGTTGAGTGTTTTTTGCTTCTTTGTATTTCAATTCTTTGACTTGATTCTTGTGTTCCTCTATTCTGTTTCTGGGTCTATGTATAATATTTTTTATTTCAGTCAGTGTATGTTTAATTTCTAGTTGGTCCTTTTTCATATCTTCGAGGGTCTCGTTATATTTATCGGCTTTTTCTAGGATATTCTTAAAAAGTCTTATAACCGTGGTTTTGAATTCTATATCCAGTCGTTTGTTTTCCTCCATTTGTTTTGTTTGTGATCTGATTCTTTGACCCCGCATTTTCACTGATTCCCTGAGTTGGTAAGGTAGATATTTGTGCTAGGTTTCCAATATGGCCCAGTGGGTCTGCTTCCCCAGTTAACCTGAGGTGGACACTCTTGGTGCACCCCTTTGTGGACTGTGTGTACAGCCTTGTTGTAATTAAGTCTTTACTGTTTTTGGTATCACTGGGAAGAATTGACCTCCGGGCCAGTTGGCTGTAAGGATCAGCTGTGTCTATGCTGGGAGAAGTTCGGTGCTGGAGACAGCCTTATAGGATTAGACTTGCCAAATTGCAATAGGCTCTGTGCTCAGCTTGGATGGGGTGGAGTCTCAGTCTTGGCTTCCTGTCAGCCTTGCTCTTGCGCGCATGTGCGCTTTCAGTCCTCCGCCTTCCCCAGCTCGAGTCTCCGCCTGAGAGTCCAGACTCCCCCCACAAGAGCGTGGGTCCCCAGGGGCTCGCCTGGAACTGGGGTTCACTGCAGTCAGAACTGGGGCTCGGTGCCGTCAGGCGCCTCTGACTCCCTTCCACTAGGGAAAGCCTGTGGCAACCTCCGCAGCCTTTGTGCACACTGGCACGCACGCGCGTGCGCACTTTCAGTCCTCCGCCTTCCCCGGCTCCCGAGTCTCCACCCGAGAGTCCAGACTCCCCCCACAAGAGCGTGGGTCCCCAGGGGCTCGCCCTGAACTGGGGTTCAGTGCAGTCAGAACTGGGGTTCAGTGCAGTCAGAACTGGGGTTCACTGCAGTCAGAACTGGGGCTCAGTGCAGTCAGAATCCTCTGACTCCCTTCCACTAGGGAAAGCCTGTGGCAACCTCCGCAGCCTTTGTGCGCACTGGCCCGCGCGCGCCTTCAGACTTCTGCCTTTCCCAGCTCGAGTCTCTGCCTGAGAGTCCAGACTCCCCCCACAAGAGCGTGGGTCCCCAGGGGCTCGCCCTGAACTGGGGTTCAGTGCAGTCAGAACTGGGGTTCAGTGCGGTCGGAGGCTTCCTTCCCCCTTCCGCCAGAGAAAGTCAGCCAGGCTCTCAGCTGCCCTTCCTCTCTGCGCGCACAAAGCCCCTTTGCCGTACCTCCAATTCTCTGTGAGCTTTTCTTTTTCCTTCTAGTTGTAGAATTTTCACTCAGCCAGCTTTCCTGTGGTTCTAGATGGTGTCCGTTCTGTCTTTTAGTTGTAGTTTTGAAATTGTTGTGCGAGGCAGCAGTTTAGGTGTTTACCTATGCCGCCATCTTGGTTTCTCCTGAATTAACTAATTTAATTTCCACAGCAATTATATGATTTATAGGTACAACTGTATCCATTCCAGAGATGCAGAAACTGAGGCCTAGAGAAGTTAAGTAACTTGCCTAAGATCTCATAACTAATAATTGAGTGTGAAGAATTCTGAAAAAAAATCACACATCAGAGGGAAGCTTGCCTGGACTAAAGAGAGTTCTTACTAACACTTACATGGGTATGTAAGCAGAGCCTTAGTGTGTGTGGGTAGAGGGGTGTGGAGTAAGGGGTGGTGATGATCTGAGCTATAGAGAATGGACACTTGACTTATGCTAGGAGAAAAAGTGAAGAATGGGCTAGCCAGAGCAGAAGGACTGGGGCAACAGCCTTAAATAAAACAGAGGCAAGAAAAATCAGGATAGAATAATGAAGATGAAGATAGGGGAGTGGAGATGTGAGAAGGAGGAAAAAAGTATCTTAGCCCATTAAGTGACAGCTCAGCAGTGTTAAGTAAGGCACTTGCCATTGGCTGGAGTTAGAGGGGAGAGAAAGTGCTGGAGAAGTTGTCTCACTGTGAAACACAAAAAGTGGATTTGAGGTCCAATCAGAAAAAAAACTCTTTTTTTTTTTTTTTTTTCAGGAACAAAGGTCTGGCATCAGAGAGCTCAGACTAGACTAGAGCTACTAGTAGGCGCCATGGCCTCAAGGACTAGGCATAGGGACTTTAATTCAAGGACAAGGAGGACCTGGGAGGGCCCATCTACTGAATTAAACCCATACTCATTGAAGGAACAGCAATGAGGTTGGACAAGTGACCCTCTCAACTGTTTTTCCTCAGCCTGGTCACATGCTGGACCACATGGGCTGGTTTCCTCCACCTCCTCCTTCTCTCCTTCTGACTTGGAGGAGGAGAAGGTGGAGGAAAGCTCTGATCCAATGTCTAAATTCTAGAAGCAGAGTTAGCCTCTCTTTGTACCCTGGGTAGTAGCAGCCAAAATTTAATTATTGCTGTTCCCCCAAAGCAACAATGCCTCTCCATCATTTTACCCAGAATGCCTCTATTTACAAGTGTCAAAGCAAGAGTCAAAATGATATCTGTGGTCAAACAATTTATTCCTTTATACATCTACATATTTTAGAATATTTCTATAATTAAGCAAGTTCTCTAAATCCCGACAAACATTCAGAATCTCACTTTTCTCTGTCTCTCTGCTCCGGGGTATAGGTGCAACTCCTAATGGAGCCATGCAACTCCAAGTACGATTTATTCTAAGAGAAAATTATCCACTCTTTAGAGTAAATAAAGTTGAGAGCAGGGCTGAGAGACTTCATTTCTACTTCCTAGTATAATGACTGAAGAGAGAGCTTCCTTCAGCTTCAATTGCTCTTCTCAAAGTTTTTATTTAGCTTAATAGAAGAAAGCACAGTTTCTAGACCAAAGAGGGAGAAAATAAGACAAGGCAAGGCAAGTAAGTAAAAGATATTTCAACTCTGGCTTTTTAACAAAGAAATCTCCCCCCACCACACTTCTCTCTCTCCCCTCATCTCTCTCCCCTCTTCCTCCTCCTCCTCTCTCTTCTTGTTTTATTTGTATTTTTACCAACAATCAATTGTATATAATATGAAGCTTCACTATAATAGGTAAAGGCATGGTTTACAAATGACAAGGGAAAAGAAGAGGGATAGAACAAAATGAACTGAAATCTGGATTCAAAGACATTGTTGCAAATAATATGTATTACAAAAATGTCCATAGGGGAGCTGGTATATAAATAGAGCCACAGTGTGAAATAAGAACTATGCTTTATTTTCTGTAGAAGCTGTTCTTTCTGTGCCAGTGAGCAACAACGCTAACAAAAGAACCCATTAAGCAATGCCCCTTAGATGTCTGTCCTTCATGTAGCATATACTGTATGTTACATAAAGAGTAATGGAATGAGTGCTCACTTTGCCCACCTACATGCTTGATATATTTTTTAAGAATTAAAGGCCACCATCCTACATAGAGCTGTCAGACATCAGTCAATGTGGGTTGAAATAAACTATAGTGAGTGACACCCAAGTGGGCTTAATCTCAAGGGAAAATGAAGACACTGTACTCCCAAGAGATTTAAATAATGATATATAAATTATGTATTTACAATGCTGTAATTTTAGTAACCAACAGGACAGGAAAAAATAAGAGAATAAAAGGTTGTGCATTGTATTTCATGCAGTATAGGTGTCTCAACCTAATGAGTCTCCCAAATCCTAGTTTGCATCTGAATAGCACCAGGGGTGATTATAGCTTGCAAAAGTAGACCAGAAAAAGGCATGCCTTCCTATGTCTTGAGCTGTAATTAAAGCCACAAGCCATCAGATGGTGAAGAGGCCAGCTGCAGCCCTTCAAACCTTTAGCACACTGGCATTAAGAATAGATTACAGCACAAAATATATACCAAAAATAATCTCAATAAAAATTTGCACATTTGATTATTTAATTGATTTTTTTCTTCTTCTAGATATGAATAAATGACCCAAGCTAAATGCCAATTCCTTGAAAAGAATTTCATTTAAGCTTCGCTGAATTGAAAAGGCTCAACCAGACTCAACATTTCCAACTTCCTAGCAAGTAGCAGAAAATCTACCTGACAGTTGCTATGGAAACATGAACAGGAAGAGTGAACCACCAGCCTATAAATCCACAGAGAAACCTTTCTTAATTGGAAGGCCTTTAACCCACACATTTTTCTCATAGCTGCAGAGCTTATTTCTAAAGAGATTATTAAATTCCTCAATTGACTTATGAAGGATGCTTCCCACTATATTACTGTGCTTTGGGTTGCTCGTTCTTTATATCTGTTTCCAAAATTACAAAGCAGACGAGGGATAATAAAAGTTAACACAGATGTTTCAATAAAAAATCCATATGATGTTCCAAAAATAACTTCAGTGGCAATGCTGAACAAAACGAATTCCAATATATGAACCAAAATGGTGTACATGTGATTGCTTTGGAGCTATTTCTAAGTCACCAAACTTAGAATTCATCTGCCTCTGAATTCAATGCACTAACATTGGTAGGAAATCCTAATGGCATTTTCCATTGTTTAAGAACAGTGACCAAATAGGAAAAATGAATAAATGAGCTGGTGGAATATGTTAATTTTATGCTCACTCTTGATTTTTAAAAATGCTCCTTACAACTGAAAGTAAATACTAACCAGTATGTGACTGACTCTAAACATGAAGCAAGTAAACACAACTCAGCCTGGTATTTTAATGAATTTTGTTCTCCTCACTGTCTCTACTTCTTTATTTTCTGTGTTTTTCTTCAGCTCCCTGCAAGATGGCACTCACTCCCTGTCCAGAGATTCAGTCTTCCTAGTCACGGACTTCTCCTCTGGCCTGGTGACCACTCCCATCTTCATGCGAACTTTTCCTTTATTTCCATTATATGGTGCTTTCCTTACATCTTTTCACTTATTCATTCTCTGCCTATTTTGTAATATTTCTCAGAACCTTACATAAACCCTCTTCTTTTTTCACTTTCTACACCAAACCCTCTGTATCTTTAATTACTTCCAGCACACTAATGACTCACAAATATTTATTTCAATCTCCTTGTAAAAAGAAAGAAAAAAAAATATTTTATTAGGCTGCTAAGAGCACTGGAGACAACATTGGAAACTTGTCTGACACATTATCAGCACTCAGTGTAAATGTAAACTATTAATAGTTTGCATCTGAGATATTCTAAAGAGAGAAAGTGCTAGCAGAACTCACGTTCTTCTCTTCATAGTGTTTCTTCCCATTGGTTCTTTCTCAGTAAATCCCCTATTTTTCTACTAAAGCCCATTTTCATCACCAACTCCACCAAAAGTCCCCTTTATCCTTCCCAAGACAGCTGTCCCTCTATGGGCTATCAAAGCATGTTGTATTATTAAGGATCATATCCTATACTCTGTAATTGCTTATTTACTTGACTCTACTCTTTTGAGAGGACAAAGCTGTATCATTTTATTTACTATTTTATCCTCAAAAAATATTTTATTGAGCCAGGAATGGATAAAACTGGATCACTACATAGAGTAAATAATTAACTAGAAATCCTTAATCCTTAACTTAGTCCTTCATGGTTTTCCTATGAGGTCTTTGGCAACTTACTCAGTTTTATCCATCCCAATCTGCATTTATTGAAAACCTAGTTGCTGACAATTAACCTTATGGAGGCACCTGGGATTACTTTGGTTTCACTATTATATTGGATGACATAAAATCTTCAACTAATACAGGGGGCTGGGTGGGGTACCAAAATATGGCTGGGCATTAACCTCCTGAAAGGTTAAGGGTATGATACAAGCCAAAATATATTCATCTACACAGGCAATATTTACCCAGCATTTAAATAGAAATCCCTCTTTCCTCTGAAAAACTTACCTGGTATTTATTCCAACCATTAATTGCCTGTAGAAAAACAACCTTCTGTGAAATCATCTACACTAATAAAAGAGAAACATGCAAATTGACCATCACTCTGCTATGCCCACCAGCCAATCAGGAGGGAATATGCAAATTAGAAGGACAAAGATGGCGGCCACCCAGCTGCTCCAGGTGCGGAGGTCGGGGGAGGGGGAGGGATCTACAGGAGCGGCACTCCAGCTGCAGGGACGACCAAGACTGCAGACTCCAGAGTCTGCAGCAAAGATGAAGAAGGCAGACTCTGGCCTAAGTGAAGGCCTGGGTCCTGGGTACCGGAGGAAAACTAGTGCTGGAAGCCAAGGGAAGGAAGGCCTATTGCATGAATCTCTTCATGCAACGGGCCTTTAATTTATTTAATAATGTGCACAAAATTTTTGTTTGGTTAATGTGTTCAAGAGACCTTCTTACACTGGATACTCTGAGGCCACTCACACTGCTGACATTAGGGAGCTGGGTAGAGACTCAAGGTTTTCAGTTAATGTGTTCAGGTAGCAATTGAGGGAAGAGAAGTTGGGGCTTCCATGTTGAAAGTCCTTCTGATTTACACAGATGATGGCATGTACACAGTCACTCACTCACACATCTGTCACTTTGTGGCTTACTTTCTCATCCTTCTGTGTTCTGTTTCACATATTTCCAACTTACAAAACTTTGAAAGAGCCAGGTTTGGAGGGTTAGAACAAACACAATGTGTGTTTCTCTGATTTCCTTACCCAGTATAGAAACCATTGAAATTTCCATGATCACCCACTTGAAGTGGGTGTATGAAATAATGGAGCTCTGATCCTCAAGTGGTCGATTTTGTATCTAGCTCTGCCTCTTGCTGGCTTTTTAACTTTGAGAAAAGTTACTGAACCTCAGCTACCATTTTTGTGAAGAGAAAATATTCCCACCTTAGAAGGTTGTTGACAGAGTTTTATAAGGTTGGCCAGATAAAATGGTTTAGGTCAATAAATTTTCAGTAAAATGCAGATAAAGAAGGGATGAAACTAGTAGCTTCAGTCTACAGGAGGTCATATCAAGTGAACATTGCTGCTAAACCTTCCAGTGCTTTGATCAAAGGAATCAGTGAGTTAATTAGCTTTTGTACTGTTTTAACACCTGGAACATCACTTAGGATTTGAACACTAATAACTGTAGCCATCTCTTTAGCTCTGACCCTTTTCAAAATACATAATTTCAAAGATATATTTTGTAGCAGTAGGTTTTCAACTTGCTATTTAAAATTCAGAAAATGAAATTCTAACTTTATATTGGAAAACACAAAATGCTAAAATAACTTTAGTAATAGATCTGTATTATGCAGGATAATTATATATTGGACAAAACAATTTATATAGACAGTGGAGACAAATACATATTCTTCATGTCTCTAAAAAAAGTAGCAAAAGCATATATCAAAACAAGAATGAATTTGGAAGTTTGGCTTACTGATTTCATTCACTCATCTGCATTCTACTTATTGAGATTGCCCCATATGATATTGTGGCACATATTTTCACATGGTTAACTAATTTAATCCCTATAGTAACATATATATATATATATATATATATATATATATATATATATATTAACATATATATGTTAATCCATATATATATATAAATCTCTATAATAACATATATATGTTAATCCGTATATACATATACATATATATACATATGGTATATATATATATATATATATATATATATATATATACACACACACACACACACACACACCGTGTTTCCCCTAAAATAAAACATCCTCCGAAAATAAGACCTACTTACAGGTTTCCTTCTGAGTGAAATATAAGGCACCCCCCAAAAATAAGGCCCCAGGCTCTGTCTCAGAATGAAAATTAATTTACCGTAAACTGGTCGCTAGGGCCACCCTGACTGGCGTCTAGCAACCAGTGACGTTACGTGGAGTCCTGACGTCACTGCTGTGTGGAGGCGGAGCGGAGGTCGGAGTGAGCGGTGAGCACGGGGCGGGAGAGAGGAGGAGACTTTCGCAGATGCGTGTAGAAGAACAGGAGGATTAGAGCGGACGGGACGCAGCAAAGGTTGTGAGTGCTGGTCTGTCTCTGGTGACACTACCTGATGCTCGCGGCCGCCTTCATGATGACTGAAGGTTCTCAGTCAGTGGCAGACCCTGCTCCAGCCCAGATCCAGGCCCCAGCAAGCCCAGTGATAGTCCCCAGGCATGCCCCAAGGGGTAAATGTCTGATAAAGGGGTAGGGGGGATGTCTGGTGAAGGTGTTCAGTGGCACAGGGGTGGGGGGAGTGGGATCACTTAAAATGACACAGGAGGATCAGAGGGGACAATCAAAATGACACAGGAGGATCAAAAGGGGTTACTAAAATGGTAATCCCCCCTCTGATTCTCCTGTGCTGTTTTGATTACCCCCTCTGATCCCCCCTGTGTCATTTTGAGTGATCCCCCTCCCCCCACCTTGATACCCCAATTCCTTTTTTTTTACCCCTAGAAATGAGTGCAAAAAGAAAAAGCTACTTCGTGGAGTACAAGAAAGGAATCGTGGAAGACTCTTGGGGCCAAAATCTTACTGCTTTCTGCAAAGAGAAGATGTTGAGTATCCGATTGGTCCGAAAATGGCGAGCAGAGTATGGTAACCTCATTGAACAAGAGGACAAGGGAAATGCTAAAAAGCGCAAGTGTGGATCAGGTCGGCAACCATTATTTTCCGAGCTGGAAGACCTGATATGTGAATGGGTTGTTGACAGGAGAGCAAAGGCTTTGGTTGTGAATAAGGCTCAGATTTAAGTATTTGCCCTTGCAATGGCACCACAGTTTGACATAGCCCTCGAAGACTTCAAAGCATCACAACACTGGCTGGATAATTTCCTTCAGTGAAGTGAGCTGTCTTTAAAAAGATCTACCAACATTGTTTAGGTTGGAAGATACTCAAGTTATTAAGCAAGCACTTGCATTCAAGTCCTTTATTGATGATGCTGACTTCTCTAAATACAATCTTTCCAACATGATTGCTATGGATGAAACTGCAGTGTTTATGGGCCAATCATCTCAAACAATTGAACAGCGGGGTGCCTCCTTAGCATACATTCCCTCCACTGCTTACGAAAGTGCACGCGTTTCCTGTATTTTGGCAATTCGTCTGGATGGCACTAAAATCCCACCTTTAATCATTTCTAAGGGCAAGAAGGAAAAGATTGAACGTGTTTTGGGCGTTTTTATTCTTGAAACTGAAAAAGCCTGGGCCACACAAGCAGATATAAGGAAGTGGGTCGATTTAATGATACCGCTTATTATGCGAGGGAGCCAAAGAGGTCTGTTAGTCTGGGATGCAGCCAGCACTCACCACGCTAAAGACATGAAGACATTTCTTCATGAAAGAAAAATAGATCAGATAATGATTCCCGCAGGAATGACGGCCTATCTCCAGACTCTTGATATTGCAATAAACAAGCCATTCAAAGACAATTTGCGCATGGAAATTAATGACTACATTGAAAATAGAATGGAGAGAAATCAGCGTGGAAACTTTGTGAAACCTAAACTGCAAGAAGTTGTGACTTGGGTGAAGAATTCATGGGAGAAAATCACTGACAGTTGCATTGCAAATGCACTGCGAGCAGGCTACCTTGACAAGAAGTACTCATTTAAAGACAGTGCTATTGCTAAACATGAGAGATTTGGTCCACTGATTCTGAAAGAAATGGAGTCACAAGAAATTCACCAGGAAATTCAGGAATTGGATTGTTATGATGATGTTCCAGAAGATGATGACATGATTGTCATTGAATAAATGAGTAAATTCTTGATACTGTAGGATTCACAATTTGTCTGGTTTGTGTTGACAACTACTGTACTACCGTACCGTATACAGGTAATAAATTTCCTTTATTTTCATTTAACAATAAATGTGTACCGTATTCTTCTTCATGGAAAAATAAGACATCCCCTGAAAATAAGACCTAGCGTGTCTTTGGGGGCAAAAATTAATATAAGACACTGTCTTATTTTTGGGGAAACAGGATATATATATATATATATATATATATAGAGAGAGAGAGAGAGAGAGAGAGAGAGAGAGAGGGAGAGAGAGGGAGAGAGAGAGATTTTTAAATATCATCCTTATTTTTACTGATGGAAGAGCTACAACTCAGAAAAGTAATTTCCATAATTACATGAAGAATTAGGCAAATTCAAGATTCACACCCAGACCGGCTCGGACGCGGAGACCGCACCATCTTGAAGGGGAAAGTGGATGTTATTGGAAACCTGAAAATCTTCAACTGCAGCACCCACTGAACAGCTGCGAACCCCAGAACACCGGTCCCCAATTGGCGCAAACATGCGGATTCAGAGGAGCTCTACACTCCACCACAGAAAGGTCAGATTTCGCCTGGGATAAGGTGAAGTCTATGGCCCTGGCAGGACAGAGAAAGGTGTGCACTGCGGAAGCTGGAGGACCGGGGGAAGTCTGAGCCTAGAAATATCCGTGGCTGTTGGGGCTGGCGTGATCCATGAATGTGGAAAAGGGTCCTCAGAGCTGCTAACAGAGGGGATCTCTAAAAAGCAACCCATTTTGATCTGATGCAGAAGGACAGCCTAAAAACTCTGGGAGTGTGCCAGCTGTTTGGACACAAGGGGGAAAAGGAGATTGTGCAGGCTTAGGAGCAAACCCGGAGTTCTGCACACTCGTGCTTTCTCCTCTTTGAATCCTTATTTCTGATTACTGAGCCCAATACATAGGATCACCCAGTTGGGGAAACCCTAGGAGACTGCAGGGGAAAGTTGTGTTTCTGGAACCTAGGGATCAGAGCGGGGAGTGACCGTCAGAGAACCAGCTCTGGGGCAACCCACTCCCACAAACCGGTATTGAGTGCCATAGGGAAAGTAGGATCTAAAGCAGAGGCTAGAGAGGACCTATAGAACCAGAAGTCAACCCCAAAACACTGCCACCCAGGGGCTGAATCACAAATTGACTCCTGTGTAATCACAAATTAAGGAATACAAGAAATTAAGACACACTGTCTGCTTAAAAATCAGGACTGGCTTACAACACTGAGGAGCAGTGGAACCCAGGGAATTGCAATACTGTCCTGACTGGGAAACAGGTGTGCTAAAGAGAACAATAGAGGAAGTGAATGACCTTCACTACTGCACATTTTATTTTATTTATTATTTTTTTTCTTTTTCATCTTTTACTTAAGAAACTAGTTTTTTTCTTTTTTCCTCACTTGACTTTACCTTTTTAATTATTACATTTTTATTTTCAATCAGTATTATTACTACTACTATATAACCTTTTTTTAAAAAAAGTGTCATTTTATTTTCTCTTTATTTGACTTTGAGAATAGTGTTCTACATTCTATTTTCATCTTTCCTTTAGCATCATTCTACTCTATCTCAACTCTGTCTTTATGCCATCACTCTCTTCCTAAATTTGCCCTTTTGTTGTCCTGTTTCTCGTACCCTTTTCCTGCCTTAGATTTCCCCTATTCTTTCTTTTTTACCCCCTGTTAAAATTTTACCCTACTTATAAATCTAATTTCCAAACCACTGCTCCGAGTTCACAGACACCTCTCTCTTCTCTGTCTTCACTATCCAAAAATTATTTACTCTCTGTCGTTTTGCTGTTGTTTCCTCGAATGTTGATTATAACATTTTTTATGCTTGTTTGTAAGATTCTTTTGCTTATTCTTTTTTGTTTTGTTTTCTTGTTTGCTTTTTTTTGATTGTTTTTTTGCATCTGTTTTTTCTCGCCTCGCTTGATATTAATTGTTGTTTGTAGTTTGTATTCATCTCCAGGTACTTGTTGCTGGCATTTGCTGGGATTAATGGCTGTTCTATTGGAGTTTTCCCCCCATATATACAGTTTGTTCCCCTTTTCTTCTTATCCTCTTTCTTTACTCTCTTACTGTTTTTTTTCCTTTTCCCAATTTCATTTTGGCACTCCTTTCTTTTTTTACCCCTCTTTTTTTCTTTCTCTCCTATCCCCTAATTGGCCTTTCCCTGGTGGTCACCTTTATTTGGGGTTATTAATATTGTGAATACATTTCTGTTCAGTGCCTTGTGTGTGGTACTTAGTTGTGTTGTATTTTGTGCCTTTAAATCAACACAGGAGAGAGAACTACATAACCAGACACCCGGAGAAGCAGAGACCATGGGGAGACAAAGAAACAGCCCACATATGAAAGAAAAGCAGGCATCACCAGAAAAGGAACTAAACGAAATGGAGGCAAGCAACCTGCTAGAGAAAGAATTCAGAGAAATGGTCATAAGGTGGCTGAAAAGAATGGAAGACAAATTTGACAATATGAGTAAGAACCAAGAGGAAATGAAGAAGAACCAAGAAGAAATGAAAAATGACATCGCTGCTGTAAAGAACTCAATAGAAAGCATCAAGAGTAGACTAGAAGAAGCAGAGGACCACATCAGTGAACTAGAAGACAGGTAGGAAAAAATACCCAAGTAGGGCAGCTTCTAGAAAAAAAAAAATTTTTTTAAAGCAGGAGGAGAACCAAAGGGAACTTTGGGACAACACAAAACAAAACAACATCCACATAATAGGGGTTCCAGAAGGAGAGGAAATGGAACAAGGAATAGAAAACCTGTTTGAAGAACTAATGACAGAAAACTTCCCTGATATAGGTAAGAAAAAACCCACACAAATCCAAGAAGCTCACAGAGTCCCAAGCAAAATGAACCCCAAAAGACCAACGCCAAGGCACATTATAATTAAATTGGCAAACACCAACGACAAAGTAAGAATCTTAAATGCGGCCAGAGAAACAGAAAGTTACCTACAAAGGAACCCCCATTAGACTAGCAACTGATTTCTCAACAGAAACTCATCAGGCCAGAAGGGAATGGAATGAAATATACAAAGTCATGCAAAGGAAGGGTCTGAATCCAAGAATACTGTACCCAGCAAGGCTATCAATCAAAACTGAAGGTGAAATCAGGAACTTCACAGACAAAAAAGGACTAAGGGAATTTATTACCTCCAAGCCAGCAATGCAAGAAATGCTAAAAGATCTGCTGTAAAAAAAAAAAAAAAAAATAGGAAGCAAAGAAGGAACACAGGGGTAAAGAATAAAAATTACAAGTAAGTACCTATCAATAATAACTTTAAATGTAAATGGATTAAATGCCCCAATCAAAAGACATAGGGTAACAGATTGGATTAGAAAACACGACCCATATATCTGCTGTCTACAAGAAACCCACCTCAGAAAAAAAGACGCACACAGACTGAGGGTGAAGGGATGGAAAAAGGTTTTTCAGGAGAATGGAAATGAAAAAAAAAGCTGGGGAAGCAACAGTTATATCTGAAAAATTAGATCTCAAAGTGAAGGACATAACAAGAGATAAGGAAGGCCACTTTATAATACTAAAGGGAGCAATCCAACAAGAAGAAATAACTCTGGTAAACATATATGCACCCAATACAGGAGCACCCAAATACATAAAAAAACTCCTGGAGGATATCAAAGGAGAAATTAACAGCAATACAATAATAGTAGGAGAATTTAATACCCCACTATCAGCATTGGACAAATCCTCTAAACAAAAAATCAGCAAAGAAACATCAATCCTAAATGACTCACTAGACCAGATGGAATTAATTGACATCTTCAGAACATTTCACCCCAAAGCCACAGAATATACATTCTTCTCAAGTGCACATGGGTCATTTTCAAAGATAGACCATATGTTGGGTCATAGGCAAAGTCTCTTCAAATTCAAGAAGATAGAAATCATATCAAGTATCTTCTCAGATCACAGTGGCATAAAACTGGAAATCAACTATAGTAAAAAACAATCCAAAGAAATCAAACACATGGAGATTAAACAGCATGCTATTAAACAATGACTGGGTTAACAGAGAGATCAAGAAAGAAATAAAAAATATCATGGCAACAAATAACAATGAAAACACAACAATCCTAAATCTATGGGACACTGTGAAAGCAGTCTTGAGAGGGAAGTTAATCGCTCTACAAGCCTACTGCAAAAAAACAAGAAACAATGGAAATAAATTACCTAACCCTACAACTCAAAGAGTTAGAAAGAGAGCAACAAGAAAAGCCCAGTGTAAGCAGAGGAAAGGAAATAATAAAGATCAGAGCGGAGATAAACGACATTGATACCAAAAAAACAACACAAAAGATGAACAAAACCAAGAGCTGGTTCTTTGAAAGGATAAACAACATTGATGAACCTCTAGCCAGGCTCACCAAGAATCAAAGAGAGAGGACACAAATAAACAAAATCATAAATGAAAGAGGAGAAATAACAACAGACCCCACCGAAATACAAAGGATTTAAAAAAAAAATACTATGAACAACTCTATTCCAACAAACTGGACAACCTGGAGGAAATGGACATATTCCTAGAAAAATATAACCTTCCAAAATTCAATCAGGAAGAATCTAAACATCTCAATAGGCCAATAACTATGGAAGAAATTGAAGCAGTCATCAAAAAGCTTCCAGCAAACAAAAGCCCGGGGCCAGACGGTTTCACAGGGGAGTTTTACCAAACATTCAAAGAAGAACTAAAACCTATCCTCCTCAGACTATTCCAAAAAATTCAAGAGGAAGGAACACTTCCAAGCTTCTTTAATGCAGCCAGCATCAAACTAATACCAAAACCAGATAAAGACAACACAGTGAAAGAGAATTACAGGCCAATATCCCAAATGAACATAGATGTCAAAATCCTCAACAAAATTCTAGCAAATTGGATCCAGCACTACATCAGAAAGATCATACACCATGACCAAGTAGGATTTATCCCAGGATGCAAGGATGGTACAATATCTACAAATCAATAAATGAGAAACATCACATAAACAAATTGAGAGATAAAAATCACATAGTCCTATCAATTGATGCAGAAAAAGCATTTGACAAAATCCAACACCCTTTCTTGATAAAAACTCTCAGCAAGGTGGGAATAGAAGGATCATACCTCAACATAATAAAAGCTATATATGATAAACCCACAACTAACATCATACTCAATGGGCAAAAACTAAAACTATTTCCCCTAAGAACAGGAACAAGACAGGGATGCCCACTCTCACCACTCCTGTTCGACATAGTACTGGAAGTATTAGCCATTGCAATTAGACAAGAAGAAGAAATAAAAGACATCCAAATTGGAAAAGAAGAAGTAGAGCTGTCCTTATTTGCAGATGACATGATATTGTACATAAAAAGCCTGAAAGACTCCATCAAAAAACTAATAGACTTAATAAATGAATTCAAAAATGTAGCAGGATACAAAATTAATGCCAAGAAATGTATGGCATTTCTATACACCAATAGTGAACTTACAGAAAGAGGTACTAAAAAAGCAATCCCATTTACCATCGCACCAAAAAAATTAAGATACCTAGGAATAAACTTAACTAAGGACGTAAAAGACCTATATGCGTAAAACTACAGGACACTGAAAAAAGAGATAGAGGAAGACATAAACAGATGGAAGAACATACCATGTTCATGGATTGGTAGAATCAACATCATCTAAATATCCATACTACCCAAAGCAATCTATAAATTCAATGCAATTCCCATTAAAATACCAACAGCATATTTCACAGACCTAGAACGACCCTTCAAAAAATTCATCTAGAATAAAAAGAGACCCCAAATAGCTGCAGCAATCCTGAGAGAGAAGAACAAAGTAGGGGGGATCTCAATACCAGATATCAAGCTGTACTACAAAGCCATGCTTCTTAAAACAGCCTGGTACTGGCATAAGAGCAGACATATAGATCAATGGAATAGAATAGAGAACCTAGATATCGACCCAAACCACTATGCCCAATTAATATTTGACAAAGGAGACATGAACATACAGTGGAGTCAAGACAGTCTATTCAACAAATGGTGTTGGGAAAATTGGACAGATACATGCAAAAAAATGAAACTAGATCACCAACTTTCACCATACACAAAAATAAACTCAAAATGGATAAAGGACTTAAACATAAAACGGGAAACCATAAGAATACTAGAAGAATCCACAGGCAGAGAAATCTCAGACATATGCTGAAGGAACTTCTTCACTGATACTGCCCCTAGGACAAAGGAAACTAAAGAGAAAATAAACAAATGGGACTACATGAAAATAAAAAGCTTTTGCACAGCAAAGGAAACCATCAATAAAACAACAAGAATGCCCACTGTATGGGCGAACATATTTGCCAATGATATCAACGATAAGCTTTTAATCTCCAACATTTACAGAGAACTCATACAACTTAACAAAAAGAAGATAAACAACCCAATCAAAAAATGGGCAACTGATCTAAATAGACCCTTGTTGAAAGAAGATAGAAGGAAGGCCAAGAGACATATGAAAACATGCTCAAAGTCACTAATCATCAGAGAGATGCAAATCAAAACAACAATGCGGTACCATCTCACACCTGTCAGAATGGCTATCATCAACAAATCAACAAACGACAAGTGCTGGAGAGGATGTGGAGAAAAAGGAACCCTCGTGCACTGCTGGTGGGAATGCAGACTGGTGCAGCCACTGTGGAGAACAGTATGGAGTTTCCTCAAAAAACTAAAAATGGAACTCCCATTTGACCCAGTGATCCCACTTCTAGGAATATATCCCAAAAAACTAGAAACACGAATCAGAAAGGATATATGCACCCCTATGTTCATAGCAGCACAATTCACTATAGCTAAGATTTGGAAACAGCCTAAATGCCCATCAGCAGATGAGTGGATTAAAAAACTATGATATATCTACACAATGGAATACTATGCTGTGGTAAAAAAGATGGAGTTCCTACCATTTGCAACAACATGGATGGAGATGGAGAGTATTATGTTATGTGAAATAAGCCAGGCAGAGAAAGATAAATATCACATGATCTCACTCATTTGTGGAATATAATGAACGGCATAGACTGGTGAACAAGAACAGAACCAGAGACGAGAAATGTCGATCTGAACTTCAAACCTCAGGGAAAGAGGGAGTTGGTGGGAGTAAGGGGGAGAGATCAACCAAGGGACTTGTGTGCATGCATATGAGCCTAATCAATGGACACAGACAAAAGGTGGGTGCGGCATGAGTGGGGGTTGGGGGTAATGGGGGAATAAAGACACATATGTATAAAAATAATAAAATAAAAAGATTCACACCCAACTGTCTGATTACTGTTTTTCTTTGACATAACTTTGTTTCATGATATAATAACATTTTATCTTCTTGGTATTTCAGTACTTTTAACATTCTAATGTTCTCTATTCTCTGTTACTTTCCCTTCCTTCCTTCTCTTTTTCTCTCCCTGTCTATTTTTTTTTCTTCTGTCTGAAGTACCTTCCTTTTTACCGTATATTCAATAATTTATTTAATATAGCAATTTATCTGAAAAAAGAGTTTTGAGAGGTATCGTTGCCTTTTCTTTCTCTGATGAAAGGGGGAAGTCCTCCTTGTAGTGCTGTAGTATCATCGCTCTAGGGCTCCCCATCATGGCCCTCTTACCTCTTCCTGCCCAAAGTTAAGAATATAAATCCTAAGTATAAGTGTAGGAAATCATAATCTTTGTTCCCAATTTCTTTCTCAATTTTAATTTTCTGTTTAATTTGTGTAAATATGGACAAATAAAATTATGGAATAGGGAAGCTCAAAATTTTAGGAATATAAATTTATCATAAATTTAAATTCTGGTTTATAAGATTCAGTATCCAACATTTCAAAATTAATTTCTCCTAATAATAAATATAACTTGTATAAACTAGTATTATTTATACAGATAATAAATTAGGAGGACTAAAAATTACCAAAGTACACAGGTTGGAAAATAACTTCTGGAGGAGTCACATGGACATGACTTATTGTCCTCTATTATATACTAATCCTTCTCCACAATATATCAAAACAGAAAAATAATTCTCCTTCTAAACATCTCGCTGTCCTAATTTTCTTTGTAGCTTATGTTTTCCCCCCCAAAAAAACCCATCACTTTCTATTTCTCTAACTTTTTTCTTAAAGAGAATTTAATGAAAATGAGAGCAGATATATCAGCAGCATTGCCTTTACTTACTGTTAAAAATTACTAGGGAAGGCAACTTTCACCTTGATTTCTCCTTCCCTCAACCCCCTTCCCATGAAGGAGGCAAAGTCAAGAGCAAGAATGAAAAATAAGTAAGGTTATACATTATTATTTATAGAACTTAATGAATCAGATTCTTACAGTATATACTCATTTCTCACATCCTTTAGGCAACCTGAGGAACTATATTAACTCTTAGAGCTCTTCTGTGCCTGGTATTTGAAGGATGGGAAAAAAAAAACTTTTTTTTTTTTTAATTTTGAGAAAAGGACCATATTTAGAGAGAAAACAAAGTTTACAGTCAAAGCAACTTTCCTGTAGTCACTGATGTAATCCAAGTTAGAACAGTGATTCAGAGATAAATCTTTCTACTGTATTTACTTCCCTTACAAATATAATTAATTCTTTAAGATAAATATTAATTCATATTTTAAATATATCATGGGGTTCTGATTTTCAGTAACTGAAGAATAAATAGTATGTATTGGACCAGTTCTTTCACTGATAACAAATATATTTAAAAAGGTGTTTGAAGGCCCTGGAGAGTGAAACTGGAGGGGGACCAATTATTACTGGAAAGAAAACCACAGGGGGTGAGACCTATGTAATACAGTAGTCCCCCTATCCACAGGGATACATCCCAATATCCCCTAGTGGATATCTGAAACTGTAGGTGGTACCAAACCCTAAATTGACTATATTTTGCCTATAAATACTAACTTATAATAAAGTTTAATTTATAAATTAGGTACTATAAGAGATGAACAATAATAAATAATAAAATAGAATGAATATAATACACTGTAATAAAAGTTATGTGAATGTGGTCTGTCTCAAAATATCTTATTCTACTGTACTCACCCTTTTTTTTGTGATGATGTATGATGATATAATGCCTACGGGATGAAATGAAGTGAGGTAAGTGACGTAGGCATTGTGATGTACCATTAGACTACTATAAGAGTTATTTGAGGCCCTGGCCGAGTAGCTCAGTTGGTGAGAGCATCCACCCTATATGTCAAGGTTGGGGGTTTGTTCCTCGGTCAAGGCACATATAAGAATCAACCAATAAATGCATAAATAAGTGGAACAACAAATTGATATTTCTCTCTCCCTCCTTCCCTTCTCTCTCTAAAAATCAATCAATTAAAAATTTTTTTGAAGTGTTAGTTGAACACAAGCACTGTAATATCCCGACAGCTGATCTGATAACCTAGTGAGTGATTAAGTGACTAAAGGGTGGAAATCATATATAGCATGGAGACACTGGGCAAAGGGATTCATATAGCAGGTTGGACCAAGCAGGATTAAGTGAGATTTCATCATGCTACTCAGAACAGTGCACAATTTGAAACTTATGAATTGTTTGCTTTTAAAATTTTCCATTTAATATTTCATACCACAATTGACTACAGGAAACAAACCATGGAAAGCAAAATCACAGATAAGAAGGGCTACTGTATATTTTTCTTCTACAGGAAATCCCTAGTTTTTCCAGGGGTAGGTGAAATCAAGCGGGAAGACACAGCTTGATTAGCCTAGTGCACAAAAGGATAGAGTCTGGGGATGCAGAGTGGCTAGAAACTGAGAAGTAGGGGAATTCCCAAAAGAATAGAACCACTGAAGTAGAAGCTCCCAATTTGGCATATAAACTCCCTTCAAATACTTCAGACTTTGAATGGTGTTTGTGTGAGGCAAGACACTAGGAACTCAGGAGAATGACAGCAGTTCAATGCTGAAAGAGCTGACAGGGGCTTTAGCAGCTGGATCCCACATAGAAGACTGAATTAGGAATTCAGGTCTCATCAAATTAGAGAGGCTCGGTACATATTTTTGGCTTTTCATTCAAACCCCAAAAGTGATAAAAGTAATACCCAAAGACTAAGGTATTCAAGATTAAGGACAAAACTAAAACAAATCCACCTTAACAAAGTTTAAAAACCAAACTTCTACCAGTCTAATTTGATTTGCAGCAACTTGAATGTGTACTGTAATAAAATTTTTCAGAGTAGGATAATAGAATACAGAATCTCAACAAGATATAATCTATATTTTTTTTCAAAGAAGGTGTATAAGGAGAAAAATTAGTCTGTAAAAATAGACCTCCAGAAGTAAAATACATATGCATTAACAGGCAGGGGATTTTTTTTAACAACTATGATAAATACATTAAATAATCTACAGAAATGATGAATATATGTATATATAAGCAAGATTATAAATAAAGGAAGGGATATAAATGGAATTCCATGTTATAAAATTCTTACATTAATCATTAAGTAGTATAGTATTAGCATCAACATATATACTGTCTTCCCAAAGAAACTAGGTTAAAAAAATTATACAAAGTAGTTTGGATAAAAAACCAGTAGAGAAATTGGAATAAATTACCAAAAGATATTTGATAAACCAAAATAAAGCAGAAGAATAAAGAATAAAGGAACAAATATCAGAGAACAATCCTATCTAATAAAAGAGTAATATGCAAATTGACCATCACTGCAAGACACAAGATGGCTGCCCCCATCTGGTCAAAGATGGCTGCCCCCATGTGGACACAAGATGGCCATCACAAGATGGCCAGCAGGAGAGGGCAGTTGGGAGGGACCAGGCCTGCAAAGGAGGGCACTTGGGGGGGACCAGGCCTGCAGTGGAGGACAGTTGGGGGGGACCCAGGCCTGCAGGGGAGGGCAGTTGTGGGCAATCAGGCAAGCAGGGAGAGCAGTTGGGGGTGACCAAGCTGGCAGGGGAGGGCAGTTGGGGGTGACCGGGCCTGCAGGGGAGGGCAGTTGTGGGCAATCAGACCAGCAGGGAGGGCAGTTGGGGGTGACCAAGCCGGCAGGGGAGGGCAGTTGGGGGAGACCAGGTCAGCAGGGGAGAGCAGTTAGGGACAACCAGGTCAACAAGGGAGGGCAAGTAGGGGTGATCAGGCCAGCAGGGGAGGGCAGTTAGGGGTGACCGGACCAGCAGGGGAGGGCAATTGGGGGCTACCAGGCCTGCAGGGGAGGATAGTTAGGGGTGACCAGACTGTCAGGGGAAGGCAGTTAGGGGCAATTGGGCTGGCCGGGGAGCAGTTAGGCATTGATCAGGCTGTCAGGGGAGTAGTTAGGGGTGATCAGGCAGAGGCAGGCGAGTGGTTGGGAGCCAGCAGTCCTGGATTGTGAGAGGGAAGTTCAACTGCCCGTTTAAATAGGCGGTCGGACATCCCTTAAGTGGTCCCAGATTGGAGTGGGTGCAGGCTGGGCTGAGCAACACCCCCCATTCATGAATTTTGTGCACCGGGCCTCTATTGAGAATATAAAAAGATAGATTTAACACCACCATATTAATAATGACATCAAATGTAAATACACTAAAATATGTCTTTTACTTATGAGTTTTCCTCTAAATGTTTCAAAGAATGTTTGTAATAATTACCACAGATTTGACATTTTTAGTAACAACTTTACTGATAATAAAGATATACTTACTAAATTTATGAATTATTGAAAACTGAGGTTACCAATTTGATTTACTATAAAGCGATACCAACCAAACTCATCTAATCACCCTAAATCAGAAAGATAGGCTGACCCCTGACAAGATGAAACAGGTTCCAGAGTGGAGGAGACCTAAATTAATATTGATTCATATGAAAATGTCTAAAAGGTCAATATACTGTAACAGGAAATGCAACAGATAACAATAGCAAATGCCAACTTGGGCTACAATAATAGAACTGGGTAAGGGATTCCAGGTCAGAGAATAAATCAGCTGTTTGGACATCACACAGATACATGGGCAGTATTGCATTCAATTCTGAGTTGTTTGAAGGGAGAAATTGCCAATGAGACCATATTAAGAGGATATGAATAGAATAGTGAAAGGCCAGGAATTTATGTCTGTTGAGGATAAACCTATATGACAAGAGAATAATTAAGCTGGAGAAGAAAGTCCTCAGAAAGATGAATATTTGAAGGACCATCATGAGAAAAATGCATTGGATTTCTGTGACGCTCCCAGTGGCTTTTGCCTTCTCTCTGTTTCCACAACATCATACAAACAGAGTGTGATACGTGGTGTCACAATGTGTCACACACCATGTGGGAAGAAATACCATGTACAGACATCAGTTAATGAGATGTGCTGCTTACTTAATCTGTCCTTTCTGGGTCCCAGAATCTTGACTGCTACTAAGTAACTATCATTCTTTGATGCTGACTTTTCCATGGGCATTATTAATGTTGTGGAAATATTCAATGCATATTTTTTAGGACAGTGGATGTAATCTCTATATACTGTGTGTGTTTGAGTGTAAGGTACCCTACTTTGTCTCCAGCAATCAACCGACACAACCATTTGATAGGTGTAACTTATGGTAATTGTGTGTGGTCTTTTTTGTGCTGGGTATCTTCTTCCATCAGTTGGATTCTATTTCATTTTATCTTCTGTGTGGTCTTACACTGACAATAGCATTAAATGGTTACCCCTCCACTCAAGGATCATCTTCTTCCATAGAACTTCTGCCTTCATATAATTGTTCAAACTTCCAACATATGAAATCGGTATTTATCTAGTTCCAGATATTGTTTCCCTACTTTCTTTTGGCTTAAACTAGCAGCAGAATTCAAGCAAATGACATTTTCTTTTTATGACGCTCTCGTTGCAAAGGGCTTCTCTCTTGCAGTGTGACATGGTGACTAAGCATGCAAACTCAAGTGCCAGACTGCCACCCTGGAAACTCTGGCCCTGCTGCATGCTAGTGTCTCAGTACCAACCTCACTGTGCTATCTCCATGTAAATAATTCAATGGTATAAATTGCTTAGAATAGTGTCTAGCATATAATAAATGTGCTGTTATTGTTATTCTTATGTGTTACATCTGGAGTGCCATCTGGCAAAAATTTCTACATAATGTACTAGTCATCACTCAGGGTTCCATGGAAATGATATTTTGAAGCAACCCCTTGGACTCATAGAAAAGACTTTCACTTTTAAATCATATCATGCTTGGTAAACATAAATGTTATCATTATTTGTCTTCCTGCCTGTTTTCTCTACTAACTTAAGAGCTTCTTGAGGTCAAAGATGACGTCTTATGTTAACTAAAATAGAACTAAAATATGCCCAATCTAATTTTCTTAGATAGATAGTACTTTTTGAAATTAGAGTGAGATACCATTCATTTAATTTAAGGAAGATGTAATGATACAAGTTGTACATGAATATGCATTTTTTCCCTGGCTGGTGGCTCTGTTGGTTGAAGCACTGTCTGTATACTGAAAGGTTGCAGGTTTGATTCCCCATAAAGGGTACATACCTAGGTTATGGGTTCAATCCCCAGTTGAGGCCTGTATGGGAGGCAACAGATTGATGTTGCTCTCTCACATCAATGTCTCTCTCTCTCTCTTTCCCTCCCCCTTCCTGTCTCTCTCTCTAATATATATATATATATATATATTCTCAGGTGAGGATTAAAATTTTTTAAAAGAATATGGAGTTTCATTTTATTAAATAGAAAAACCTGAAATCCATATATCAAGAATATTATAAAGCAATTCCAGCACAGAATCAGAAATTTAAATTTTATTCTTTCTTTCCTAAGATTCTATTGGTTTCTCTTCCACTTTTTGAAAATACCTTTACTAAGCATTTATATTAACCAATGAACTTTCTAGACTAAAGATAAGCAAGTGAACAATTAAAATAAATAATTCAAACTTTAATAGATATAATTATAATTTATTCTACAGGATCATTTCAGATGATAGGTCACCTGAAGAAGTGAGTACTGAGCCAAATAATAAGGGATATAAACTGCTTTGTGAAATGGCCAGGTTGGAGAAGGTCTTGCAGGCAGGAGGATTAGAAAATTCACTCTAATAACACAGAAGTTATTAGAGGTGATGGAAGTTGTGGTTATGACCCCATTTCACAAAAGAGAAACTGTGATAGCGAAAAGTATTGGGAATGTCTTGTTGTAAGGTTATTATTAATGATAGAATCAGAAATAATATTCAAACTTTTTAAGTTCTATCTTCATTGCAAGTAGTTGTGTATTTCCATGGCACACAATAATTTTAGGGCTGATTTTGAACTCTTTCTAAGCCATAACAATGTGTATGAATTAATCGTCATAGTAACATTTAGTAACATATATTGCAATTATTGTTCTTAATTAAAAAATGAGTAATCCCTTCAGGCATATAGGAACACTATAAAGTTAGTTGTCTATCTTGCAATCACTTTTTAGAATTTTATTATGTTTCCAAAGCACAGTAGTTTAATGCCCAGACATCTGAGTGAAGACTTTATTTTTATTTCTTCTTTTATCTAGTTCAGTTTATACTAATCTTAGAACTCCACTCTAGGCCTACATACAAACACATATGTCATACATTATATAGCAGTTTATAGGTGATTTGAAAAATTTCAAGATTAATTTGACTATACATAATTGTAACTTTATGAGCCAACTTTAGAATGGAACTCTAATATGTTTCTCTACTATTCAATTATTTAAAATATTAGCTATTATTATTATAATCACCAAGCTTATTTGATGCTCTTTAACTCTATTTCTATTGGAAGTTTGACTAGTTACATTTAATATTAAAAGAAATAGAAAAAATTTACATGGTTGTAGTGCTTATTCTTAATGCCTCTCCTTACCTCCTCTTTTTGTGCCAAGTATGCTTTCCTTTAAAAACCTCTGAAAGAACCCCTTATAAATACCACTTTATGAACATTGGCATGGCAAGAAAGCCATTGTTGGTAGGGATGAAAGTTAAATTCAGTTTTACCAAATACCACCACAAAATTGGAAATACAACAAACTCAGAGAGAAGTACTATGCAAATACTACCAAAGACAGATACCTTCCTCTCAAATGTGGATGGGTCTACTTTCCCTCATACTATTTCCTTCCCTGAAGAGATGCTGTTTTGGGGGGAACAGAAGATGACGTGAGTGAGTGAGGGAACAAAAGGGGAGTGTGTGGACGTGTGGGGTGTGTGTGTGTGTGTGTGTGTGTGTGTGTGTGTGTGTGTGAATGAGGGACAGTTAGATCCTTCAGGACTTTCTGGGGCTGGTGGAATGGGCTCTCCTAAATGGGGAGCCCCTGCTACTGCTGCAATCACTTCCAGGTTGGCTCTGACACAGTAACCATGCCATTTGAAGGGGAGAGCTACTGTGACTCACCACCACCCAGACTGGCATCAGACACCACCCTGAACCTATAGCCTCCATGGCCAATGGCCTGCTACCTCAGCTGTAGACTCACGGACACTGGGACTCCAACCTCCCCAGCCATAGGATCCTGTGAGTTCTGGAGCATGCTCCCCTCCTGCCAGCCCACCGCTTTGGCACCAGGATCTGTGACTGTGCAACCAGCCTGCCAAGCCCGCCACTTCAACCCAAGGCCCAGTGCATCCTGACACTTGGGCCCTCCAAGGAGTCTCAGAAATCTCAACATTTCTGCCAAGCACACCACTGCAGCCACAGGCCCAACACAACTTGGTACCTAAATCCATTGGTGAGAGCAAAAAGGGGTAGACAAAGAAACAACACCCAAAGGAAAGTAAAGGAGTCACCAGAAAAGGTAATAACTGAAATGGAGGCATGCAATATGTCAGAAAAAGAATTCAGAGTAAGGGTGATAAAGTTACTGAACTGGCTGGATGAGAAAATCAACAACTTATGTAAGAATCAAGAGAAAATAAAGAAAGATATCACTACAATAAAAAAAAAAAAACACCATGGAAGGTGTCAACAGTAGACTAGAAGAAGCTGAGGATGGAATTAGTGAATTAGAAAACAGGGAAACAAAACACACCCAATCTGAACAGCAATTGAGGAAAAAAATTGAAAAGCAGGAGGAGAGCCTAAGGGAGATTTGAGACAACATGAAATGAATTATAACATATTTATAATAGGTGTACCAGAATGACAAGAAGGGGAGCAATGATTTGTAAACCTATTTGAAGAAATAATGACAGAAAACTTACTAGGGGGAGAAATAAAATTACACAAGCACAGAGAGTCCCAAACAAGATGAACCAAAAAGACCCACACCAAGACACATTACAATTACAATGGCAAACGTTAATGACAAATAGAGAATCTTGAAGGCTGTAAGAGAGAGACAGTGAGTTACCTACAAGGGATCTCCCATTAGATTATGAAATAATTTCTCAACAGAAACACATCAGGACAGAAAGGAATGGAAGGAAGTATACAAAGTGATGCAAAGCAAGGGACTGAATCCAAGAATACTTTATCCAGCAAGGCTATCATTCAAAATGGAAGGGGAAATCAGGAGCTTCCCAGATAAAAAAGGGCTAAGGAAGTTTATCACTACCAAGCCAGCAATGCAAGAAATGCTAAAGGGACTATTGCAAAAATAAGAAATAGAAGGGAAGAAGGAACAGAGGCACAGGAAACAGGCTACAACAAATACCTATCTATCTCTATCTATCATCTATCTATCTATCTATCTATCTATCTATCTATCTATCATCTATCTATCATCTATCTAAAAGGCTAAGCGACCATCTGACTGTCCGACCAGTAGCTATGATGCGCAATGTCCACCAGGGGGAAGACCCTCTGACTGGTATCTTTGAGGTGCACTGACCACCAGGGGGAAGATGCTCAACATAGAAGTTGCCGAGCTGCAGTGACTTGGCAGCAGCAGTTCTCGGGTGACACACCCTGGGACCAGAGAGTAGGGAGCCCAATTGTGGGGTGCATCACTTGAGAACCACCCTCGTGCAATCCAAGACCCCTCGGGATGTAGGAGAGCTGGTTTCAGTCCAATTCCTGCAGTCCAGGCCGAGGGACCCCACCTGCTAGAGGGACCCTGCTCACTCCACAGACACCCTTTGGACCATGGTGCCACCCCAAGTGCAGTCAACCAGGGAGGGACCACGGGTGGTTGGCTCTAGGGGGTGTTTGGCCCATTTTGCCCAGTTTCACCCTGCCTTCTAATTAATTTCCTTTCAATGTGCACAAATCCGTGCATTGGGGCACTAATCAATAATAACCTGCAATGTAAATGGAATAAATACTCCAATCAAAAGACATCAAATGGCTGAATAGATAAGAAAACATGACCCATATATCTACTGTCTACAAGAGACCCTCCTTAGAACAAAAGACTCACACAAACTGAAAGTGAAGGGATGGAAAAATATCTTTCAGGCAAATAGAAAAAAAAAAGCTGGTGTAGCAATACTTATATCTGACAAAATAGACCTCAAAGTGAAGGCCATAAAAAGAGATAAGGAAGGAAGACCACTTCATAATACTAAAGGGATCAATACAACAAGAGGATATAATTCTGGTAAACGTACATGCACCCAATGCAGGAGCACCCAAATACATTAAAAAACAAACAAACCAAAACAACAACAAAACTTCTGGAAGATATCAACAGAGAGATCAACAGTAATATAATCATAGTAGGGGACTTTAATACCCATTGACATCACTGGACAAATCCTCTAGGCCAAAAATCAGCAAAGAAAAAGCAATCTAGATCAGATTGACTTAATAGACATCTTCAAAATATTTAACCACAAAGTTACAGTATATACATTCTTCTTAAGTGCACATGTGGCATTTTCAAAGATAGACTACATATTGGGACACAGACAAACTCTCTTCAAATTCAAGAATATTGAAATGATATCAAGCATCTTCTCAGATCACAATGGCATAATATTAGAAATACACTACAATAAAAACAATAAAAAATATTCAAGCACTTGAGGCTAAATAGCATGTTATTGAAAAACTAGAGGCCCAGTGCACAAATTATGCATCAGTGGGGTCCCTTGGCCTGGCCTGTGTGATCGGGTTGAAACCAGCCCTCCAATATCCCTTGAGGGGTCCTTGATTCTGAGAGGGCACAGGCCAGGTCAAGGGACCCCACTGGTGCACTACCAGGGCCGTGGAGGGACACAGGAGGTTGGCCAGCCGGGGAGGGACTGTGGAGGGCTCCAAGGCATCTCTGGCCATCTCACTCAGTCCCAATTGGCCAGACCCCAGCAGCAAGCTAACCTACCAGTCGGAGCATATGCCCCATGGTGATCAGTGCACATCATAGTGACTGGTCAACCAGTTGACTGTCTGCCCTCTGGTGGCCAGTGAACGTCATAGTGAGTGGTTGAGCTGCCTTACCATATCATTAGCTATATTATGTTTTGATTGGTTGAATGGACGACCTGATGACCAGACATTTAGCATATTAGGCTTTTATTATATAGGATGAATGTGTTACCAAAGAGATAAAAGAAGAAATAAAAAACTTCCTGGAAACAAATGACAGTGAAAACACAACAATCCAAAATCTATGGGACACAGTGAAAGCAGTCCTGAGAGGGATGTTCATAGTATTACAGGCCTACCTCAAAACAAAACAAAACAAAACTAACAAACAAACAAAAAAACACAAACTAACAGAAAAACTAATAATAAATTATCTAACTTTACAACTTAAAGAATTAGAAAGAGAGCAAAAATAAAAGCCTAGAGTGAGAAGAAGGAAAAAAATAATAAAGATCAGAGGGGAAATAAATGACATAGAGACCAAAAAACACAAAAACAAAAACAAAACAAAACAATACAAAAGATCAATAAAACCAAGAGCTGGTTCTTTGAAAGGATAAACAAGATTGATGAACCTCAGCCAAGCTCACCAAGAAGCAAAGAGAGAGGACCCAAATAAACAAAATTAGAAATAAAATAGGCGAAATAACAATAGACCCCAGAGATATACAAAGGATTGTAAAAAAAGACTATGAACAACTTGATTCCAACAAACTGATCAACCTAGAAGAAATGGACATATTTCTAGAAAAATATGACCTTCTAAAACTCAATCAGGAAGAATAAAAAAATCTGAATAGGCCAATAACTATGGAGGAAATTGATGCAGTCATCAAAAAATTACAGCAAACAAGAGCCCTGGGCTGGATGACTTCACAGGGAAGTTTTACCAAACAAAGAAAAACTAAAACCTATCCTCCACAGACTATTCCAAAAAGTTTAAAGAGGGAGGAACACTGCCAACCTCTTTCTATGAAGCCAGCATTACCCTAATCCCAAAACCAGATAAAGGCACTAAAAAGAAAGAAAATTCCAGGCCAATATACCTGATGACCATAGATGCTAAAATCCTCAACAAATTCTAGCAAACCAGATCCAGCATTACATTAGAAAGCTCATACACCATGACCAAGTGGGATTTATTCTGGGGATGCAAAGATGGTACAATATCCACAAATCAATATACATGATACATCACATAAACAAATTAAGAGATAAAAATCACATAATCATATCAATTGAAGCAGAAAAAGCATTTGACAAAATTCAACACCCTTTCTTGATAAAAATTCTCAGCAAAGTAGGAATAGAGGGATCATACCTCAACATAAAAAAAGCCTTATATGACAAACCTACAGCCAACATCATACTCAATGAGCAAAACCTAAAACCATTTCCCCTAAGAACAGGAACAAGACAGGGATGCCCACTCTCACCACCCCTGTTCGACATAGTAGTGGAAGTGCTAGCCATAGCAATCAGACAAGAAGAAGCAATAAAAGGCATCAAATTGGAAAAGAAGAAGTAAAACTGTCATTATTCGCAGATGACATGATATTGTACATAGAAAACCCCAAAGACTCCATCAAAAACCTACTAGACTTAATAAGTTAATTTTACAATTTAGCCACAAATCTATGGCTTTTTTATACACCAATGATGAACTCACAGAAAGAGAAACAAACAAAAAAAAAATCCGATTTACCATTGCTACAAAAAAATTAAGATATCCTATCTAATAAAAGAGTAATATGCAAATTGACCATACCTCCACTATACCCAAAAACCACGCCCACCAGCCAATGAGGAGCAAGTATGCAAATTAACCCAACCAAGATGGCTACAGCCACAGAGCGAGCAGGAGGCTTGGGTTTCCCTGGAAATGGAGGAAGTCAAGCTTCCTGCACAACATGGCCGGCCCAGGCCTCCGCTCAAGGCTACAAAGTTTCAATTAAAGAAGATAAATAACTCCCAACAAAAATGGCTGTGGCCATGGAGTGAGTAGGAGGCTTGGGATTCCCCGGCGATGGAGGAAGCCAAGTTCCTGGCCTGCCCTGGCCTCCACTCAAGGCTACAATGTTTCAATTATAGAAGATAAATAAATCCCAGATACCAGGGCCTCAGCTTAGGTTGCTGGGGGGTGTGGCTGGCCTGCAAACTACCACAGGCCCCTTGCCCAGGCCACCCATGCCCCAAGGGAACCCCCAGCCTGATCCAGGACACCCTTCAGGGCAAACCAGCTGGCTCCCACCCATGCACCAGGCCTCTATCCTATCTAATAAAAGAGTAATATGCAAATTGACTGTCACTCCAACACACAAGATGGCTGCCCCCATGTGGACACAAGATGGCCGCCAAAAGATGGCCAGCAGGGGAGGGCAGTTGGGAGGGATCAGGCCAGCAGGGGAGGTTAGTTGTGAGCAATCAGGCCATCAGGGGAAGGCAGTTGGGAGGGACCAGGCCTGCAAGGGAAGGCAGTTAGGGGTGACCAGGCCTGCAGAGGAGGGAAGTTGGGGGTAAGCAGACCTGCAGGGAAGGGCAGTTGGGGGGGACTCAGGCCTGCAGGGGAGGGCAGTTAGGGGTGACCAGGCCTGCAGGGGAGGGCAGTTAGGGGCAATCAGGCTGGCAGGGGAGCAGTTAGGCATCAATCAGGCTGGCAGGCAGAAGCAGTTAGGGGCAATCAGGAAGACAGGAAGGCAAGCAGTTGGAAGCCAGCAGTCCTGGATTGTGAGAGGGATGTCCGACTGCCTGTTTAGGCTCGATCCTGGTAGGACAGTTGGATATCCCTCAAGGGGTCCCAGATTGGAGAGGGTACAGGCTCGGCTGAGGGACACACACCCCCATGCATGAATTTTGTGCACCAGGCCTCTAGTCTAAGAATAAACTTAAATAAGGAGGTAAAAGACCTGTACTCAGAAAACCACAGGTTATTGAAAAAAGAGATAGAGGAAGACATAAACTAATGGAAGAATATACCGTGTTCATGGATTGGTAAAATTAACATCATTAAAATGTCCATACTACCCAAGGCAATCTATAGATTCAATGCAATCCCCATTAAAATACAAATGATATATTTCACAGACCTAGAACAAACTATCCAAAAATTCATTGGAATAAAAAAGACCCCGAATAGCTACAGCAATACTGAGAAAGAAGAACAATGTTGGAGGGATCACAATATCAGATATCAAGCTATATTACAAAGCCACTATTGTAAAAAATGCCTGGTACTAGAACAAACCAAAGAATCCAGAAATCGACTGAAGCCATTATGCTCAATTAATATTTGATAAAGGAGGCAAGGCCATACAATGGAGTCAAGACAGTCTCTTCAATAAATGATTTTGGGAAAATTGGACGGATACATGCAAAAAATGAAACTAGACCATCAACTTACAACATACACAAAAACAAACTCAAAATGGATAAAGGACTTAAACATAAGATGGGAAACCATAAAAATCTTAGAAGAATCCACAGTCAGCAAAATAGCAAACATAGTCATAGCAATATCTTTACTGATACAGCTCCTAGGGCAATGGAAACTAAGGAGAAAGTAAACAAATGGGATTACATCAAAATAAAAAGCTTTTGCACAGCAAAAGAAAACATCAACAAAACAACAAGGAAGCCCACTGCATGGGAGAATATATTTGCCAATGTTATTTCCAATAAGGGTTTAAGCTCCAAAATTTACAGGGAACTCATACAACTTAACAAAATGAAGATAAACAATTCAATAAAAAAAATGGACTAAGGACCTAAATAGACACTTTTCGAAAGAGGACATACAGAAGGCCAAGAGACTTATGAAAACATGCTCTAAGTCACTACTCATCCAATAGATGCAAATCAAAACAACAATGAGGTACCATCTCACACCTGTCAGAATGGCTATCCTCAACAAATCAAGTGCTGGCGAGGATGTGTAGTAAAAGGAACCCTTGTACACTGCTTGTGAGAATACAGACTGGTGCAGCCACTGTGGAAAACAGTATGGATTTCCTCAAAAAACTAAAAATGGAACTCCCATTTGACCCAGTAATCCCACTTTTAGGTATATGTCCCAAGAAATCAGAAACACCAATCAGAAAGGAAATATGCACCCCTATGTTCATAGCAGCACAACTTAAAATAGCTAAGATTTGGAAACAGCCGAAGTGCCTATCAGCAGATGAGTGGATTAAAAAACGGATGGAATACTACGCTGCTGTAAAAAAGAAGAAATTTTTACCATTTACAACAGCATGGATGGACCTAGAGAGCATTATGCTAAGCAAAATAAGCCAATTGGAAAAAGATAAATACCACATGATGTCACTGATTTAAGGAATATAATGAACAACATAAACTGATGAACAAAAAATAGTTCCAGAGACAGAGAGGCATTAAACTGACCACCAAATTTCAGAGGGAAGGCAGGGGAGGAGGAGAGGGGTAAGAGATCAACCAAAGGACTTGTATGCATGCATATAAGCATAATCAATGGACACAGCCTAGGGAGGTGAGGGCATGTGCTAAGGGGTGGTGGTGGACAGGGAGAGGTCAATGGGGGAAAAAGGAGACATATGTCATACTATATGTAATACTTTAAACAATAAAGAATAATAATTATAAAAAAGATACTGGTTTTACTCCTTTGTTTCTTGGACTCATACTCCATAAGATCAGGATCATCTGGGATTTTCAATGACATTTTGGTAGATACCATAAACATGCTTATTCAATACACGTGGCCATGGACTTCTAGTACACAGAACCTGGCAAGCTAAAAACTCTATGTCCAACGCTCCTGCAGCTAGGGTTCTCAGATGTGCTTCAGGGCCTGCCAATTAGATTCTCTCCTTGAGCCCTGTATTTGAAGGAGTCAAATTTTAGACAGGAGTTGGGGCATGCAATGAGAGTGGACTGTAGCATATACTGTGTCTTCCTGGATCCAGACCCTCTCCTGACACTTTTCTGATTCTATATGTTTCTGGTTGTGGTAGAAGCAGTAGCAACTGTTGCCTCAGTTTTGCAATGTGGCTTGGGAGTCATTCCTGGAAACTTAGCCTAGAATTTGTTTCCTTATTCTCTGAACTAGTTTTAAGTCACTTGAAATCATTTCTGCACAAACTTCATAAAAAATTAAATGTCTTTCTCCTTAAAGTATCTGAAATGGATTCTTTTCTTAGAAATTGAACCCTTCTTAATATGCTCTGAAAGGGACATTAAACCAGGCCTCCAAACTGAGAATTCCTGAAGGGAGGGAAATGCTTCTACAAAACCTCTGTGTTCTTTGGTTATAACTCTAGCATATGCTTCTTCTGCTTTTGGGGGTTCTTGGCACTTTCATTTAGGTCTGAATTCCCATATGGCTAGGGTGACTTATGTATTTGATAAAGAGATATATGTTTCTGGAAGAGTCAATGCTTTCAGGAATTTTTTACTCTGTTAGGTACATTTCACTGACATCTAGTCACCAGCTTAGTAGGTTTTGGGGGTAGAATGGGACTCTTGCCCTGAAGACTGGTGCTGTAGAAGACAAAATTGCCTCTTCCAGTCAAGACCACACCTTAGCAAGTTTACAGTTGCTTAATATTCTGAAAGGTTTCTTGCTCACACATACAATTCAAATGTCCTATATATTGGCTGGTGAATATATTTTTTAAAAAGATTGAAGTTGTGATGTATTATTTTAACAACCTCTCCATAGCTTTTCTTACAATTTATCTAATTATTCTTTCAGTTGGGCAGTTATTCCTAAATACCCTTGATGTAATTTTATGTTCATTCTGTCTTATCTAGCACTCATTAGTATAACCTAAAGTAATTTGGGTTGTGTGTAAGTCATTTAAATTTGCATAATGAACCCCAGTGCCTCTCTGGCATGAACTGAAAATTAAGAAAAAAAAAATGACAGCTTCAGGAGAGCCTTAAAATTAGTTCTTTTTGTGGGGGTTCCCTTTATAATCTTTTAATCAAGGTTTGAAGACAATACATTGAAAGTGTTAGGAAAGAGAAGTCAAGGACTCTTTTTTTTTTTTTTTTTTGAGTAGTACACAAAAGTTCACTCTAGGATGAATAAGAGGTCACCTTTGTAGTGAAAACAGGTCTTCCTTTTACACATGATTTTTGAGAAGCTAAAAAGTCTATATTCCATATAGAGCTCTAAGGGAGAGCTATTTCTAGGGCCGTCTCCTGAAAGGACAGAAGGCTGATCTAAAACCGAGGACATAAGCCTAAAGAAGAGAAGATTCTTGATCAGGTAAATTGCTATAAGAATTTAGGGCTTTGATGGAATAGCTGTGATATATGCTTTGTTCCTTATTTCATAGCCAACATATAATAATCATACTGCCACACATCAATTACATTCACTACTAATCTGGCCCTCACACAATTCTATGGAGTTGATATTATTACCATAACCTTAAAGTTTATGAAATTGAGGCTAAGGAATATTTTGTAATTTATCTAATGTAATATCACCTGGTAGTAGATCTAAGATTACAAACTAGGCACCCTAATTTCAGCCTTTTGAGTAGTACTTATACCTGTATGTAGGTCCTACCATCTAGAGTGATCACAGAACCCTATGTAGACAATCTGGATCATTGAAGATATACTCATCAGACATAAGACCAACACACCAATGTTACAGTATGGCAAACCAAGTCATAAGTAGCAAGAGCATAACAACTGTACAAGAATATATCATAGGTGGGCTATTTCAACAAAGGATAATTAAACATACACTCATGGTCTTGATAGATATACTCTTCATTTGTAAGTCATTTAGCCACTCCTTGGGAGATGCTAAAAAACTATTTAAAAAAATACACCATTTGCTATTTATTTTTCTTTCTTTCAATTACACTTCCCTCATATATTATGGTCATATTGCTTTAAAGTGAAGTCTGATAAAACTAGTGAGGGTGTATTTCCAAACTTCTGACTATGAGGTTTCAGTCAAAATAAATCTAAAAGGTTCACACCTGAGGTATTCTGAAACTTTCTTCCACTGATACATCTACATTAAATGTTATATTAAAAGGATGATGGGCATGATGGTTCTCTGATGGAAACATAATGTGATGCATTCAAGAGTATTTAAATATTTGTTCCATCATATACTAGATTTGTGGACATTGATAAACCACTAAAAGTCTCTGCACTTCAACTTTCTCAACTTTAAGATATTGAAGGGGGAACTACCAGGAAATTTGATTTTAAAAAATTAGATATTATGTTCTAAGATCTACTGGAATGCTAATAAAGTTCTATACTAAAGAGGTTATCAGAAAAGGGTCAGCTAACATATTGGGGGAGTGTTGCATTATCTCCTTGCTGAAAAGTTCAGAAGAAATGGGAGAAGATGGGAGGTGATTTCTCTCTCACATTCCCCCAATTGTAGCTGTGTTTTGTTTTTTGAATTATGAGGTCTTTGTCTTCAAATAGCTATTATCAACTTGTTGCTAGCTGGCCACAATCAAATTGGCAATTACACAATGGCAACCTCCATCCAGACTTTGTTTTTGAGAAAAGGTCTAAATTTTAAGAGGTAGGTGTGGGCCAATCCTAGGAAGAGAGAATTTAGAGAGCAGTGCCTCCATGGCAAGGTTTTGTCAATACTAGTCATAGCAAGGATTATGCATGTCCCCAGGAGGTGGCATGACTGCAGATATGCACCTAGCACAGAGGCGCTACGAGCAGTTGGGTGAGCTTCTGCCTCTAGGGAGGGGTTCACTCAGCACCAGTGCTTGGCAAATAGTTGGAGCCAGTGCCTCATGAAATACTGATGAGGATGGGCAACATGGTAGATGCAGAGACAGGCCCCTACGCCAGCAATATAAGTTAGGGGTTCTTGTTTCATACAATGGAAGGAATGAAGCCACCCAGATAATGATAGTGACTGCATCTTTCTTCTTAGCCAGAAGAGTAGAGTCTCAGAGTACATTAAATTTGGCAGAGAAAAAAAAACAAAAAAAGAAAAATTATATTCTTCAACCTGTGTATTGTAGAATAACTTTTATAATTATTAAAGTACTACTACACAGTATCTATGGTTTTAAAAAGGCATAGGCTATTCAAAAAATTCTTAACATCAAATTTTCATTCTCTTCTAGTGTTTAAAGATACTATGCCCTCCTCCCCATAAAAATAATGAATAAAGGATTTACAAAAAAAAAAAATATTAAGAGGGAGAGAGAAGATAAGGAACTAAATCATGGACTCAGGGGTCCTCAAACTTTTTAAACAGGGGGCCAATTCACTGTCCCTCAGACCGTTGGAGGGCCGGACTATAGTTTAAAAAAAAAACTATGAAAAAATTCCTATGCACACTGCGGGCCCAGGACGAGTCGGCTGCTAAGCAGGACAGGCAGCGGCACCCAGCGGGCCAGATAAATGTCCTCCGCGGGCCGCATGTGGCCCGCGGGCCGTAGTTTGAGGACGCCTGGTTTAGATAAGTTTTTAGTCAATAGGAATGAAGGCTTCAACTACTATAACAGCAGTAGGAAAAAAAACATAATGCTGGAATACCCTACTACGGGCCTGGTAGTCTGCTATATGTTAAGGGACATACATAGTATGACCTTCACTTTTGTAGTCATGGAGAATCTCATAGAACTTTTAAGATTTGTCTATGTTCATACTGCTCATAAGCAGCAAAGATGAGATTTATGAAAGTATCTTCTCCTGCAAACTATAGTTCTTCCTGGGATACCTTGTGGTCTTTCTAACGTGTCTAGTGACCTCTGTGGGAGGTATTGTGAGGAAAGTCTGAGCTTATTGAAATTTTATGACAACTGACCTTTTATCAGGGTAACTCTAATTTTAAACAGGCTGAAGGAATTTTTTTGAAACATACATTTTTAGCGATGAGACTAAACTTTTAGGGATAAGAAACAAGAATGATTAGAACTAGAGATCATCCTAAAAAGTTTCTTTAGACCTGACAGCAGCGCATGTACTGGGGAAAACTGTTTCAGAGAAATAGTCCTGCTGAGGTTTAGATTTTCCAACTCTCAGCTCACCTGCTCATGCTGTTCACACCTGGACTGAGGGGAAGGCCCCTCCTTTTTCTTCATTTGAGTGATAGAAAAAGCTTTAATGTGTTGGGGAAAGGATCAATTATAAGAGGACAATATAGATGTTGTGTTCTCCTTTCAATTTTTTATTTTAATTTATTTATAATTATTATTAAAAGGTAATTGGTTTGTAATATTATATTATATCCACATGTACAGCATAGTGATTGGACATTTATGATGTGATTACCACAAGTCCTAGCAACCATCTGTCACTGTACAGTTATTCTGATATTATTGACTATATTTCCTGTGTTTACACCCCCATGGTTTACCCTCTATGTTGTCTTTTACTACATAAATACAGAAATAGGAAGTCCTTTTATCTTTCTTACTCAGAAGTTTCTTTTAATTTTTCAAAAATAAAACCTGTACCAATCATCCACCAAACACTTCCTTTTAATTAAGGGATTTGAACCAAAAAGCACTGGGCATCTCACCAGTGAATCAGGAAGCACAGGCCACATTTTTCTTCAAGAGTTTTTTTTTTTTCTTCTGATAAAATTTCACACATTATGGAAAAAGGCAAAACGGATGCAAATTTGAAAAATGTTGGCAAAATAATTATAGTAGCTCTTGAAATATTCAGAAAAGCTGGGTGAAAATTCATAATGCCTCTGTGAAGCAAAGCAGTAATACTAGTTTTAGGATGGAAAGTCTCTTTTCCTTATCCTATCCCCCAAACTCAGGAGGCAATATTTTCAGCAAGCAAGTGGTGTACAAACAATACATAAGCAGATGAAATAAATAAAATGAAATAAGTTGTATGCTTTGGACTTTGGAGGATAGCAATATCCCCATTTTACATTTCTACTATTCTATGATGAAACCACAGTGTAAACCAAAGACTAGCAAGATGCTTAAGCAAGAACCATACTTCTGTAAATGGAGAAGGATGACTTAGAAGCACAGATGAAAATGACATCCAGAAAGTCCTATGTTACTCCTATTTTTTTTAAGCGTATGGTCTTCCTCAAAGTCATTATGAAGCTAAAAAATATTTCTTGGTATAAAATATCTTCCTTTGTTTGAGACATGGTACATCTTTTTGTTTCTATCTTCCTGCTTCTCCCTTTATTTCTCTTTCCATAAAAACATTGTACCTCAGCAGCACTGAGTTGAGTAAATAATTTTTCAAATCTCAACTTGGTATCATCATGAGTCCCTTTTTTGTTTGATTATATTCCCCTCTTTGTTTCCCAATTTCTTTCACTCTTCTCCCACTCAAAGGTTTTATTCCACTCTAATGTTGTAAGAATATATTATCATATATAATATACAAATACATATATGCAAATACACTTTATATAAACATATAAAAAACATGTTTATCACTCATTTGATGTTTTTATTTAATGTAAATCTTAATTTAGATGCAATAAAATTCACTAGTTGGTTCCAGGCAGTCTGCCTCCAGAAATAATGCTCTAAATCACTATTTTACCACCCAATATGTCTGCATCTCCAGGTAAAGTCATTGCTATTTTCACATCTGACCACCCCATGAACAAATAGAAATTAAAATACGTATGTGCATATTATAATCAGGGGAACTTCTTGACTGTCTCTGAATTTTATTAGTTCCAAATACCCACAAAGTCCCAGAAGACTGTCAACACTAAATGTTCCTTAAGTCTGTTTTTCTCAGCCAGTCACCATTGTTCTGGGCTCCCTCAGTTGAGACAATTCTCCATGTATCTCTTGTGTTTCTGAATGTCTTGGGAGCAGAGGACTTTGTTCCAGACCACATTTGGAAGGATGGTCATATAGCATGTAATTTTGGAAGAGACAGATGGTCTCTCTCTTTAGAGCAAAAATCAAGCATGCTTACTGCCCATTAAGAAGGATTTGGGTAACCTAAGCTCAGGATGCTTATCCTGTGACACTGTGAGTACAGTGTCAGCTGTGGGCGTTGGGAATTGGAGAATCGATGCAAGTGTTGTGAACACAATGCTCATCTCTGTTGAAGTCTCATGGCTTCGGATAGCATGCTTGAAACTGTGGCAGGGGAACTTGTAAGGGTGTCAGTAATATAAAATCTCACAACCTATGCAGATCATGACACTCTTCCACACAGTTATTTATCTACTTGTCACCTGTCTGTACTCCTGCTTCCTCTGATGACTCAAATCTCTCCCCTGAAAACATCCTTTGTGTTTTCTTAGACTCATATTCTTAAATCATTATCTTAAGCATTTATGATATATTCGCTTGAGACTTGTTTTTATCTTCATGACTTTTGTTTCTTAAGTACTCATGAATTTCCCCCACCCTATCACCAAATCTTGAAATGACTGAGTTTCCAGAGCATAATATGTAAACCTTTTTTCTTCCTCTGTAGTCTCCTGATAGGAAGTAGCCTCACCCAGAAATATTGCTGTAATTACCATCATGAGTCATGATTTTACCAACTCTATACTCCAGACCTCTCTTTTGGGCTCCACAGCCAAGTAGATTCCTCCTGCTTAATATTTTCATCTGGCTATTTCACAGGAACTTAAACTCAACAAATCTGAAACAGAACTAATGATTATTCCCTTCCAAACCTACTTCTATAGGTTTCCTGCCTTGATAATTGAGTCATGCTAGAGATTGGTATACTCACAGTTGATCCTTAGAATCTAAGCAAGTTCTCTTGATTCTGCCTTGATGTTTTCCTCCCTGTGATGGATTAAAGGTGTTACTTTTTTTTTTTTTTTATCTTGCTACTCCCTTGTAGAGGCAAAATTTGTTTTTCCTCCTCTTGAAACTGTGCTGGCATGTAAATGCTTTGAAAACTTTGAGATAGTTCTGGGTGTAAACCTTAAGAAAACCAGGTAAATTTTCCTTTTTCTGGTTTTGTGAGTCTTGAGCTGACATCTAAGAAATTGGACTACCTTTATAGAGAGATCCACATGAAGAATCAAGACATTGAAACTATGTGAAAGCCTATCCATGCCAGTCCACCTTTAACACATTCACCACTTAAGTGGCAGACAGCTTAGACAATCCAGCCTTGTTAAGATGCCCCATGACTGCAATACCAAAGGAAACCACTTAAAACAGAAAAATTATCCAACTGAGCAATTACACCATCATGAAAAATAATAAAATGATTATTTTTATCAACCACTAAGAGTTGCATTGGTTTATTAGGCAGCAGTGGAGTTGTCTCATCAGAAGCAAGAAATACTATGACCATGATTAAGGCATTCTGTAAATCTACAGATAGTGCTTTCAGCAGAAATATTTCCATCAGGTAAGGTAAGCCCATATCTAGTGTGACTTTGTAATGAGAATAAACAATTTCCTCTTTCATGATGGAAGAAGTTGAAAGTAATCATTCTGTCCTTGTGGCTGGCTGGTGATCCCAAAGAATGGTACATATTGGACATTCCATTTTAGTCCCAGCTGTTGGCAAGTGAGACACTCAAAGGTGGCTCTATCCAGACCAGTTTTGGATAATTAAAGTCCATGTAGCTGAGCTGGAATACCACCATGACAGCTTTGTTCATAAGTCCTTTGGGGAAGAGAGAGGAAGCTGGCAAAAGGTTGGCTTTCAATAAGTAATTGGCTTGCTATTACATGATGGGAACAGGAAAGGATATGTTTGGAATTCAGAAAATTGTCTGGAGTGCTTAACTTATTTCAAACTCAGTATGATTTCAGGATATGTAAAATGCCCTAGTTCTCTTGGCAGTGATAATATTCTATATATATTTTAAAGTTATATTTCCATCAAGAATAATGCATATGGTTAGACTGCAAAGGACTGATATCTCAAGAGAAATTTTGTGTTTGAAAAAAAAAAAACAAAAAACTAGTCTTGGAAATTGAGTCCTGGACTAACCTTTCTAGTAGCTGTGTTGGATATAATTTATGGAGCTAATTAACTTTTATTGGTTAACAGATAAAGTAGACAGTGCATTAAGTGGCAAGCACTGGTATATGTTTAAAAAAAATAAAGGAACACCTAAACTAATGGGAGGCCAAAGATAAATAATTCAAATTGACCATAAAGCAAGCATAGCTCTGTGAGAGGGGGGTGGGAATTTTGCTGCCAAAATATATGCAAGAATTAGAAAAGTGGCTTTAATACACCCCCCCCCCACACACACACACACACTCCTTTTTTATTTTTTTCATTGATATCAACTCTCTCTTCTATGAGCATTATGGAGTAATTGAGGGTACAAAATTAACATGAGATTACAAGTAGTGTGTTTATAAGGATGGTGAGAAGGCTAAAAAGGCTAATTCCAATGTAACCCTGATATTTGGGGGCAGGGAAGAGCTAGCAATCTGAATCTGTGCCAGCAAGACCAGTGTACATTCTTGATAACCTATAATTAAGTCATTGCCTCTTTCCCAGAAACTGGTCTTGCAGGACCTGTTATCCAAATGCTCACATTTCACAGAAGCCATTAACTATGAATAGTGCACAGCCCCAGAGGGGAGGTTATTAGCACTGGTGCCAGGCCAGACCATTAGATATGGTCTGGAGATCCCCAACACCTGGGGCCTTTTTGCAAAGCCTGTGAAAAAGACCAGAAGCATAATCCATACTTGAGGGACAAAGACACCAGAAAGATATAAAAGAGAAGCTCTCTGCATGTTACTTTGCTCAGACTTGGGAAGTTATTTCGCTGAGTCCACCGGTGTAATAAACAGTGTAACTCTTTTTCTCTAAAGCACTGCTGGGTTTTTCTCTAGTCTTTTGCAACATCTGGTTCTCTGGACCGGGAAGCCCAACCACGTTAGTCTTTTTGGCCTCTGGTGAGTGGACCAGGTTTGGGGCCCAGGGGCGTGGGATAGGCTTCCAGAAGGCGTGCCCTGCTGATTTTAGCAGAATTGAACTAGGGGGACTCCAGGCACTCCTGGACCTCAGCCTAGGACCCGGCCGGCATCTGGAGAAAGTGAACGGACACCTCTAGACCCGTCAACAAAAATGATAAGGCAGGGGCCCCATGTAATTAGGCCCACTAACAGAGAGTGGAAGGGGAGCTTGATCACCTCCCCGGAAGTCATATGACTTTGTCAGGTAAATTAGTCAGGAATCGGGTGGACTGTTTAAACTCTGAGTGAATGTCTGGTGAAATTGTGTGTGTGGAAGGAGAGGGCCTGCCTTTGTGTGGCTCCACGACCTCGGTTACAGAGCCCGAGTGGGCCCTAACCTGTGGTTCCACAATTTGTCATAAGGCATAACGGTGACTCACCCCCACATGGAGGTTACCAGGCCCGGGGTTTATACGGGTGCACCCTAGCTAAGACAAATCTAAGCTCCCAAGAGACGCAGCCAGGTGGGCATCTGAGTGGATCTGTGAAAAAAGGTCACCCCCTTCCCTTGTCTGTCTCTTGTCACCAATCATCATGCGGTCAGAACAAAGTAAACCCACTGTCCTCAATTGTATGTTGAAAATTTTTAAAAAGGGTTTCAGTGGGGATTATGGTATTAAAATGGATCCCAAAACACTGAGGAAATTCTGTGAATTAGAATGGCCAGCATTTGGGGTCAGGTGGCCCTCGGAAGACTCTTTAGATGAAGGACTGGTCAGGGCGGTCCAGAATGTAGTCATGGAGGACCACGGACACCCAGATCAGTTTCCCTACATAGACAGCTGGTTAGAAATTGCTCAAACCTTGCTGCCTTGGGTCCGGTTCTGCATGTGTAAGAAGAGACAGAGTAAGGTTTTAGTAGCAGGAGAAAAGAAGCAGGCAGGAGAAAAGAAGCAGGCAGGAGAAAAGAAACATGTCCCTCAGAAGGGAACCCAACCCCCTGTTCTGCAAGGACCTTCTGAGGAAGCCCCGCCAGTTTTACCACCTCCATATGTGCACAGGCAGCACCAAGTGCTCTCTCCACCAGTCTGGAAGGTCTGGAAAGCCTGGAAACACTGCTCCCCCTCCTTCTCTACTCAACTGGGCTCTCCAGAGACAGTTGTGTGGTGCTTGTGTTCAGCCGACCAAGGACCCAAACCACAACTGGCACATCAGATGCCTCTCAGGGAGATTCGGGGTGCCAAAATACTTGGAGAAGATGGGACCTTTTAGGAGGGAGGGCCAGTCTATTATTATCAGCCCTTTACCACAAGTGACATCCTGAATTGGAACCATCACACCCCAGCTTTTTCTGAAAAACCTCAGGCCATGGTAGACCTCCTAGAAATGATCTTCCAGACCCAGAAGCCCACCTGGCTGGACTGCAAGCAGCTCCTTTTCATGTTATTTAACACTGAGGAGCACATGAGAATAGTAACAGAGGCTCAGAAGTGGCTCCAGACCCAGGCCCCGGCAGGAATATTAGACATAGACAGATGGGCCAGGGAGGCCTTCTCAGATGAGAAACCTGATTGGAACCCAAACACAGAAGTTGGAAGGGTCAGTCTAGAAAGATATTGGCTGGCCTTCCTTCAGGGGTCAGAGCTGGAGCCAAGAAGCCTACCAATATGGCTAAAATCTCTGAGGTCTTCCAGAAGCCTGATGAAAGTCCAGTGGCTTTCTATGAGAGACTATCTGAGGCATACTGGATCTACACCCCCTTTAAACCTGAGGCCCCAGAAGATTGAACTATGGTAAATGCAGCTTTTGTAGATCAAGCCCAGCCTGACATAAGGAGAAAGCTACAGAAGCTAGAAGGATTTGTAGGAAGAAATGCTACTGAGCTACTAGAGATAGCAAACAAGGTTTTCATCAACCGAGACAGTGCAGCAAGGAAGGAGGAAGAAAAGAGAATACAAACAAGGGCCAATATAATAGCAGCAGCTTTTAGAGGCTCGGGCTCTCAGACAAATCAGAAAGGGAAGCAAGAATACAGATCAGGGGGAAAAGGAAGAGTGAGCCTGAGATGAGACCAGTGTGCCTATTGTAAGGAAACAGGACACTGGAAAAATGAATGTCCCAAACAGCAAAGTAAGAAAACAGGGCCCCTTTTCCACCCAGTCGCTATCAACCAGAGCCACCTGAAGAAAATCTCATTGGGCTAGCCATGGCTGATTCTGGGCTCTTTTCAGCTGGGCCCACATGAGCCCCTGGTCAGAATGAAAATAGGGGGCTAGACTGTGTACTTTATGGTTGATAAGGGAGCTGAGCACTCAGTAGTCACACAGAAAGTAGAGCCTCTCTCAGGAAAGGAGGTCACCATTATTGGAGCCACTGGGGACCAGACCCATAGACCATTCTGCTGGTCTCGCCAATGCCAACTTGGCGGCCACCAAATAATTCATGAATTCCTATACTTGCCAGACTGTCCAATGCCTCTAATGGGCAGAGACCTTTTAGCCAAAATGGGGCCAGAAATCACTTTTGCTCCAGATGGCTCAGCAGAGCTTCACCTAGGTGAAGAGACCTCCCCAATGATCCTGTCCTTAGCAGTGCCAAGGGAGGAAGAATGGAGACTTTATACCCCCCAGATAAAGGCCTCACCATTAGAACCTGAATTAGAGGAAGAATTCCTGCTGATCTGGGCAGAAGGGAATCCTCAAGGTGTGGCTTAGGACCACGCCCAGGTGCTAATCGATTTAAAGCCTAGGGCACAGCTTGTTAAAATCCACCAATATCCAATTCCAAGGGAAGCATGTCTAGGAATCCAGGTCCACTTAGACCAGCTGCTCCAGTGGGGGCTTCTTAAACGATGTAGATCTCCATGGAACATGCCTCTCTTGCCGGTCAAAAAGCCTGGGACTAATGACTACCACCCAGTGCAGGACCTGAGGCCTGTTAATGAGGCTGTTATAACTCTGCATTCAGCACTGCCAAATCCCTACACTCTTCTGGGACTCATCCCATCAGAGGCAGAATGGTTTACATGCCTAGATCTGAAAGATGCCTTTTCCTGCCTTCAGTTGGCACCTTCCAGCCAGCCCCTTTTCGCTTTTGAATGGGAAATCCCAACTATAGGGTCCAAGGAGCAGTTCACTTGGACCAGACTGCCACAAGGGTTCAAGAACTCCCCTACTCTTTTTAGTGGAGCACTAGCATCTGATCTAAGTTCCCAGGACAAGACTTGGAGTATGTTCTACTCCAATATGTAGATGACCTCCTACTGGCTAGCTCCACACAAGCTCAGTGCTGGGAAGGAAGGCAAATCCTTCTGAGACTCTTAACTAAAACAGGTTACCAGGCCAGGGACTGAAATAAAGCAGGCAGTATGTGCCATCCCAGTCCCTTGCACCCGGTGGCAGATTCAGGAATTCCTGGGAGCGGCAGGGTTCTGTCGAATTTGGATCCCAGGATTTTCAGACCTGGCTAAGCCTCACTATGAAGCTTTAAAAGGGGAAGACAAGGCACCCATTGACTGGGGTCCCAAGCAGGAGAAAGCCTTCATCACCATAAAGGCAAAGCTCACTGAGGCCCCAGCACTAGGGCTACCAGATGTGACGCGGGACTTTAATCTCTTCCTTCACAAGAACAGCGGGATATCCCTAGGCATTCTAACCCAAGAGTTTGGACCCTAGCAAAGACCAATAGCCTATCTCTCCAAGCAGATTGACCCAGTTGCCTCCGGGTGGCTCCTGTGTCTCAGGGCCCTTCCAGCCATGGCCTTGTTAGTCAAGGAAGTGGATAAACTTACCTTAGGACAAAATTTAAATGTAAAAGCACCTCATGCTGTTGTCACCCTAATGGAAGCAAGAGGGCAGCACTGGCTGACTCACGCTCAAATGACTCAGTATCAAGAGCTCTTTTGTGAAAATCCACGGGTACAATTAGAAGTAGTGAGAACTCTTAATCCTGCCACCTTTTTACCCATGGCTGAGGGAGCCCCTGAGCATGATTGCCTGGAAGTCCTAGAGGAGGTTTACTCCAGCCGGCCAGATCTAACAGACAAACCCCTGCAAAACCCGGACTAGTATGGTTCACGGATGGCAGTAGCTTCTTAGATGAAGGAAAAAGACAAGCCGGATATGCAGTGGTATCAAACTCTGAGACAATTGAGACACAGGCTCTGCCTGAAGGATGATCAGTGCAGAGGGCAGAACTTTGGGCCCTAGTAAGAGCCCTAGAACTCAGTAAGAATAAGTGTGCCAACATCTACACTGATTCATGCTATGCCTTTGCTACCCTGCATATGCATGGGGCCATATATAAGGAAAGCGAGCTCCTGATGGTCAGAGGAAAGGGAATAAAAAATCAGAATGAGATTTTAAAGTTACTAAAAGCAGTCTGGGAGCCCAAGGAAATAGCCGTTATCCATTGCAAAGGTCACCAGAAAGGGAAAGACTCAGTGTCAGAAGGAAACCAACATGCTGACGCTGCAGCCAAGCTGGCTGCTAAAGTACAAGTGGCACTATCATGGATCATGTTGGCCCCCAAATTACCTGAACCTCCAAAGTACACTCCTCAGGAAGAGGAATGGGCCCAGGAAGAAGGGGACAAGAGAACGAAGGAAGGCTGGTGGATACTCCCAGATCACAGGGTCTATGTCCCAGAGTAGTTAGCCCATAAGGTAGTCCTCCAGCAGCATGAACTTACTCATTTAGGGAAGACTGCCCTGGAGGCTTTGTTAGGCAGATACTACCTAATTGCCCGTCTTCCCTTCTTGTGTGCCTCAGTCTCTCAGCGTTGCCTCCTCTGTGCACAGAACAACGCCAAACAGGGTTCTGTGGGACCGATAAGAGTTTAGCACTGAGGGCAAGCTCCCTTTGAGGACTTAGAAGTAGATTTTACATAAGTAGGGCCTAGCAAAGGAAATAAATACCTTCTAGTCTTTGTTTGCACCTTTTCAGGCTGGGTCGAAGCATATCCCACTTGCACAGAAAAGGCACGAGAAGTCACTAAGGCATTGTTGAAGGATATGATTCCACAGTATGGAATGCCTCTGACCATAGGGTCCGATAATGGCCCAGCCTTTGAAGCAGAAATAGTACAACAGGTAGCTAAGGCTTTAGGAATTAAATGGAACCTACATGTAGCTTACAGGCCTCAGAGTTCAGGGAAAGTAGAGCACATGAACCAAACTCTAAAGCATGCTATGGCTAAGCTATGCCAAGAGACAACCTTATCCTGGAGAGATATCTTGCCTCTTGTACTCCTGTGGGTACGCTGTGCCCGAAGGGTCAGGGTAGGTTTCTTTCCTTGTGAAATTCTATATGGTAGACTCCCTCCCTTAATTCAGCCAAAGGGAGATTTGGGGAAAATAGGGAACTTAGAAATCCAGAAGCAATTACAAGGACTTGGAAAAACTGTCTCTGAGGTCCACAGGTGGGTTACTGATTGGTTACCCATCTCTCTAGGGACAGCCATACATCCATATAAACCTGGATACCAGGTCTGGGTAAAGGATTGAAAAAGGGAACCCCTCAAGCCTACCTGGAAGGGACCCTATCCAGTGATATTAACCATACCCACAGCTCTCAAAGTTGCAATATTGAGCACCTGGATCCACCACTCGTGTGTGAAGGCAGCTCATCAGCCAAACAGCGATCAGTCTGAGTGGAAGGTGACACCAGATCTTGAGAATCCCCTCCAGCTGTGCCTCAGCCAAGAAACGAAGGCCTCATCATGAATTTTTGGACCACACCTTGTCATGCCATCTTTGGCTACAACTGCCTTGCAGGAATAGTCATAATACTACTCTTTGTCCTAGCGGTTCACTGCTGTGGACTCCCACAGAACAGGAATAGAAGGAATAACATGCTCCCACTAATAATATTAGCTAGCACATACTTGTCTCCCTTAGGGGCCACTACCATGTGTCCTTGCTTAAAGACTTGCTACCCAAATATGCTAGACTGGATAGTCTATGGGAGAACCCAATCAAGCCAGATTTTTGTTAGTTATACTTATCAGCCTGCGGCATGTTACAACTCTGCTACCAAATGCACGCGGCGGGTAGGTATTGTATTGGACGGGAAGAATTAAGCCCAGACAAAAATGGGTAGGATGCATCTGTCAAGGAAAGCTAGACTCAATAACTTGCTGGACTCGCCACACCTATGTTGGCTACTCTGATGGGAGGGTGGGGGAGGACCAAGCCCAGGAGGCAGATATTAAAAAGACTATCAGGCAGCTGCTTGAACATAAAGCACCCAGATTATCTAAGCTGAGGACTCAGCCGCAGAAGTGATATGATCTAGACCCCTGGCTTTATCAGCTCCTCAATTCAACCCACCACCTCCTCAATATTACCAACTCTTATTTGGTTAGGGACAGCTGGCTTTGCCTCCCTCTGGGACCACTCCTATTAATGGCTACTCCAGTAAACATAACTAAACCAGGGAACTTAACAGAAGAAATAATAGGACCTGTCACGGCAGCTAAGTAATGTTGCCCCTATTTGCTTCAACAGTACTCAGGGCCAACACCCAACAGGTCGCTTCCCAGATGAACTATGCAATTCTACCCTCAAGGCTGAAAACACCACCTACCTCTGTTGCCCCCCTGCAGGAACATTCTATGTGTGTGGGACCACTGCTTACCTCTGCCTGCCTGCAAACTGGACTGGAGTGTGTACTCCTGTCTATCTAACCCCAGATATGTCTATTATACCCAACAACCAATCCATTGAGACCCCCATTAAAGCAGTAACTAGATATAAGAGGGCTCTGCAAGTAACCCCCCCTCATAAGAGTGCTCAAAATTGTGGGTGGTATAGGACCCGGGATAGGGGGAATAGCTCACTCTGTCTCCTTTTATCAAGTTTTGACCCAAAAATTTTCAGAAGACATTGAGAGCGTAGCTGAGATACTAATTTCTTTACAGGATCAAGTTGATTACTTAGCCACAGTAGTACTACAGAATAGAAGGGGATTAGACTTACTAACAGCAGAGAAAGGTGGAACTGTCTCTTCTTAGAAGAGTGCAGCTTTTACGCCAAGCAGTCACCAGTCAAGCATTGTCAGGGATAAGGCATAAGATCTAATCGAACAAGCAACAAAAAGAAGACAGGAGCTATCCAAGTCCTGAGCTATTTGGGTGGGTGGTTGGGGGGGGGGGGGTCTGGAAATGGCTTCTCCCATTGGCAGGACCACTGTTAATGCTACTCATAGCCGTAACATTAGGACCATGTCTTCTAAATTTCTTAACTTTATCTCATCTCGCCTAGATGCCTTTAAACTTCAAATGGTCCTACAAACCAGAAGAATTCCCTACAAACTCCTTGGAGAGGAAGAAACTGGATGCTAAGCCCTTGGTCATTGCCCCTTATCAGCAGGAAGCAGCTAAGAGCAGTCTTTGTCCCTGTTCATCATATCATCCCTAGTCATTGTACCACAAGGCTAAGGGGATGAGAAGGCTAAAAAGGCTAATTCCAATGTAACCCTGATATTTGGGGGGTGGGAAGGGGCTAGCAATCTGAATCTGTGCCAGCAAGCCCAGTGTACATTCTTGATAACCTATAATTAAGTCATTGCCTCTTTCCCAGAAGCTGGTCTTGCAGAACCTGTTATCTAAATGCTCACATTTCACAGAGGCCATAAACTATGAACAGTGCACAGCCCCAGAGCGGGGGTTATTAGTGCTGGTACCAGGCCAGACCATTAGATATGGTCTGGAGACCCCCAACACCTGGGGCCTTTTTGTAAAGCCCACGAAAAGGACTGGAAGCATAATCCATATTTGAGGGACAAAGACACCAGAAAGATATAAAAGAGAAGCTCCCTGCATGTTACTTTGCTCAGACTTGGGAAGTTATTCCGCTGAGTCCACTAGCGTAATAAACAGTGTAACTCCTTTTCTCTAAAGCGTTGCTTGGTTTTACTCTGGTCTTCTGCAATAATGGGACCTTAGAAAGTATGATCGAATTTTAAGAAAGAGGTTGTTAGGACTGTGCCATATCATATATAATCTACTTTGTTTTTGTTATTATCTGAGATGAAATAGCTAAGATACCTTCAAAATATCTCCATTTGTATATTCTACTCATAATTCCAAGAAGGTTATGGCTACCTAAGTAACATGATCCTGGAACTAAAACAATGAGCAAGTTAACATCTCAAATCTTAGTGTCTTCACATAGAATGTTAGGAGTATACAGATTTATAGTGAAGAGGTGAAGATTAAAGAGATAATGTCTAAGTGGCATCATCTAACACAGTGTCAGTTTTTAAGAAAAATATTAAAAAGATAATTTTTAAAAGTACTTATTGAGCATCCTATATAATAAGAGAGGAATATGCTAATTATCCATTATGCCATGAGGCATAACGACCGACCGCATAACGACCAAATCACTGATCTGCAGAATAGTGAGGCAGTGAACTACAAGTGGGCGGCGGAGAGCTACAGGAGGGGGGGGGCAGCAAGCCATGAGGGGGGACTGGAGGAGAGGGGGGCGGGGCAGCTACAGGAGGGTGGGGCAGTGGGCAGAGAGCTATAGGAGGGCAGCAGCAAGCTACTGGCTACAAGTGGGTGGTGGAGAGCTACCAGGAGGGGGCAGAGCTATAGGCCAGGGGGAGCTACAGGAGGGTGGGGCAGTGGGCAAAGAGTTATAGGAGGGCAGCAGCAACCTACTGGTGCATGGATTTGTGCATAGGGCTACTAGTTTAATATGTTATTCTATGAGAGTAGAGACATTGGGGAGACTCCAATTTCATTAAATTTGCAATAGTGCTTATTATAAATACAGTAACCTATGGATTCATCATCTTGATAAATAACAATCATATGCTGGCTAAAGAAGATCCTGTTAGTTGATTAATGTATTTCCTATACAAACATATTGGCTTAATCTATCTATCTACTATAAAAGATGTAAAGCGAGAAATTTAAACACTCTTAGAACATAACATTTAAGAAGTTAATTTAAATCTAGATTTTTCTAAAGCCTGAACATCTCATTTAAATAAATAAACATCTAACCTACACATTAAACATTTAAAAAGGGCCTTAATAAATCAACAAATTTCCTAATTTGTTTTGGCCATCATTAAAGTATTCAGCTATAATCTGGCATCCATTCTTAATTGTTAAATAAATAAGATGGTCAACTCACATTCTAAGTTCAGTCTTTTAGAATTCTTCTGTTTTTATTTCCAGAGTTTTGCCTGGCCAGGAAATAATTCCTCCACCTTTCATATGGAAATTATTCCCACAGTATGCACCATCAATATTCATCAAGTATCACACCAATTAACAAACCGTGAATGATCTGGAACAAAAACTTAATGCATGAAAACCCACAAATATCTAGGTAGCTGTTAATAAGGCTATGTTTGAGTAATCACACACAAATTTAATTTTAAATGTACTTCCCTTAAGGAAGGGGTATCAATGTTAATTTAAGAATTTAATTTGTATGGTGTTTTAATAAAATGTCTTTCAAGGAATGTGCAAAACATCATGCCAGAAAATTTGCCAAATATTTAATTTCCTTTTTATGGAATAGAAATAGACTATTCCTTTTATATATAACTTTGTGAAATTCACATAACTCTATAGTATCTTAGTATAAGTAATCAAATTCTTTGAATGTATAATTAATAAAACAATTAATTTTAAAGTTAGTAGTAAAAGGACCTTTTTTCAGTTTTAAGCAATATTAAAGTACTAGAGGCCCATTGCAGGAAGATTCCTGCAACAGGGCTTCCTGCAGCAGTCTCTGCCGCCCTGCCTGCTTCCCTCCCTTCTCCGCCACCCTGCTTGATTGCTTCTCTGCAGCTTCGATCCCTTCTGCAGCGCTTGACTTCCTTCTACGCTGTCTTCAGTCTTTGCTCTGTGCCTGGATATGCAAATTAACCACTATCTTGGTTAGGTTAATTCACTCCGGATTGGCTGGTGGGCGTAGCAGAGGTACGGTCAATTTGCATGTTTCTCTTTTATTAGATAGGATAGTAAGGCACTTTGAGGTTGATCAATTTTATAGGTGAGCTTACATTGATTGAAAAATTCTAATTGGTTTTCCAAACCTAGTGTTTTAGACAAGCAATTATTAAAACCATATAAATTCATAATATTTGTCTTTTTATTTTTTTATTTTTATTTTTTTTGTCTAAACTTGATGACATAAGAGGAAGGGTTGCCAACCATTCCTGTACAATGAGGATACTCAGGTCCAGGAGATTTATCTAAATTTTCCGATGACTAGTAAGTGACAGAATAGCAGAGATAGACTAGATTAGATTTCCATTTCCTTACTTAAGTTTTTCCCTCCCTCAGTAAAAGAATAAAGTAAAGCCAATAAAATTTGAAGAGAAAAAAAGAAAAAAAATACAAGCAGAAATTAATTACATTGAAAATAAAGGATGGTCAATAAGAAAGCTAATTCTTAACAGAGAGTAATAAAGTAGATAAATCTTTGGCCTGAGAAATCAAGGATCAAAATACAGCACAGATAAAAATATTAGAAATGTAAAGGAGGATTAATTATAGCTAGAATTAATTTAGTAGAAGTTTTAAGTAATACATGAAAAAATACCTTATAACAAATTTGAATTGACAAAAATTGCCATTTCTTAGAAAATGTAAGTCACCAAAAGCATAAGAATGAAAACCTGAAGAGGTTTCTCATGATTAAATATGTTTTATCTATTGATAAGAATTTATCCTTCAACAACAAAACAAAATTAGTAAAACATTGTAGGTCCATATGACTTTTTAGGCATCTTAAAGCTGATTTTCAAGGGAGAGATATTCCAATATTATACCAATTCCCAAAAGTAAGGAAAAAAATGAAGAGGGGAAGAGTACATCATCAACTCATTTTATGAAGCTAATATAACTTTGTTAACAAAATTAGGTTAAAAAAAGTATAAAGAAAGAAAAATACATTCCAATAATATCACTCATGAACATAGATAAAAATAAATAAATAAACAGCAAACCAAATCCCACACTGTGTACTTGAAAATATTAATTAGTAATTTTTCAATCAGTTCAGGGATTATTTGTCTTTTCCTGAGAGCATTTAATGCATTTACATTTATTTGATTTTGGCTTCATTTCTACCATTGAATTAAATAATTCCCACTCTTCCTGAAACCCCAACCTTTTTTTTTTTCCTTTCTCGTGTTCCCTTATGACTGAATGAGCATTTCTTCTTTTTTATTGTTTTCTGTTTACTTGTCCTTGTTTTTCTGTTCCTTTTTCTTATCTTTTTTGTTTGTTTGTTTCCTTGATCTCTTCCATTATAATTGTGTCAATTTTCTTCTTGTTTAACTTCCTTTCTTTTATGTACTTGGAAGTTAGAGGCTACACTTTTCTATACATTTTAATGGTACACTTTTATATGTATCTTCACTCCACTCAACTAGTTCAAGAACTTTAGAAAGCTTTAACTTAAATGAACTCACTTCCCAATTTATATGATATTGTGATCTAATTTTTATTTTTATTTTAAAGTATTGTTTGAGACATGAATGGACCTGGAGAGTATTATGCTAAGTGAAAGAAGCCAGACAGAGAAAGACAAGTATCACATAATCTCACTTATATTTGGAATCTAATGAACAAAATAAACTGATGAACAAAATAGATCCAGAGGTATAGAAGCATGGAACAGACTGTCAAATATCAGAGGGAAGGTGGGGGGGGGGAGGGAAGTGATCAACCAAAGAACTTGTATGCATATATGCATAACCCATGGACACAGATAATAGGGCAGTGAAGGCCTGGTATGGGAAATGGGAGCAGGCTAGAAGGGGTCAATGGGGAAAAAAGAGAGACATATGTAATACTTTCAACAAAAAAGATTTAATTAAAAAAATAAAGTATTGTTTGATACAGTCAATGTTTATTTTGATCTCCCTAATGATTTTCCAACATCTTTGTTCACCATTCCTTTTTGTATTTTAGACTTTCCAGAAGTTGAAGCTGTGCTGGGAATCAATCTCTCTCTGTTTTTGTTTGAAGTTGCCCTTGTTTCATGCTCATAATAAATAAATAAATTAATTAATTAATTAATTAATTAATTAAAACAAAAACTTCTGAATGGTACAGAGTGAAAAGTAAACAGTTATTTTTTTGCATTCATTCTGCATAAATTGAAGATAGTATTCAACTGTGTTCTAGCTTCCACTGTTGCTGTTGTATAGTCAGCTATCATTCTAATGTTGTTCCCTTGTAGATGATGAGTGCAATTTCTGTGACTGAAATCACTTAACACTTTTTACCGGTGTTCTATAGCTTCATCGGTACATGTTTAGATATGAACACTGGGGATTTTCTTCTCTCTTCCTCCTTCATCCCTCCCTTGCCTTCTCTTTTTTCCTTGTTTGGATTTTGTTGGAATTCCAAAATCTAAAGATTAGTAAATTTTAACAATTTTAGGCAAATTTTTAGCTATTACATTTTAGGTATTGCCATGCTCCCTTCTCTTTTAAATTTCCTCTGAAACAATGGAATATTTATTTTTTATTCTGACTTTTTGTGTGTCAACCTCTTTTTCTTCCCCCGCCCCCATCTTTGTTTTCCTAGGGTTTTTGACATTCTCTTCTTGCAATATATGCTTCAGTTTAACAATTCTTTTGTTACATGTTTTCATCTTGGATTTAATCCAATCATTAACGTTATACAATTCATTTCTTTTTACTCCCAAGAGTTTCATTTGCTGCTTTTAAAATCCTATATAATAAAAGCCCAATACGCAAATCGACCAAAAGGTGGGATGACTAGTGGAACGACCAGTCACTATGACGCGCACTGACCACCAGGGGGCAGACGCTCAATGCAGGAGCTGCCCCCAGCCCGCAGGCCCCAGGCCAGGCAAGGCGGGTGCTAGTGGGGGCCCCCCAATCGCCCTGCCGGTTGCCCCACAGATGGGCCCTGATAATGGGCCAGGCCTAGGGACCCTACCTGTTCATGAATTTCATGCACTGGGCCTCTAGTAGTTTCATAATCTTTATTAGATTCTATTTTTAGTCATATTTCCAGTCTCACTATTATGTCATAAATTTAGTTTTTCAAAATATTCTGCTACTGAATTGTTGTTAGAATTTTTAGATATATCCTAGGTACCTCTTTATTTTTATATACTTTATGTTTATAATTCTGGAGAAATACTTTATTTGATACTCAACTCAATTCAACTGAGATTTTATTTTAAAAACATGCTTAAATTTTCATATTTTACACACATCACAAAAATATATTAACTAAACTTATTTTGAGGTGTTCAGTTTGCAATTAAAGCATTGTTTTCTTGGGTGCCAATTTGTTATCCCTCTATAATTTTTATTTTTTTAATTCTTGGTTACCATGTTGTGTTTCTCTGTGATATTTGCCTCACCAGGTTTAGCTGATGATGGTTTTGACTACAGGAACCTACATCTAGTGATTGTGATGGAAAGCCTGCCTTGAGCACATAGTTGCTTCTCCCTTCTCAGGATCTGGACTGACCTGGGCACTACTTCAGCTCTGCACTCAAGAGTCATATTGGGGCTTGTCCACATACTGACACATTGCCCCTGCTCAATCCAAATGTGTTGAGGTTGAATAAGTCATGACTTATTGTCATACTGCATTTTTCTTTTTAATTTGAAAATGGTTTCCTACTGCTCCAGGTAATTCTGAGCTTTGAACTTCCCTGAAACTGCTATTAAGCAACCATGCTCCCTTTCTGCATGAGTTTTGGATTTTCATTTCCTCCATTCTTACTTTTCTGTGATTCTGATCTCACTTCTAGCTCTTAGAAATTGTTCAGAAATTTTCTTTTCTATCAGTGTCTTTCCTTGTTTTCCAGTGCAGTTATTATTTTTATTTTCCTTAACACAATTTATTACCTGGCATTTCACAGAGATTATGGTGGGAAAGGAAAGTAGTTGTTTATGTTCTCTTTATCAATATTTTTCCTATCCCATCTTCTGACTTATTGTTCTGTTTCAATTATCTCATTTGTTTAAAAAAATTGCCATTTTAATGGCTCCATAGCAGTTGATATATTGCTACACCATGGTTTATTTAAACATTCTCCATTTGATACCTCAACTATTTTACTAGTGTAAATAACACTGAAAAGGAGATACTTAGAGAGATTATACAGTTTTACATATTTGCAATTATTACTATGAAAGCATTCTGAAAATGAAATTATTTTCTAATACCTTTATAAAAACAAATTGAGAGGGTTGGTTCTACAATGACCAGTGATGCCAAGTTTACAGTTTAAGATAATGCTATGGGATATTGCTAAGGAGAAATAGGCTCAGTTTTGGGTGTTTTTGCTGTCAGCCTATCTGTAATGCTGATTAGGAACAAATGGCTGATTTCATCATATTAAGTCTAAGTTTCACACTAGAAGAAAAAGTAACACCTCTGCCAGCTGTTTCACAAACAGCTTACTTGCTATATATAAGCAAAGAGTGAGAGGAGATGTCATCCTTATTTTTATATATGATTTTACTAATGTTATTTCTGCATCTATAGTTAGCAAAATATGTAGAATATATATAATCTATTTACCAACACTTGTATATATGTGTATATGTTTGTACATATGTATGCATTATGGACTGCATGCTGTGTCTCCCCCAAAAGGAATATCTTGAAGTTCTAAATCTCCAACATAGTGGTCTTTGGAGATTAGGCCTTTGATGGGTGCTTAGGTTTAGATGAAGTCATAGGGTAGGACTCTAATGATGGAATTTGTGCTCTGCAAGAAGAGACACCAGAGAGCTTGCTCATTTTTTTTTTTTTTTTTTTTTACCATATCAGACACAGTAATAACGTGACCCTTCATAGGCCAGCAAGAGAGCTTTCATCAGAATCCAACTGTGTTGGCATCCTGATCTTAGACTTCTAGTCTTCATTATTGGGAGACATAAATTTCTATTGTTTGATCCATTGAGTCTTTGGATCAATGAAGCCTAAACTAACTAAGACAGATTTTGATGCTGAGAAGTGGGATGCTACTGAAATGAATACCTAATCATGTGAAAGAGGCTTTGGAAATATGTAATGGGTAGAGGCCAAAATAATTTTGAGGTGGTAGAAATATGGACATTATGTGAATTCCCCATGCCCATGTATTAAACTTTGATTTTCTCCTGCTAACCTATCTCTGACAGCCTTTCTTCATTCTGCCTCACCTTTTCTGTTCCCTTTAATTCAAACTGACAATATTTCTGCTTGTATAATGCTATCTCTATTGTTGGTTTATTAAATTCATAAGTTAAACCCATGATCTCTTTATCAAAATGTTTTCAACTACACCCTTAGTATTCTCTTCAAAATAAGATTCCTCATTTCTTTTGCTATATGGAGAAGCTGATAATTTTCCAAATCATAAAGCCCTGGTTCATTTGTGCTTAAGTTTATTTCTTCAAATTATCTCTCTTTTTCTATAAGTGTTTGGGAGGAACCAAGTCATACTTTCTTGCCCCCCCATTTTTTATTTATCTTTATTGTTGAAAGTATTACAGATGTTCCTCCTTTCTCCTGCAATGACCCCCCCCACCCCCGCACCTGCCCCAAAACTCTTTTAGAAATCTCCTGAGCTAAATATCCTATTTCATTGCTCACTAGTTCTACCTCCCACAAAACACTAGAATAAATGTTAGTGGAGTTCTTTGCCACTTTATAACAAGGATCACCTTTCCTCCAGTTTTCAGTAACATGCTGCTCCTCATTTGCATCTGAGGCAGCATTGCATATACAAGACATTTTTTTGACAGAGGAGAAAGGTGGGAATGGGTATTAGATTTCAGAGGTGAGAATGGGAGATTTACAAGTAGTTGAGGAAGAGCAGAACACACGTGGCAGGAAAATGCCCCTTGGTGAAACAACAGAACACAGGGGGTAGCTAGCTAACAGGAACCTGCCTGAAGCAGTCTTGTTCAGCACATTTAATTACGCTGAGGTGCTTCCTGAACTCTCCTTTCTGAAGCAGGTTCCTCTGTGTGAATCTCTTGGGCAGGAGGTGGGGGAAAAGTCAAAGTTTCTTTCTGAGTCTTTTGTTTTTTAAAATAAATATCCCAATAAGCAGCTTCAGCAGCTTTGGTCCCATTACTAGTTTGCTATCAAATAATTTGGCCTGCATGCTACTATTAATATTATTAAATCCTGCCTTCAGATGGAGCCCTTAGTGATAAGTTTACATTTCTTTTGCTCTATTTTCTGTTAGTTTTATGAGGAATCTCAAAATTTTGGTGACCTAATGTCATACTTTTTATTCTTGTCCAATGAGAGTATTATCGATCCCTAAGAGACTTGGGGCTTAAGAAAGATTTTCACACCTTGGCCAGCCCTTCATTATTTTCAAGAAGTTTTCTTTTTAACTGAAATGATTGGGATTGAGATGAATAAGTCTGTAAATATAATAATTTTGGAACCACTGTGCTGTATAAATGTCACATTATTCTAGCATTTAAAAGAAAATTTCTTTCAGCAGGAAGAGTTTTTGAGATGAAATCACAAGTACAGAAGAAAAGCAGCTCACAATGGGACAGAAAATTAAGTATGGAATTTGGCACCCATATCTCAGTTGGACTCCAGCACCTGTAATATACTAACTATGTAACTTTGAATGAGATGCCTGCTTTTCCTGACTTTAATTTTGTGATCTTAAACTGCGAATAATAATGCCATTCCTCTGAGTCATTAAGGAGATAAATATACTTTACTAGAGGCCCGGGGCATGAATTCATTCACCAGTGGGGTCCCTCAGCCTGGCCTGCAGGATTGGGCTGAAACTGGCTCTCCCACATCCCCCGAGTGGTCCTGAATTTGAGAAGGTGCAGGCCAGGCCAAGGGACCCCACTGGTGCACAATCAGGGCTGGGGAGGAACGTGGAGGCTGGCCGGGAAGGGACTGCGGGAGGGTTCCAGGGCATGTCTGGCCCATCTTGCTCAGTCCCAATCAGTTGGACCCCAGCAGCAAGCTAATCTACCTGTGTGTCAGAGCGTCTGCCCTCTGGTGGTCAGTGCACATCTTAGCGACTGGTCTACCAGTCGACTGTCTGCCCCCTGGTGGTCAGGGCACATGATAGTGAGAGGTTGAGCGGCCTTAGCATTTCATTAGCATATTATGCTTTGATTGGTTGAATGGCTGACTGGACACTTAGCATATTAGGCTTTTATTATATAGGACTAGAGGCTTGATGCACAAAATTCGTGCAAGAGTAGGCCTTCGCAGCCCCAGCTGCCTCGGCCCTCACAGCCCTGGCTGCCTCATGGCCCTGATTGCCTTGCGGCCTCACCCCCCACCCACTGGTCATTCCAGAAGGTTGTTCCACCATTCGGTCCAGTTAGCCCAGTGGTTGGCAAACTGCAGCTCGCGAGCCACATGCGACTCGCAAGCCGCGTTTTGCTGCTCTGTTGACTAATGAGTTTGCCCACCACTGGGATAGGGGCTTAATCACAAGGAACAACAACAGCCTGTAATTATTGGAATCGAGAGTCTAGGTCAGTGGTCGGAAAACTCATTAGTCAACAGAGCGGCAAACTGCGGTTTGCCGACCACTGAGTTAGCATATTAGCTCTTTATTATATAGGATGTGAAGTGCCTAGATTGATTCCTGGCCATTAATTGGTCCTTAATAGAAATAGTGAAGTAGTTATTATTATTACTAGTGGCCAGTGCATGAAATTCGTGCACGGGGGGGTGTTCCTCAGCCCGGCCTGCACCCTCTCCAATATGGGACCCCTCAAAGGATATCCTATTGCTGGTTTACAGGGATTGGGCCTAAACCAGCAGTTGGATATCCCTCTCACAATCTGGGGCTAGTGGCTCCAGCTGCTCAACTGCTTGCCTGCCTGCCTGATTACCCCTAGCCACTCTGCCTGCCGGCCTGCTCACCCCCAACTGCCCCCCTGCTGGCCTGCTCACTCCAAACTGCCCGCCCCCACTGTCCTGATCACCTCAAACTGACCCCCACTGACAGCCTGCTAACCCCCAACTGGCCCCCCTGCTGGTCTGCTTACCCCCAACGGCCCTGCCCCCCACCAGCCTGATCACCCACAACTGCCATCCCATCCTTGCCTGATCAACCCCCGGCGACCCAAGGTCCCAGCTCCTCCTTTTTTTCTTTTTCTTTTTTTTTTTTTTTTTTTCAGCACCTCCTTGAGTGGAGGCCAGGGCCGGCTAGAAGCAAGTATCTAGGATTTATTTATCGTCTATAATTGAAACTTTGTAGCCTTGAGTGGAGGCCAGGGCTGGCCAGGAAGCTTGGCTTCCTCCATCACTAGGGGCAACCCAAGCCTCCTGCTTGCTCCAGCTCTGTGGCCGCCGCCATTTTTGTTGAGATTTATTTATCTTCTACAATTGAAACTTTGTAGCCTTGAGCAGAGGCCAGGGCCAGCCAGGGCACACAGGAAGCTTGGCTTCCTCCATCGTCAGGACAACCCAAGCCTCCTGCTTGCTCCAGCTCCGCTGGCCGCCATCTTGGTTGGGCTAATTTGCATACTTGTTCCTGATTGGCTGGTGGGCGTGGCTTGGTGTAGCAGAATGATGGTTAATTTACATGTTTCTCTTTTATTAGTGTAGATTACTTCTGTTACTACTTTCATCATTGTTTTCCTTTCAATCTATAGCTGTTGCAAAATATGGACTAATTCTTATATCTACTGTTCATGTTCTTTGATTGTCATTAATTGCATAGGGCTTTCTGTCATACATAATTGGGCTACTTTCTCAGCTCTTTCATGCTTTGATCATGCTTAGCCTCCCTTTATCCTTCATCTGGAGATGAAAGTAATAATAATATTTGCATTCTAAGTCACTGTGAGGATTAAATACAATATGTACCTATGTACATATGTATAAAGCACTGAGAATAGTGTCTTCAAAGTAAAGGATTAAAATTTATTGTAATAATAGTTATAAGTAATTATTATAATTATTAATTATAATAAAACTTTATTTGTATTAGTAATTCTTAATATTATTAATTTTATGATAAATAAATAAAAACACAAGAATGCCTGACAAACCCTTTTAAAATACTACTTAAAACTTCTCCTGGTTTGTCCTATAGTCATTCATATCACAAGATTCTTGCTTATACCCAAACCCAAAATTATTTTCTTTGTTTACTTTATAAAGGAGAGATGTTACAGAGAGGAAATCAAGCAAATAATAGTAGAAAAAGACTTAAAATGCACATCCTTAAACACATTTTAAAAGGAGCTACTAAATAACCCATTGTCCCCAAAGAAAAGAAAAGCAAACAGATAAGATCACAACCTACACCATGAAAAAAATCCCAAAGTGCAAAGGTAGTTATATAAAGAGCTAGAGAACAATGTAAGTTCTATAAATACATACACAATTTCATCATCGGCTGTTTCACTGTTATATGTACTGCCTTTCAGATTGTTCTCACACATCTGTTTCAGACAAAGCCATGGGGCCTCTTAAATTACAGCTCTTAAAAACATACACTTTGGGTTGCAAATTTTAAAGTATTTAAATTTCATTTAAATATGTTTAAAAATGGTTCTATGTCCCTGGATTTGAAGGAGATAACATATAACCAAACCACTATTAAACATTTAAGGACTTTACTGATTACTAATTAAACCTGGAGACATATGTTGGAAAAAATTAAAATTCCAGGTTCACTGAAACCATGTTTTGTTAAAAAAAAAAAAAAAAAAAAAAAAAAAAAAAAAAAAAGTGGTCTAGCAGTCAGGGATTTTTATTTTGGTTTATCTGCAACATGTCCACTTTTCTCAAAACTCTGTATTTATGAATTTGTCCAAGATGTCCTATGATTTCATTTCTAAGACTAGATTATGTAGGTATTGGCTGACCATCGTGTCCCAGATTATCAGATACTGAAAGCTATTCCTTTATATTTTAAGAGAATACTCCAGTCATAATACTTACATATAGCAAATCTGCTTTAGAGTTTTCTTCACACAATCCTACCTCAAGTTTGGCATAATATTTTCAATTTTATATAAAGAAATTCTATTATTTTGTTTATAATTTATTTTATTTTAAATTACTTTTAAATTATTTAAGGGAGAAAATTGGTTCTGACTTTTGGTCAGAAACCTAGTTGATAGAATAAAATTACTTGGAGGTAGTTGGCTACATGTATTTACTTCAGTAATCTATGTAAAAGTGTCATTGATGAGGAGCCTGAGACATGAAGAATGACCTTAGTAGACTTATTTGCAAGGGAAATCTTTATTGATTGCATAGATCACCATGAGGAAATCAAGTATACCTACACAATCGTACATTTTTCCATTTTTCAGCAAGAAGAATACACTGACTGCTTTTCTCATCAAGCAATGGCAAGAAAACAGAGATGGGATATGGGAGATAGCTACTAGAAGCAGAAAACCAGTCTTATATCCCTTGTCAACTGTGAATGGGGAATGACTCCAGAGATAAATACAAATGCCAAAGCTGAAAATTAATGTCTTCTTTCTATTAAATGCATTGTTATAAGCTATTAAAACCTTAAATTGGTCAGAAATAGATGGAATAAGACAGAGGGTTCAGTCAAAGAAGTCAGAGCTTCAGGGAATATTATAAGAAAATGTCTGATGATCTTAGAGAATAGTAATAAGACACAGGTTTTATTTACTTGAAGTCCTTTTTTTCAGCTATCTAATTGTGATTTTGTTCTTAAAATAGCAGCATATTTTTTTTAATATATTTTATTGATATTTCACAGAGAGGAAGGAAGAGGGATAGAGAGCTAGAAACATCAATGAGAGAGAAACATCGATCAGCTGCCTCCTGCACACCTCCCACTGAGGATGTGCCCGCAACCAAGGTACATGCCCTTGACTGGAATCGAACCCGGGACCTTTCAGTCCGCAGGCCGACGCTCTATCCACTGAGCCAAACCGGTTTTGGCAGCAGCATATTTTTAATTAATGCATTGTAATCAGTATATAAGAAACTGAATTGTGTGCTAGATTGGGCTGCCTCTGATATTTACATTTAGTCAAAGAATTTAGATTCAGCTTTTTCAAAGCTGACATCTAATTATTTGGTGGCAAAACCCTGAATTTTAAGCATGTGTCTAACAAAAGATTTGCTTCCAAAATGCAACGTACTGAGATAGGTAGGTAACTTTTGAGCAGAGAACACTAGCATCTACTTTAATTATCCACTATAACCTATTACAATGTCCACAGTGGGCTATTTAAAAAAAAATAAGTCCAAAATGTTTCCTTAAATAAAATACTGTGTCTATAGAAAACAAAGGGACTGATTCAAAGTACTTCTATGTTGGGAATATTGCTACTGGTACAGTGGAGCATGCTATTCTTTATTGCATTGGAGTAGTGGTAGCATGAACATGAATACTTCCAGGCACAGGTGAGAGATCTGGGAAAGTGAGCTCTATGATTATCACAAAATAATATCTTTTGGCTCTAAGTTATGACTTGGTTTCTCATCCTTACCAAATTTATTATGTGAATGTTAGGGCATTGACAAGAAAATAATGGTACCCTGAGAATTGCAATGAATATGAGTGATTATAGATTCAGATGAATCTGAGTGTCTTGACATCCCTATAAATCCCTTATGTCTTTCTCACCAGCAGATACTGTTCCTCCTGTTTCTGAGGAAGTAGCTTCTCATAGCATGAGGGTACTGTAATGATCTTCCATTGTAAGGGAATGTTCATTTAAAAATAAAATTCACATTTATCCTTCATGTCCTCCAGATCCAATTGAGTCAAATATAACCTGACCAGGAGACATGGGGGAGTCAACTTAGTGAAAAAAACCTGCTAAATTTGGTTAGTTTACATCAGCAGAAATTTAACATATGCACAGAAGTAGAATATAAATGTATTTCCAGGGTGGAAAAAATTAAGATTGAAATTGTCAAATAAACCCTTATAGGTATTTTTATGGATTCCATATGTTAGATTAAGCAATTGGGAAAGGCCCTTACAATTTGCTCACATAGTTGACTAAGATGGTCAATAATGATCAGCATTAAAAGAAGCTGAGATGTGCAATTTCCTTGCTATAATGTAAAGAAATACAGCTAAAGGCTTAGAGAAACAGGAATGTTAGAGAAGAAATCTAATGTATATTTGTGACTGACTCACCCATATCCTGAGAAGCCTCAAAGGACACTTTTCACAGAATCTTGGAGCAAAATTTTGTGAGGGGAACACTGTCATCCTTGGAGAGCTCTGCAGACATCCTCTGTAGTAGGGGATGATGGCAGGTCCTCCTAGGGAAATATCCTGCTAGGCAGTCATGTGTGTGTATTGTCAGTCCTCCTCCTTTCCTTCTTCAAAGGGGCTGGAGCCCTTAACTTGAGTAACTGCGCTTTCAGAAAAAGCAGCAGGAATGTTTGGGGTGACCCTCCCTGAATCTGAGCTGGAACTACACTGGAGGAAGACTATCAGTCAAAGAGAGAACTTAGCAGGGTTGGGTAATAAACAGGCTTCTAGCCTGACTCTTTCTCTTGATGTATCCAGCAGGTTCACAAATTATGAAGTTAATATCCCATATCCCATTTTTAAATCTATAGTTAGGAAAGACAATACTTGACAAGTGGCATAATCCCCTCATTGGTATCCAGACCCATCTCCTTTTCTAAAACTGCCTGAAAATGTATCTATGTTCATAATCACTTTTCTCCCTCTTTTCAAAAAAAGAGAGACCCTTCACAAATATTAAATATTATGATTGAGCTCTTTGCTGGGTTATAACATTTCAGGGCAATCAAAAAGTTGTAAGTATTGGTTTGGGGAGAAGTCTTCCTAATCCTATAGGCCTTCCTGTCTTTTCCCATCTTATACATAATTTTATGGGGATGAAGCTGAGCTCATGATAAATATTCTGATTTTGGAACAACAAAAGCAGTATAGTAATTTTTCTAAACATAATTAGAGTGTTCTCATGAAATGCATTTTTCAATCTTTTCATACCAACAAACAGCTTTTTATGTGATTTCTTTCAAATTGGGTGTGCATGAATCAATGAATAGTTAAAACACAGTTAAAAAAGCTGAGCTAAAAAATATTCCAGTCCACCCTAATTTTATGTGATATTGATTATGTATTATTTCTTTAAAAATATGTAATGTTGTATTTAAATTTTTAAATATGCATGAGAACATGCATAGATTTTTAGAATTTCAATAACTAGTCTGCAAGCAAAACTTTTCCTAATTCAGAGCATATCATGGAATATCATTAGACAGAAGGTTGAAATGTGAACAGGAATGGGCAGCAAGTATTGAAAATTCATTCACCAATTTGATCATTGCTCATTCAGTTATGTTAGCACATCACTGGCATGCATATCAAATGGCAATGATGTGTTAAAATCTTAAGTTCCTTTTTTATTTAGCCTTTTCACCTCCACCTAACTAAATGAGATGATTTGGAATGCATGGAAGGACTGGGAATAGGGAATGTGAAGAAGGAGGAAAGGGCAAGAGTGAAGGAGCTGGCAGTGAGCAGTTTTTCTCCATGTCAGCTTTAATGCAGAAGTAATTCACTAAATGACAGAGTGCTCAGTAGCTGTTTGTAGACAGGACACTTTTATAGCTTCCTCCAAAGCTTGAAGAAAGAACAATGGTTAGTTAGAGCAGTGATCGGCAAACTGTGGCTCACGAGCTACATGCGGCTCTTTGGCCCCTTAAGTGTGGTTCTTCCACAAAATACCATAGCCTGGGCTAGTCTATTTTGAAGAAGTGGCATTAGAAGAAGTTTAAGTTTAAAAAATTTGGCTCTCAAAAGAAATTTCAATCGTTGTACTGTTGATATTTGGCTCTGTTGGCTAATGAGTTTGCCGACCACTGAGTTAGAGGATTATGAGATGTGGTATCCATTCAAGTTTTTCTCTGACATAAGCTGAGTTTAAGTCAAAAGGGCATAAATAGAAGATGGACAGGCTTTTTTTTTTTTTAAATATATTTTATTGATATTTTACAGAGAGGAAGGGAGAGGGATAGAGATCTAGAAACATCGATGAGAGAGAAACATCAATCAGCTGCCTCCTGCACACCTCCCACTGGGGATGTGCCCGCAACCAAGGTATATGCCCTTGACCGGAATCGAATCCGGGACCCTTCAGTCCGCAGGCCGACGCTCTATCCACTGAGCCAAACCGGTTTCGGCCAGGCTTTCTTAATATATCATCAATTGAAGCTGGAATAAATAATTTTAAGGATCAACATTACGAGACTGACTACTTTAGTCATATGTATCCCCAGGATGGGAGTGTGGAATGCAAAGGAACATGAATACATCAAGAAAAGGGTAATTTTATTAGTAGATGGGAGAGTGATGCTGTGAGAAAATAGAGATCTATAAGGATGCATTTCTTATATATGAACCCACAAAAAACATGTCCACCTAGAAAATGTCTAAGATACACAATCTCAGGACTCTGACCCAACATGGCATTTGTAATCATCATTCCAGACTTGAGTTTCTGTAGTGAGCACAGCCTCACTACCATGATAGCAAATCCAATCACATCACTTTAAAGTCTTCCATGAGTTTCATCATTTTTAGGAAACAAACACACTTCCTTCATGCAGCTTATAGAGCCCTATGTCGTTTTGCCCCCAACTTATTTTCTAGCATCACCTGTTACTTCTCTCTCTGTGTCTGTACTTTCTAGTAGAGTTCCTCAAAAAGTCCATCCTCTTTCTCACCATAGGACATCACATTGTCTTGTCTGTTGAAAATCCAGCAATTCTTCACATTTTTCAATTTGTGTTTACACATCACTCTCCTACCCTTAACCAGTCACTACTACACACTCCATAGTTTTTGTTTGTTTGTTTTTTCCCCATTTGCAGTTAGTTGCTCTGTCTGGATCTTCCCTGATAGAGCCCTGTGGAGGAACTGTCGCAATCTTGGCCATATCTCCAGCAAGGAGGACAGTTTCAGCAGCACAGTGGAGATTAAATAAATACCTAGACCAGCCTTGGGCAAACTACGGCCCGTGGGCCGGATCCGGCTGTTCTATCCGGTTCTCTTGCTCTCCCCTTCGCTCCTTTACTTTGAATTTATATTAGTTCACACAAACACTCCATCCATGCTTTTGTTCTGGCCCTCCGGTCCAGTTTAAGAACCCATTGTGGCCCTTGAGTCAAAAAGTTTGCCCACCCCTGACCTAGACAAAGAATAACTTAAAGTGAAAGTTATGAAAAAGGACAATTCTACTGGCAATTTTATATTTGGGATTTCTGCCCCTGGTTTTATTGAGGTATAATTGAACTACAATAAATTTCATTTATTTACCAATGACATAAAATTTCATATATTATTGCCAATCTATCCATACCTTTAATAGAAAGTAGAATCCAAAATTGACCCCCCCATTCTAGCTCTGCTGAGATAATTCTCATAAACTCTGTTATCCACATTGGCTTAGCTTTTTTCATGTGAATATTTATAAAGTGTCCAAATCTTGGGTTAGATAAAGTTTTATGGAATGAGGCTCATTTCATCTGCAATATCTTTTTTTGGTAAATTTATGCCTACAAGTAGGGAATTAAAACTGTCATACAATGTGAAGAAAAGGAGAAGTAAAAGTATAAAGTTTAGGAATGATATCACAGTTAAATTATTATCAGTTTAAAATAGGGTGTTATATAATTGTAAGGTATCCTATCTAATAAAAGAGTTATATGCAAATTAACCATCACTCTGCTATACCCACAAGCCATGCCCACTAGCCAATCAGGAGCGAGTATGTATATTAACCCCAACCAAGATGGCTGCGGCCACGGAGAGAGCAGGAGAGAGGCTTGGGTTTCCCCAGCGATGGAGGAAGCCAAGCTTTCCACACACCTCCACTTAAGGCTACAAAGTTTCAATTATAGAAGATAAATAAATCCCAACAGAAATGGCTGCCCCCACGGAGGGAGCAGAAGGTTGGCTCCACTCCAGGCTACAAAGTTTCAATTGTAGAAGATAAATAAACCCCAGATACCAGGGCCTCCGCTTGGGTTGCCAGGGGTGTGTGGCCGGCCTGCAAACCACCACAGGCCCCTCGCCCAGGCCGCCCCATGCCCCAAGGGAACCCCCAGCCTGATCCGGGACACCCTTCAGGGCAAACCAGCTGGCCCCTACCTGTGCACCAGGCCTCTATCCTATCTAATAAAAGAGTAATATGCAGATTGACCATCACTCCAACACACAAGATGGCTGCCCCCATGTGGTCAAAGATCCTGCCCTCATGTGGACACAAGATGGCTACTACAAGATGGCCAGCAGGGGAGGGCAGTTGGGAGGGACCAGGCCTGCAAGGGAGGGCAGTTGTGGGTGATCAGGCCAGCAGGAGAGGGCAGGTGGGAGGGACCAGGCCTGCAAGGGAGGGCAGTTGGGGGTGATCAAGCCTGCAGGGGAGGGCAGTTAGGGGTGACCAGGCCGGCAGAGGAGGGAAGTTGGGGGCAAACAGGCTGGCAGGGGAGCAGTTAGACACCAATCAGGCTGGTAGGGGAGTGGTTAGGCATCAATCAGGCTGGCAGGGGAGTGGTTAGGGAGTGATCAGGCTGGCAGGCAGAAGCGGTTAGGGGCAATCAGGAAGGCAGGCAGATGAGCAGTTGGGAGCCAGCAGTCCTGGATTGTGAGAGAGATCCCAGATTGGAGAGGGTGCAGGCTGGGCTGAAGGACACCCCCTACCTTGTGCACGAATTTCGTGCACCAGGCCTCTAGTTTCATATAAGCCTCATAGTAAGCAAAAAGGAAAAACCTTTAGTAATTACACCATGATTAAGTGGGATTTATGCCTGGGATGCAAGGATGGTTCAACATACACAAATGAATAAATGTGATACATCCCATTAGTAGAATGAAAGAAATCTTATGACCATCTTAACAGATTCAGAAAAGCATTTGACAAAATTCAACATCTGCTTCTAATTAAAAAAAAAAATCTTAACAAATTAGGTATAGAAGGAATGTACTTCAGTATAATAAAGGCCATACATGATAAGTCCACAGTTAACATTATACTCAATGAAGAAAATTTGTAAGGTTTTCTTCTAGGGCTCAGGAACAAGACATGGGTGCTCATATGTACCACTGCCATTGAACATTACTGCAAGTCCTAGCAACAGAAATCAGGAAAGGAAAAGAAATAAAAGACATCAGGATCAGAAGGTAATAAGTAAAATTGTCTCTATTTGCAGATAACATGACTTCATACATAAATAATCCTAAAGATTGTCCCAAAAAAACAAACCCACATTGTTATATTTAATCAACAAATTAAATTAAGTTGTAGGAAACAAACTTAATATACAAAAATCAGTAGCATTTCTATATAGTATCAACAAATTGTCTGAAAAAGAAATAAAGAAAATAGTCCCATTTATAATAGCTTGGGAAATAATCAACTATTTAAGATTAACTTTAACCAAGTAGGTGGCAGATCTGTACACTGAAAATTATAAGATATTGATGAAAGAAATCAAAGATACAAATAAATAGATCCTGTGTTCATGGATTAGAAAAATTAATATTGTTTAAATGCCTATCCTACACAAAGCCATCTATAGATTCAATGCAATCTATGTGAAGAATCCAGTGGCATTATTTTTTTAAAGAAATAGAAAAAGGCAATTCTAAGATTTATATAGAGCTAAAATACCTTGAAAAGCCAACACATTCTGAGTAAGAAGAACAAAGCTGGAGACATCACACTTCCTGATTTCAATCTATATCATAAAGCTATAGTAGTTGAACAGTATGGTGCTGGCATAAAACAGGCATATAAATCAATGAAAAATAATTGAGAGCCCAGAAATAAACCCATGCATATATGGTCAATCCATATTTAACAAGGGAGTGGGAGAATTGGGTGAAAGAGTTTCAAAGGTACAGACTTCCACTTAAAAAATCAATAAGTACTGGGGTTGTAATATTATAACATGATGATGATTATATTTACCATTGTTATCTGGATAATGTTATCAGAAAATTCCCAGCAGTTTTCCTAAGTGCTTATACCATTTTACATTCATACCAGCAAAGTATAAGAATTATAGTTTCTCTACATTGCTAAAACTTGATATTAAGTGTGTGTGTATGTGTGTGTTTTTTCAATTTTAACCATTTTTACAGGTGTGTGGTGGTATTACAGTGTGATTTCATTTTCCTTTCCCTATTAATAAGGTTTAACACTTTAACAATAATTCTTGTTCAAATGTGTTAAAATATTTTGCCATTAAAAGTTTTTAATAAATTGATCTGTATAATGTTTTTATGTAAACAAATATGGTTTCTTTGTATTATGCATATTTTTCCCAGTGTTTGACTGGCTTTTTTTTTCTTAATGTCTACCCATATAATTTTGAGAGCTTCATAATATTACATTTTATATATGTACCATAATTTACTTAGTCAAATTGTTTCCAATGTTTGTTCTTTTAAATAATACTGTAACTAACATCCTTGAAATTATTTTATACATACTTTGTTTTTTAAAATATGTTTTTATTGATTTCAGAGAGGAAGGGAGAGGGATAGAGAGATAGAAACATCAATGATGAGAGAATCATTGATTGGCTGTCTCCTGCTTGCCCTACACTGGGGATCAAGCTGCAACCCAGGTGTATACCCTGACCAGGAATCCAACTGTGACCTCCTGGTTCATAGGTTAATGCTCAACCACTGAGCCATGCCAGCTGGGCTATACATATTTTCCTAGGATGCAATTCAGTTGAGATTAAATTTCTGATTCAGAAACTGTATATATATATCTATGTATATGTTTATATATGTAAATTATAAATATATATGTATATAAAGTATATTATATATATAAACAATTCCTCCTCCCCTTATTTCAGGTCCTACATAAACACATATTAAGTAACTCAAACTAGGTTTTTGGGGCCCTGGATTTTAATTTTACATTTGCACTAATGATTATTTTTCAGATACAAACTATAATTTCCCCCTATTCTCTTATACCTGAGTCATATTTGTTACCTATTAAAAAAGATCTAAATGTAATGTGGACAAAAAAGGAATAAATATTTTTTAAGAACCTACTATGTGAGAGGCACAGAACTTTTCTCTGGGTATAAATGATCTTATTTGATGCACAGATCAAACCAATGAGTTACGTTCTCATTTAATTTTTACATAACTAAAGGAGCTGAGCATTGAAACATCCAACTGCAACCAATTAGCAAACAATAAAGGCAGTATTCAAATCAGGTGGCCTGCCTCCAAATGTCAGTACTTTTCTCCATTCAACTGGCAGCTTTCCTAATAAAATTCCCCAAAAAACATGTAACAAAACCAATATAAAAACATAATTTAACTCCCACTTTTCTGTTCCACATGTCAGAAGTTTGGGAAGCACCACTCCATTGAACTAGTATGCTACGTGAAATAAGTCAAAGAAAGACAAATACCATATCATTTAACTTGTATGTGGAATCTAAAGAACAAAACAAATTAACAAACAAAGCAGAAACTGACTCATAGATACAGAGAACAGACTGATGGTTGCCAGAGGGGAGGAGGTTTGGGGGACTCGGTAAACAACGTGTAGGAATTGAGAAGTACAAATTGGTAGTTACAAAACAGTTACAGGGATGTAAAGTACAGCACAGGGAATGTAGTCAATAATATTGTAATAACTATGTATGGGTGGCAGGTGGGTACTGGAAATATTGGGGACCACATTGTAAAGTATATAATTGTCTAATACACCTGAAACTAATACAAAATAATATTAAATGCAAACTGTAACTGAAAAAAAAATTAAGCTGAACAAATTGAAAACTCAACAACCCTTTTTGAATTCACAAGAGAAGTGGGACCCAGAGCAGACTGGGGAGACAGAGAGGTGAACACTGGTCCTCAGGGCTCGGCTAGAGCAGAGACACAGGAGAAGAAGCGAAAGCAGGACAGGAACTGCAACTGAAGTGTTAAAACTCAAGAGGGACCTTGTCATAGAAGGACACCCAGAATATTGACAGACTTACCTTCAGGAGGTCAACCAGATTCCCATCTGAGGTAAACATCAGAGAAAAGTCCCCCCAGGCTCTGGCCCAGAAGGTGAAAATGAACCACTTAGAAATATGCCATAGCAGGCTTCTCTTCTGCCCTCAGGTGAAACTAATTAACCTGAGCTTAACCTGCTGGGCTATCAGCAGACAGAACTGACACCTGGAGAAGGGAAATTCTCAGCTCCAGCCCATTGTAGCCATCCTGTTCTACCTCAGTGGGGTTAAAAAAAAAAAAAAAAAAAAAAAAGAGGAATACTTAATTTACTGTCCAGAGGCACAAGATCACTAAAAGATTAGGACCTGACCATAGGACTATAGAAGACATCCCCTCCCCCACACCTCAGCACCATATTACTAAAGACCTATTCACAGTACCTTCTTTTAATCCCTATATCATCTACAAAAACATACAGCTAGCCCTGGCCGATGTGGCACAGTGGTTGAATGTCAACCTATGAACCAGGAGGTAATAATTCGATTCCCAGTCAGGGCACATGCCCGGATTTCAGGCTCCATCCTGTGTGGGGACTAGGAGAAAATATTTGCAAAGGGCACATCTCAAAAAGCACTGTTACACAAAATGTACAAAGAACTCTTAAAACTCCAACAATAAAAAAAAAACCCTATTAAAAATGGGCCTAAGACCTTAACACCTCACCAAAGAAGATACACACATGGCAAATAGTCATATTAAAATAAATTCCACATCATATGTCATGAGAGAAATGCAAATTAAAACTGTAAGATACCATTACACTCCTATTAGGAGGACCAAAGGATATGGTCCTGGGAAGGATATGGAGTAACAGGAACTCTCATTCATTGCTGGTGGAAATGTGAAATAATACAGCCTATTTGGAAGACAGTTTAGTGATATCTCATAAAATTAAACATATTCTTGCTACAATCCAGCAATTGTGCTTCTTGGTATTTACCCAAAGGAGTTGAAAACTATGTTCGTACAAACCCTAACACATGTTTATAGCAGCTTTATTCATAATGGCCAAAATTTAAAAACAAACAAGATGTATTTCAGTAAGTGAATATATAAATAAGTTTTGGCATATCTAGACAATGGATATGAGCTATCATGTCATAGAAAAACTTTAAATGCATATCACTAAGTGAAAGAAGCCAATTTGAAAAGGCTATATATTGTGTGGGTTTTAACTAGATGACATTCTATAAAAGGCAATCTTATGGAGGCAATAAAAAGATTAATGGTTTCCATGGGTTTGGGTAGTCAGAGAGATAAATAAGCAGAACGCACAAGAATTTTAGGACAGTAAAAATACTCTGTATGACATAATGATGGATATCTATCATTATACATTTGTCCAAACCCATAGAATGTAAAACATAAAGTTGAATCTACTGTAAACTATGAACTTTGGGTGATTATGATGTGTCAGTGTAAGTTCATCTTTAGTAAAAATGTACCATGGTGAATGATGTTGATAACAGAGGAGGTTATACATGCGTGGGTCTACTCTAGGAGATATAGGCTAAACTCTGTACCTCTCTTTTAAACCTGTAGATAACCTAAAACTGCTCTAAAACACTTAAGTCTTTATAAAAACACACACACAATTTGCATTAGTCCCCACAAACAGGAGTATAAAATAGCTTTCTCAATAAAAAGAGAAGTTACAAAATGATGAAAAAATGTCTGACTTTTCACATCAGGTACACTGTCTTTTATCTGATCATTATGTTCCTCTTTTAACCCCATATTAATTTAGTAAAATAAAATACATCAAGCCACACTCAAAATCTCCTGAATAAAATGCAACTTCTACAAAAGCAATAATCAGGGATAAAATAGATAAGGGGAAAACTTTCTTCTTGGCCAATACATCAGAAACAACATACATTGGAGCCACGTTTGATTTTACTGGATTTTGGGCCTGCTGATATACAAATTTACTCTAATAAGCTCCTGAATTTGAATTAATAAAGGCAGAAATGGCAATAGAATTGGCACATCTGATATCTGGGAAATGCTAGTCACTGAAGGGAGTGAAGCCACTTTCAAAAGATGTGGAGGGTAACAACCACTTGACAATGACAGTTGGATTTTTATATTTTTGTTAGGAGGTATCCCAGAGTACATGTGTGCAGTGGTAGTTATGGGGATTTTTCGTTGCCAAGATTTCAAACATTGAACCTTGGGGTTCGGTCCAGTTAGGTAAAGAAGTGGAGAGGAAGAGAGATGGTTTGGAGGCAAAAGAATAAAAATTGACTAATGCCATTTTCAGATATGTACACTAATAATTATGAAAATCAAAGTCATAATCACAGTGAGATGGTACTTCACACCACTTAGGGTGGCTGCTATGAAGAAAATCAGAAAAAAGTAACTGTTGTTAAGGATATGGAAAAATGGGACCCCCTCTGCACTGTTGGTGGGAATACAAAATGGTGCAGTCACCATATAAAATAGCATGGCAGTTCTTTAACAAGTTAAAAGTGGGATTACTATATGCTGCAGCAAATCCACGTCTGGGTATATATCAAAAGGAATTGAAATCAGAATCTCATGTTCATAGCACTATTCACACTTCGCTGACTTACAGCAAATAGCAATTTTGCCCTAACATTAAAGAGGTATCATGGGTTACCTTTGATTCTTCATTGTAGGACCCATTATAGGAAGAAGGAGCAGCCATGATCTAAGATATTATTTGTCTCCAAGAAAGGAAAAGAAAAAATGGAGGAAGAAACTACATGATGCTTTTTTTTTTTTAATCCTCACCTGAGGATATTTTTTTATTGATTTTTAGACTGAATGGGAGGGAGAGAGACACACAGAGAGAAACATCGATGTGAAAGACACAATTGATTGCCTCCACACACACCTCACCAGGGCCAGGGGTCAAGCATGCAACCGAGGTGCATGCCCTTGACCAGAATCAAACCCAGGACCCTTCAATCCATGGGATGACACTCTATCCTCTGAGCCAAATGGGCTAGGGCTACATGATGCTCCTTAAATCTTCTGCTCAGAAGTGGCATCCGTCATTCCCACTCATGTTTAATTGGCCAAAGGAAGTCACATAGGACTAGTAGGAAAAGAGAGTGAATATTTTCACAACAATAAAACCTAATCTGGGTTAAGACCATAAACCCTGGAGGTAAACTGCCCAGCTTTAAATCTTATCTCTACCAGTTATCATCTAGGTGACCTAAGGTAAATTATTGAATATCTTTTTATATTTTTATATCAGTTTTCTCATTTGTAGATTAGGGTAGGTATATTATCTACTTCTTAGGGTTATTCTAAGAATTAATTGAGGTTATACATATAAAACATTTTGTAATGCCTCTGCCACATGGTATGTATGCTATATGTGTTTACAATTATTTCTAATAGTATCCACGTGAAGGCAATAGTTTTTGTTCAGACATTCATTCCTTAAATATTTGCTTAGTGCTTGCTAATGAGCAGATGGTTGTCCTTTGTTCTTTTGCCTAAAATATTTTTTCCCTCTCTCTTTAAAACAATTAAATGTTGTTGTTTTTTTTAACCAAGTAGGGTTTAGCCTTAATTACAGATATATGGCCTATTCATAAAAAGCAATGAAGAGAATGCTTGGTAGTGGAATCATATTGTTTCTCTTTAGAAAATTTCATAGATTTATTTCAGAGTTTTAATTAATTAATTGAATTAATTCAAGATTTTCCTAAGTTGACAATGGAAATATTCAGTCAATTGAATACTCTCTGAAAGCCTATTGTGTACAATGAACTAGAATGTAAAACGTGAAATACTATTGCCTTTGATGTTTTCATTGTCTAGTGAGGAAGGCAAATGCATAAAATGCAAAATATTCTGGGTGTGGGTGAGGAGGAGAGGAAGAAGAGGGGAGGAGGAGTAGCAAATTAGATGTGGAGAGCCCTGGCTGGTGTGCCTAAGTGGATGGAGCATTGGCCTGAGCATGGAAGGGTTGCAGGTTCGATTCCTGGTCAAGGGCATCTACTTGGGTTGCAGGTATGATCCCCAGCCCCAGTTGGGGCGCATGCAGTAGGTAACCAATAGATGTGTTTCTCTCACATTGATGTTTCTCTCTCTCTTTTTCTTCACTCCCTTCTATTCTCTCTAAAAATCAATGGAAAAATATTCTCAGATGAAGATTAACAATAAAAATAGATATGAATGATTCAAAATGAAATTTAATACCCAATTCACACTTGGGAAGACCATCTTTTATTCAGTGTAAGGAACTATCTGGTGCAGTGCAAACATAATTTTAAGGCTCCAGAGTTAGCAAAACTCATATGGATTTGTACACAATGAAGGAACAATTTTATTAGTAAAAGCTTTGTTTGCAGTAAAGGTAGACTTTGATGAACTCATTTCCTTTTTTAACAAAAATTATTTAATTTACCTTTATTGTTTTACCAATTTATTACTGCTGGGAGGGTTCTGAGTTTGTCTCATTTTTCCAGGCCTTGGATATTCCAATGCAAGGCATATTTACTTCTTTCCCTCCTTTGCACCTTGGAAATACCAAAGATGAAATGGGTTATAAGGTACCTATAAAAACTCGCGTTTCCCTACACTCTCTAGGGAAAAGAGCAAATCTGCCTCCTAATATCAAAATAAGACCAGGATTCCTTGATACCAAAATGTAGAGATCTGTCCATGAACTTAACATGTCCTAGATTTCCTGGTGAATACCATGTATAACCCCAAATCAGGACCAGCTACATAATTTGCAGGTCCCAGTGCAAATTGAAAATGGAGGCTCTCTTGATTATAAATTATTAAGAATTTCAAAATGGTGATGGCAGATCACTAAACCATTTGGGGGATTCTTCTAAGCACAGGGTCCTGTGCTTATGCACAGGTAACACCCCCATGAAACCTACCCTGTCCAATTTCTCTGCCTGAAGGTTGTATTTCTCAATTGTCCACATGGTTCTTAATACAATATCAACATCTTTCTTAGACAATGGAGGTGAATGGTAGAATTGCTCATGTTTTACCGTCATCCTTACAGCTGTGTCCAAACCACTATTTAAAACTTGGGCATATGGAGACATTGGGTATCTCTTTATCAAAATGCAAAGAAGGAAGCAAGTCTAATTTTCATAAGGGAGAGAATTAACTAGAAAGTGAAAGGTAAAGAATTTTGTTTACTTTATCTTATCTGGGCAAATCCTGAACTTCTTAACTCCAGAGATTAAAAAGCAACAATAGAAAATGGAGCTTCAGGAAAAAAAAGCAAACCCTAACTGAAAGAGTAAAGTTTTTTTGTTTTTTTTTACAGCTGTCCATTTTATCTTAACTCTCCAAGGTCTTCCCCCTCCGCCAGTGATGGGAACAAGACCCTTAAACCTGTCCCAGGAAACAGCCCCGAGCTAAGAGTAGACAGAGCAAATAGTGCTCTGACAGATAAGATATGAGATTACCGGATGGGACTGTTGACTGAAAACTTAGGCCCTGTCATTAAACATGTTATTAACGAGCTCTGTTGGAATTTCCTGGCGGCTTTGTCCTCTCTTCCCCCTCACATGTGTAACCCCCGATGTATGGTTTTTGCCTATATATACTTGTAAGACTTTCTGCTCGGGGTTCGACTCCTCTGCTCCCGTGTGAGTTACGAGTTGAGCCCCAGCGCGCTGGAATAAAGCCTCTTGCTGTTTGCATCAAGTGACGCCTCCTGCGGATGATTGGGGTTGCCGTCGATCCGTGGGATAGAGTAAGGGTCTCCCTCCGGGGGTCTTACAAAAGAATTTACAAAAAAATGTTTTACCTTTTCTTTCATTATTTAAATCTTAAAGGATACAAAATAAAAATGGCATGCCTTATTTAGATAATAATTAAAATATTTTATTACATTTTGATCTAATGAGAAGAAAAATATTTTAATGGTGATTTATTCAATAGGTAGGGTTATGATATAGAAACAAACAGACCCCATGCTGTAAGGGCTTATTATAACAAAAGCTCACTTTTCTCTTTCTCATTGTGGTTACAAATGACTCTTCAGGGCAACTGTCCTTTATGTGATAACTAAGTTTAGTATTCAATTTCAAAAATGTAAACAAAAATTTTATAAACCCGTTATTAGAGCAGAGATATATACAATTGAATTTCTTGTGCTCAAACGTATTTTCACTGCTTCCATAGTGGTAAACTAGGTTCAGTGTGCAATAATAATAAATAGAAATAAGTTCACACCTTTACAATTGTGTCTTTTCATTACAAATACTAGAAAGCTACCCTACTAAGTTTTTATATGAAAGCATAATTTTATTTCTCATGGCAACAGGCAGTAAAATTTTGCATTAGAAAAAGTACAGCTATGTCTCATCTGCTTTTGCAGATTGGAGAATCTACTCACTCTCTTTCTTTGCTCAAGTAAAATCTACACAGAAACCAGATGATACATTTTATTTCAATCAAGAATTTCACAGAGCCTCAGAGGCACAAACAAGATTTTTGGCTCTTTAGAAACTATAGTGCATAAACAAAAAATTACTTTAAAAACTCTCTTTTTTTAAGTTAAATGCAAATCAAAAAGGCCCTAATCTATTTAGCCTTTATGTAATGCTACTTGCCATCGTGTCTAGAAATTTAATATGATTATTTAACATTTATATGGCACTTTCTACTTGCTCTTTTAAAAAATCACTCTGCCCAGTCATTTTTCATTTACTCAATGAGCTTTGATGGGCCAATTGGTCCCATTACACAGTGAGGATTCTGTGAAGATTTGAAGTTCCCAT